>NW_022103898.1:19793957-19819989 GCF_000313985.2 Echinops telfairi
ATTCATGATGTAGCCCCTGCCTACCTCCACAACGTCCTCTCAGACCACTCTCTCCCCCATTTCTTCTACTGGTCAGTTCTGACTATGCCCGGTTCCTTTCTGCTCAGGGGCCTGTCTGTGTACATGCCCTTGTCCACCGACTAGAATGTTCTTTCCTCCTCCCCATTCTTGTGATGCCTCAGGTCTCAGGCAGGCTTTCTCTGACCGCCGTGGACAGTGGTCCCTGCTCTACACTTTTCTCACAGTCCACTACTGTTGTCATTCATGATGCTTAATTAGGACTCTTTGAAACGATCTATTTCTCCGGTGGCTTACTTTGCTGGATTGCCTCTCTTACCCTGTGGAGCAGCGGTTCTCAACCTGTGGGTCGCAACCCCTTTGGGGGTCCAACGGCCCTTTCACAGGGGTTGCCCAATTCACAACAGTAGCAAAATGACAGTGATGAAGTCGTTTTATGGTTAGGGGGTCACCACCACATGAGGACCTGCATGAAAGGGTCGTGGCATGAGGAAGGTTGAGAACCACTGCTGTGGAAGGTTAACACCCTCGGGAGCAGTGTCTGGGGTGGGGTTGGGGGGCTTCAGGAGGGGTGGGGTGTTGTTTTTCCCTGTAGTGCACACCAAGGGCATGGCACAGATTAGACAAGGTGAACGAACATATTTGTGGAGTGAGTAAAAAGTGAGGCAGATCCAAGGTTCCAACCCCAAGCCACGACCTTGATGGTGTGAAGTCAAAGAGGGGATATGAAGCAATCTATTTTCATTCCCAGCGTGTATTTCCTAAGTCCCTTTCTTTGAGGAAAAGGAAGCAGTAGGAATGGAAGGAGGGGGGGAGGGGGTGTTGGTCAGTGGGGCAGCTCCGAGAGCCCGTGGGTAAGTCACCGTGGTGGGCTCTGTGACGGGGCTGCAGTGGCCACCGCACCCTGCTTGGTTTCTTGGTTTCGCTGCCCTTGGCGTAACACACCGCACGCTGGTTACTTCAGCCGATCTTTGCTGTACCCTCCACTCTCGTCAAGGAAGCCACAGCTGGGCAGGCCAGATGGCCTCCCATTAGGGCCATTTGTGAGGGCCTTGCCTTTATTCCTTTAGGCACCCCAGCCTCTCCATGATTTAATTTGCTGGGCTTTGTGTTTCAGGGAACCCGGGGTGGGGAGCTGAAAACACGAGCTTAATAGTTAACTTTTATTGTCATGGCCGAGGGAGGGAATGCTGAAGGAGACGTCATAAACGTGGTCCTGGAACCCTTCGGAGGCCTGACCATGGCAAAGAGGGAGCCTGGCATGTCACCTTAAATGACATGAAAGAATTACAGCCCAATGTCATGTTAAAAGCAAACAGACCGACCAGCTGGGCACCCAACCTGCCGTGCTCCCCATTTTTCCTTAAGGAATGTTAGGGGGCCCTGCACATTGCTGGGCCATGAGCAAGGCGGCAAGGCCCCAGAGCTCCGGGGAAAAGAGAGCATTAACAGGGGCTCCATGTGACCTTGCAGGAAAACCTGCCAAGGTGGAATCCTCCAGTCAGCCAATGACTGTGACGTTGCCATAGAAGGTAATAAAACCAGTCAGAATTGGCCATTGAACAGGTTCAATGCTAGGTACGAGAGCTCCCTGTCCTTTTTTTTTTTTTTTTTTAAAGCAACAGTTAATATATACGGTCTTAAGAAGACACACGTAGAAATACAGATAGGTGTGAACCCAGCTACGGCTAAGCAAAGTGGCCATTTTCCTCGTAAGCAGAGCTCCTCTTAAACCAAAGACCACCCCCCAACCAAAAAACCCACTGCCACTGAGTCTACTCTGACCCACAGTGACCCCAAATAGGGTTTTTGAAGCTGCGAAGGTTGTGTTTGTTTTTCTTAGGCTGTAAATCTTTATGGAGACAGATAACCTTCTCTTTGTTTGGCCAAGCGGCTGGTGGGTTTGAACTGCTGACCTTGTGGTTAGCAGCCCAACGCCTACCTGACACCACCACCAGGGCTCCCCCTCATGACTCTTCTACACCACCTCACGGTAAAGGACGCCACAGCGGTCTGGAAGACAGATGACTTTCTGCTCCTGCGTCCCCCAAGGAGACAAAGCGGCTGCTTACAGTTTTCATGGCTGCAAGACGGTTCCAGAGCTGCCCCTGTCCCTTGGGCTTGAAGTTGATGGTCAGTAAGTCTCACGTGGTGGCTCGTTCCCCGTCGGCGCAACGACAGCCAGAGTCTGCTAGACTCCTAACGAGCTAACAAGGTGACGGGAAATTCCAGGTCAGGTTTTAATCAAACCTTTCAGCCAAGTTTTTGCTTTGAATTTTTCTCCATGCCTTCATTAGGTTTTGCTGGCTGATTTTGATTTTCTTTCTTTTTCTTTTCTTTTTGGTCCTCCTTAGAGGACTGCTTTTGTGGTTTTTATTGTACATCACGCCTGGCATTTATTTGGAGAGGAGGTGAGCTATCACCCGTGCAGTGGTTTTAAATTTGCTGAAAATTTAACTGGGCGTGAAAACCACCCGCTGAGTTAAGCGCCGTGGGAGAAGAAGCCAGGCCGATGCATTTCAGGAGGGCTTACCCTCATGGTTCTCCCCACCACTGTGCCGTGGGAGGGAAACGTTGCTTAGCTCTTTGAGCGGCGGCCAGCCTCCCAGAACAGATCTCTTCATTTCGGGGAGCAACCACGGGGATGGTTTATGGGGCAAGGTGGCCCGGGAAGCCACACTGACGATTGGGAAAAGGTGATTGGCTGCCACCAAGATGACGATCCAGCCTGGCTGCTAAGATCCAGTCTGCCCGGGCGCTACTTGAGAAAAACATGACACCTCGTGTTCTACAGGCTGGCAGTTTGAATGCCCCCTGGGGAGCTTCGAGAACCAAGCTGGAATGCGCCCGTCTTCAAAGGTTACAGTCATCCCTTGGATGCGACTTTTATGACCCCCGAGCACGAGCACGGACACTGCGCAGACATCTCCCCGCACATTTACGAGAGCCCCATGCCCTTGACTCCCACACCTGCCTTCCCCTCAGGCCCATGGACCGACCGCTACAATGAAAGCCAGTTACGACGTCTTGCCTCACACCCTGGAGAAGGATCGCCAAGACACCCCCTGCACCTCGTCCCATCGCAGTAGACCCTTGGAGGGGCTGTCTCCCTGCGTGACCATGTTGCAAGAAAGGTGTTACTCAAATGGCTTGGGCTGCATCAAGGCCACACTTTTGTTCACGGGCTCCGGTGGCCCGGATGGTTTCCAAAGCAAGATGTCACCACGGATTGGGGGGTGTGTGTGACTCCCGAATGGCGGTGGTGGTTTGTCTCGCCACCAGACCAGCAGTTCCTAGCTGTTCTTTCTGCATCCATAATTCCAACCTTGGCAGGACCCCAGAGCCGCGGAAGAGCTGTGAGCAGTGCTGAGATGCTCTCTGTTTTACTCTATCTCGGAAACACCCCATCCCCCTCCTTCCAGGGGGAGCCCATCGCCTCAGCCTGCACCTCACGTACGGCACACACCATGCTCTTTCTTCCATTACAGTCACCCGCGTGCTTCTCTTACACCGCCTGTCCTTGTCTCACCGGTGGATGGCTCCTGGCAGCTAGCACAGGTCTGGGCATCTAAAAAGCCCCCAAGCCGGGTGGCTGAGAGATCCGTGGAGGCCTCGGATTCTGGAGTCAAGGTTTCCCCGGCATTCTCTCCTCTGCCCTTCTCCAAGGCACCGCCTATACGAGATGGTTCTGGAGTTCACCTTTGCTGAGGAGATGCCTCCCTCAGGCTGGTTCTCTTTCCCCGGGGGCTGTGTTCTTTTGTAGGTCCCTGCCAGGATTTCCTTTTCTCCTCTGTTTTCTCCAGCTTAGCCCCCCGGCCAGCTTTTCCCCCCTGGGTTGGATCAGCGCTGCTCAGTAGGAGCTTCTCCACCTGAGACATTCTCTTCCCACTACTACAGAAGCAAGCCCGCCCGCCCCAACCTCTGGGTCCTGCCTGGCAGAACACCTTTGTTAGATAAGCAAGGACATTTCCGGATTCACCAACCATTTCTCTTAGTCTCACTTTGACACTTATGCTGATCCACCTCAGCTGCTAACCCAGAGCTGAGCTGTTCGAACAACACCCCCCCCCAGCCACTCTGCAGAAGGATACCGGGCTCTGTACCTGTGAAGATTCACAGCCTGGGAAACCTCTCGGTACACTCGGTCCTGTCGGATCACCGTGAATCAGAATTGACTCGTCAGCAGTGGGCTTTGTTTGGTTATTTATTTAGCCAATTTGTGGGTCACAGTATCAGGAAATTCCTCAGATCAGTTTCAGTTCATTGATTCTCTTCCCGTTGTATCTACTCATCCACTCGGCCCATCTAATTCATTTTTTGTTTTTTCCTGAAAAATCATCTGCGGTATTTTTTCCCCCCCGGAGATCTTTACTCGATTCCCACAGGGACGGTTTCTTCTTTTTAACTTCTCATCTCAGTAATCCTTTTCCGTCCGGTTGCCCTTTTAGCTTCCTTCCTTTGGAGCAAAGCTCTCTGTTTTCTGAAGCCGACCCTCTCTCTCCCAGATGCTTTCGAAGCGCTTGCTGTGAACTCGGCCGATGAGAGTGCAGTGCACGCCTTAGGCTGTGTGGGCCTTCCACCGGTGCAGCGCCCCTCGAACCGTGACCAACTCTGCTTACAGGTGCTGCCCTGCTTGGGGCTGCCATGGCTGGCTCAGCATATGGCTCCGTGTCTACCCCCGTCGCCCCCCTCCATCCGCAACTTCTGATTCACAAAGCTTTCCCTTTCTGGTCTCCATGCATGGACCATACTGTATGACTTTGTGCCTGACATCGTTTTAATCACGGGCAGAGGAGTGGTGTGTAGTGATAGTTAGATTTTTGGTGCCAACATGGCACCTGTAAGAAGATATGGGTGGAGTTTAGCCTGGCAATCCGTTTGCAGCTTGAGGACCTCCTCTGGAGTCTGTCTGAGATAAATAAATGGCTCTCTGCCTTCACCTTCCTGCGGGTGAAATGCTGGGACCCGCCACTGCCACTGGATCCACACAATTCCGTACCTACCGGCCGGTGACTTTCCTGCCTTCTGCGTCATTGCTTGTGACTGTGTGGGGCTGAAGGGGGACTCGCGCTAGTATTGGACTTATGGACTTGAGTTGGACAGCGCTGGGATCTTTTCTTGATATACACTTCCTCCTTGATAGAAAGCTCTTTCTTACACATACTTGAGTGTCACGGAATTTGTTTCCCTAGTCTATCTGGCCTCACACCGTTGTGGAAGCAAAGCTTTGACAAGAGAAGCACAAGAAAGATGTGCACACAGAGACAGGAGCACCTGCAAGCCGTCCCCAAGTCCAGGAAGGCAGCCAGGCTGCGGCGGCCTTGTCTTTGGGGGAGTTGGGAAGAAGAACGCTCTCCCAGAGAGCCCTTGCTTTGAACAGCCCGGCTTTGGGGGGAGCGACCCTTACCTGTAGTACCGAGGCCAGTGTACTCAGGGGATGGGTTGCTGACCGGGGAGGAGGGAGGTGGCACTTCCACGGACGTGGCCGATTTTGCTGGAGAAAACGATGACACAGGTGAAGGGGTTGGCGGGGCCGCCTCCGTCAGAAGGATCTCTTCGCGGACTTCGGCTACAGACAGAGAAAAGAGTGGGCTCTTACAGCCAAACTGCAAGGCGAGTTGTCTTCACCCTTTGCCACCGAGTGGAGTCTATCTAACTCAGTGAGACTCTGGGGGGGTGGGGGTGGGGGGCTAGTGGGTTCAGAACTCTGACTTGGCAATTCGCAGCCAAGCATGTAACCGTTGCTCCACTCAATCTTCCTAGTTACCTTCAAAGCCCACCCCACGGCTGTCAGGTCAGTTCTGACACTGAATGACCCCATTGGGCAGAGTAGATCTGTTCCACAGGGTCCCTAAGACTGCAGAAGGAGCAGAAAGCTTCATCGTTCTCCCATGCAACATCTGGTGGGTTTGAACTGCCGACCTTGGGGTTAGCAGCTCAATGCTTAACCCACATCGCCACCAGGCCCCCTAAGTTGTCTTTAGAGGAACTTCTTTCGAATCTGTGTTCTATCACCCTGCCCCACCCCCAGCCTAAATCCTTTCCATGGTTTCCCACCGCCACCATGACTTTCCAGGCAGTTCCTATAAGGGGCATGCCCACTTCAGAGAGGGAAACACCACGACTGGTATCCTATCCTTTGATAAGCCCACCAAAATGAAGTTCTTTGGGACACGGAGTTAAAGACGCAGAGAGCACGGATGTTCAGGGTGCAAATGCCCCAAATCAGTCCGTCAGCCCCTTTAACTTACCCGTCCTACCCTCGCCCTTCATAGCCCGCATGAGCTCGTTGGCCCGCTCCTGACAGTGCAAGGATTCTAACAGGTAGAGCACGTAGTCGTCGAACATCAAGTGGATTAGGTGAAAAGACCCTGTGGTGAGAGAGGATCCAGACAGAAAGGCAAACCAGGTCATCTCGTGTAAGCCTCCCCCGCCTGGTCCCCAGCACACGGTACACACTGTGCTCTTTCACACGGTCTTTGCAAAACCTCGCTCCCCGCCCAGCTGCGAACTCCCCATGCTCAGAGACGGCTCCTTCGTAGCTGTCTCCTCAGCCGAGCTCAGCAGGATGCACAAGTTAAGTGGCATTCATAGCCTGTGGCCCATGAATCTTTTCCCTGGATGATCAAGGGCACCATCAAAAGTGGCACTGGGGAAGCCTGATGCTTGTGAGGTCCCACGTACCCACGCTGGACTGAACTCGCCGCGACACCCCTCCCCTCATTCAGCAGTGACTAACAGTGTCTTTCCTTTTGAAGGCTTCCATGGGTGTGTGTGATGTCCCCAGTTGGGATTTAAGGGTCTCCCGGGTAGGGAGACCAGAAATGGGCCCCTTAAAGGCAAGGATGGTGCGACTTGGTTGCTTGTGCTTTGGACGTGTTGGCAGGAGAGACCAGTCCCTGGAGAAGGTCATCATGCTTGGTAAGGCCCAGGGACTGCACAAAAGAGGAAGGCCCTCAATGAGATGGACGGCCGCAATGGCTGCAGCAATGGGCTCGGGCATGAAACAACTGAGGGCACCGCGCAGGACCGGGCAGCGTCTCACTCTGTTGTTCATAGGTTCGCTCTCAGCTGGAACTGTCTCGATGGCACCTAACGATCCCACCAGCAACATGGAAGGGACTTGCCTTCTAACTCACTGGGATCGCCCAGGGTACTAAAGGGATACTGGGATTGGAAGGAAAATGCTCACTGGTTTCCCCAAACGTCCCTGAGATTTCCTTTAGCAGGAGGTTCTTAGCCGGAAAAGCATCAGAATGAAAAGATTTGGTATTTTCAAATAATGCCCTTCATTTTCTACTTAAGAGTGGATTGTTTCATAAAAAGTGGATGTGGATAATCATTTTAAATGATATTTTCTATGTAGTTCCCTCTATATGCTCATAGCCTGACTTAATTTAATCTCCATAACCACTCACTAAGGTAGGTGTTTCGTGTGTGTGTGTGTGTGTGTGTGTGTGTGTGTGTATGATTTCTTTGATTAAGTGGGAGGCTCAACTCCAATTTTCTCTCTGAACCATAGACTAGAAGAAATTAACATGAAAAAATAATCCATAAACCATCAAGGGTTCATGAGGGAGGGAGGGTTGGTTGGGGACAGGGGATAAAAATGAGGACCCGCTACCAGGGGCTCAAGTAGAAAGAAAATGTTTTGAAAATGATGATGGAAACATATGCACAAATGTGCCCGACACAATGGACGGATGTATGGCTTGTGACAAGAGCTGTATGAGAGCCCCCAGTAAAATGATTTAAAAAAAAAGAATTTTATCAATTAAAAAAGAGAAATTACTGGCTTGTAGCTTCTACAAATTTTATTAAACTCTAGGAATATTAGGTGGAAGCTTGGAGTGTGACTTCACACATGGGTTGTTAGAGAATTTGTTGTGCAAGTGTCTCTACTAAGTCGTATAGAGGACATGTGCAGGGTCAACTGATAAATCCTATGCATATAAATGCCTAGCAGGTCATTAAAATTAAGGTAGGTGTTTCCATTCCTATCCTGCAGATCCAGTGTTTTTTACAAGGTGATACAGCTTTCTCGTGTGTCCTGCTACCATCCCGGCACAGTGGAATTGTCTGCACTTTGTAGAGGCTCACTTACCGTCTGCTGTAATCAAGGAACCTTGGGTGCCACAGGGAGAGAAAGGGGCCAGTCTTTATCCCCAGGTCCACATTTCCATCACCACGTGGACAGCCTGCCATCTCCTGGAATGTCCCAAACTTCTTGCCCATCTCCTCAGAAGCTGACCTCCTGACCCACCCTCCCTCCCTCCCTCTAGTTGGTTTCTCTACAATCTGATGGGACTCTTGCATTAGAAAACAAACAAAAAACACTTGAATTATCATCATCGCCTCCTCTTCCTCATTTGTCATTATCACCACTGTCATCACCAACACAACTACCATCTACTCAAGACTTGCTGTGTGCCAGGAGCTCTGTTGAGGACTTCACATAGCACCCCATCCTAACACCGGTAGTCTCCCTATGTATAATTCAGTGGGAGGGGCCTCGGTTTGGTTTGGCCCAAAGCTCTTGTTTCTGCTCTGCTGCCAATCACCTGTCCAACTTTATCACGGCAGAGATGGGAAAATTAAACCAAGATAGCATAAGTCACTTGGCCCCCTCCAGATTTCAGAAATAAGTTTAGAGGACGCTTCCGTGGTGAGCGTTATCCGTTTGCTCCTTCTGAAGTGCATCTGGGTTCTGAACTTTCCTGCTACCCTGTCTTCCTTCATCTCACATAGACGAGTTGATTTGACCCTAGGAAGGCTACAGAGGAAAAACCCTTTACTTAACTCTGAGGGCACTGGGGACCGGGCAGGTGACACACTTTCCCCTGGATGACCCTTCTCCATGGAGCCTGCCACAGCCTCCAAACCTGGTGCTCACGGGGCTAACTACCAAGGTCTTCCCATCCTTGAGCTTCCTTCCTATGCTTCTTCCACCCCAGGGTGCTGTGTTCATGTTTCATCTCCATTTGGAATTCAGCAAGGTTCAGGTTCTGAACTTTCCATCCCCGCCTCCCCCTAAATGGGTCCTGACTGAGGAGGCACAATCGTGTCGGGGAATTGGATGGGCTCGGGGCCAAACTACCCAGATGGAGGTCCCAGCTCTGCCACGTAGTGACCGGAGCCTTGTGTGAGTTACTTCGCTTCCGACGGTAAATCTTTAAAGCCAAACCAAACATTTACCCAGCCCTTGCTCTGTGGCCGCCACCAAGCCAACCACAGACACCAGATGAATTGCCGTCTTTAACCTTCATCCCAGCCCTGTGAGATGAGTGATGGTCTTCTTTTACGGATGAGGAAGTGGGGCCTTGAGAAGTTACTGCCCAAGTGCTGTGTGGTTTGTAAGTAACAGAACCAGTGTTGAACCCAAGCCTGGCTGATTAGGAAGTCATCCCTTCATCAGGACCCTATACTGGCTTCCTAACTGGATGACAGTAAAGCCTACATTTCACAAGGACCACAGTGAAGAAAGATGCGCACTAGATGCTTAATAAATGGTCAACGCACAGCCATTGAGTCGATTCTGACTCGTAGTGACCCTACAGGGCTGGGTAGAACTCTCCCTGGAGTTCCCGAGACTACCTCTGCGGGAGTGTACAATCCTAATCTTTCTCTGTGGGAGCAACTGGTGGTTTCAAACTGCTGACCTTGTGGCTAGGGCCGAACTCATAACCACTGTGCCACCAGGCCTCTAATAAATTGTATCTGTTGTTATTATCCCTAAGGTCCCTTAGGCTAACTAATGCTCTTAAGAGCCTATGCAGTGACTGCTTTGTACATAGAGTTGGCACCAAAGGAGCCAAGATATGACATCAGACAGTGTGTCCAAGGTGGAATATTGGCTGGGATGTTGAGCCAAGTCAACAAGGATAGCAAGAGAGAGAAGATAGAGACTGAAATACTGAGTTATATTGGGAGGGTAACAACAGATTTTGGTGCGTGGTTTTAGTACATAGTACAGGCTGACACCTTGGAAACCATCTCTACAACTCCCTTGTTTTGTAGACCAGGAAACAAGGAGAAGAAGAGGTGGGGAAACCCTACTGTGAGAAAACCCTAGTGCTGGGACTGCAGAAGTGCTGGTGTAGGGCTTCAGCTCCATTTCTTCATGACTGTTGTCAGTTACTTGATTGATCTCCATACCTTTCAATCATCCCTTGAGCTACAGGATTGCCCAAGAACTACTGCTACCTGGCTGCTATTGTGCTAGGAAAGAAAGCCTGAAGCTCAGTGCCTGACGTCACAAAATTGGCCGATGTCCTCATATTCCTTAGACATCAGTCATCAGGATTCTTGGGCAACCGGCAGTTGAGTGCCATGGTGGGGGTCAGGGCCATGGGAGCAGTGTAAATAGAAGACAAGAAGATATAAAAGGCGATCAAGAAAAACTGCTCAGAGAGAGAGAGAGAGAGACAAGCTTCAAGTACATATACAAAGAGATCACTCTAAGGCCTTAGCATTGACCACTGTCCACGTGGTGTATTTATTTATCTTTTGCATGCCTCACTCCACAGAATACAAACTAGAAAAATGAAGGGATTTTCTTGCCTTTTGGCCCTGCTCAGCAAAACCTGGGTGGCTCGGACAGTGCCGGGAACAGAGTAAGAGGCTCACTGCACATGTGCCAGATGAAGGGAGTGGGCACACACCGGCCACTTGTAATGTGTGCCACATGCAATCTCAAGACAATGCGATTATCATAATCCATTGACCAGGGGGATAAAAGCTCAGAGACTTTTAATAAACTGGCCTCAAGTAACAGATCCTCACAGCCAGTTCATCCGCCCCCCGCCCCCTCCTTACAGGGCATTAAAATAGAGACCAAGTGGGGTTTTGTGGTGGTGGTGGTGGTAGGGAAACATGGAGATTGCATCAAGAGAGAAGCAAAACTCAAAACTAAACTCCCTGCCACTGAGTCCAGGAAGAATCCTAGCGACCCTATAGGCAGGGTCGAGCTGCCCGCCCCTGTGGGTTTCCGAGACTGCGACTCTTTTTTCTTACGGAACATTTCCCACTCAAGGAAAACACAGAGGATTTAAAACTGAACACCGGTGCACTCACTGCCCAGCTTATGAAATCTTAACATTTCACTAGATCTGCATGAGATAGCCAAGGGGGAAAAACCAACCAACCAGCAACGACCAAGATAAAAATCCCTGTGTGTGGAGCTTCCCTGCCTTCATCCTGCTCCTCTCCCTCCTTGTGGTCATCTCCAGTTGTAATCCCAGCCTTCAAGCTGGTCTTTACTGCTCATGTGTTTCAAGCGCTCCCATGCTAACGGGAAGGTTGGCCGTTCGGTCAAAGGCCTGGCACTCGATGTTGCAAAACTCAGGCAGGGGAGACCCTGAGGTGTGCAGCTGCACTCGGAACCGATGCGGGCGCCGGGAGTTGGAATCAACTTGATGGGAATGTTTTTTTTCCCTCCTCTTTTATTCTTCTTCCGGTTGTCAAATTTGCTATCAAGTGGGGCCTACTTTACACAGTGTTCTTTTGTTTTTATTTTTAAATCATTTTATTGGGGGCTCTTACGGCTCCTATCACAATTCATCCCTCCATCCATTGTGTCAAGCACATCTTATACAGTATGCTAAAGCTTGCTTCTGACCCTTTCTTGAGAGACCGGTCCACATGGACGGGTGTACTTCTGGGTCATTCCTTTCAGCCGCCACCGTTTGAATCGACCACAGCTCACTTGTCCACTCTCGTCCTCATGGGATTCTGGTGGTTCAGAGCGTCCCACTGTTAGGGTCAAGGTGCAACAAAGATGTTTGTGACTGTCTCCCCTTGTGTCTGGGGGGCCTGGAGTGGATGGCTGTTTCCAAGACCTCATGCAACTTCCGTCTCGTGAGACATTTCAACCGGCTCACCAACGGGCATTGTGCAGAGTTTGCTATCCTCTGGTCCAAAGGCTGTGAAGGGTGAATGCCTTTTTAATGTGCAGTTCTGTGATTTCTAGCAAGATGCACATTCTTCAGTATGATTATTGCCTGTTGGAATGTGCTTTTCTGTGTATACAAACTGCCTAGTCATAATCTTGGCCCACCCATTTTTTTTTCCTGTTGGGGTATTTTTCTACTAGCAAGTGCGTATGCTGGTGAGTTAGTTAATTGTGCCAGCCTGGCCGATAATCACATGTGGGTCTGGTTGAAAGGCGGAGGGATAAATGGGTGGTGAAGCCTCGCCTTTCTAGTTCTCAGGTCTCTTGTTTTGTGATGGTTGTATCGGGTGCAGCTGCCTTAGCAGTTCCCTGCTTCAGCTTGCAAGATTGACTTCCTACAAGACATCCCCAAGGAGAAGCCGCATGGATCTATCCCGATGCAGCCCTGGGTGCTGGAGCAGCCGTGTGGAGACCCTTGCCAGTGCTGAGATGCTTACACGTTCACGGACTCAGCTTTCCTCCTGCAGTCGGCATCATTGCCTCTGTTTTGTGAGGTGGAGGACTTTGTGGACTGGTGTTGGGTTAATGGGTTAATGTTGGACTTGTGAGCTTGGGCAGCGTTGGGTTGGGATGTTTTCGTGATGCACCTTTTCTTTACATAAAACTCTCTTATACGTGAGTCGCCATGGATTTGTTTCTCCAAAGTACCCAGACTAATACAGCTGGGTAATACCTGTCTGTCGTTAGTTATGAGTCAACCCACCGCCATCGAGTTGATTCCAACTCACAGTGACCCTACCTACGGAAGGTTGCCGAGGCCACACAGCCTCACCTTTCTCCCAGGGAGCAGCTGGTGGGTTCAAACCACTGAGCTTGCAGTGCGCAGCCCCGCGCCACCAGGACTCCTTCCCATTATTACACGCCTTGCGAAAGTATCTCCCTGCTTTGAATGGCTCTTTGTTTTTCTTTGTTATGGTGCACTTGCTCAACAGAGGCGTGAAGTCTTGATGTCGTCGATCTCAGCGCATCATTTCTTGTGACTTTCAACAGAAAGGATTCCCTACTCCAACATCATGAAGATAGCACTGCGTATTTTCTTCCAGAAGGGTTTCTGTCATTTTCTTCCCCGGCCCCCTGCCTTTTTTGGGAGGGCAATGAAAGGAGAGTGTGTAGCTGTTTAGTTTTGGAAGTTTTGGGGACAGGATCTAATTGTATCTATTTTCCTTAAACTTTCAGTTCCCGAATCATCCTCAGGACCCTTCCCCCACTGACTGAAGCCGCCATCTCTGTACAACCCCCCCCCTCCAACCCCCTCCTGTCTCCTGAGGGGAGGATGGCTCTCGAAGTCCTCTGTCTCGGGTGTCTCTGGCCTCTCTGAGTGCTCTCTGTCATGGAATGTCGTCCTATGCCCACACATTCTCAAATCACGCTACAGTAAAACAGGAATATCGCATATACAGGTTCCGACACCTCGTTCTTCGCACCGTCAGAGCGTAGTTTCTCCTGCTTGGCCCTTTGCTTTTCCAGTGACAACCTCGCCAGTTTCTCTTACCAGCCTGGCCAGAAGCGCAGCCACCACCTGCAATGGCTAGTACCCTTCTGATGCTGTGCCGTCTGTGTTCTCTACCAGAGACGTGCTCCATAGCTTTCCCCCATTCCCTCTGAGCCCGGACCAGAATTGCCTTTGATGCTCATCGCCCTACCAAAAGTGTGAAGACCATCGAGGCTTTTCCTGTCTACTCGCTCACTCGCTCACCGCCACAGAGTCAATTCTGACGCACAGTGGCCCGACAGGACAGGGTAGAACTGCCCCCTGTGAGTTTCCAAGACGGCGCCTCTTTCTGGGAACAGGAAGCCCTTCTTTCTCCTACAGAGAAGCTGGGGGTTTCAAACTGCCGACCTTGAGCTTGGCAGCCCCACTCGTCACCCTCTACACCACGAGGTCTCCTCGGCTTTTGCTGTTAGGCACCTTAAAACTCGTCCAGCCTCGACCCATGACTGAATTCCAAATCCACTCACTGTAGGGATCTGTCAAGCAGCAGCCTAGCCTCCCGGTACCAGATTCTGTCTCAGATGCAAAGTGCGGCCACAGGAGAAAAACCACAAGTGGAAAACTTCCACACACAGCCATGTGTTTGCTCACAGTGCAGGACACGAACTTGGGGGGACCAGGTCTTGGGGCCGGAGGGAAGCTTTTTCTCTCAGCTGGCGCTGGAGGACAGTCCTGGGCTCTTCTGACTCTGCTTCCGGGATCCTTGGAGATCACCTTATGTCGTGGTATCTGTCGTACTCCATCTCTCTTCTGTTCTATTTAATCATCTTTATACATCTCAAAAATAAAGAGCCTTGGTAGCGTAGCGGTTACCCATTTGGCTGCAATCCCCAAGATCAGTAGTTCGGAACCACCTGCTGCTCCAAGGGAGAAAGACGAGGTCTTTCTACTCCCGTAAAGCGTTATAGTCTCTGAAATTCACAGGCCCAATTCCACCCTGTCCTACAGAGTCGCTGTGAGTCCGTATTGACTTGACGGCAGGGTTTTTTTGTTTGTTTGTTTACATCTAAAAAAAGATCGACTGGTACAAAAGTGCTTGATACAAATGTTGTATGGAATGTTATAAGAGCTGTAAGAGCCCACAATAAAATGAATTATTAAAATTTTTTTAAAAGAGAGAGATTGACTGCACCTACGCTAATCCTGCCTTATTTACATATCAAAGCGAACAGTCTCCCAAATAGGATCATAGCCACCCGCATATCCAAGTCCAAACTCACTGCCACTGGGTAGATTTCGACTCACAGGACTCATCCAGGGCTGTCTAGCTCTGCCCTGTTGGGTTTCCAGGGCTGTCGATCTTTCTAGAAGCAGACTGCCACAGTTTTCTACCACAAAGCCACTGGTGGGTTCAAATCACTCACCTTTAGGTTCGCAGCAGAGCGCTTTACCGGCGGAACCACCAGGATTAGGAATCACACTACGTATTTTGGGAGGCTGTCATTCAATCCTTGACAGAAGGCCGTGTAGCTTTCCTCGTGGAGAACTTCCACACGGAGCTCTGAGCCTTCACGTGAGAAATTCAACTACCAAGAGACCACCACGCTGTAAGGAAATCTAGCCACATGGAAAGGCCGCATGCAGGGAGCTGGTTGGGTGCATAAGTCTCGGGGTTATCGGAGGCAGGCAGGCACCAGGCATTTGAGGGAAGAAGCCTTCAGATGATTCTAGCCTCCAGCCGTCAATCCACCCCCAGCCATCAGACCTTTCCCAGTCTTCTATTCTCGCCTTCTCACGTCCGTCCGGTCTCCAGGAGCAAGAGAGGCACAGACCAGCCCTGCTGAGCGGAGCGGTCTCTCTGGGTTGCTATGAGTCAGAATCGCCTCGAAGGCGATGGATTGTGTCTTTTTAATAAACCACTTATGCTTCAGGGTGATTTTTCATGCAGCCCCGGGAGTGAGGACATTCTTGCTTCTCATCTTCCTGGCGTTCCTTTGCTCTGGTTTCATTTTTCTGCTGACTGAAATGCATCCTTTTGCTTTTTAAGTGAATGTCTGTGGGAGCCAGCTTCTCTTAATCTCTGTGTAACCGACAAAGCCTTGGTTTCCCCCTCGTTCTTGAATGAATAGCTTCAAGCGGCATCGCTATGAATCAGGCAAATTTGTCTAGTCCTTTTGTGGCATGATTCTGGGTCATGGTAGGTGTCCTAATGGAGATAATAAAGAAGCCACTTCTTTCTGGTTGGGCAGATTTGACTTGGAGGAAGACCTCTGCTGGTTGTACTGTTGTGAATCTTGACCATGAAACTTCTCCCAGCTCCGCCTCCACAGTGAAGCAGCCACCTTCAGAAGCTAAGTGCAAGGTTGGTGGTTCGTGCCCACTCAGTGCCCCATGGGAGAAAGACCTGGTGATCTTTTCCCGTAAAGATTAAGCCAAAACTCACCTGAACTCACTGCCCTGGGGGTGATGTCGACTCATAGATAGATAGCCTACAGGACAGGGTAGAACGGTGCATTTCCAAGACTGTATCATTTGACATGTACAGAAAGAGCTGTCTTTCTCTGGCAGAGCGGCTGGGGGTTTCCAAACTGCCACCCGACACATAACCCATGATGTGACCAGAGTTCCAAAACTCAACAGGCAGTTCTACTCTGTCCCAAGGGGTGGCGTTAAGTGGAAATCTAGCTGGCATCTAGCAACAGAAACAACAGAGGTACCTATTACCTTAGAGCAGCGGTTCTCAACCTGTGGGTCGCCAGCCCTTTGAGTGTCGAACAATCCTTTCACAGGGGGCGCCTAAGACCATCAGAAAACACATATTTCTGATGGTCTTAGGAACCGAGACCCCGCTCCTCTATCGGTCTCCAGGCGGAACCGCCCACATGCAGATACGCCCACATACGAATACCCGGTGCGAACACTGTTACCCATGCTACACCAGGCTTCAAGATAAAATTTCATTTATTTGTCATTAGAAATATTTCACAATCTATAATGGCATATTGTTTTTTGTGATGAATCACTATGCTTTAATTATGTTTAATTTGTAACAATTAAAATACATCCTGCATTTCAGATATCTACATGACGATTCATAACAGTAGGAAAATTACATTTATGAAGTAGCAACAAAAATAATTTTATGGTTGGGGGGTCACCAACACATGAGGAACTGTATCAAAGGGTCGCAGCATTAGGAAGGTTGAGAACCACTGCCTTAGAGCATTGTTTCCCAAAGTGGGCAAATCTCCTTAATGGGGTGGGGGCTGCAAAAGCAGATACCTACACTTTATCTTGGATTACAGGGTATCATTTTTTTAAGTTATTATTTCCTTCTTTCTGTTTGTTTTTGTTCTGTTTTGTTTCTGTTGGGTTTCCCAGTTTGTGAAGCACAAGAGGAGTGGATGCATAGGGGCGATCACTGAGGCAGTGGTCTATCGGGGATGTGGAGGGGTGGGTGGGGTGGGAAGTGGGGGTGGGGGTGAGGGGGTTTGGGGAGCAAACAATGAATGTGGGAACAGGGAGGGTACATTAGAACTGATTGTGATGACATATATGCAACTCTTCTGAAGAGAGATTTAACTATGGAAGTTTATGAAATGCCAATATTCTATCAAGAAAACTACTTAAAAAGAAAAAAAAAGGACATTAACACTTGACCAATGGTCACCACGGGTGAAGTTGCAGGAGCTGTTGCGTAGGGGCACTGAGTTTATGTGAATGGTGGCGGAATAATTGGGAAAAGGATATCAATAATGGTTGCATGATCCCCAATACAAGAGTTTAATCCCTGGCACTGCACATGTAGAAGGTGCTGAATTGGAGAGGGTTTTGTTGTGCATATTTTTGCCACAATTAAAAAAAACAGTAATTACACACACAAAAAGGTTTTGGTTGCCAGGTGACATCGAGTCATTTAGAGACACTGAGACATTGAGTCAACATTTCTTTTCTGAAAAAGGGGTGGTGGGTCACATTAGTCCGGGAACATATGCCCTTAGAGGGGCTATGCGTTTAAGGGGACAGAGCGGCTCAGAAAGGAAGGGCATCGTAGACGCCCAACTCTGGGCATGGTTTCAGTGCCACTCAACTGTCTACGTAGAGATGGTTGAGCTGGGTGTGTAAACCGGGTACATTCTTAGCAACAACAACAGAACCAAGTAAATAAAAACAAAAACCCAGTGGAGCTCAGTTTGGTTCTCAGCACTGGGGTTACCCTGGGTTGAGATCAACTTGGCACCAACCGTGTTTTGGTGTGTCTTATGAAGCAGGACAAAAGTTCCTGTCACTACGTACATGAGAACTACACGGGAGCGCGTGCTCCCTGAACCGGATACAACAGCTACCCTGCAGTAGGCCTTCCAGGACCACGGTCAGGATTTGTCATGACCCTTGCCCCTGGGCACTGCGGAGACTCTGCCTGCGCACACACACCCGGTTGGTAGTTGGTGGCTCCAGCCCACCCAGAGGTGCCTGGGAGGACACCCACCCCAAACTGTGTGGAAGCACACTTCTCCTGTGCCACCTATGGGGGCGCCGAGATGCCCATGCAACTGTGGCAACTGGACGGTGAAGGGAAGGTGGTAGAGGCGGCGGCGGCGGCGGCGGGGTGACCTGGCAGAAAGAACGCGCATTTTCACACGGGGACCATTCCAAGTTGAATGCGCTCTGCCACTGAACTGTGAGCCCTCGAGCAAGTCCCTTCTTCCTCTCTCTAGCACTCTGCTTCCACTTCTGAATTAAAAACAAAACCAAAAAAACCCGACGATGGCCAGTCAAGTCGATGCCGACGACCCGGGGCCACTCCGTGTGCTGCAGAAGGTGGCCGATCCCTTCTCCCCCTGCTGGAGCTCAGGGAGAGTAAAGCCGCTGTTGCCGTTGTTGAGTGTTGTCCAGTCAGTTCCAACTCAGAGCGACCCTGCGTGCCACACTGTGAAATGCTGCCTGGTCCCGGGCCGTCCTCACAGTCGTCGCATTGGTTGGGCCCAGCGTTGCATTCACAGCTTCTGTCTGTCTCATCCAGGGTCTTCTTCTCTAAAGCCACGCCTCTGTCCTTTACCCAGCATGCCGTGCGCGGGGTGGACCTTCCCGACAGCATGCTCCAATTAAGGGAGGATGATAAAGTCTTTCCATTCTCGACTCAAAGGAGCATCCTGGAAGAAGTCTTCCCCTGGAAGAAGTCTTCCGAGGCAGATGTAATGGGTTCGTTTAGCAGTCCGTAGTTGAGTCAATATTCTTCCCCAACACCGTAATTCCGTGGTTTCCCTCGGTCATTGTCCGGGTGTCACATGCAGCGATGGGGATTCTTGCTGCTGCTTCCCCGAGCGTCCATTGTGGATCCAAGTCAAACGGAACCCTGGGCAACGTCAGTCTTTGGCTGCTTATCCCGGTGTGGCTCCGGGGTCCTGTGCTGAGCGTCCAGGTTGTTTGCTTTACAGTGAGCTGCAGGCGCCAGTCTTAGACCTTCATCGGTAAGTGCTTCGAGCACAAGTGTCCACTGGCGGCCTGAGTGATGCTGTGGGCACCCTGTCCTGGCGTCTCACTGAGCAAGCTCCCCAGTGACCCAGTGGCCATTTGGGCTGGTGCCTTGAATGGGTGAACCTTCCATGCTGGACCAGAAAACCCACACGTGAGAAAGGGGAAAACACGGGCGATGGCGTGTCATCTGGCCCCCTCAGCTGCCAGACTCGGGCCTAGCCTTCCAACTGCTTCATGTGGAAGGTTCTTCCTGGATCGATTGTTGCCTTCCAACCCTTCTTAAAGGTGAAGTAAATGGCGGGAGGTGAAAAGAGTGTGAAGGGGTCACTAGGCCAGCACTCACCTGAGACTCGGCTGTCCTCGGCACGGAAAGCAGATCTGTCAGAGGAAAGCAGGGTGTGTGTGTGTGTACTTGTATACATGTATACGCACCACATTCTGTCGGTCAGTTTTGTCAGACTGTGGGGGCTAGTGTGTTGCTGTGATGCGGAAGGCTATGTCACCGGTATTTCAAATGCCGGCAGGGTCACCCAAAGTGAACAGGTTCCCGGAGAGCTTCCAGACTCAGAAAAGACTCTCAGGAAAGAACGGTCTGTCCCCATTCGGAGGCGCTATGCCAGTGCACGTCCTAGGGGGAGCACGGAGACACTGCAGGCTAGGACGGCGGCGCAGGGCCGGGTGGTGGTTCGTTCCGTTGTGCATAAGGTCACGCTTAGCCGGATTCGACTCGACCACACCTAACAGCAGCAGCAGCAGCAACATGCGTGCATTATGTGTATGTGATGTGTCTGCATATGGCTAGAGCAGTGCATCTCTATGTCAGTAGAAACGTTGCGTGCAACACTCAGCTCTACCAGGCCTGAAAGTTCATCGCCGGCCTGTCTGCCTACCTTTTTCGGACTCATTTTGCCCGAGACTGACACTTGCCATGGCAGTGGTAGCAACAAAGAAAAAAAGTCTAGCTACCTTGATTCACAGCTCTCTCTCTCTCTCTGAAAAGGAATTAGGGAGAAGAAAGGAGTCAACTACCTTTGAAAGGGGCTGATCTGGGAAGAGGTGAGCGTGCGCCCCACGGGATCATTGTGTCGGTCAGCCTGCAAGGCTCCCACACAGACCCCCGCACCCATTCTCTGTGCCCAGGATCGTGTGGGCGTTATAAGATACATAGAGCCGGGGCCCCGCAGCCAGGGGTGGGGGGGCGGAGGGGGCCGGGAACAGAGGGCTCTTTTTCCTAATTAGCTGTTTTCATACAGGGAACACATGACCCAAACACAACCACCAACTGTGTCTTTGACATGGACAGGCAGAGAGGGGGAGCCGGGCTTTTTGTCTGCCGCCAAGTCTTTCAACTTGCCTGTCACCCCGCACCGCGTGGCTCCACAATGAGCCGGAGCAGCCCGGGCGGCTGCACAGGGTCTGCTGAAAAGTCTGGGACACAGGTATTCCTCCCACCCGGGCAGGGCTGAGAAGCAGGGTACAAAGGGAGGTGGGTTCCCATCCATTGCTTGGCTCCCTCCAAGGGCTGCGAGCCTGTCTTGCCGCTGGCCTGCATTGCCTGGGCGTGCAGGAAGTCAGAAGGACTCTTCTCAGGAGCCTCAGGTCTCAGGGACAAATCCAACCCACTCGTAGTCCTGCTCATCCGAGCTTCCTTTATCAATCACACCGACGGGTGACTTAGAAAGAAGCAGGTGTGTTTCCAGACTGGGACTGGATTGCAAACGTGGTCAGTTTCAGAACTGCCAGAAGGAGGGATAAAACAAGGGGAGGGTACATTCTGTGGGGGGAGGTGGGGGTGGGGGGAGGAGGGTGGTACTGTCCTTAGTTCGATTTCAAAGCCCACCTGACAACGTTCCAGTTTTCCCAACCATTCGCTTGACTACAAGCAGTTAACCCTGGCATGGTTTCCCCAGAGCCCGAGGTGACTTGGGCTCACATGAACTGTGCTGAAGTGGAAGTCATCAACTTGCCAGGCCTGGTGGCAGTGGCCCTGGGAGGGCAGCTGTCACTGGGGACTTTGCTGCTTGCCTACGCGCTCACCGAGCATTTCCACGTGCAGCCCTGGTGCGGGCAGGCTCCGCGCAAACTTCCCCGGAGCGGAGATTAAAGAAGCCCACAACAAAACCCTTCTCCCATGGGGCAAAACACGGGCTTTCATGGGCAGAGCTGTTGAGAACAAATAGTGCCGCCTTTGTTCCACCACATAGTCACTCCGCTGTATGGCACCACTGGAAAATGGTGACAAGACCACAGAAAGAGCGAGATGGAAAAGTGTCAAATTAAAACCAGAGGATTAAAAACAACAACAACAAACCGAATCAAATCAAACACCACCCCCACCCCCATGCTCCCCCCACCGCCCCCAGAGCTGATGGGCTTAATTGGAGAGACGGAGCTAAGGAAACCACATCTCTACTTGCAGTGTGAAACAGAGGACTGGAGCAATTACCTAGAACACTGCCCAACGGCCCTGGGTGGAAATGCCCAGGAAATGCACCCCCACCCCCACCCCCACCGTGCTTCGGAGACTTCCCATGTCCAGATGGAGGCTTGAAGGGCTGCCTCACTCCGTTAACGGGGACCCTACCCAGAGATTTGAAGCCCCGGTTCCCTGAGAAGCAGTCAAGAGGGGTCGGGGTGGGAGTGTGTCCCGGAGATGATGGCGACAGCACCCCGAATTGAAATAAGTGCAGACGCTGCCCGCCCCCAGCCCCCGAACTAGGAAGCAGACGAGAAACCAGAAAAACAAACCCACTGCCACTAAGTCAATGCCCGCTCCTGGCGACCTTATCGGACAGAGTAGAGCCGCCTCGTCTTTCTCCGGCAGCCAGGCTGGCGGGTCTGAGACGCGACCGCTGTGGCTAACCGGCCAAGGCATAACCCACTGTGCTCCCAGGCTTCCTTGGGAGTGATTGGTGTTGCCTGGTGCCATCCAGTCGGTTCCCACGCATAGCGACCTCACGCACAGCAGGACGCAACACTTCTGGGTCCTGCGCCATCCTCCCCCCCACTGTTCCTGCGCCCGAGCCCACTGTGGCAGACCATCTCCTCGAGGGTCTTCCTCTTTCTCACTGCGCAGGAAGTGGATTAGCGCAGGCTTTAAAAACCAAACCAAACCAAACCCATGAGGACCTTGAGTTTTTCCACTGCTGGGGTGCCAATCAAGCCACTTGCAAATCATTTGGATCGAGGCCCCGTGGTGCCATGTAAGCAATTGCTGGGGACAGCTGGCAAAAGGGAGACCCAGCCACTGCCTTTGTCTCTCTTTCAACTCAAGCAGTCCTACTGGTGTGCAGACCTTGTCTTTCCCGAGTCACTTAGAATGAACCGTGGCCATGCACTGTGGCACTGTCAGGTGTGGGTGTGTGGTGGTGGTGGTGAGGGGGGGCACTTACCAAAGCTGGGGGCACTATGCAAGGTCATATCCCGGATCACCCTTGTGCCAAAACAGGACCACATCAAGAGGAACTGCTGGGCCACTTTCTTCAGGGACCCTTGTCTCTTGGCAGCAACCTACATGAAACATGAAAGTGAGTGGTTTTCGTCGTGACCAAGTTGACCTTTGACGTATGTTCTCCTAGAGAGAGGACAGGAAGGCTTATGGGTCTCCAAGTGAAAAACTTTAGAGCGAGGCTTTTTTTTTTTTTAAGACTTTCGGTTCTCGTGGCAAACATGTGCTTTTAAAAAAATAAAAGATTACAGAGAACCCAACTACACGGAACAGGGGAGGGGGGCACCGATCTGGCTGACTCCAGGGTGAGAGACTCAAGGTCTCACCTGCCCGGGGGCCCTCCCACCACCCTCAGAACTGTTGCTCGAACCCCAGGGCCCCATGGCTGCCAAGGAACCTTCAGTGCCACCCACATGTCCACAAAGGGCAGAGGTAGGGGGCGCCTCCCGCTGACCCACCTTCACGACACACCGGTCCACCATGGTATCCAGCCACTCGATGTACGCCTCGATGGGAGACTGCCCTTCCAAGAGGTGGTCAAACTCCTGATACACTGTCAACACAGACATCACTGCAGTCAGCTGTGTTTAAACCAGTTGTGTTTAAAGTGCATCGTTCAAGGACAAAGAACAGCGTCCATTTTCTAGAACCAATGGCTTGCATCTGAGCGGGGCGTGCGAGATCAAGAGGTGTGCCTTCACTTACCTTCCCAGGCTCATCCTTCCATCCCTGTCCACAGTTGTGAGCACTAGTGTACTTGGCAGCCCAGTGTACTTGACATTTCCTATTGATAAGCCCTGCCGTTTCATAGCCTTTGGCCTTTTCTCAGGCCGAGCTTCCTGTGTGGACTGTCCTGACTCTCCTTCTCTCTGCCTGGACCAGCTGGGATGACTCTTGTGTGAAGTCCTTTTAACCCAACGTGTGTTCCCTCCAGCAGGATGGACCACTCCTTCTCCAGCTTCCCGGGCACTTCATTCATCTGCATCCATTCATCTGTTCTCCGTCTTCATGACAGCAATGGCAACTCTGTGCCATTGTTAGGGGAGCGTGTGTGTGCGCGCGCGCGCGCGCCCAAACACCCATACACTTCTCTAGCCTCCTGCTCGTTCTTTGTCCAATATCTTTATTATCTGCATTATTTTCAATATGGCTCCTATCCACTAATTGCTTATGTAAGTGAATGAATGAATGAGTGAATGAGTACAGGCACAGAATGAATGAAATGGGCAATGGCTGTTCTCTTGCTCTGCGCCCAGTGGTTGGGCATCTGGGACCCTTCAAATATTGATGGACCACAGAGACATGGGGCACGTGGGTTATCCAGCCCCTTCATGCTCAGCATCCAGGAGATGCTTGTAAGTACACGTAGGCCGAATACCTGAAATAATCTCTCTGCCCTTCCGTGTCCTTCTTAGTGAAAGGGGATAATCACAGCAGTTCACAGCCTGTCTTCAGCGGCAAGTCAGGTAATGGAATCCAGACATGATTGGTAATCTAGAAGGTGCTAGAAACTACTGAAAGTCTGGAAGATCCAAGAATCATCAGTGGGGTTATCTTCAAATTGAAACCACATCTTCTCATGAAAGCCCTCTCTCTCTCTCTCTCTCTCTCTCTCTCTCTCTCTCAATCAGTTAAACCATAAATCAAGATCCACCCACTTCTGTTGCTTCCTTGGGTCTGAGCAGTTTTTGATTCTCCCATCTGACAGCACTGGGCTGCTCTGTTTTGTTGAGTGGGAGGATGCTACAAGAGATTTAGAATGAGAAGGGGCCTTCGAAAAATGGATTTAGCCTGTCCTTCTTGTATGAGAGAGGAGGAAGCTCTGTTTCATTGAGAGCAACTGACCCATTCAATTCATGACAGAGCAGGACCTGGAGCTTGAGCCTTGGAATTTCTCATTGGTGCTCTTTCACTCTTCCTAATCCTTCCGGGGCACCCAGTCAATGTACTGCGCTTCATCGTGACGACGATGACGGTGGCGGCGGCGGTCTCATTCAGTGTCACCCAGTTGCTTTTGACTCATAGGGAGCCGACAGGACAGAGAGGAACTGCCCCCTTTGGGCCTTCTGAGACACACACATCCTCCAGGGCCCGGGGACCTGAGTGGCTAGCGCATCTCGGATAGTCTTCTGCTTCCATTCAGGAGGCCTTCCAGACGTTTCAACGCGATGCACAAGGTGTTCATGGCTACTCCCTCCAAATCAGGCAGCCGATCCTTCGTCATTGTCATCGCTGTCGGTTCTTAATCTGGACGCGCCCCCTGAAACTGTCCACCGTGGACCCTTGCTGGCATTTGACAGACCAGAGACGTGGCCTCCAGCATCACAGCAACACACCAGCCAACACCGTGTGACAAACTGCCGGGCAAGTGGTGGGCTTGGGAGCTGGGGGAGGCCACTCTGCATCGAACACGGGCCTGACCCCGGCGAGGACTCAGTAAGGACCAGGGGAGGAGAAAGAACCACGTCCTGTTTCCGTTTGCAAGGTGTCGGATACCATCGGACCTTAGACGTCACTGTTCCACCCTGCACCGAAGGAAACTTGGAAGGACGTCTCCCCCAGGTCCTCTTCCTCCTCGGTGCACCAGCAGAGGCATGGTGCCAGGTCTCTGAAGCAAGAGATGGCAACTGTACATCTTCTTCCCAAAGAGCCTGCTCCGCACGGAGGGGAGATGAGAGCCCGTCTGAAGCTGCTCACAGTGATCGGCAGGACCAGGTGGTCAGATCACCCCGGGGGCTTCCATGCAACCGTTTGCCCTTCATGACATCTCACCCATGCTTTATTTTCTCTGCAGCGTGAGCAGCACTCGTGTCTGGTGGTGAAGCCGGGACTGGACTTGGGTGTAAGGTCCAGCCCAGCTGCTTCATTGCTGAGTGACCTTGGGCACAGTTGACAGGCAGAGCCTCCTCATCTGTCCAATGCGGTGACAAGAGTAACTCCCCTTCAGGGAGTCAATGAGGAGATTACATGGGTTCATGGATGGGCAGGTCTGGCCCTGGCCTTGGCAGAGAACTGGCAGGCTAGATCCGGAACAAGGGTGTGTGTGAGGAGCACTAAAACTCTGAATGGGGGGGCATGACTTTGGAGTCAGCCAGAAGGGGAGGTACCTGGGTGGAGCGGTGGGGTGCACTAAGGACCAGGCCTGGAGAAGAAGCTAAGGAGTGGAGGAGAGAGACAGCAGGGGGTCCTGGAAGCCACCTGGAGAGTGGGCTGGGGGCTGCCCCGGGGGCTGGGGTGGGGGTGGAGGAGAAGGTCCACCAGGACAAACACGTCACGTGTGGTTTGCGGGTTTCTTTTTTGTAATGACTTTCTATTTGGGAACGGGCGCAGCAGGACATCCCCCCAGTTTCGCCAAGTATGTCCACTTACTTTTGAAAAGAGTAGAGGGTCTTGAGTAAGAGCCTCTTAAAGCCAAACACTCTTTGCTCATTCCAACTCACCGGGACCTTACAGCACAGAGCATAGCTGCCCTCCCCCACCCCCAATCACACCCCTACCCCCACCCTGAGGGTTTCCAAGGCTCTCGTCTTCTTGGAAGCTGACTGCCACCTCTTTCTCTCATCGAGTGGTTGGTGGGTTCAAACCGTTAGCCTTGCCGGTTTGCAGCCTAGTGCCTAACCATTGCACCACAAGGGATCCTGGTAACATCTTGGTGGTGGTGGTGGTGGTGGTCATGGTGGTGGTGGTGCTGGTGGTGGTGGTGGTG
>NW_022103898.1:19820736-19826341 GCF_000313985.2 Echinops telfairi
GGGGAGCTGCCTGCCCTGGCCTGCAAATGGGGTGGGTATTTGAGGAATGGCAGACATGTGTTCCAAAGGGCAGTGCTCTCTGGGGCCCTCCTGCTCCATTAGCACAAGAATAAGCAACTAACTCCAGCTGTATGCTGTCTGTCTGGAGCAGTATACCTGCAGCCTATATGCCATGTCTGTCCCCACATGTCAACCGTCATCCACCCCCTCAACAGACAGCGTATTGAAGGAGACTGAACAATCCGTTTCTTTACTTGGCAATAATAGGTGGGCTGGCTTGTGAGACCCTCCACTGAAAACTACGCACCCATTCCGCTGACACACCTTGAGAGACACATTTGATAAAATGCCACCTCTGTGGAGCTTGGCTCTTGTCAGGGATGGCGTTTCCTTGGATCCACAAAGCAGTGCTTCTGGAAGCAACCGTCAGGAAATCAAAGGAGGTACTGCATTGGGCAAATCTGCTGCCCACGACCTCTTTAAAGTCTCAAAGAGCAAGGGTCTCATGTTGAGGACTCAGGTGAGCCTGGCCCAGGCCAGGGTATTCGCCATGGCCTCAAATGCCCGTGAAAGCTGGCCAGTGAGTGAGGAAGACCAAGGAAGCAGGAGGGATGCCTTTGAATGATGGTGTTGGTGAAGAATCCTGAAAAGCACTGTCGACTACCAGAAGAAGAAATTCAGCCAGAAATGCTCCTTAGAAGCGAAGACGGAGAGACTTCATCTCACGCGACTTTGGACATGCTAGCAGGAGAGACCGGTGCCTGGGAGGAGACACCCGGCTTGGTAAAGTCGGAGAGTGAAAAAGAGAAAGGCTAAGCCTCCCTGACTGGATGGATTGACACAGTGGCTGCAACAAAGAGTTCAAACATCACCTTTGGGAGGGTGGTGCAGGACCGGGCAGTGTTTTGCTCTGTGGCCCACAGGGTCACTCTGACTTGGAGTGGACTCAACGGCACCCAACAACAACCAGGAACTATGCCTGGCATTCAGGGTCACATGCGGAGTCTTTTATGCGACATTGTGCGCTGCCCAGCTGCACCAGAACCCTTTCTCCCCAGCAATGTTGACACATATCCGCTTCAATCAATGAACCCTCCCCTCTGGACGGACCCATTTACTAGAAACAATAAGGAGGGGATTCCAGGGAGGAGGAACAGGGTGGGAATGCCATGGGGTTATTTACCAACGTCTTACAAAGCAGGCAAGCCCCAAACTAAAAGACACCACCCCCGGTGGAATCGTCTTACACTGGATGATGAGTTTCCGGTGTTCGTCTCGAGAGTCTTCCATGGTGTAAAGGGTTTGCTTGGTGATGCTGCTCAGGTCCACGTTCCTCCAGTCCTCCAGCATCTGGAAGGTGATGTCTGCGCTGTGGATCACCGTCCGAGATGCCTGGAAGCCAATCCAAGCACCGCATTAGCTCGTAGGATGTTACGTTAAAGCCTTCACGTTTCCCTCCCTTTTTCCTTTTTAATGCCCCTTTCATGGCTCTGAGTAGCAGCCCTGGTGGAGCAGTGGTTATGTGTTGGGCTGCCATCCACAGGGTCAGCCATTCCCCCCACGGAGAAAGACTGTGCTTTCTACTCCCGAAAACGACGACAGTCTCAGAAACCCATGGGAGGGGGGGTCGCTATGAGTCCCCAGCAACCCGAAGGTAGGGAGCTTTTGAGCTAATGGATCTGGTTCTTGGAGCTTACAAAAGATTTTTAAACTGGGGGGTGGGGGGGCGCAGGAGAGCACCGTTTCAGGAAATCAACCACTGGCTGCAAACCTCCAAAGACCCGTAACACCCTTTCGTCTTGAGGCCCCCTTCTTCAGCGTCTCATCCTCCAGAAACTGCCAAGGTGGCCCAGGCCAGACCAAGCCTTGTTGTTCTGTCCCTTGGATCTTAGCCCCGTCGGGACAATGGGGTGCAGCTCTGAGACCGGTCCGCTTTCTGATGGGAGCTTGTGGGAAGGGAGTTCTGCACTGAGCAAACGACATGGGTACCTCTCATGCCCGAGAAGCGCCAGGCCTAGATGTGAGGAAGCTCCTGCTACTCGGGACAGTGACGGATTTGTAACACGCACACACGGCACACGCACATCTTGTACGTGTCCTCCATGGGGGCAGCAAACCCCCATTAACAGAGCTGACATTTGCAGTAAGACCGGGAACCACATCGGCAATACTGATAAACACAAAGGGACCCACCGCTAGCATCACTGCCTTTTCTCGCACGCTGTCAAAAACCACTTCTATAAAATAAAGATTTCAGACACAATTGGATAGTATCAGCCTCCTAATGCTTGTGGATTTCCAGACAAAGGTAATGACTGCGAGCCCAACCCCTGCCCAGGCCGTCTGTCCCCAGGAAATTCTCACAGAACTCACATTCAAACTTGTTCGAGGGTTCCCTGAAGGCCACCAAACCAAACCAAACCACACACCACACCACACCACACCACACCAAACCAAACCACACCACACCACACCAAACCAAACCAAACCAAACCAAACTCACAGGTATCAAGTCGATTCCAACTCACAGCGACCCTGTGCAGAGCAGGGTACGACTGCCTTGTGAGTTGCCGAGACCGTAACTGTGTATGAGGCCGCAGGTGGCTTCAAAAGCGTCACCACTTTGCCACCACCCAGACTCCTTTCTGAAGGCCCCCCCTGAGTTGGGGCCGTCTCTAACAGCAATCCGAGAGGCATACAAACAATTCATCGTGGAGGTCAGGGGTTCCAGTGTCAAACGTAACATCTCTGCGGTGGAGTCTCCTCGGATTCACAGGATTCACTGTGGGATGGAGCAGAACCGGCCCCTAGGATTCCCAAGGCTGTATGCAGACCGCCTCTGGCCACATCTTTCCCCTACGGAGTTGCTGGGGCGCAACCCACCTGACCTTTGGGTTCGCCGGGCACTTAATGGCTGTGCCACTGCCACCAGGACTTGTCTTGATGCCAACAGACCAAGTTCTAATTCTGGCCTCGCTGTTGATCAGCGACCGATTGGGGACAAGCCAATAAGCCTGTCCTAAGGGTGGTTTCCTGTTCAATAAGATGGGGGCGGGGGGCAGTCACAGCTACCTCTCTCGGGAGCTGCCTTAGAGAACTCCTGGGAACGGTGTGTGAAAAGCGCCGATTGCATTGGCCCCTGGCGGCAATCACCTGGTGCCCCCACTGCCTGGCACACACTTTGCCCCTCCCACCCTCACCCAGGCTGCATCTACAAAGAGCATCTCTGACCACTTCAACTAGGGCCTCCGTGGCCTCACTGTTGTCCAGTTCCACGGTTTCCTTCTGAGCACGCTCGGCCTTTAATGGTTTGGTTTTGTGGCGCCTTGTCACTCTGTTGAGGGCAGGAACCACTAAGCACAGTGCCTGGCACGCAGGAGGCACTGGAGATCTTTTGTGGCATGCGTGGCTGAGATATGAAGGCCAGCCTCCTTTGCTTAGTGTATGCGAAGGGCCTGGGAGGTTGGGGGTGAGTTTTGGGGGGTGAGCTTTCACTGGAATGTCATTTAGTGGAGCTGGCTGTGTATGTGGCCAGGAAGGCTCGGGTGTCTTCCTGACCAGTTCCACGGTGTCTTCTTCCCAGGGCTCACCCAGCACAGCAGGGGGTTGTTGGGGTGAGGACTGATGAGAACACAAACGTAAGGTCTTTGGTGTGGAAAACTGGAAGGAAGTGCATTTGTGTGCGTGTGCTTGCTCAGTGGGTCTCCCCGTCACCTGCCTGAATGGGTGAGCCCCGGAAGGAGGCCCCAAACCATGTCAAGTCCCCTGACACAACCCAGATGGCTCTCCCCAAACAGATGGCCGAACAGGATTCCCAGGGCCTCACGCCTTCCTCAGAGCACCAGCCCAGGGACCTGGAAGGGTTTCCTCTGGGCCCCACCCCTGACCATGTAAATGTCCACCCCAAGGGGGTGGGGGGCTTTGCACTTCTTGGTCACAGCCTAGAACCTTCCTGTGCGGGCTTCCCTCCCTCCCTCGCTCACACCTTGACTCGAACCCAGAACCCATAGTGCTGTAAGGGAGCGCTTGTGAACCCGTGCACAGCAAGGGCCAGGCCCCTGGAAAGGACCCTCTGAAGCTCTCCTGGGAAATGCAGCAGGTGTCGCTGGGAAACCTCCAGAGCGCTCACACCTGGGAATTCACCACTGCCATCTCCTAGTTTTCAATGTGAGCAATCAAGGTTAAAAAGAAAGGGAGGGAGGGAGGAGAGAGAAAGCAAGAAGGGTTTGGACATGTGAACCGACACTCCCATTCCCCTCCCAGACCTGAGACTTAAATAGAAGCACCATCAACGTCCCCAAATCCCCAAGGTGTGCGCAGAAAAGAGACACGGTGGGGGGGTTTCAGCCCTTTACTTGCCCCACTCCCTGATATTCAAAAAACGGTATTAGTCAGTGTGTACCGACTGCCCTCGTAAGGATCCCTGGTGGGGGAGTGGTTACGTGTGGGGCTGCAAGGTCAGCAGTTCAAACACACCAAAAAACCCCACCCGTGGCTTCGAGGGAGAAAGATGGGGCTTTTCATTCTCAGTAAAGGATTTCAGTCTCGGAAACTCACAGGGACCGTTCTTCCCTGTCCTGTGGGGTTGCTGGGTGTTGGCATGGGCATTGACTGGATGGACGTGCCTTTGGTTTTTACGTTTTACCACCCTTGTGCCAGATAATACCACAGATCTGGGGGGAGGGGGCGGGGATTAAGACATTCAGGCAAACATTTGATCCTGACCTTGAACTCTTTGGATGAAGCAACACACAGCATCTTCTGCTTTCTTCCCCTCATTAACCTCAGGCGCCAGAGGTGGTTTTGCCCTCGGGCTACCTCTGGTAATGTGTGATCACCCTCCTCGGAGTCCCTGAGTGGTGCAGGTGGTGAAAACACTTGGCAGCGACTCAGAGGTACTTCGCAAGAAAGACCAGGCAAGTCACTTCCGAAAACTCAGGTCACTTCCGAAAACTCCACTCTGACACGCTCGGGGTGGTCATGAGTGGAACTCAACTAGTTGATGCTACTGGGTCTTGTGGATGCCACCGGCATCTACTGGGGAGGGGGCCGTCACCTCTGTGTGCTAGGAAGCATCCAGGGGGTATGAGAGTCAGGCCGCCAACCCCAAGGTCAGCAGTTTGGAACCACCAGCAGCTCCACGGGAGAGAGATGAGGCTTTCTGCTCCTGTGAGAAGGGGGTCCCCGAAACCCACAGAATCAACTCCACGGCAGTAAGTTTGGTTATGGTTTTACAGGGCGCAAAACAGGCCCTCACAACAAAAAGTTATCCCTGCCAAGCTACCGTTAGCACTGAGGCTGAGAAATCCTGATTATATATATATATAAATCTCAAGAAGCACTAAGTTGTGGACCGAGGACATATCTGGGGCAGCCGATGTCAGCAACACTATAGCCTTTTTGTTAAACTGCTTAGTGACTGGCTGTTTTTATCCGTTATCTGGAGAAACTCAATATGAAAGTGAGAGTGCGCTGTTAACTAACCAAACACGGCCTACGAAGTCCTACAAAGAGGTTTTTGGGGGAGTGGTGGGAGGGTGCGTGGTTTTGACCTTTGCTTGCAATGGCTCAGGAGCCCCCATGGTGTAGTGGGCTGCATACTCGC
>NW_022103898.1:19827038-19833542 GCF_000313985.2 Echinops telfairi
CAGGTGTGAGAAATTGTGGTGTCAATCAACCGTGAGTAAAAGCAATTATTTACTTGTCTTTCATTTCACTAATTGCGAGCTCAATCACTTCTCCCCATAAATAACGGCAGGAAACAAGGGGGAGCTTTGAAGAAGGCTGTGACTGCACGTCAGAGGTGTGGGGTGCTGGGGGACCGTCCTGGAAGAAACACACTTCAAGGCGACTGGATGCTCACACGCTTCCCTTTCGCCACAGGCTCTCCCCATAAGCCATCTCCATGCTTTCAAGTCCAGGAGGAAAATCCCAAATCCGACGTGGGCTGATCTCCCATCTGTGGCTTTGGAAGCAGACAGGCCTGGGCCAGCCCCACGGCCCGCCCCACCCCCACCCCGCTCCCCCCACTCCCGTGCACATTCTTCAGACGCCGTCCTCAGCACGGGCACCCGCCGGTGGAAGGCCTGACACACTGCCTCCCCGACTGTCCATGGGTTTGTCTGCGTGCTTAAGATCTCCTCACTTCCAAATTGCTCCTTGGATGATTCGCATTTGGACTCCGGTTTGGGCTGGAGGGAGGGCTGGAGGAGGGTGGGAGAGCGTGCGGAGGAGGGAGGGGGGCGGGCAGATGAACTTCTAATTTTCCAGGCCGATCAATCGTTAATCCTTCTCCTTAATTACTTTTTCTTTAACTTTGTGATGTGGAATTTAGTGCTGGCGAGAAGAAAGGAACTGAGGGCCGGGGAAATAAAGCAGGCTTTATCAATAGGTGATGGGCCCTGCAGGCAGCCTCAAAGCGCTTCTGAAAGGGCCCCTCGGGCCTGTGGAGAGAAGGTAATTTGATCGCCTTCATTTTCCGAGCTGGACAAGAAGGCTTTGGACAAGAATAGCGAGGAGCCGGATTCAAATGGAGCTTCAAGAAACATTTGTCTGAAAACTTGAAATCATCACATCTTTGCTCAACAGCGAGACCAACAGAGTCTTGGCCCACAAGTCCTGCCAGGAGGACAGGCCCGTCTGGACAGAAAAACAGGCTAGGGGGGGGGGGGGGCAACACTGGAGAGGGAGCCCTGCTGATGGCCAGCAAAGAAAGGAGTCGTAGTCCCAGCCCCGCTTCTGAGAAAGATGGATGTGGCTTTCTCGTCAGACGGGGGCAATAGGTAGCTGAACCCCTCACGCGGCTGCCTGTCACCCACAACCCCTATTTCGTGGGCAGGGGTGCTCTGCGGAAATGTTCGAGCTTTGGCATCAGCTCGACCCAATAAAGTCCAACTCCTTCCTCGCTGTGGGACCCTGGGGAAGTGTCTTTGTCCCTCGGAGCCGCTTTGAGAGAACAGGGACCCTCTGTCCTCCACTGAAGACAGCGAGTAAGGATGAAATGAGATACAGAGTAAGATGGCTAGGAGAGCACAACCTTCCATGTGCTTCGGCAGACAGACAGAAAGACCTAGACACAAGTCCTGGCCTGGCTACTGACTCCCTCTACCCGGCTGCTTCACTTCCTTCTCCGCCACGGCGGATGTGAGCCACCCCCCGGGGAACATGTTGTGAGGGTGAACTAAGCCCGGGGGTTGTCAAGGACCCCGCACCACGCCTGGTGCTTGGTCGGCCGACAGTCAACAGTGGTTAGCCTGCTCATCATCTTATTCCCAACTCACGGAAAATGTTTGGCCCTGGAAGAGGCCTCTCCCCGCCTCCCCGGCTGCTGCCGAGCCCACTCCAGTCCTTACGTTCAAATTTGATGTTCCGCAGGTTTTCTGGGAGGTCGTGGAGAGCCACTTTCAGCCACTCGTCCAGCTGCTTGGCAAACTTCCGGATCACCTGAGTTAAGCTAGAAAGAGAAACGGTGTCTTCTCAGCGCGTGTCAGAACCTCTGGTGGCCCAGTGGGGGTGCGCGTCGGGCTGCTAGTAGCAGAGTCAGTAGTTTGAACCCACTAGCCGCTCTGTGGGACGAAGAGGAGGCGCTCTACTCTCATAAACAGTTTACTGTCTCAGAAACCCACAGGGGCAGTTCTCCTGTGTCCTATTATAGGGCCGCTCTGCGTGGGAAACTCCTCCATGGCGGTGAGCTTAGTTTTTGTTTTTCTTTGGAAAAGGTGTGTGTGGTGTGTTTGTTGCCCAGTCCTCCCCACGGGAGGCCCTGGAAGGTTGTGTTTCCCCCAAGCCCTTCAGGGAGTGCCAGTACAATGTGTTCTGGTGCCAGAGCTGGTTGACCAGGTCGATGCCACCAGTGCCATCCAGGGAGAGCCCCACGGAGAAGCTTCGCTGCCTCCAGAACTTCTGAAACGAAATGAGATCCTTTGTGCTTTTGAGGAGCTTTGGATCAAGGGTGACGACAGTGGGCAATGGGCCCAAGTGAGACAGTTTACCATTGGCCCCTCTCCCTAGTGCAAACCCCAGTCTCAGATGGAATGGGAAAGCAACAACATCTTGCTAAGTTGGCAAAGAACCCTGTTGTGGGTCTTAAGACCACATGAGATCTGGAGAGTCGAGGCCCAGTCTGAAGTGGGAGGGGAGAGAGGACATGGGGGGATGGTGGAAGATGGAACTTGAGAGTTGGCAAAGACACTGAACACCCTTTCCCAGGCTCTCACCCCCAACCTCGTCTACTCATCGGTCCAGGGGCAGGTTCCTCCGTGAAGTGTTCCTTGGCGCTGCCAGCCACAGGACCCTCCTCTTTTCTGTGGACCACCCAACGTCATCCCTGCCTTCCACCCATCCCAAGCCACCATCATGACTCTGGGGGCGTTCAGTCTCCCACCAGCTAGCTCTCACCTGTCAGACCACAGTTACCAACCTTGCCCCATGGGGAGTCGTGCCACCTTTCTCTGATCACTCATTCTGCCCCCTTTCCAAACTCTCGCCAACCTCGGTGGCGCTCACACTGCCCACTTCTCAGGGAACACACGCTGCAAAGGAAAAGCATCGGCAACATGCTACCTCTCTCATGGCTCATCTGATAATCGAACACCGCGGGTAATGCTGCCTCTTTTACAAAGCCCAAACACGACCTCAGCCCCTCCTGCCTTCTCAGGAACCTGACGTTACTGACTCCCCTTTCCCCGGTGTATTCCATGTTTTCCTCTCCATTGGGCCATGCCTCTCATCGTTTAATGGGTTCAAGAATGGCTCACTTTAGAAAACAAAGCCACCCTCCACCCCCCCTATGCTGCCTTTCCCCAACCAATTCTCTTCTCCAGCTACGACTCTCCTTCCCTTCCACTTCTTAGCCAGCCTTCACCTTCTCCTGTTCACTCTTCGGTGCAAACAGTTCTCACCTGGCAGCAAACCTTTGGGGGCCTGATCTGGCTGGGCTTTGGGGGCACATTCAGTTCTCTTACCCACTTCCTCTTTTTCCCCTTGGCCATTTGCACCTTCTGGTTCTTCCGATCAGAGTAGTTCTGGTGGTGGGGTGACGCGTTGGGCTGGTAAACACAAGGGCTGCCGTTTGAAACTTTCTACTCCCATAGCGGGCTCTAGACTTGGCAACCCACACGCCCAATTCTGCCTTGTCCTCTAGGGTCAGTGTGAACCAGAAGCCACTCAATGGCAGTGGGTTTGTTTGTTTTTACGTGGCCCTGATATGCTTAAGTCCTGGGCCCTGCCATCTTACCCCCCCCCCACCCTTTATTCCTTCCCAGGGTAGTCAGTCAATGCCCCCAGTTCTGGTCGGCAGCTCTTCTCGCTACCCCCCACCCCACCCCCCTGCTTCACCCAGACACGGTCCAAGTCTTGTGCTCCTCATTTCAGCGCCCCCCCTCCCTTGCCTCTCCTTATTACGATACCTGTCAGGCACAACCCCAAATCCACATCACGGTATAATCAAGGGCCGTGCGCGCCACAGTTCGCCAGTTCATCACCCACACCAGTTGCCATCGCGTTGATTTCCACCCAGGGTGACCTCCTGTGTGTCAGAGTAGACCTGTGTTCTGTGGCGTTATTAAGGGCTCATTTTCCAAAAGTTGTTTGCCAGGTGGCCTCGACCCTCCAACCTTTGGGATAGCAGACGAGAACTTTAACTAGTGTAACGGTGACACCGGGGCTCCTTACTCCTTTTGAAGAACCCTATCATGATTACCGTTTAGCCTTGGTGGTGCAGGAGCTGTGAATTGGGCTGTGATCTGCATGGTCGGCAGTTCCGCGGGAGAAAGACTGGCCTTTTTACTGCCATCAACAGTTACAGTCTCAGCAACCCACCCGGGGGTGGGGGTGGGAGTGGTCACTATGAGTCAGCATTGGCTCATTGGCAGTGAGTTTGGCTCTGTAATTAGAGACAATCTATGCATTGCTAAAGAAATCCCTTTCCTCACTACATCTTCAAGTCAATTTTGGCAGGGAGTCGAAATAGATACAAATAATTCATATTCAGCTTTACTTCAATGCCAGAGAAGGAGCTGTAGTGGTATTGTGAGTTAGGTGTTGGACTCTAACTGCAAGGTCAGTGGTTCAAAACCACCCGTTGCTTCTTGGGAGCAGCTGTCTGCTCCTGCGAAGACTTATAGTCTTGGAAGTCCCTTATAAAGGTTGCTATGAGTCACAATTGGCTCACTGGCTGTGGGTTTTGTGTGTGTGTGTGTGTGTGTGTGTGTGTGTGTAAAAGCTCAAAGCCCTTTTAATAATTTTTAAAAAGCTGCCCCTGAAGTGACTGTGACTAAGAATTTGTTTCGAGTTGGGTTGGTTCAAGGAGCCATGATGACATATCAGAGTAGGCATTGGGCCGCTACACTCAAAGTCAGCAGTTCAAACCCAGCAATTGTTCCATGGGAGAAATAGGAGGCTGTCCGTCCCATGAAGATGTACAATCGCGGGAACCCAGAGAGGCAGGTCTCCTCGGCCCTATGGGGTCGCGTTGAGCCAGAATCAAACCCATGCCCGTGTTTGGGTGCTGGCTTGTGTGTTTGGGGGACTGTACATGGGGCCCAAGGAAAGACAGCGTCAACTGTTTCGTCCTAAAGAACAGGGATCTGTGGAGTCTCTGAGCCTGGCAGGGTCCTTGGCTTGGGAGCATGATGCTCGCTGAAAGGTTGGCATTCCGGGTGCCTTGGAAGACAGGGCTGACAATCTGCTTCTGACGGATCACACCCTAGAAAACTCTCTGGGACAGTTCTACTCTGCCACACCCAGGGCTGACATAAGGCACAATGCAACAAGGACAGGCAACAAGCAACCGTGAGCCTAGCAGAGTGACCGAGCTGAGACACTAGGCCCCACCAATTGCCGAAGAGTTGACTGGGCCTCATGCCAAGCCCCGGTACGTCAGCCTACATGCCCTACATGCCAGTGGCTGGTTTTCCCAACTGCCTCTGGGTGGACTTGAACCTCCAACCTTTCTCTTGGTGGCTAAATGCGTGGATACCATTAACACCACCCACAGACCCTCACTGACACGTCTCACTGCTATCAAGTCGATTCTGAGTCACCGCGACGCTACAGGACAGAGTACAACTACCCACTGTGGGCTTCTGAGAGTAGAAACCTTGCTCCAGGGTCAGCGTTTCAAATCCACCAGCCACCCATGGAAGAAAGATGAAGCTTTCTAACTCTCATGAACAGTTACAGTCTCGGAAACCCACAGGGGGCAGTTCTCCTCTGTCCTCTAGGGTCACCTAGAGGTCACCTAGTCAGAATCGACTCAGGGCAGTGACAGCTAGAGAGAGGGAGTGCACCCAAAGTGCCGGGTGGGCCATAGAGCCCAAGGTTAGAAATGGGGTCATCCTGAGTACACTGGGCCAACCAAGTCTGCCAGGGAAAGGCTTCCACGATACTTGGCTCCTCTTGCCAAAGGTCAGCATTTAGACACACTGATTGGGTGATCGATCCAGGAGAGGCGGGATGCCAGGGAGGGTGGCCTGCTGTTCTTACCCAGGACACTGCCCAGAGGCAGTACTGGAGGCCAGAACAGGGAAGGGAGGCAGCTTCCTGTCCCAAGCAGAGCGAGCAGCAGGGCCAGGGATCGGCTTTCACTTGGTGCAATGGCTTGGTTTTTTGCAGCGGAAGAGAAGTGGGAGGGATTCAGCTCAGAAAGGATTCTGGTTTGGGGGCTTGGGAGTGGGGCTTGTCAGCCTTTCCGGAGTGATCTAAACACCCTGGCAACTGACCTCTGGTGTCTGATGGACAGGTGAGGGTCTGACCTCCCATCACCTGGTCCCAGAGACACCTCCCCCAGCCCCAGCAGCACTTGGGGAGTGACTGCCACCCCCTTCTTGACTTTCTCTCCTTCCTTGGTATCCTGTTCACTCCTTCCTTGGTATCCTGGCCTCCTCCGCTGCTGACTGCCTCATCTCCTCCCTCCTCCCAGCACTCAGAACTTCTTAACTCCACACCTTAGGCCCCAAATGACCTGCAGCCCCAAATTACCACAGCAACAAGGTGTTAATCGCTGCCACCTTTTAATGAGGGCCCTGTGCCAGCGCTAAACACTTCACACCCACTCCCTTATTTCATCCTCCCTCCATGCAGTAGGCGCTATCATTAGTCCCAACATAAGCATGAGAGACCAAGGGTGAGTCAAAAAGTATTGCTACAAAAAA
>NW_022103898.1:19834265-19856723 GCF_000313985.2 Echinops telfairi
GCGTAAGAAGTCCTTCACCAGCAACTCGCAGTGAGTCACGTGGCATCTGTCCTTAAACGCTGGACAAATCTTCCAGAAGCACAGCTCTAGTGCTGGCCCCTGCAGCTCTCTGTGGCTCTGAGGCAGGCATTTCATCCCCAGAGTTCTAGAAAAGGCAGTACCATCCACCCAGGAAGGGGTTCTCCTTCTGAGGCCACCAAGGGGTTGCCTGACTTTTAAGAATAACACATCATTCTGATTACTACTCCTCAGCTACACAGTGGTGAGGGGTCAGACCCCCCATGACGATTCCAGGGGTCTTTCTCACCCCAACCCTATTCCCACAGCTCTTGGAAAACCACAGGGAGCCCAGACTCCAGCCCCTGGCCCACAAGTTCTTCACCAATGTCCATCAAACGGTCGGTCCCTTAGGTCCCTTGACTCTGCACATTCTCTGGGCTTCAGTTCAAGCGGGATCCCCATATACACAAGGGGCTTCAAAACGTTCCTGGAAAAATTTCATAATCTCTCCATTCCATTTTCCTACAAGCTTCTTGAAACACCCTTGTGTGTACTGAAAATAAGTATAATGTATGTGTATGGTGGTGGCAAAACGTATTGAAAGTGCCACGGATCACCCACAGGGAACCTACAAACCTGTCTTGGAAGAGGTCCAGTCAGAGTGCACCTCAGAGGCAAGGATGGGGAGACTTCGTCTCACAGACTCTGGACATGTTGTCAGGAGAGACCAGTCTCTGGAGAAGGACATCATGCCTTGTAAACATGTTTGTCTTTTTTAATGCTGCCTTCCCAGGACCTAACGTCTTTCTTAGAGGTAATCAACACCCACTTACTTAAGGAATGAACAAACTCGGGGATAAGGGAACAACAAAAGATCGAAAATTGATGGCAAGGAGGGCGTATAATGCCTGGGGGGCTTTTAATCAAGTGCAATGTATCCAAGAGTAATTCATGAGAGCTGAATGGAGGGTGAGCATCATGGTGGGATAGGAGGAAGGTAAAAGGAAATAGAGGAAAGAATAGGAGGCAAAAGCTATTTATAGATGTATAGCTGTAGGCATGGATATATGTAAATATATTAATTTATAATGAAAGGGATAGAGGCCAATGTACATATATTTATATGTTAAGTATTAAGATAGCAGATGTACTTTGGGCCTCCACTCAAGGCCTCCCGTAGCACAAGAACACTTTGTTCTAATAACCTGGCACTCTGTGATACTCACCTTCCCAACACAATCACTGAAGACAAAATAGGTGCATAAGCAAATGTGGTGAAGAGAGCAGATGGTGCCCAGCTATCAAAAGATATAGCTATCAAAAGAAAGGCTTGACATATTATTGTGAATGAGGGGGAGGATGGAGCGGAGACCCAAAGCCCATCTGTAGGCAATTGGACATCCCCTTACAGAAGGGTGGTGGGGAGGAAACGAGCCACTTAGGGTGCAGTGTAGCAATCATGAAACATACAACTTTCCTCTAGTTCTTAAATGCTTCCTCCCCCCCACTATCATGATCCCAATTCTACCTTACAAATCTGGCTAGACCAGAGGATGTACACTGGTACAGATAGGAACTGGAAACACAGGGAATCCAGGAAAGATGATCCCTTCAGGACCAGTGGTGAGAGTGGCGATACCGGGAGGGTGGGTTGGGAAGGGGGAACTGATTACAAGGATCTACATGTGACCTCCTCCCTGGGGAATGGACAACAGAAAAGTGGGTGAAGGGAGACGTTGGGCAGTGTAAGATATGACAAAATAATAATAATTTATAAATTATCAAGGGTTCATGAGGGAGTGGGGAGTGGGGAGGGAGGGGAAAAATGAGGAGCTGATGCCAGGGGCTTAAGTGGAGAGCAAATGTTTTGAGAACGATGAGGGCAATGAATGTACAAATGTGCTTTACACAATTGATGTATGTATGTATTGTGATGAGTTGTATGAGCCCCTAATAAAATGATTTTAAAAAATGAAAGGCTTGAAATTAAACAAGCACCCATCTAGCAGGGTAGCAAATAGCCCACATGGAAGAAACACAATAGCCTGTGTGATCATGAGGTGTTGACAGGATCAGGTATCAGGTATCAAAAGATCCCAAACAAAACACTCTATCTATGTGAACAAGGGGGGTTGGGGTGGAGACCCAAAGCCCACCTGTAGACAACTGGATATCCCCCCCATAGAAGGGTTATAAGGAAGGGATGATTTAACCAATGTGCTATATAGGACCAACGAAACACACATCATTCCTCTGGTTGCTGAATGCTCCTCCCACCTATTATCATGACTCAGTCTACCTTACAAATCTGGCTAGACCGTAGAACACACATCACATCGGTACAGATAACAGCTCTGGACACATGAAATTCAGGACAAATAAACCCCGCGGAACAGTAGTGGATGGAGCAATACCATGACGGGACGGGGTTGGTCGGGGAGGGGAAGGGGGAGAAAGCGGGAACCCATCACAAAGTTGGATATATAGCCATCCCCCATCCCCCGCCAAGGGGATGAATAACAGACATGTGGGTAAAGCGAGACAGTGGATAACATAAGATACGAAATAATAATAACAATGTATAATTGATCCGGGATTTATGAGGGTGGGAGGGTGAGGGAGGGAGGGAGGGGAAAAAAGAGGAGCTTACATCAAGGGCTCAAGTAGAAAATGTTTTGGAAATGATGATGGCAACATCTGTACAAATATACTTGATACAAGAAATGTATAGAATGCCCTAAGAGCTGTAAGAGCCCCCAAATGAAATGGTTTTTAAAAAAATAAGGAATGAACGGGTATGTAGTTGAGTCCTGGTTGTTTCCTTTGTTTGTGGAGTGAAGGTGGACACATCATTTCGTTCCGTTCAACTTCAATCTCCATATCTCTACCAAAGAGCCACTTTCAGAGAGGAAGGGAGGGGTTAGATGGAAGGGGCTAGCACTTCTTTGGGGCACCACAAACGGCACCATAAACTTCAGCTGTGTTATGTGGGTGCTTGTGTAATTCCTATAAGGCATATATGACGTTCTGTTACAAAAGGTACATACATGTTCACTGATCTCTTAGGAGGCGCCTTTCTTAGCATAAAATAGAGGTGCCCATTTAACCACTATCCATTAGCCAGTGTGCAACAAAGATCTCAATCCCCTAAAACTTAAAGGAAGGTATGTAGATGTGTGTACACAAAGGGGCTTCAAAAAGCTCATAGGGGGGGAAATGAACTTAAGAGATGCTGAGATTTTTCCATGAATTTTTGTGTCTTACCTCCTGGTGTGAGACACCAAAATAATGTAGAACATTTAAAAAATTCAGAAGCACCTATCACCAGTACTTGATCAGAACCATGCCTGTTAGCTATTTGGAGTGTATTGCTGTTCCACCTAGAATATAGGAAATGGAAATAGCATATCACCCAACTCCATAAGCAAGAAGAGTCAGATCCTGTACAAAATCACCTCGCTTCTTGAACCCCCGAGAGCTGAGGTCACAGGGAAGCCACCCAGCCTGAAATCGCAGAGAGACAAGCAGCTTTCATGAGAGACCAAGAGAAGAGGCTTAGGCACAGAAGCATCTACGGTTCCAGGAAAGAAGAAGGACCTCCCCATTAGAGAAGAAAATGAATTCAGCCCAAATATTTAACACCCTGCCAACAGCCAAGGGTAAGCTGGTAGGCATGTCTGGGAACTACAGCCACAGGGGAAGTTCAAGGCCATTCACAGAAGCTGCTCGCCCGGTGTTCAAGAGAAAGTCTGAGAGCAGGTAACAGAAGAGAGCGAGCCTATCTCAAAGGCACACGCTTGAAGGAGGAAAGCAGCTGCTGCCGTAGAAATGGCACAAGATGGAATGACACATCCGGGAGCTTTTAACCCGATGAAGATCGGCAGACTCTGTTGATCACAGGGCAAGAAGATAATCTGCTAATAGCCGAGGGAAAGAGGAGGGATGCCCATTTCCAGGCAAACAGACTAATTAACGTGGCCTCTACGATCTCACACGTGTTTGACAGCCCATTGAAATTCATAAAGCAATCAGAAGGGCCGGGAAAGAACCCACTCCAAGGAAACAAAGCCTCCAGCAGAACTGGGTTATCAAAAGGAATTTGGAATAACTGACCGCATGGTAACCGCATGGGTTACGGAATTGCTCCATAGCGCTTCCCCATGGAGCTGGAATCAACTTGAAGGCAATAGGTTTGGCTTGGCTCATGGTTATCGTGGCTGATCCACAAATGGTCTTGGGGATGACACAGGACCGGCTGGCATTTTGTTCTGTTATGCGCGATGTCTCCATGAGTCGGGGGACTGACTTGTTGGTAGCTATCAACATATCGTGACGATGTAAAAGACCCGAATGGGAAAGGCAGTGTGTACAGATGAGGACTCCCAACAGAAACAGAGAAATCGTGGAAATGAATGGAATGAACTATTACAAAGCATGCGACAGAGATGAAGCGTGCCTACATAGACAGTCTCATTAATAGAGTTCACATACCCAGGGGCGGGGTGGGGAGGTGTTGAATGGGGGACTCAGTAAATATGGAGCTAGGCCAATAGAAATAACCCAAACCAAAACACAGTAAGAGAAAAAAAAAAAAGTGAATGAAAAAGTCAAGCCGAGCACCAAGAGTTGTGGGACAGTACCCAGTGGACTAACACACAATGGAAATCACAGACGGAGAGAGCAAAGTACAGCTAGAGCAGAAGAAAGAAATATTTGAAGAGATCATTGCTAGGGATATTGCCAAAGTAATGAAACACGTCAAACCAGAGATCGAAGCAGCTTAGAAAACCTCCAAGAAAAGTTAAAACAATGAAACAAAACCAGGAATAATTTATTAGCAACAGACCTAAACTATCAACTCTCATCTCAGTTCATAGAACCCGTGTGGGTTTCGGAGACGGTACCTTTTAAAAAGAGTAGAAAACTCTGCCTTTCTCCCTTAGAGTGGTTGGTGGTTTCAAACGGCTGACCACCTGATTAGCAGCTCCATACGTAACCTCTGTGCCACCTGAGCTATGCCACTTTGGACCTGAACTATGGGAAATGTTAACGAAAATACTTCAGACAGAGGAAATTGTTATTACACAGAAACTTCGATCAATACCAAGAAGCGAAGATCAGAAATCATTATAATGTCAAAATCACCTCTTTATTCATTCTAACCTATATTTGACCTGGGCTGCTAACAGCAAGGTCAGCAGTTCCAAACCACCAGTCCGCTCCACAGGAAAAAATGAGGCTCTCTACTCCTGTAAAGAATTATAATCTCAGACTCTGGTGGGCACGGCCACCCTGTCCTATAGGGTTGCTATGGGTTGGAATCAGCTTGATGGCAGTGATTTAGATTTAGATTGTACCAGCCAAACCTGAATGTCGATACAAGCTTTATTTATACTGGTCAAAACTGGCAACATCCAAATACCCTTTACCTAGTGAATATGACACGTCAGGCTAAAAACTACAAAACATTGTTGAAGAAAATAAAAGAAAACCTAAATAAATGGAAATAGGTATGTATTCCTTAATTTAAAGACTTAGTATTGTTAATATGTCAACAATTTAAAAATTGATATATAAATTCAATAAAGTCCCGAACAAAATTCCAAGAGGAATTTTACAGATTCCACAAAATTGACACGCAAAACTGAAGGAACAGCATTGTAGAAGAAGAATGTTGTAGGCCTCCCACTGACTTTAAGACTCATTATAAAGCAACAGCGATCAACTGATTTTGGCCAACACACGTGTATGGCCAATTGATTTTCCATGAATTTTCAAAGGCACTTGCATTGGAGAAAGGACAGACTTTTCAACAAATAATGAGAATATTTAGGTCTTCAAATGCAAAAATATGAGTCTTATGCCATGTGCAACACTTAACTCGAAATGATTTACAAACCTAAATATAAAGCCTACAAAACAATAAAACAGATGATAAATTATAAAATAAACAACTTCTGGAAGAAAATGATATGAAGTATTGTTTTTGTGATCTTCCTCGACAAAGAATGATTAACTATAGCACCAAAGACAAAAATCCAGGGGGGCGGGGGGAATATTGAAAAGCAGGACTTCAAATAAAAAATTTTTACTTTTGAAAACATAAAAAATGAAAATGCAAGGCACGGATTGTGAGAAAACATTTTCAAAACACACATTTGCTAAAGAACTGTGTCTAGAATATATAAAAACTTTCAAAATCGAATTAGACAAATTAGACAACCCACTAAAAAATAAGTAGGCAAAGACTTAAAAAGACATTTAGCGCCCCCCCCCCCACAAATATATGTGTACATAGAAGTCTATGTGAGTAACATTTAAAAATTTTCCATCCCCTAGCTGAACATCACGAGTCAGTCGGGAAATGCAAATTAAAACCACAAGGTGGTAATACTAGACAGCCTTTAGAATGGCTAAAACGAACAATCAAAAACCCGTAGAGTACCAGGTTGTAGTTGAAGATGCAGAGCAACAAGAAATTTCATACACCGCTTGTGGGGATGCACTTTGGGAAACCCCATATCACTCAGCAATCCATTCCACTTCTTGGTATTTACACATTAGAAATAAAAAGGGGCACAAAACCTGTACTGGATTTAGATACAGGCTTTATTCATAGTGGCCCAGTTGGACACAGCTCAATGTCCTTATAGCTGGTGAATGGAGAAATAGATTGTGGTATATCCATATTATGGACTACTACTCACTTCTTAAAAGGGTGGAATTATAGACACAATAACATGGATGAATTTCAACTGCATCATGCTCCATCCCTGTTTCCCAAAGTGGGTGATCCCACCCACTGGTAGACACTGGAAAGATCCAAGGGGTATGCTGCAAAAGCAGCCCCTGATCCTACACTTTATCCTGGATGATGGGCTATAGCGCAAACATTTTTAATTGCCCGGAGGAGGAATGATGAGTACATTTTTTTTCCTTGAAAAGGGGCGGTAGGTCAAATAACGTTTGTGAACCTACGTGGTATGTGAAAGAAGCCAGACAAAACAGGCCCCTCCTGTACAATTCCACGGAAACCATCAGGATAGCAAATGGATGAGTGAATACCAGGCGTCAGGGTGGAAAAAAAGAGTAGACAAAACAGGAGCATGAGGGAATTTTCGGGGGTGATGGAGCTATGATTTTATGTTTGGATTGTGCCCACTGAAAAGGGGTTCCATATATACTCGAGTAGAAGCTGACCCGAAGATCAGCCGAGGCACCTACTTTTACCACAAAAACGGCATTAAAAATGTGCTGAAATGGACACTTGGGCCTCCCTTCAAGTACTCCCTCAATGCAAGAACACTTTGTTCTGTTAAATTGGCATTCCATGATGCTCACCTTCCCTACACAATTGCTGAAGACAAAGTGGTTGCACAAGCAAATGTGGTGAAGAAAGCTGATGGTGCCCGGTTATCAAAGGATATGGTGTCTGGAGTCTTAAAGGCTTGAAGGTAAACAAGCGACCATATAGTTCAGAAGCAACAAAGCCCACATGGAAGAAACACACCAGCTTGTGTGATCACCAGGTGTCAAAGGGATCGGGTATCAGGTAGTAAAGAACAAAAATTTATATCATTGTGAATGAGGGGGAATGAAGATTGGGCACCCAAAGCCCATCTGTAGGCAACTGGACATCCCCTTACAGAAGGGTCGCAGGGAGGATACGAGCCCGTCAGGGTGCAGTATAGCAACGATGAAACATACAACTTTCCTCTAGTTCTTAAGTGCTCCCCCACCCCAACTATCATGATCCCAATTCTACCTTACAAATTTGGTTAGACCAGAGGATGTACACTGGTACAGACAGGAACTGGAAACACAGGGGATCCAGGGCGGAGGGATCCCTTCAGGACTAGTGGTGAGAGTGGCGTTACCGGGAGGATGGAGGGGGAGGATGGGGTGGAAAGCGGAAACCGATTACAAGGCTCTACATATAACCTCCTCCCTGCGGGCGGACAACAGAAAAGTGGGTGAAGGGAGACGTTTGACAGTGCAAGATATGACAAAATAATAATTTATAAATTATCAAGGCTTCATGAGGGAATGAGGAGTGGGGAGGAAGGGGAAAAAATGAGGAGCTGATACCAAGGGCTCCAGTAGAAAATAAATGTTTTGAGAATAAAGAGGGCAACAAATGTACAAATGTGCTTGACAGACAATGGATATATGTATGGATTGTGATAAGAGTTATATGAGCCCCCAATAAAATAATTTTATTTTAACGTGCTGAAAAACTCGGCTTATACTCAAGTATGTATGATACATTTTAGTGCATGTAAAGCATACCCCATAAACCTTAATTTAAGCAATAATATTTAAGAGCTATAAAATATATAATAATACAAAATAAACATAGAGCCAAGAACAAACGCATATGCCACTGGGCTGAACTAACCTCATAAAAGATTGGATCCTAAAATAAATTCTAAAGGTTCTGAACACAGTGCTACACAGGTTTCAAAACAGAAGGATGGAACTAGCTATGCGAGGGGACAAGAACACCCACGCCCACCTGTCAGGTAACGCCTGCAGCACGGTGGGCATCAGCACCCCGGAGATAGCTTTGTAGAGGATGGAGTCACACACACCGACGATGTTCACCACCGTGGAGGAGCCCAGAACAGGCAGCATGTGGGGCGGCATCCCTTGCCAAAAGTGCAGAAGAAAACTTTGAACCTGTGTGGGCCCACAGAGAGAAAAGGAAGCATCAGGTTACGCAGGGCACTCCCAACAGAGCCTTTGGACTCCGCCCCCCCCACGCCCCCCCCAGGCCAACCCAGTTATCAGTGCTGCCATCCATTGGCCTCTTGTGGCTTAGGAGGCAGTGGAAGCTCCTCCTGCCCCAAGTCTTCCCACTGCTTGAGAACCACATGTCCTGGGAGCGTGGGGTCTCCTCTGCCCTGGGAGAGAGGAGGAGCATATCATTACATCAGCTCCCCCAGTGCTCTCTATGGACTGGGATACGTTTAGGAAAGGGGGGTGGGATATTGTTCATAGGAAGGTCAGAGCCCAGGTCATCACTTCTCTGACAGCTTGTTGTTGGCATGTCAGGAATCCGTGGGTGTTCTAGGAAGGAAGAGAAAGGTATAGGAGCTGCACGTGTGTGTCTGAAAGGGAGGTGAGAGAATACTGCCAATAAATGCTTTTGATTTCAAAATATGTACATCCCAAACTAGGCAAAGTGCACGGGCCTCTCCATACCACCAGTCCTGGCTGGGGTGATGGTAGATGATGACTGCGTAGTGAGTCTGGTGGACAGATGAAGTGTATGTGTGACATCTTAAAATCCGTGGCTGTCCAGTGCCGTTGAGTGGGCTCCAACTGCAATGTCCCTGTGTACAGCAGAGTAAAGTACACTGCCCAGGTCCTGTGCATCCTCCCATCATTCGTGTGGCAGCCCACGGCCGCAGCCACTGTGTGAATCCAGCTCCTCGGTGGGCTTCTTCGTTTTCGCTGCCCTTGTACTTTGCCAAGCATGACGTCCTTTACCAGGGCCTGGTCTCCCTTGGCGACATGTCCCAAAGCTCATGCGACATAGCCATCCTCACTTCCAAGCAACAGTCTGGCTGTACGTCTTCCAAGACAGGTTCATGTGTTCTTCTGGCAGCCTGTGGTACTTGCAGTCTTCTTCGCCAGCACCTAATTCAAACGCATTGATTCTTCTTCGGCCTTCCTCATTCACCGTCTAGCTTTCCCATGCCTATGAGGCAACTGAAAATACCACAACTTGGGTCAGGTGCCCATTCGTGCTCAAAGCGACATCCTTGCTCGTCAACATGAAAGCCATTGTGTGCAGCAGATTTGCCCGTTGCACTACATGACTTGGTCTCACGACTGCTGCTTCCAGGAGCATTGACTGTAGACCCAGGCAAGACAGGATCCTTGACAACGTCCATCTTTTCTCCATTTATCAGGGTGCTATCTGTTGGTTCAGTTGCGAGGATGTTGTTGTTCTTTACATGGAGTTGCAATCCACACTGCAGGCTGCAATCCTTGATCGGCATCAGCAAGTGCTTCAAGTCCTTGTTTTCTGCAAGCAAGGTGGTTCCATCTGCATCTTGCAGGTTGTTAAAAAGCCTTCCTCCAATCCTGATGCCACCTTCTTCTTCGGTTCACCCGCTTTCTCTGCTTATTGGCTCGGCAGTCAGATTAGATAAATCTGGTGATGCATGCCCGCTGCACACCTTTCCTGATTCTACATCACAGAGTAGTGCCTTGTTCTATTGTATGACTGCCTCTTGTTCCATCTAGATCCTGAGCGAACGTAATAAAATGGGGTCATTGATATGAGAATTCCAGGGGTGCTATTGTGAGAAAATTCCGGAGTGGGAGTCCAGGGTCGGTGTGCTTGGTGTGCGCGTTGGAGTGAGGGGGACAAAGATCGGGGAAGTGAAGGGCAACAGTAGAAGGTGCTTAACTGGTGTGTATGATTACATGAAGCCTGTCTCCACTTCAGCTTATACTGACCAGCGACCATGTCGACTCTGGGGAACAAGAGACTGAGAATGTCTGTAAATTCCAGTAGCCATGCCTTGGTTCCTCAACTAAGACATAGATTCCTCTGTCCCCCACAGATGGACAGGTAGCATTACCCACATCTCTGGCTCCCAAACCAGTCCTGACAGTCAGCCCCTCCAGGCGAATCCCTTGGAGGTGCTAAGATTATGGCCAGGAGTTGTGTTTCCTGGGCTCCACTAGAGCTAGGAACTCAGAATAGGTTCTCATAGTTAATGATCATGGTCATGCTATCTCTGAGACATTAAGTTCTTTGCCCAAACTCAGACAGGAGGCCACAGAAGAGTTGAGAGAGAGCTCAGGTTACAGCCCAGAAACAATGAAAAAGGACATTTCCTTGAGGCAGGGTGGCTTCCTTCAAGAAGAAGAACACGATGGAAAAGATTGCGTTAGCTTTTTCCTGGGCCTGGACCCTGAATCCGGCTTCAGTTTTTTGGAATTGAGTCAATAGCTTGCCATATTGTCTCCTGATCCCGAGAGTCATCCGAGGCCTGCCACCTGACTTGCTGGAGAAACAGGGTTGGAACCATGTTTTGACTCCTTCTGGCTCCCAAGGATGATTGCCACAGGCAGAAGTCACAAATGCCTCTGCCCTCCATCCCTTTTCAGTCTATACTGACATCAGTTCTCCCTCCCCTGGCATCGTACTTCTACGGCCCCTCCAAATCCAAACTTACTGCCATTGAATCCATGTCGACTCATAGCGACTCTATAGGATAAGATAGAACTGTCCTTGTGAGTTTCCTAGACTGTACCTATTTATGGGAGTAGAAAGCCCCATTTTTTTTCTTCCAAGGAGCTGGCTGGTGGTTTTGAACTGCCAACTTTGTGAACCACAGCCTAATGCATAACCAAACACTATGCTACACTTCTGTGACGAGTTTCCTGAATTCATTGCAGTGGCCACACAGACTTTACAGACGATGCTCACAAATATGGGGTGTATTAAGGAAGTGAACAGGTTGCGACGGGTGAAAAATGGTCAGGACACAGTTGTTCAGTCAGGGTAGTGTCTTCTCTGCATGCCCCCAGGCCCTCAGCCTCTTGTCCTGACCTCTGCCCTGCTTGGGCAATGTTAAACACCTCTTTGGGGACTTCTAGAAAATGCTGAAAGGGCATGCCACTCTGATGTCTCAACCCAAAGACATTCAGCTCCATCTCTGTGGGTTAGCGCTCTCAGCTAAATGCACTTAGGGCACCCCACTCCACAAGGCAGCCTCCTGCCCCAAAGCACTCAGCTTTCCTCGCTTGGTGGGATGCCAAGTCCACCTCTCTGATTCTCTGGTTCCTGGTCCTGCTGTTGTTGTTCCTCTGCCATTCCTCTGTCGCTCAAGTTTTCTCCTGGATCAAGGAGGCGCCAAAGGATGTGCTCCACTGCTGGCTCTTCTCCTGTGCTGGTAGGAAAACCCACCACCCCCGCCCCTGCCTCCGCCCCTTTCTGCTTCTGAGATGGTTCACTTTATGCCCAGCAGGAGGACAATCACAATGAACCCTGTCAACAGATTAATCGTCTAACCCAATCAGTCCCTTTCCCTACCTTCTTACTCAGATCCGCCAGGGAAATGACGGTGATCGTTTGGTGAGAGGAATAAAGGCTACGGCTTCAAGAGCCACACGAGATCACTCACGGCTTGCACCTGCCAGCCTTGGATCCCTGCAACATTGCAGCCACAGGTGTGGCCTGCTCTCTTTGCATCCACCCACCTCGGCTGCCACCAGCCTGTGCCTCTTCCTGCTAATCTTGAGTTTGCCAGCCCCACAGTTACTTGGGTCGGGAGAAGGCTCCAGCTGGATATCGGACCCGTAGCCCTGGAGCCTGCTCACTTCCACAATGTGCGCACCAATCTCCTTGGAAGGCAGCTGGGCTCATTGCTATACCCCCCAGGCTGATTTCTCCATAGACATTATCTCTGTATTACATCTACACAAAGTTATTGGGTTTGCTTCTCTAGAGAACCCAGCATGAGACTGTCACTCAGCCAACATCTCTCCAGAGGACCCTCCCTGCTCATCCCTTGGCATTGGCCTTAGACCTGCCTGCCTGCCTCTTTAACTCAGAGTATGGCGGCGCTGCCCTCAGAAGGTTCCTAAGATTTGGTAGATTCTGAATTCATCTGGCTGACTTAGCTCTCGGTGCACACAGACCTACTCTTCTTTATACGAGCAGTTAATTTCTGGCACAAAGTCTGGAAAAGATCAGCTGCTGTGTAGGTTAAAACAAATCTGTGACAAACTGGTGTCTTTTATCAGGCGTCTGTTTCCAGCCTGCTGAAGTGGCACATGGCCCCCGATCCGTTCTCTCTAGAGCAGCAATTTCAGAGCGCGTGTGGTCCAGGTTTGGCCTCCCCTCCCAATCTCTGCCAATTGATGTCCGGCAAGGAGCCCTGGTGACACCATCGATAAGCACGCAGCTGATCTTGGGAAGGTCAGCAACCTCAGCCCACACGTTGCTCCGTGATGACCCCGGTACTGGAGGCCCGCCCTGTGCAGCACCTCTACTCTGTCCTATAGGGCGGCTGTGAGCTGGAATCCCTCCACCGCAAAGGAAGTTTTGGTTTGTCTAAGGCCAAAGGGCACTGGCACCCCAGCGGTGAGGAAAGTGGACACATACAATGTCTACAGTCAACTGGATGTCCCAATAGACTGGACATGGAGGGAGAGGGGAAGGGAAGAATCAAGGACTGTGGTTTGCGCCGTTGGTGAAAATGGTGGTGGTGACTTAGGACTTGGCAATGATAGATTGGGGGGAGGGGGCAGAAAATGAAGAGTTCTGCTTTGGGCATGTTAAGGTAACCATCGAGACAAATCAGTCTGGCGCTCAGAACTAGAGATAGAAATATGAGGGCCGTCAGCTTCTAGAAAATGGACACAAGGTGCCTACCTATTGTTAAAACGAAATCACTTGTGTAAAATACCTGGCATCGGGTGGGCATTTAACAAATACGCATTCTTAGGCAGAAAGGAGAGTTTGGATAAAATCTCCTTACTCATTTAGCACAAGTAGGGGGCAGAGGGGAGGCAGAAACCAGAAGGAAAGGATTGAACGTGACTTCCTAAAGAAGTCTCCTGGCTTATTGGTTTCCGTCCCTTCACCTCTCAGCCCTTTTTCTCTGGGCTCAGTGAAGTATCCTTTGAGTCCCCTAAAACTCCCTCAGCCAAATTTATTTTTTCTTGTCCATGTCCGCATGTAGTTCATTCCTAATATATCGGAATCATGTGGAAACACATCTGATTCTTTCCGATCAGGGGTCTTTCATTGTCACAGTATTGGAAGGTCTCTAAGTAAAACAACCAACAAAAATAGCTACCATTTCGTATGTTCTTAATGCGGAAACATGACACACAATTCCATGTAGTCGTCATAGTTTTGCTAGGAGGTAGGTATTTTGTCTCCGTTTTACAGCTAAAGAAACTGAGACTCAGAGAGATTATGTAACTTGCTCAAGAACACAGGGTAGTAAGTGGTGGACGTGGGATTTAAACTATCTGAATTATAACTTGTATTCTACATACAGATTTGTGGAGTGCAAATATGTGGAGTATTCTACGTAAAGACTTGAACTCTTTATGTTACTGATAAACGAATAGTGTGTCCACATCCATTCATCCATCCACCCACTCAACAACTATTCATTGCATGCCTCACAGTATGGCTGGCAAGGATACCTCGAGGGCTTACATCATGGTGGTAGAGGATGAAAACTAACAAGCAAACACCCTCACCCAAGACTGTGATACTAACACCAACTGTAGCCTGGACAGACATTCAAGATCTTGAAGACTTGAACAAACCAACCAGGTTATAGTATCATCAGGGTACACCAGATGCCCTCATCAATGACTTTTCTCAGCTGTAGGAGAAAACCACAGTCCTCCAGAGAGAAAATATCCCCCTTCAACCTTTTTTTTTTATGGTTAAGTAGTGTGATCATTAGGTTTATTGTGCCCAGTAGGCCAATAGGAACAGGTGAGCGGAGTTTAATCAGGTCACAGCTTGATTGGAAGATGACTGAAATAATAAAGACAGCTGGCATCTCCCTCTTGTGCCCTGGCGATCGGACTGACATGCTGCTGCTTTAGCTAGTTCTCTGCCTTCACCTGTGTGCTACACTACCTGTGGGTCAAGTCAACTCCGGAATCGTGTCCCTAGAGCTTGAGGCTCCTTTGAGACCCGCTCCATCAAGCTGCTGGTGTGTACATCACTTGAGTTTGAGGATGGTGGATCCTGTGGCCGTGCTTGAATTCCAGATCCCATTAGGGCCTGCTTCACTAAGCTCCCAAGCTCCTGTTGCCGACCCACCCAATGTCTGCTGCCTGTGGGCAGACTCTGCCTGCCTTGCCTGAGGGAAGACTCCGCTGTCTGCTTCCTTAACCGTAGACCCCACAGTCCACCTGAGTTGAAGGATTTCCAGTATATCCACTGTTCCACGGAAGGGAGTTGAACTGGACCCTTTGTACTGCTATGTGGACTAATGAGCTGTTACATGCCTTCTTGTTGTAAAAACATATCCTCACATGTATGCAATCACAAGTGTCCTGGTTTTGTTTCTCTAGCGAACCCTGCCTACCACAGGTAGGATGAACAACTTCTTGATTATCCATCTTAAAAATAGCCACCAAATATCCCTCCCGGTGGGGGACTGAAGACCAGGTGAGAAAGGTACTGTCATGAATTTGGCCCTTAACGATGAGGTGATCTTGGGCAGATCTCTGAACTTCTGTGGTTGGCATGTACGTCTAAGATCAAGAGCAAGCATTTTATGGCGCTTTGTCAGGCACTGTCTTCTCTCACCCCTCTAGCAATCCTGTGGCTCAGCTATATGATCTAAATGTGTACTCTCCTTTCCGTTGTAGGATGAGGCACTGCTGTGAATCAGGTGTGGGACTCTTAGATCTGGCATTTTTCCTATAGGTGAACACCGCTGCTCGCTGGCTCCTGGACTTCTCACCATACATTGCACACGCTTAATGCTTTTGACTGCCTCCTGGTTCCCAGGGCCCAGAGCAGTTATTCGGCATCATGGACGCTCGGTGTGTGGAGGAATTAAGCAAAAGGAATTGAGTGATATGAGAGGAAGAGAGTGATTTGGGGTAAGGAGGCCAGTCACTGGTTTTGCCACTGGGCTAAACTGGCTCAATGGTCAGCAACAGGTGCGCCATGAAGATTTGCCGCAGACGGGGGCAGAGGCAGAAGAATACGGGAGAGAATAGCATTCCGTAACTTGCATTTTACCTCTCCCTCCACCTCCAAACAGCATACTCTGCGATCTTTTCCATCAAATAACTACTGGTTTTACAACCTTTTCAGAGTCTGAGTTACCTTCCTGACACATGAATATCCACACCCCAGCCCAAGGTATTTGGGCCTGAAAGGCATCTTCTGTCCACAGAAAGGCCTCCAGTTTGTGGGGTGAAATGTGTGGTTTCTTGCATCCCTCTGGAAGGTTCTTTTGGATGGCATTTTAGACAAGAGCGGCTTGTCTCTGATTGTATAACAGAGGCTTCAGACCCTTCTCGCTATTCTTTCATTTTCCTATTTTAAAATAAAATAAAAAAGGAATATCCTAGAGAGTTGGGGTTGTGTGTTTTTTCATTCAAAGATGGCCCTACTGCTAGGATTTGGTGGAAGGGCAGAGCAGACCTTTAGAATGGAGCAGAACTAGCTCCAGGTGCACTAAGGTGGATGAACCCTGGGAAACAACTCAACCCAAGACATCGGAAACCCTTTCTTTGGTTTCTTTGCGTCTGTCACCTGGCTGTAATGACACCTGGGCAAACCCCCTTCCTTGTATGCCGATTGGGCAGGACACAGTTCCCTAGTGAGGGAAAGGAAAAGGCCATGCCACTTTCTATTAAGATACCTGATCGGTAAAATGGGCAGCCTAACCGTACCTCGTGTTTGGGAAAGTAGAAAAGAGGAAGGCTCTCAAGGAGATGGGTTGACACTGTGGCTGCCCCAACGGGCTCACGCAGAGGCACAATGGAGAGGCTGGTGCAGGACTGGGCAGTGTTTCGTTCTGTTGGGTATGGGGTCCATCTGGGTTGGAACCAACTCTATGGCACCTAACAGCAGCCACGATGATGACAACAGTACCTGCTTGGTTGAATCGCTGAAGGGACTCAGTGAGCGATTGCATAGGCATGGGAGGAGCCCACAGAGCCTGGCACCCAAACAGGGCTTCAGGCAGGAGGAGCTAATGTGTGTGAGAAACATTTGTGCACAATACTTGGCAGCTAACTCTTGTGGACCTACCTCGTCAAAGTTGGCTCTGATTACAGTGTCCAGTATTCTCTGACAGTGTGTTCTGTACATCATAATAAAGGTAGAGACCTGCGGGTGATGGGGAGATTGACAAGAAAGGCACACGTTAATGCATGTAAGTACCACTGTGGGGAATTCCAGGTTGAAGTCATTTCATCCCTGCTGAGGGACTGGAATTCAACTACCTGCTCTCCTCTCCTCACGGGCACACTCTCCTCTACGTTTCCACTTCACCTGAAGATTTCTCCCAACACTAGCCCCACGTCCTGGAAGCATCAGATAACCCTCTGCCCACGAAATTGCTTCTTATGCATGTTGGTGTACCCAGCACCTAACACAGCGCCTGGAACACAGCAGGTATTTGGGAGAGTTTATTGAACTACATGCTCTTCCTCGGCTAAGATGCCCAAAGGTTACCACCCAATGCATACTCATCAGAAGAGGTGCTCTGCCAATACCACACACACAGATAGACATTTGGAAATGACCTGCAGTCTGCTTAGCAAAAAGACTTCCACCTCCAGCTCCACTTATCCAAGAACGGGAAAGCCATGGTGCAGGAAGTGTGTCTGTTCACCGGGAAGACTAAAGGATGATCTTGTTCTTAGGCCTGAAGCACCTTCTGTAGCTTCCAGTGTGTTCTCATGTTGCAGGGCACCGGCATGCAGTCTCTACAAACTTGGCGTGCCTATACAAAACCACTCGTGTGCCCCATCTGATCAGATTGTAACCTTCCTGAGAGCAGCTTCCGGCCCATGTGCCGACACAGTCCAGGCTCAGTACCTGTCGGTGCACCAGGCTGCGTCAAGGCAGGGGTCGTGGAGAGGTGATGTGCCCGGGGAGACTTCCCATCAGCTTGGGTTTCCAGCAGTTTCCTCCAAATGCCCAATGAGCCAGTGACTCATTTAAACTCACTGCTATGCTGACCCATGGCGACCCTATAGGAGAGGGCAGAACTGCCCCTTTGGGTTTCCCAGGCTGTCATTTTTTACTGAAGTGGAAAGCCTCATCTTTCTCCCTCGGAGCAGCTGGTGGGTCCCAACTGCTGACCTTGTGGTTAGCAGCCCCACACGTAACCCACGACACCACCAAGGCACCTATAAACATCACTAGTGGGCCTCTCACAGGGATATGAGTGCTGTGACAAAGCCAATCACAACAGGCGGTCTTTTGTGACACACACACACACACACACACACACACACACACACACACACACACACACACACACACACACACACACACACACGAGCATCAAAGAGTTCATGGGAAAAGTTCCATTTTCCATGTACTTTTTGAAGCTCTCGCTCTCTTTCTCTCTCTCACACACACACATGTCTATATACATATGCACACACACATATGAGGCGGCTTCAAAAGGTTCCTGGGAAGACTCCATTCTCTTCTACTTAGAATTTACCACGAGCATTTGGAAGCCCCCTTAGGCGTGTGTGCATATATGTATATACGGAGACAGAGTAGCAGGGACAGGAAACGTGCTCATCTGAAATCGTTTTCAAATGTAGGAGAGATAGCAGAGGAAGTTCCCACGTACCCCACCTCCAGTCACTCCTACTTGTCACAACCTAGGCACCCGTGCCCGTGTGGGGCTCCCAACTGAAGGTCATCCTTTAGTCAGAAGTGTGGCTTTTTCATGGGAAAGTCGTCTTGTAGCGAACGTGGGAGAGAGAGGCAGAGAGAGAAAGACAGAGAGAGACACAGAAGCACGGAGAGAAACAGGTCTAGTGGCCCCTGCAAGTGAGGTGGCCGGTTGGTTACCTTCTCCTCGGGCAGACTGGTGGGTAGATTGAGATCTTTGACATTTGGAAACTCGGGCAGCAGCGTTCCAAGTTTGGACCGTGGCGAATATGCCACCGTCTGTTTGCTTACTTCTTTCTTCCCTGTTTCGCTCACCCAGGCGGCTCCTTTCTTGGAATACATCACATCATAATACTGAGAGCTTTCCTTCACTGCGATGCCATAGTAATGGTACCTGGACCAGAGACAGGGGGGGAGGGAGAGAGACGGAGGCCCTCAATGCACGGTGATGGAGCACAGGGTGGGGGTTCCCGAGTCGGGTACTCATCCTCCCGAGGCCAGAAGAGTTAGCTCCCCTGCCAAGCTCGACTTTACTGGAAGTTCAGAATGCCACGGGAGTGCCACGCTGCCAGCCGTCAATCAGGCAGGTAAAAATAACCGAGATTGCCTCCTACAGAAATTGTTCGATCAAATGCTTTGCAAAGCAGGAAGGGAGGTGCCTTCTTCTTTTCTTTTCCCTGTTTGATCTCTTCTTTCTGGCCAAAAGGGATTCCAAAGGCATAGCGCTTGGGTCTCCCTGCTCTGGGGGTGACCCGAGCAGAAGCACGGTTGTTGTTGACTGCTCTGCCAACACAATCCATTTGGCTGATGTTTCCTTCATCAAAGCAAAGTGAAGACAAACCAAACCCACGGTGGTCTCTAAGACTGCATTTTTCTAAAGAATCCTTTCTTGCTTTGACCGACACTACATGTAAAACCAAGGCCAGGCCTTCCTGCTCATGTGAGATGAGTTTAACCCTGCAAACGTTGCCCATGGAGATAGCCCCAGGTCAGAGGTCGCAGGATGTGTGGCTCCACACTACCACCTACCAACTTTACCACCATCTACCGAGCACTGACTCCATGCTCATCACTCTCCCAAGTGCTGTGCCAAGTGCATTCCTTGGTAAAGACGACCCCATGAACTCGTTTCTGTTGCCCAGTGGGCTCCATCTTTGCAACCCCATAGGCCAGTGTAACTCCCCTAGAGAGCGGTTCTCAACCTGTGGGTCGCGACCACTTTGGAGGCCAAACGACCCTTTCACGGGGAGTGGCCTGATTCATCACAGTAGCAGAATGACAGTGATGAAGTAGCAACGAAAATCATTTTGTGGTTGGGAGGTTGCCACAACACGAGGAACTGTATGAAAAGGTGGCGGCATAAAGAAGGTGGAGAACCACCGCCCCAGAGGGTTTCCAAAGCTGCCATCTTTGTGGAAACAGACTGCCCCAGCTTCCTCCCCAGGAGCAGCGAATGGGTTTGGATGGCCAATCTTTCCAATTAACAGCTGATTGCTTAAGCACCCTGCCAACCAGGGCTCTTGAACCCCTAGGGACTGAGCATTAGCACCGCCCTTCTAAGAAGGAATGGGTGGGTGATAGAATTCCTGCTTTCTACATGGGAGACCTGAATTTGATTCCAGGCCAATGCCCCTCGCATAGCCACCACCCGTCTGTCCCTGGGTGTCTGTGGGTCGCCAGGCCGCTGGCCAGGTTTCCTAGCGCTTCCGGACAAGTGTGAAGGAGGAAGAGAGACCTGGCAATCTCCTTTGGAAAGCCAGCCCGGGAACACCCTGTGGGTCCTAACCGTCCTGCCTACCGCCCATCACGGGGATGGCACCTTTCATTCTGCTATGAGTGGGGTCGCCACGGGAGCAGGGCCAACTCAGGGGCTGTCAACTGCAACAGCGGCCCCTCTTCAGAGGGGTCCGTGGAGATGGAAAGTCGAAAGCAGTTTGCTGCGGGCCGTGGAGCTGTTCCGTGAAAGAACAGGCTCTTGAGCACAGATCTTTCTGGACTGCAAAGCCCCCATTGCAGGACTAAGAGAAAACACTGCGCCGGTGCAACGGTAAAGGCTGCGGTTCATCAGAGCCATCGATGGAGGGTGGTAAAAATGCAGATGCCCAGGCCCCCTTTCCAGACCTACTGGATTCAGAACATCTGGGGACGGGCCCAGGAATCAGCATGTCAACAAGCGCAGCAGGCCATCGGATGCACAGCTGGTTGGCGCTCCATTAGCCTGCCACAGGAAATGTCGACGGGCCACTCAGAGGAATGTCAGCCCCTGGATTATGCTCCTGGCTTATCGAAACCCCGTCAATGGCGATCCCTGTCATTATCTAACCGAGTGCCATCCACTCAATCCTGGCTCCTAGTGACCCTATATATTGGGTTCCTGAGACTTTGAATCTTTACTGGAGCAGGCAGCCTCCTCTTTCTCCCTTGGAGTAGCTGGAGGGGTTGAACCTCTCTGACTTTACAGTTAACAGCCCAATGCCCAGCCCAGCATTCCACCAGGGCTCCTTTTCTGACTGTCTACTGGCCCAGAGGTTGGCAAACTGCGGCTCTCGAGCCAATGTGCCTCCATGTAGCTCAGAAGTCAGATGAAAAATGAAAACGAAATGACCATCGTCTCGTGTAAACCATATCATTCAGGTAACGGTCATTTCATTTATCTGTAAAAATACATATACGGCTCTCAAGTCATTTTAAATTGTCATGAGGGGCGGGACTAGCCCTTCCGTCTCAAAAGTGTGCCGAACCCTGTACTGCCAGATACCAGACGCTCACCCCAGCATCCAACACGGCATTGAGTCCTTTGGCATCTAAGAGGGGCCTTCAAAAAGTTCATTGAAAATTGGAATGACAATAAAGCGGTATTTTTTTATGAGATTTTTGAAAGTCACTTTGTATTACTTTCTTCCATTGCACAAAATCCCTTAAGGCTGTAAGGATATATATTCCCCCACCCCACCCCACCCTCGTTCTTAGGCATGGAAAAGAAGACCCAGAGAACTGCAGGAACACACCAACCTTCCCCACTAAGTAGACGGAGGATTTGAACACATCCATGGCCTTTTAACCACCAGCTGTACTTGAAATGTCTGAGGCTCAGCTACAGACACGATAAACATACGGACTCCTGGGCCCGCCTCCAACGAGCCTGGCTCCATACATCTGGGGTGGCTTTTTACCATCATAAGCCATAGCTCAGGCTCGTCATTCATGAACCTCACTGTCAGAAACACAGCAGATTAGCGGCGTTTCTCTCCTCCGTCTTCTTCGGGACAAGACCAAAGAGAAAGCATTTGTACTTCTGAGGATGGCTTTCTTGGGGTAGGAAGAAATGGCCTATGACCTCCTTCCCTCTCCCCACTCTCCCACCGCGGCCCCGGCCAGATACCATTCTGTAAAATTTCTGCTGAGCGGACATGGAGCCTCTAGCTGAATTCCTCCTGGGATGAAGAACTCGGGCCCTCTGAAGGCAGCCCAGTCCATCGTAAGCCGGTAGAGTTATCAGAAAGTTCTTTGAGTCCAGCTACTAGCTGCCTTCTCTTTCCAACTGTCATAACGGCCGTTGGCCAGGGTTGGGGGAGGGGGGCTGGTAACGGTGCTCTGGGAAGCATCCTTTGGCTGGGAAGGCAGTTGGGACCTGCCTCCTGAACAGTCACAAGTCTTCTGAAGGTTGAAGTGGTGATGTCTTCTTTGAACCAGACTGGGCCTTGACTGAATCAGCACAGAAAGCGGGATGGCTGAAATCTGCAGTGGCCAGGAAGCGATTCTCCCGAGGGCTTCCCACTAGTTTTACTTCAGTTCCCAAGGGTATGTCAGTGTGAAGCGGGGGACCCACCGGGGTGGCCTGTTTGATGGGTTGAGAGTGAGGCTCTCTCTGGAGAATGTTTATGGTAAGGATGCCTGGCAGGTGATGCCACGGGACTTTGAAAGAGGATGTTGTCCAACGTGACGAGATTTTTTTATGTACAGACTTGGTTTGTTTTTCTTTAGGGAGGTCACCTTGGGAAATGAGGATTCCAAGGTATCCCTTCAAAAAACAAAGCCAAACAACAATAGCAACAAAGTCTGGAGGTCTTTTTGGAAAT
>NW_022103898.1:19856954-19858918 GCF_000313985.2 Echinops telfairi
GGGGAGGCGGTTGCTCAAGGTAGCGGCATTGAGTGTACTTTTGAAACACGTCTAAAACTGAAAGGCAAGTTCTGCCAAGCCTGGATGCCTGTTGGAACAATCGTTTCAATATTTCATAGGTTGGTCCAGGCTGACTTGCTGCTAAGAAATGCCCCTTGAATGGAGTCACCAGGAGTCCCTGGGTGGGCCCACAGTGAACTTGCTGGGCCGCTAACGGAAGGGAAGCAGCCCGGGAAGGCCCTGGAGCCCAGTTCTACTCTGACACACAGGCTCACAAGAAGTCCCCGAGGACTCAAAGGTAACTGTCTGGGTTTCGCTCTTTTGGCTTGGAGTGGAGTCTTCAGGTCCACTAGCATGACCAAGGTTCTAAGCAATCGTAGAGTAAAGCAACCGGTTGCACTCAATGTGTACCCAGCTTCCCCCATCCCCGTAGGCTAACTTAATAATCGACCGTTTCTGAAACACCCTTAAACCCAAACCAGACTCATTGCCCTCAAGTCAACTCCCACTCATGGCGACGCTGTAAGACAGGGAGACCTGCCCGTGTGAGTTTCTGAGACGGTAACTCTTTCGGGGACTAGAGAGCCCCGTCTTTCTCCACAAACACCCTTAGGCACAGGTCTGAAGCAGCCAGAATTGAACAGCGCCTGAGCAGGGGAGGCGAAGATTCCCCGGTATTGACATCCACCTCCGAGACCAGTGTTCACACACATCCTTCTCCCCGCTCAGGTCTTGAGTAAACATCGACTCCTTAATGGCCTTCCCTGGCGACGCTTTCTCTACCCCAACCAACCGACTGCCATCGTCGAGTTGGTGCCGATTCATGGCGAACCCAGGTGGGGTCAGGGTAGACTTAGATCTATAGGGCTTCCAAAGGCCATGGCCTTTGGCATTGGATTGCCAGACCTTTTTACCCAGGTGTCTCTGAGAGGATTCAAATCCTCAACTTTTCAAGGAACAGCCAAGCGCATGGCATGGAGTGTTCAGCACCACCCAGAGACTCCTTACTCACCACTACCACCCTCTTTGACCTCCTACAGCAATCTGACAGTGATGTCTTGCTTCCTCTTTTGTTGTTGTCTTTCCCACAGAATGTATGCTCCATGAGGACAGACACCTGTTTGCCCCTGGACTCCTTGAACCCAGCACCACGTAGCTGAACACAAGAAGGCATGAAGCAAGTGCCACTTGTTCTGTTGACTGAATGGATGCCTAGGAAGTAGGAGGCCCTCACAGTCCAGCTGGACCTTCTGCCCCTCTCCCATGCAGAGACTAGCAGCGGTTGCTTTCTTAACTGTCTAGGGAGACAATCAGAGTGGATAGTTGGCCAAGCCAAGGTCTAAGTAACTGGAAGATGGTCCAAGAAGCCACAAGATGCTCCTTTAAATGATGCCCAAGGCTATTTTACAATGCTTCGTGGCAGGATGGCACAGGCTTATGGTCCTTACAGCTGGGTGGGCCCCTAAGAGATTTACTCCCCTCTTAGTAGTCTTGGAAGAGAGGAGTCCTGGAGCAGGAGGCTCCTCGGTGCTCCCTCCAACCAATCCCTGCAGGAAAGGTCCAGGCTTGGTCTCAAGGCCCAGAGATGTATGCCCTGCCGGTGGAGGGACTGGCACTTACTTTGACTGCCCTCGGGTCCCGAGTCTTCTGGTAGTTAACTGAGGAAACTGCTGCCGGATGATCTGTAAGTCAACACAAGAGACCGTGAGTCACCTGGCAGAGCTGGAAGCACGTTGTTGAATTGTGCAAGTGAGCCACCGTTACAGAGAACGAGGGAACACATACCCTTCATATGGTCCTGGCTGGTGAGGAGGCCCTCTGGACCATGGGGGAGATGGCTCAAGCTTGGGGCTGGGGCGTGCTTAGTTGATTGTGGGGCTCTGGGTCCTGGCCCACCTGTGCTTTGCCCACTCCCACTCACAGGAAGACGCCATTGGACCAAGCAGGATGGTCCTCCCATTAAA
>NW_022103898.1:19859105-19866732 GCF_000313985.2 Echinops telfairi
TTTTTTTTTCTATTCCTGAAATACATCACACCTGCTTCCCACTTCCAGGCCTTTGCACTGCTGCTCCCACTGTCTGGTATCCCATCTAACCCAGATGTTCCCAAGCTCGACAGCGCCTCCTAACCCACAGGGGCCTCTCACCACTGTCCTTATGCCCAGGCTTCTCTGAGCAGCCAGCCTGGAGTGGGACAAGCAATGGTTTGCCATCCTTTATGTCTGCTTTAGTGCAATCAGAAAGGATCCTCCTGCAAGGCTCCTCCCACTTGAAGGTAAGCTCCAGGAGAGCAGGGTGCTCGCCCAGGGCTCGGCACACGCTAAGAGCTCAGCCTCTCTTGGCCGAAGGAAGGCCTGGAGCCTGGTTTCCTGGCCCAGGGTGTTTCCTTTCCCCACCTCCAGAGGAGGTGACTGGCGGGAAACACTGTTGCTTAGTGCAGTCACACAGGTGGGTGTGCAAGAACTAGAAATGGGGGACATCTCTCAATGTGAAAATGCCAGGCACCAGGCGGTGGTCGTGGAGAGGCAGTGCACCTGGGGGTACGCACAAGGACTTTTTTTCATGCACGGGACTGTAAGGCCTGGTTTGTTGGGCGCCCTTGGCAAGTCACTGAACCTTCAAATGACTTCGAATAACACAGAACCCTACCTTGGACAGTCCGTGTGAAACTGTAAAATTAGCACCCACAAACCATTCACAGCAGCGTATGGCACTTAATAAATGTGCACTCAACCTTTGCCTTTATTACCATGGACAGTTCTGATGACTCATGCCTATCCTTCCAGGGATCTCTATGTCCAACCCAATTCCTCCCCATCCCTCCGCCTTTGTAGTTCAGCACGAAACCAACAAGCATGGCCAGAGGAGGGAGGCACTGCCTTCATGAGAAGAGACCCTGTGGCCAACCTCCCGCCGGACAAGGCAGAACCTTGAGTGTTTTCTCTCGAGGTGGGGTGGTTCTCTGTTGACCTGTCCACACCACCACTCCCCATCGATGGCTTTACCCGTTCATTCAGCAGACGTATGCTCATGGCCCTGTGTGTTGGAACTTGGACGGATTTCTACGCAACCTCCCCAGGCCTCCCTGTCTCCATCAAAGAGGTCTGGAGACATGGCGGATCACAGTCGTCTGAAGGATAGATGGTGGCCTCGACGGGTGGCAGTTGGGGGAGGGAGGGAACATCCAGACGTTGGGATGGGTAAGAGGAAGACAGCATTTGTGCATCTCTCGTGTTTGGGACACCTAAGGCTGGGTTGCCTTATCCGAATATGGGTGAAATGGCATTCATTCTTCACCCAAATGGTGAGAGACATTCTGATGAGATACCATAGCACAATCATTTTGTGAGATGCTCAGAGGATGTCGCCTTTGCAGACGACACCTCCCTGATTTCCTAATTTTCAACCAGATGTGTCTCAGGTCCCTTAGGACCCAGGCTTCTTTGTCTCTGTCCCTCTCAAAGCATCACGTCTCAAATGCAACATTAAGCGATCGGGTCTGACCCAGTGGCCAGAGACAGTGCTCTCTGTAAACACACCGCCCCATTAGGCAGCCTAAACCACTCACCTCGACACCCAAGTCTGACCTTCAAATGTAAAGGTACACTTCCAAAAGTGATGGAGATAGAGGGAAAGTCAGGGAAGGAGAGAGGGAGCGAGGACACCCTGGCATACTGATCAAAAGTAAGTTCTAAGCTTCCTACCCATGCAAACATAGCATACACTACAAGAGTCCCAACATCCCTAAGAGAAGTATACCAGGTTATGAAAAAGATTTCCCTGACATTTAGATCTGGCAAATTTTCCCCAGGTAAACGAGCCCAACAAAGTACCATGTCTAACCCTTTGCTATTAGCAGTCATCTAAGAAAATGACAAATATTCCATTCGGTCAAAGATGTGGTCAAACTAGACTATTCATAGGTTGACGACATTATTAGGAGCATTCCCCCAACCCCCAAACATTTCCACCATATATATGAAGAGCCACAAAATCTTCTTTTGGGGGGTGGGGTGGATTAATTCCAAGCTTAATTCCAATTCCATTAAACTAAAATAAGTGATGAGAATGGAAATTGGAAGCCACATAAATGTCCAAGGCGAGGGAGGTGGTAAGAGAAATGACCTTAGTGCACATGCAGCCACTCACAACGAGGGCAATAGGAGCTGGGTCGCCCCAGGAAATGCTTGTCATGACAGCAAAGAAAGGGCTGACCTCGAGACGATATTCATGCCGCGGGGGACATCTATGGTGAAGTAGAGGACCAGAGCAGGAGAATGGGAACGTCTCAGAGTGGACATGTGTTAGGGCAGTGAGTGAAACAAGCTTTTGTTCTAAATCAGGGTGTCAAACTGGCAGCCCATGGGCCGCATGCAGCCCCCGAGGTAATTTTTTGTGGCCCGCCATGCTCTGAAATAAAATAATAGAAAAAACTTGTCGTGAAGAAAACAGCGCTCAGGGGAGATCGAGGCAATACCAGACACACAATTCCCTCACTACATTTTATTTCAGAGCATCATGGGTCACAAAAAATTACCTCGGGGCCCGCATGCAGCCCAGGGGCTGCCAGTTTGACACCCCTGTTCTAAATCATTTATTTTTGAATAGAAAAGGGTTTTCTGACTGTAAATGTTCCAAAGTGATCCCCACTCCCCACCAGCCCCTCAAAGTTCAACATACTCTTGAGAAAAGCACCAAGAAATCTACCAGAACCTGAAAATGGTAGGTCTCCCCCCACCCTTTGCTTGTTCTCTTTAAAAAAAAAAAATCATTCCCTAGTCCCACAAACCATGTGTAGCTAATAAAAGAAAGCTACATCGTTTGGGCTGTTAAGCATCATTTCTTAAGAGGATGGACAGAGTTCTGACCCCTTCCCGCGTGCTCACCCGAATGGCGTGCTGTGTAATAGAGTACACAGGCAAAGACCTGGAGGCCTAGCTATGGCCCTGACCGAAGAGCCTGGCCTGCACATAAGCCAGAAGGTGGCTGGGTGAGGAGGGCAGGTTTGTTCCCCTACCAGGCAAGAGAAGGCAGCAGCAGTGGGTTTGTCGATCCCACTGAGATCAAGCTTGTGGCATCATCAAATCATAGAAAACTCTGGCTACAAACGCACTGCCATTGAGTCAACGGGTCTAACTCCTAGAAACCAGACAGGTCTGACTAGATCTGCCCCTGTGGGTGTCTGAGGCCGTTACATCTTGATGGGAGCAGTCTCATCTCTCCCCTGCAGAGTGGCTGTGGGTCTGCACTGCTGACCTCAGCAGTCCAACGTGGATATAACCCACTACACCACCAGGGTTCCTTCAGATCATGGAAGGGGCCTGTGAACGCATGGCTCAGTTGAACCTATGAATTCGCACCATAGCTGATGGCTTGCATCGGCCCCTTTTGTATAATAAATGTGTGGACTAACACATGCAGTTTCCCCAGTCCTGGTGGGGCAGTGGATGAAGCACTGGACAGTTCACCAAAAGGCCAGTGGTTCAAACCCACCAGCCCACTCCAAGAGAACAAGATGCGGCTGTCTGCTTGTGTAAGAGTTGCAGCCTTGGAAATGGTCTACAGGGTTGCTATGAGTCAGAATTCACTCGAGGGTTTGGGGGGCTGTGTGCTCTAAGGAGCCCTCGTGGCTCTGTGGGTCAAACAATGGGCTGTGTGTTAGTCTGGGCAGACTAGAGAAACAAATCCAAGGAGAATCTCATGTATGTATAAGAAAAAGGTTTATACACAAGAGCAGTTGAATATTGAGAAAACACCCCAGCCCAGTCTAGATCAAGTCCGTAAGTCCAATATTAGCCCATATGTCTGATATCATTCTATAAAGTCACGAAACACATGCAGGAAGATCACAGGCCAGTTGGTGGGGGGTGGGTGAGTGGGATCTTGTGGATCCAGTGGCATTATAAATATCTCAGTGATGGCAGGGGTCTCCACATGGCTTCTCTGGCTCCAGAGGTCTGGCTCCATCAGCCTCTCTCCATGTGTCTTCTCCACAGGGATGTCTTGCAGGAAGTGAGTAGAGAGAGTGTGTCTCCCGCCTCCAAGGAGGAATACCAGAGTTCTCAGAATCCTCAGGAGAAGGCCATGCCCACACAGAGGCCTCATTGACTAGGGCCTGATTGACAGCCTAGACTCCACCCCTTCATTCTGAATCCTCAAATTGACAACAGATTATATAACCACCACCATATAATCACTAACCACAAGTCAGTGATTCAAACCCAACAGCTGCTCCGAGGGAAAAAGATGAGGCTTTCTGCTCCCGTAAAGATTTCCTGCTTTGGAGACCCTGGGAGCAAGCAGTCCTATGAGGTCCTGTAGGGTCACCAGGAGTCAGAATCGACTCATCGGCCGTGGGCTTTATGACCAGTGTGACTCGCTGCTGATTCACCCAAGTCAGAGCCAGGAGAGCCCTCCTGACATTTGCTGCCCAAGCGCCGCCCTGCCCCACCACACCCCCCTGCCCCACCATCACCTCTCACCTGGACCACAGCCTCCAGTCTTGCTGTCCCACAGGCAACATCTTTCCCAAATGCAAGCACAGCCCTGTCCCACTGCCTTCATGCCTGCTCAGGATACAACTCCAGGATCCTCAGGCTGGTCCAGGACACCCACCCACCTACACACACACACACACACACACACACACACACACACACACACACGCCTGAAATCTAGCTCCCTGGTTTTCCTAGTCCTGCCAAACTCCGCTGCAGTGTCTTCAGTCTGGGGTGCCAAAGAAGCCATGCCATGCCCTCTGACCCCCGAGAAACTCCTTTCTTCCTCTGAGCCCTCTCCCCCACTGCCACACAGCCCAGATGCATCCTCTCTCTGTTTTCCTAGCAGGTGAGGGAACACTAGGGACTGTGGCCAAGCCCGCAGGCTCTGGCGCAGATCTTGGCTCAATGGAGTCATGTGCACTACCTCACCTCCATGCCAGGCAACGCCATGCCCCGCTCCGCTGTCATTCCCTTTGTGCAGATGAGAACACTGAGGCTTAGCGAGGCGAAGGGAGTTGCACTAGGCCACACGGCACACCAGATGCACACCTGAGAGGTGAATGACCCCTGACTCAATACTCTGCTCCCGTGGAGGAACGAAAGTGCCTCGGAGGCCCTCCCTCAGGCCTTCTTCAAACAGCCAGCCTGGGTTTCTTTCCTGTCCTGTTCCTGAGTTCTTACAAGTCAGGTGTGAGCTTGAGGAATAACACACCCATCATCCATGGGGAGCTTGCTTCACTTCCCCTCTCCTGGACCATGTTCTGTGGTCTCTGCTCTGAGCAGGAGATTAGAGCCTTGCCCCCTACCTGGAACCCCCATCCTCTAAATCGGTGGTTCTCAACCTTCCTAAGCCTGCTACCCTTTCATACAGTGCCCCATGCGGGGGTGACCCCCAACCATAAAATTATTTTCCTTGCTACTTCCTAACTGTAATTTTGCTACTGTGATGAATCGTCATGTAAATATCTGATATGCAGGATATATTTTCATTGTTACAAATGGAACATCATTCAAGCATAGTGATGAATCACAAAAACTATGTCATTATATATTGTGAAGTATTTATTTCTAATGACAAATAAATGAAATTGTGTCTTGAAGCATGGTGTAGCATGGATAACAGTCTTCACGCTGGGTACTCACATGTAGGCATATCTGCATGTGGGCAGACCCGCCTAGAGACGGATAGAGGAGCGGTGCTCTCCAGTGCTTCCCAGCTTTGGAACCCCATGTCCCTGAACCTCTCTGTCCCCCTCACCGCTTAGACCTGTCAGAGCCCCCAACCCCACCCAGCCCCTCTGACCCTTCCCACAGGTTGCTCTCATTGTCTGGAACCTTCTCAGAGCCTTGAGTTGGCTAATATCCACACACTCCTCAAATCTTAGCTCGTACCTTATGTCCTAAGGGGGGCATAATGACTGATAGGTCAGCTGCGAAGTGAAAAGCCGGCAGTTCGAACCCGCCCAGCCACTCTCTGGACCTGGTGGTCTTCCAAAGGGAGGCAACAACTCCACGCCACCACCGTCCTTTCTCCCCTCATGCTCCCTTCCCTGGTCCAAGTGATACAGCGATGTGGCCCATAGATCATAAGGTGGCGTCAATAGCCCCCTCCGCTCTCCAAAGTCCTCTGGCCCAAAAGACCCCCACACAACCTGTCTCTAGTCTCACATTTGCCCACTCCCCGGCTCCCCCCCACCCCCCATCCCCCCGCCCCATATGTTCAAACAGCGGCAGCCTCACGAACCACAGCGGACTGTGTAAGGGCACATGGCGTGGATTCCTGCAACAACCCAGGTATATTACTGAGCTCCGGCGACAGGCCAGGCATGTTGCCCGGCATGGAGAGATGGAACACAAGGCAGACCAGAAATGCTTCTCTGCCCATGAGGCATTCCCTCTCATGGGAGAAGACCCGGGTAAACAGAGACGGTGCCAATATCCTATCAGAGCAGAGCAGAGAGAGGACAATAAAGGAGGTGGTGGCGGCAGTGTGATCATACGCAGGGTGCCAGGGACTCTCTCTATGACAAGGTGGGACTGGAGCGGGGACTTGAAGGAAGTGAGGGAATGAACCTTGGGGATCTCTGGGAGAGAAGGCTGCAAGCAGAGGGTACAGCAGTGCAAAGGCCCTGGGGTTGGGAGCATGTTGGGCAGGTTTCAGGAACAGCGAGGAGGCCAGGGTGCGCGGACTGTAAGGAATGATAGGCTCTGGCTCCCCTAGGGCGTGAAGGCCACCGGAAGTCCTTGTGCCATCACTGCACTTGAGGCTAGAAGACAGGGTTTGGGGTGGGGTGGGGAACAAGGTCTGACATACCTTTGCAAAGGACCAACTCTGGCGGTGTGGACAATTGACCGAACGGGTCAAGGGCAGAAGCAGGGAGACCAGTCAGAGGCGATTGCAATAGTCCGGCAGGAGATCAGATCCAAGGGGTGGTACATCCCCTCATGGATCCAAGTAGGAACCACTCAGTCCTCCCTGCCTGACCACTCCCTGCCTGACCTCCCTGTTTTCCGTAGCTGTGCTCCCAGGGACAGCACTACCTGCAGCACCTTGGGGCAGAGAGACTATTCTTTTTATTGTTGTTAGGTGGTTTTGTGTTTCTCCCTCCGCAGAAGAGAATTTCAAAGGCTCTACTGCTTGTGCAAAGGGGAGAAGTGTGTCCAGGCTTTAGGAACCCACCATCCCAATTGCGTTTCATAAAGGACGGAGCGACGGCGTTTCCTCTGCTTGTTGAGGTACCAGGCTGAAAACCCCAAAGTGACCGTTTGCGCTTGTTTCCACGTGGCCATCGGGTTCCTCGTCGTCAAGATGGGGATGAGAACGGAGGCTCGGCTGTCCCTCAGGAAAGGGGGTGGTAAAGAAGAGCAGAATGAGGGGAGACTGGTCTCTGGGCAGACAGAGGCCATCCAACCAGGCAACCAAGCCCCATTGGGGGAGGGGAGAAAGGCCACCAGCTATGGGGGTGGGGAGCCCACAGCCGTTCCCAGGTCTCTGTGCCTGTCTCCATGACTTCTTACCCACCACAGTGGACGCACATCATCCCCAGGGTCTGGAAGGTGGCCCAGGGCCATCTCGTTACCCAAAAGGCCGCCACAAGCTGCGGCTGGCCCCAATGGCAGTCCACAGCAACAA
>NW_022103898.1:19867233-19875591 GCF_000313985.2 Echinops telfairi
GTGTGTGTGTGTGTGTTTAAAGTGTTTCTTATGGGCAGCAAATTACAAATTACCCTCCTCTCCTTTCACCCAATAATCCACTGGCCACTGCATCTGAAAGGCCTGCGTCCTGGTTGCGTCCCAGCGTGCAGTGTCATTTCAAGCCCCCAGAAGGCAGTTCAGCCTTTACTTTCGGGAGCAAGCCTGGGCGCACAGTGGAGCACTCTTGTGGGGCTGTGAAAGTTGAGCTTCCCTGTTTGATAAATGAGCAGACGGGCAGGCAGCCCCCTCTCTCCCTTTTTTTTTGTCTGGATTCAATGAAGCCTGCTGAAGGAACACCACATGCTGTTCCAGCTACTGATCTAACATTCCGCAAAATCCCAGCCTTCCAAATTCCCTTTAACTCGGCCTGCACCCCATCCTCCTCTCCTTCAGTCCTGGCAGACAGGGCTGGGGGCTCCACAGGGCTGGGATGGACAGCTGAGCAGCTCTGGAGGAGAGCTACTTTCTGGAGCCATGGGAGCTCTTTTTTTTTGGGGGGGGGGGCTTTATTCATATCCTCCCTCCTCAACACAGCCTTGCAGGTTGAGGGGAGCCCAGGGTGCGAGCTGCCCGCAGACCATTGTACGGAGTGTGTAGAAACAGGAGTTTTTAAAACAATACATTCCAACAATGGCCCTACTTGAGGGTACGGGTGGGAAAGAGGGAACCAGGGATGCTAACATCCACTGGGCCACACTCACCACTTTCCCCAAGAGTTGGACATTGGGATCACATTTGGCTAGGAGCCCTGGTGGCACAGAGGATTGAGCCATCGACTGCTAACCCCAAAGGTTGGTGGTTTGACCCCACCACCCTGCTCTGCTTCTGTAAAGATTTACAGCCCCGGAAACTCCCAAGAGCAATTCTACTCGCCCCGACAGGGGCCTTGGTCGCAATGAGTCAGAATCGGCTTGAGGGGAGGGGCTGCTGGGTATGGGTTATTATGTTCTACAAAACAGGGCAGTGGTAGAGTCCTTGCCTGCCATGCAGGAGACCTCTGTTCTATGCCTGGTCCATGGTCCTCATGGGCAGCCACCTACCCATCCTTCCATCACAGTGTTGCTATGATGCCGAACAAGTTCCAGTGGCGCTACAAGGCTGACAGAGACTAGGAAGAAAGGCCTGGCCATCGGCTTTGGGACAGCAGCCAATGTGAGCCTCAACAGTCTGATCTCCTTGTGTGTAGTGTCCACCTGAGTCGGAAGCCAACTCAGCACTGGCTAACAACTACAACAGCTCTGGAGGCAAACAGGGCCATCCCCACTTGACAGCCGAGGAGTTGGGCTCTCACAGACCCCAGCCAGGGGCAGAGCCAGGACTCGGGCTGCACTTTCTCCTCCTCTTCACCTTGGCCAGCCAGCAGGCACCCCCTGATTGTGCAGGAGCCTGCAGAGCCCCCTCCCACCGCTGTCTCAACAGCTGCTTTCAGAGCCACCAGGGAAAGGCTCTCAATGTCATTACAGATTTGGTTTTGACCTCAAATTGTATAGTCTTTATCCAACTTGATCTCCAAGCATACGTCATCTGGGATGGCTCTGGGGGGAGGGGGGAGATGCTGTTGGCAGGCTCCAGGGAGTCACTACATCCCCAGCAGGCAAACACTTGCTGTCAACCAGAGAGAGCCCAAAGAAATCTCAGTGTAAGGGAATACAAAAGCCACACTTTGAAGGAGGCAACCAAAATGCATTGTCTATAAAGTGCCAACCACTGCGGTGGAGTCAGTTCTGACTCACGGACAGGGTCGAACTGCCCTGTGGGTTTCTGAGACTGTAACTCTTTATGGGAGTAGAAAGCCTCGTCGTTCTCCTGAGCTCCGGAGCATCTGGTGGTTTGGAACTACCAAGCTGGGGGAATCACAGACCAATGCATAACCTTAAAATAGCTTAAAAAGAAGAGCTTATTTTTAAAAAAAGAAAAAGATTTTGGGTCTTGTTTGAGGATAATTTTGGTGTGGGAAAAGAAGGGCTTTTTAAAATAGTAAGGAATCGGAAACTTCATACAATGAGTATTTGCTGTTTCATAACCATATATTTGGATGTTTTGTGGCTTTCTGAAAAACACATGCACACCAACAGTTTTTTTAACATGAGAGAGATGATTTGTGAAAGAAGTTGGTTCTGACGGCCACAACTTTCAGTCTGAAAGTAAAGGGAGCAGTTACTAATTTTCTGTAACAATAAAACTAGCTGCCCCCTAACCACCACCTCTTTCAGAGAAGAAAAATAATGAAGCCTGGTGGTGTGGACAGCCCCTTCAATGCTCACAGCTTTTTGTCTTGACGTTGGCTTTCGACTTCATTTTGTTCAACACCTACTAGGTGCTAAGCACTGGGAGGTGGCAGTGAAATTAGAATAGGCTTCAGCCAGGAGAAATTTCAAACTGTGGACAAGAAATTAAGATCGAGTGGAATGAGACAGAAGTGGGATGTCACATCACGTTGAAGGATTGCTGAAGGATTTTGTGGGAAATCCCAGGACTAGGGAGAGAGCAGCCGGTCTGTTGTCCCTTGATGGGATCCGACAGTGGCAATGGCAAGGGGTTCAAAACTCCCCAAGGGAACCCAGGACTGTCCTCGGGATTCTGTGTCATGTGTGTGAGCATAAGAAAAGAGAATATTTAGCTAGGAGGAGGCAACTTATATAAGATACGGCTTAAGTCAAAAATGGGATCATTCTGGAGAAGATAATGAGGGAGAGGGTGAAGGGGTGATGGCAACGTGTGTGAGATGCAGGGAAATTTTAGAACAATTGTTCTCAAAATTGTTCAGGCACAGTATCACCTGGAAGACTTCACACACTGGCTGCTTGAGATGCTGCTCTGGGAAACTCACACGGTCCTGGCAGCTCCTGGCCACAGTGTTGACAGTCACCAGGTGCTGGCTGTGCTAAGCCCTTTAAAGTCTCTGAAACCCAACGAAGTAGCTCTACTCTGTCCTAGAGGATTGCGACAAGTCAGAATCGACTCAATGGCAATGAGCTTGGTGTGATCTTTATCCCATGTCACCGAAGAGGAAACTGAGGCCCAGGATATGAAGACTCCGGCTCATCTCGGACAGTTGGTAAATGGAGACGCCAGAAAGTAGAGGAACCGGTCTTCCTTCAGAGCTTTTGTGCTTCGTTACCTTAGAGACGATGGAAAAGGAAGAAAAGAACCAATGCCTTCAAATGATGGGCTGGCAAAGAGGATGAGATACACTATGGATGGCCAGAAGAAAGAACAGACGGGTCATTGAGAAGAAACCCAACCAGAATGCTCCCTGGAAGCGAGGCTAGCCTGACTCAATTTACTTACTTTGGATCCATCGTCTGGAAAGACCAATTCCTAGAAAAGGGCATCCTGGTTCTCATGAAGTAGAGGGTCAATAAGAATCCCTTAGTGGTACTGACATAATAGCCACAATGGGGTCGGACGAGGCAACACTCGGGTCTGTGACACGCCCGCCCGTCACCGTCACCGTGAGTCGGGAAGGGCTGGATGGCAATGAGCGAGCGACACACGGATCCGAAACAGAACCCAAAGACCTCTCTGCGATTCCGGTCCATTCTGACTCAGAGCGACCCTGCGCGGCAGAGCACAACTGCGCCCGTGGATTTCCAGCACCGTTGGTCGACACGGGAGCAGAAAGCTTCATCTTTCTCCCATGGGATGGCTGGTGGTTTTGAACTGATGAACTTGTGATTAACAGCCCACCGTGTAGCCCCTCTGCCATCGGGACTCCTTTACAACACACTGAAGACACCCGAACTAACAAAACCGTTATCCTCTGTGAAATCAGCCATTGGAAGCAGCAGTCAAAAAATCAAGCTACCATTTCAGGAGGCAAATCTCCGCGAGACCTCTTTAAGGTGTGAAGGATGCGAAGATGCCCCTTTGAAGACTAAGATATCCATGGTCAACGGTTGCTCAATTGCAGACACCAAAGGTTAAGAAAAACATACGTGAACACTGGACAAGACCTCCACAGAAAGATCGGCGTGTTGCCTCTGGAATGTCTTCCACTGCTCCTACGCAGTCCATGGAGAGCAAGCAACTATACATCTGGGCAGCTTCGAAGGACTCTTGAAGAGGACGCTGGGAATATACTCTGAGTGAGATCTTTTATCACCAGCTGGGCTTTGACCACGGCACCAGCACAGAAGGAAGGAAGAAGCCAGATACTCAAAGAACAGTCACTCGCTGCCCAGGATGCCAATTCCCTCAAGCCCTCGTTGGAAACGGGCAGGAAGTAATGAAATTCAATTCATACAAGTTGATCTGTGGTCCCCACTTCCCTTTCTTCAGGCTCCCTACCCGCCTTAATGCTGTCCTTCTCTGCAGTGGGTCTCCCTCGCTCCCACTCTTCATCCTAACCCCCAGAAACAGACCTCAGCTCCCCGCCCAGCCCATCACTAAGCACCATCACTGGGGGAAAAAAACCCCTAGGCTCTGAGTCCTAATTTCCCCACCCGGAGAAGGAGGATTGTACCAACCAATCTCTAAGTCCCCTTCAGAGATGAACCCTATTCCCACTAGAGAAGGACATCATGCTGGGTAAAGCAGAGGGGCAGCAAGAAAGAGAAAGGCCAGATGGATGGACACAGTGGCTGCAACGATGGGCTCGAACATAAGGACAAGGGTTGTACATGGAAGTCACCAGGAGTTGGAACCGACTCGATGGCACCTAGCAACAACGTTCATACCGAGGTGTCCGTAGTCGTGGGAGAAGTACAGCCAGAATTCTCCTTCGCGTCAATGATGGCAAGACTTTGCCTTAAGTACTTTAGACATGTTGTTAGGAGAACCTGGTCCCTAGAGAAGGATCGCACGTCCGGTGGAGTGAAGGGGCAGCGAAAAGAGGAAGGCCCTCCAGGAGCTGGATGGACACCATGCACAGGAACAGCGGTGAGGATGGCACAGCATCAGGAAGCATTCGGGTCTGTTGGGCACAGGGTCACGATGGGTCAGAAGGAACTCATGGCACCTAACAATCACGCCTACTTTATCAAGCACGCTGGCTTTCTCCAGGGACTGGTCCCGCCAGATAACAGGTCCAACGTAGATGAGACAAAGTCTTGGCACCCACCCTGCTAAGGGGTATTCTGGCTATACTTCATCCAAGACAGATGTGCGGGTCCTTCTGGCTGCCCACAGGTCAACCATCTGCTTCACTCGCACGTAAGTCAGATTCATTCATTCTTCCCCATCTTCCATGCTCATGGTCTCATTGTACAGCTTTCCCATCCATACGAGGCCACTGAAAACACTACTTACGCCTTAGTCATCAAAGTCACATCTTTGCCCCTAAACACCTTCAAGAGATCTTGTGCAGCAGATTTGCCCCACGCAAGATGTCACTTGATTTTTGACTGCTGCGTCCAAATGGACACATAGTCTTCATGCTCTTCTGTGGCTGAAACAGCAACTTGCCCACTCCTTTCCCTCGCGAACAGTGGCCTGGTGGTGCAGTGAGTTAAGGGCTGGACTGCTGACCACAGAGTTGGAGGTGCAAACCCACCACCCTCTCAGTGGGAGAAAGATGAAGATGTCGGCTCCCACCGACAGTTTCAGGAGCCCCAAGGCACAGTTCCACTCTGCCCTGCAGGGTCACCATGGGATGGAATCAACCTGATGGCAGTGGTGGCTAGGTTCCCTGTGGAATCAAACCCTAATTTGTCAATCCAGGAGGCAATCGACCACCCTTAATTTGGCCTCCCTGATGGCCCATAGCTACCTTGTATGAGGTTTCTGAGCTATTATTGTAGCTTTTTGAGATCAGACTGCTTCATCTTTCTTCTGCAAAGCAGCTGGTGAGTTTGAACCACCGACCTTGTGACTAGCAGTCCAATGCTTATTAGACAAGGTCAACAGGCCAAGAGATTATGGGGAGAGGCTTCTGGGAAAGTTCTTAAACAGGGCTGGTGTGGTTGAGAGTTTGGGGTTTTCTCTCCCCCCTTCTACTGCCTGCCTGGGACACGGCTTCCATATCCAGCATCCATTTTGTACCATAAGGTGACCCAGAAACTGGAAGCCACCGACCATGGAGGGCAAAGAGGACCCTGGAGGGCTGGGGGGCTCGGAGAACAGCTCCCCCAGCACTGAGTTCTCACCCCCTAGACTTCCTCCACAGGAGGAGGAGTGAAACCACAGATTGACGGGGGCATCTGTTTGGCCACAGCCTTCAACACAATTCCTAACTGTTTCCTTTGCCCTGCTGCCATCACCCAGGGCTTCCTGGATAGGAAAGCCTCCGGTGCTAACCCCTTTGCATAGCACAGCATTCAGGTATTGGCAGCGCGGACCCTGGCACCAGAGGTCTCGTCTTTAAACGGGAGTGAAGGCAGCATTTAGTCCACAGGGTTGTGTGAGGACGGCTTGGCCCAGTGACTGGCAGAGTCCCGGTTAGCGATCATGACGCTATGATTGCTGCTTGAGAGTGAGGTGGGGATCAAAGATCTTCGGGAGCTTAGAGACGACCATCCCCATTTGACAGAGGGAGGACTGAGGTTCAGAGAGGGAAAGGGACTTGTTCGTGGCCACACGGCAAGTGAGAGTGAACGATCTTCAAGGTTGAGACCCAGCCATCAGAAACTGCCAGCACACAGCCCTGGGTAGGTCCTCAGTCTCTCTCGTCCTCAGGCCCTGCAGCGCTGGGGTCAGTCAGCTGGAAAATGAGCCCCTTGCAGCTCAGAGGTGCTCGGCGTGCTCAGGACTGCAGACCCACTTTTCATTTCTGAAAGGGTTTGGCTTGGTGGCTAAGTGCAGAGGCGCCTGAATGGAGATGCAGGAGGAAGGTGACTTGGATGAAGTGGACATGCCTACATTAGATTCCGTGGCTCTTCCAGGGCTCCAGGTTGGGCGAGAAGGCTCAGCAGTCTCTGCAGGGAGTTTTCCAGGACTGGCCTGGTCCTCAGGCTGCTCCTTGCCCGCCGGCTGAGGAGCTCCTGCCCCCACTCCTCCCCCTGTGTGTTCACAGCTGGCATCTTCCTCTGCACTTGGGCGTGCACGTATGTCCCCTGGAGGACAGACAGCATCTTCTTCCATCTGCATCCCACACCCAGCCCAGCTCCAGACCCAGGAAAAGGGATGCACGGATGGTGAACTCCGGGTGAAGCCAAGTGCCGCTGGAGGAGGCAGCACTGAACGTCCTGGAACACGGGTTTCACGTGGTTGGGAACACGCCGCTGGGAAACGTGGAGGGGATGGCACGTACCTATAATGCCAACACACTTGACCCCTGGGAGGCAAAGACACCAAGACTTCTCCCAGGAATTCTGTCACCTGCTTGTCTTTGGTGAGGCGCCTGATCCTAGTTGCTATTGATGATGGCGGGACGTCCCCCACCCCTCCACCTCTCGCCTCTGCCCTGGTCACTCCTTTCTCAGCATAATGGCCTTGGCAGGGGCCTCGACAGCCTTACTGACGTCTGAGCCAGCGATTATAAGACTATAAGCCTCTTCTCATTAATGTGGACTCTCTCTTAAATGACAAGGCCCAGTCCGTGCAATTTGAAACTGCAGCCTCACATCCGTTTCAGGGTGCCCTCCCACCCTCAGCGTGGGTCTGGTGCTGCCTGGCTTGGGGACCGGCAGTGGGGAAGGGGAGAGTATGGGGGCCGCTCTTTTGCTCATCCCTGACCTTTCTCGCCTGCTGCTGGCTGGGTGTCCAGGTGGCTGCGAAGGACGGCCCCAACATTGAAGAGCAAGTGCATGCAAATCGCCCCGCCCCAATCCACCTAACTCCCAAAACAAAGCGCTCGTGTAAATAAGATGTCTGAGAGCACGGATTCCAGCCAGACTGCCCAGTCCCCATCCAGAATCCATCACTTACTAGGCTGGGTGACCTTGCTAAATGACCTCAGGGTCCAGGACTCAGTTTGCCCATCTACAAAGTGGGACTAACAGTACCTCCCTTGGTTTCTTGGAAGATTCGACAAGAATGGCATTTAGAAAGGCATGTTAAAATAAAAGAAAGCCAAAAAACCCCCAGCAAACTCACTGCCATCGAGTCAAGTGTGACTCATAGCAACCCAATAGACAGAGCAGAGCTGCCTGTTTTATGAGGCTGTAAATCCTTTTGCTTTTTGTTTTTACATTTTTCATCCGAGAACATTGACTGCACCACTAAATGTTGAAATCCCCAAGATACACACTGGAGGTGGCAACAGCTGCCCTCTTCGGTGTAGGAGTTGTTCCTTCCCAGAATCTGTGCCTGCATCTGCAGGAGACAATGTCCCAGTGGCTCATTCGACCAGTACCAGTGGTCGTTCATCTTTTGGCGTGGGCACGCCAGTTATCCTTTCTCTTGCGTGTGGCAGGGGAGGCACGTTAGCCCCAGGTCGACTTCTGTAGCTGGTGGGCC
>NW_022103898.1:19876222-19878269 GCF_000313985.2 Echinops telfairi
TAGCTGGAGATCATGTCCTGGGGTGGCCAGCTCCATTTCGATCATGACTTTGTGTTTGTTGTGAACACACAGTTCTCTTCGCAGTTTGGCTATTCTCCAAAACCTTGTTTGACTGCTTTTGCTGGGGAATGAAGGTTATCGTGTTCTAACACTTTCCCCCTCAACTTGCCGAGGGACCTCAAGCAGAAGAGAAAGGTGAGAGGTGAGCAAAAGAGCTGCCCACACACCTTCTCCTTCCCCACTGTGAGTCCCCAAGCCAGGCAGGGCCAGGCCCACGCTGAGGGTGGGAGAGGATCCTGAAGTTGAAGTGAGGCTGCAGTTTCAAATTGCATGGAGTGGACCTTGTCGTTTAAGAGAGAGCGTAAATTATTGAGGAGAGGCTTATATCCCTGTAATCGATGGCCAAGAAGTTATTAAAGTAGGCAAGGGCCCAGCAGGGGTGGCGTAGGAGATCCTGGCCATCGTGCAGAGGAAGGAGTGACTAGAGTAAGGGTGGAGAATGTCCGGCCACCACCACTAGCAGCTCGTATCACACACTTCACCAAAATTCAGCAGTTCCAACTCATAGTGACCCCATGTGACTCATAGTGACCTGATAGGGCAGGGTAGAATTGCCCTTGTGAGCTACTGACCTTGCAGTTAGCAGCCCAACATGTCACCAGCTCATCTTGTAACCACTCTGCCACCGGGACCAACCCATAAGGGGCAAGTTCATTAAATGTTTGACCAAATATAGCGAGCTAAATTTTAAGTTGATCATTTTGGGTGGCCCGTGAATGAGGTTGTCAGGATCGAACCTGCCCTGGGCAGAAACAAGGTTCTCCATCCCAGAACCAGAGGAAGGCGAAGCTCGTTCCTGCTTCTACTGCATTGGGTTCAGCCTGCTGCAAACACCAAGCAGCCTTGAGGGGGCTCGCATGGAGTCTCCAAGGGCCAGGGTATGACACTATGTGCGCAGAAAGCGCTGGTCAGAATCTTCAGATGCAGAAGCAGGGTCCCAGGGTGGGCCCTCCGTGGAGCAGGCTGTGAGTGGGAGCAGTAAGAGATCAGCTGGGGAACACACTCCTGTTGTCAGTGGGGACAAAGATGCACAGGGGCTTCCCAAGGGCCACAGATGAGCGCATCCCTCCAGATCCATGTGGGCAACAGTCACAGCCCAGGGCACTAACATGACTGCCAGGGGTGGCAGTGGTGGCTTCCACTCAGTTGGTTCCGATGCACAGCCAAGACCTCTTGACGACAGAAGGAAACCCTGCTAGGGCCTGGGCCAGCCTTACAACCACTGCTGCGTTTCAGTCCTGGGATCAGTTCATCTCATTGAGGGGCTTCCTGTTTTCCATTGATCTTCTACTTTACTGAGCATGATGTCTTTCTCCAGAGACTGGTCTCTCTTGATAATATGCCCAAAATAGATCTCACGATCCTCACTTCTTAAGAAGCACCCCTCAAAATAGCCCACGGGTCCAAACCACCCTTTCTCTAACATTGCTGCTCCTCCATCTCCCTCCCCAAACCTGAGAGACCCAGGAAAGAAAGAGCACTGCCCCCACCCCCTTCTTTCCAGGAACAAATTCTAAGCCAAAGGGAGAGAGAAGTTCTGCCATGAGTGTGAGATGGAAAGATTACCCTGACCTGGAATTTTCAACATCTGGGACGGGATTGTACTTATCTCCCCAAGCCCCTTCCAATGGCTGACCAGGGTCCAGTGCCATAGGATTTTCCTGCCATGACCTCGGGGAGCAGAGCAGTGAGACTGGACAGAGGACTCTGAGGGCAGCATTTTAAACTGAATAAAAACACAGCCAGTAAGATAGTTAAGGTTTCTTGTGCCAACCTGGCTGATAAACACATGTGGCATTAATTGAAGGGTGGAGAGATAAATGGATCGGTGAGCCTCACCTTTGTAGTTCTCGGGTCTCTTGCTCTCTCATGGTCCCACCAAGGTGCAGCTGCCTTAGCCAGTTCCCTACTTCAGCTGGCAAGGCTCACTTCCTGCGAGACATCCCCCGAGGAGAAGCCACATGGACCTACCCCGATGCAGCCCTGG
>NW_022103898.1:19879071-19880868 GCF_000313985.2 Echinops telfairi
ACAACAGCTAAGTGAGTTCCCGGACCCAAAGTCAATAGGGCATTACTGGAAGCCGCTGCTTGCTGAGCTTGGCAGCAGCCTTGAAAAGAAGATTCCTACTTAAAATTGTAGTTGGAGGAGAGCCCTTGCAGCCATCCACTGTGCCACCAGTGTCCCTGCCTGGCAGCCCGGGCGGGGGTAGGGGGAGGTGGGGGGTGGAGGGGCTTGCTTCACCTCAGCGCCCCTTGAAAGCTGGGGGTGGGGGTGGGGGTTGAGGGTTTCCCTCTGAGGATGAAGCACTGAGTTCACAGTTCAGAGATGAATCATACGTTCAGAGGGATCAACTCAAAGGGACACTGTCCATGATTCACCCCATGTTCTCCCAGAATAACTAGCCCCTTTCTCTCAGGTGGAGGGGCAGCTGCAGCAGGCCCAGAGCCCTTGGGAAGGGCCAGTGTGGCTGGGGTTTCCATTCCAGTCAGCCCAGGGTGGAGAGCCGCAGCGGGCACCTTTGGGAAGGACGGGCCTGATGCCCAGTGTGTCTGAGACGGATGGCCCTGTCTCTGCAGAGAGCTTTCGCCTTTGTGCCTTTGCTACCATCTGAGCATTTCCTTGCTTTTGCATCGAAGACTGGATGGAGTTTGGATGATTTTTAAAAAATGACTATTTAGGAAACAGCTGATGGCCCTGTAATTCTTCTTAGGGAGGAAATCAATTACTTGGAGAAATATTTTGAAGGGCTATTTGGGCTCAGTGAATCCTGCGGACAGAGGTGTTGGTAGGCACTGAGGGTCAGTAAACGCAAGTGATTTGGTGAGGTCTGTCTCAGGAAGAGGAGCCCTCAAGGTTGGTAGTTCAAACCCACCAGTCGCTCCATGGGAGAAAGAAGCGATTATTTGTCCCCATAAAGATTTACCACCCAAGAATCCTATGCAGGGTCACTATGATTTGGGGTTGACATGATGGCAGTGGGGTTTGGTTTTCAAGCTAACACGGGGCTGTTTGGATCTGTGCCCAAAGATCTCACAACAGCAAGAAGGCCAACCATTGGAAGAGCACATGGTAGGTGCTTCATAGACACTCATTAAGTCAGTGGAAAGTACCACGGTTCTCCAAGAGAACAAACAAGTGTGTCGTGGAAGAAGTATGTCCAAAGCGCAAGAATGGTGAGAATTCGTCTCACGCACTCTGGACCCGTTGTCAGGGGAGACCAGTCCCTGGAGAAGGACGTCATGCTTGGTGAAGGGAAGGGCCAGTGAGAAAGGTTCGCAACAAGATGGATGGTCACAGTGGTACCAGCACAGGCTCAAACCTACGAGCGGTGGTGAGGGTGGCGCAGGACCGGGCAGTGTTTTGTTCTGTTGGGTATAATTTAACCACAAGTTAATGGAGGATGGAGGACGTCGTGCCTGACAGTATCTCACCAACAGCAGCTCACTCAAATCACAGCTGAAGCTGAAGGCGGCTAAGCGAGAGGCCAGGAGAGGGCCGGCCAGCCGGGGCTCCTCCACCTTCCATCAGTATCTGGAGTCTCCATCACTGCCGCTGTGTGGATGCAGGAACGTTCTGGGTCTGGGGAGCTTTCTGACAAAGCTCGGTTAGTGCACTGGCTTATGGTGCTGCCTTCTCCCGTCCACCAAAGAAGCAGCTCCTCGCTCCACTGGGAGCCCCTCCCTCCCAAAGCAGGGCCAACACTCACTGCTGTCAACACAGGGCCAACTCAGAGCAGCCTCACAGGACAGGGTCGACCTGCCACGGTGGGTTTCTGAGACTGTAACTCTTTATGGGATATGGGTCTCCACCGACTTGGTGGGACCC
>NW_022103898.1:19881735-19913535 GCF_000313985.2 Echinops telfairi
TGGCAACCATGGGCTGCAACCAAGACGGGCCATGTTTAGTTCTGATATTCCTGGGGTTGCTATGAGCCAGAACCGACTCCACAGGACCCGCTCCCAAGTGTGCAACCCCAAGCCTCCCATCGAATGCTTCTTCACATCTGTAGGTCAACCCGTTTGCCTGTAGCAGGCAGGCTCCCTGATGTCTGTCCGTCCAAGGCTCTGTGTGAGTCTCTGTGTCAATCCATCCCCTTGAGGGGCTTCCTGTTTTCCACGGAGAAAGATGTCCTCCTCAGGAGACTTGTTCTCCTAACAGGATAACGCGCCGTGAGTTATCAGCTAGTTTGTGGGTTCACTATGTTCATGCCAGAGAAAATGAAAGCCAAGTTATGCAAATAAGACATCAGGGAGCTTCGAGGGAGACACTTCTTTGTAATGTTTCTGGGTTGTCTGACTTTGGTTACAGCCATTAAGTACTGACCTTGGCCATTCAGTGACAAAGGACCGGCCTTTCTGCATTAAGCACTAGGAGGGGATGCAGGCATGAGCCCCGAGGCTGGACTCACCTTCCCAAAGCTGGCTGCGTTGACCGGCTGGGTATCATTCTTCTCGCAGAAGTCCAGGTAATGCATGTAGAGGGCGCTCCGTGGGATGCACACCCCTTCGGCGATCTCATAGTTCTCCTCCAGCCTGGGGGGGATGGAAGGGGGGAGGAACAAATGGCCAGTGAGCAACGGCCACTGCTGGGCTACCTGCTTCCCAGTGCTCCTCCCGAGCTGTGGAACCCTTGGGAATGATGCTCTTCCTGCAGATGGGGAAACCAAGGCCCAGGGAGATGGAGCGACAGGCCCAACCTCATGTGTAGAGTTAGTAGGACAGCAGGGACCTGACCTCCCAGCGTTTATGGATTACCTTTTCAGTGCAGTGGCTTAAGCATGGGGCCACTAATCAGATGGTCAGTGGTTCGAACTCACTAGGCGATCCACAAGAGAAAGATGAGGCAGTCTGCTTCTGAACATCGACAACCTCACAAACCCCATGGGGCCGTTCCCCTGGGTCCTAGAGGTTTGTCACCTGTCCGACTTGACGCCACAGCAGTGGGGCCAGGCTCCCCTGTGCTGTCACTTGTCTGCCACATTCTGGGTGGAACCCAAATGCCCAAACCCATGCCGTGTTGTCGATCCAGACTCGTAGTAACCCTACAGGACGGAGCAGAACAACCTCGCAGGGTGTCCAAGTCTGTCATGAGATGCCATCTCGTTCTCCCACTGGGCGGCTAGTGGGTTCCAACAGCCAGCCTGGCCATTCACAACTGAGCGCTGCACCTCTGAGCCATCAGGGTACCTTCTGGGTGGAATGGGTCCCTCTCACCTTCCAAAAACTCTTCAGGGCTTCACAGGTGCCCCATTCTCCAGGCCTCAGGCCACCCACTCACTCGCGTGGCCGTTGCTTATGGCAAAGGATTTCCAGCAGAAAGGAGGCAGCAAGAGGGAAGGGGCGCCCATTCTGTGCAGAGACACTTTGGCTCCAAGGACCAGCGAGATGATCTAGGAAGACGAGGGCCCAGGAGAGGCCGCTCCTGTTGGACAGCCCCTAACACACAGACAGAGGGATCACGTACGTAAGGGAGGGTCTGGACGTCTAGAGGTGCACCTTCTCCTCTGCTGAGCTAGGATTAGACATACGTCATCCACTCCCTTCTCGTGAGTAGAGCTGAGGATTTAAGAGCCGGAACACTCTCTGCCTGGGTTCAAATCCCAGCCTGGCCATTTACGGAGTGGGTGGCTCTGGGAGAGCGACTGGGCCCGGGGCCTCCCTCTCCTTGTGCAGCTGCGGATGCTAACCGCCTCATCAGGCTGTGGTGGAAAACAGAGGAAGACGTGTGTGAGGGAACCTGCCACAGCAGCCGGAATGTGGAAAGCACCGTGGGGGATCCTCGGCCTCATCATTGCTCTTCCCTCCTCCCCATAGAACATGAAACATTCCAGGCAGCTGCCTGCCCAGACTCTGGGTGAGATGCTGGGATCGACACGGAACCAAGACCCGGTTACCCTTGACTGTGAACCGCAGCATGCAGACATTCACAGGAACCCTGCCCCCTTTATCATCATGGGCGTGCTGGGAGGTTCAACATTGTTCTGACAATAATGTTGTTGCAGACAACGGTTTGGGGATGCCTCCTTAGAGCCTGCGTCACCTGCTACCCAATAAACTCATCAGTGGGAACTATGTCTCCTTGGATCATGAACTAGACTTGAGAAAAACAACCAGGAACCAAGTGTGGAGTTCCATGTGACTGGAAGAGCCCCCTTTCCCCCTAAACCCGTGTGTGTGTGTGTGTGTGTGTGTGTGTGTGTGTGTGTGTGTGTGTGGTCAAAGACAAGACCTGCTTCTAAAGCAATGAAATGAGTATCCCCAAGCTGCTCCTTAACTCTCTCTGAGGGCACTGGCCAGAGGAACGGGTCCAGCGATGTTGTAACTAGAGTGGAATGGGGACACGGCCTCCCGAGGTGCCCACTGGAAAGCGCAGGCTAACCCTGTGGATGAATTCCACCAAGGGACGTGCTCGGGGAAATGACGAAGCCTGGCACCGAAGGGCCCCGGGTCCTCTCATCCATGGCCCCTCCTCTGGGAAGGGAAATGCTGAGTCACTCCTGATGATGATGATGTTTAGAAATATTCCAGAAAGGGGTTGATGCAATCCTTTCCAGGCAACCGTCGTCTTCGAGGCTGGGGTGCTACCTGAGTCACATGGGAATCCAGCCTGTTCCTTGGCACCCAGTAGGGTCTCAATAGGTGCTGGATAGAGGGATCATTTCAGTCATTCATTCATGTAACCACTCTCTATTGATCTCTTATTCCACTCAAGTGCTGGCGATACCATGATGAGCAAATAAACCTTGCTTGCATGTGGTGGCTAGTCCAGGGGTGGGAAGATGGATACAGACCCAGGCCCATCCTTCAGTCAGCAAACAATTGCTCAGCACCACTTCTAGAACGTATGGAAAGACTGCGGAATGACAGTGGGGTCAGGCCATGAGATGACTTACTTTCTACTGCCTGTGTCCCCAACCAACTGAGTACAACTCCAGATGGGTTCCTTTGTAGGGAAATGGTTTTCTGTTGAGACTGGGTTTCTTAGCACAGTCCTAAGCTTTGGAAATAAAAATGGTCCTGTTAGGTTAGCCTGGACCCCTGGCTTCCATCCACACGATGTCTTCTTTATGGGCAGGAGTCCGGAGCTTCTGCACACGCTGGCAGGAACTGTCGGTGTGAGACAGCTTTCACACGTTAGGGTCTCACAAACATGCTTTGTTAGCCTGGAACAACGCTGGCCCAACTGTTAAAAATTCAGGACATTTCACATAAAAATCTGGATTTCTGGCTTCTTTTGAAAAAGCTGAGATCTGGCAGCGCCAGCCCGTATTCCCGCATGACAACAATTGGCTAGAGCAGCATGTGCCCTCAAGTTGGCCCGAGTCCTCTCTCCTCCCTGTTCTTCTTCCACCCAGCCTCGTTTCTGCTCCCTGCCTGGCTCCTGTAGGCACTTGTGTTGGCATAAGATACAATCCATGCCCCAGTTCACTTTGCAGTCAGTTTGGAGAGAACAATGCACAGAAACAAGAGCCGTTCGGTACCAGACACGCCCGCCCACAGGTGCGGTTGCAGGCGGGAGAACAGAGAGTAGAGTGTGTAGGTGGGAAGGGATAATGAGGGTTCCATGGGGCAATTGGGTGTGGAACTGTTCAACAACAACGAGCCATGTGTGGAACTCTTAAGAGCCAAGCACCCCATCGCTATGACTTCCTTTGGTCTTCACACCAACCGTGGCAGTGGGTCAGACTAATAATCAGAGCCGTCTAAAAAAGCACAGTCAGATAGAGTGGGGACCCAAAACCCACCTGTAGACAACTGGACATCCCCTTACAGAAGGGTCGCAGGGAGGAGACGAGCCAGTCAGGGTGCAGCATAGCATCAATGAAACATACAACTTTCCTCTCGTTCTTAAATGCTCCCCCGCCCCACTATCATGACCCCAATTCTACCGTACAAATCTGGCTAGACCAGAGCATGTACATGGGTACAGATAAGCACTGGAAACACAGGGAATCCAGGACAGATAAACCCCTCAGGACCAATAATGAGAATAATGATACCAGGAGGGGAAGGGGAAGGTGGGGGGATATAGGGGGAACTGATCATAATGATCTACATATAACCCCTCCCAGGGGGATGGACAACAGAAAAGTGGGTGAAGGGAGACATCATTCAGTGTAAGACATGAAAAAATAATAATTTATAAATTATCAAGGATTCATGAGGGAGGAAGGGTGGGGGGAAAATGAGGAGCTGATACCAAGGGCTCAAGTAGAAAGAAAATGTTTTGAGAATGATGAGGGCAACAAATGTACTTGACACAATGGATGGATGGATGGATGGATGGATTGTGATAAGAGTTGTACGAGCCCCCAATAAATGATTTAAAAAAAATAACCACAGTCCGAAAGTCCCTGAGGAGGGAGGGTGATGAAACCGGCTTGCTTACTGGGGGCACGTCCTCAGGAAAGGGCAAGTGCCAGGCAAGGGCATCGTGTTCGGGGAAGCGTCATTGAGAACGAGGGGGACCCCCATGAGATAGATAGACAGTGGGCCCAAACTTACCAGTGGCCATAAAGATGATGACACGGGACCAGGCAGCATTCCATTCTGTTAGGTCAGGGCCCACGGGCCACTCACAACCGTGTGATGCCCATGCTCCAGCCTGGAACACTGAGGGTCATCCACATTTGTAAGTGGCCATGCAGTCAGTCAATAGAACAGTGTGTCTTCCTCCAAACCACTCTGGCATTCGGCCCCAGGGCACTGAGGGGGTCCCAGGCAAGAGGAGCAACAGGAATGGTGGATGGGCGTAGAGGCTTGGAGGTGTGAAAGGCATACCCATTGAGAAAGGACCATGCAGGGGGCTGGGGGGAATCTTCCAATGTCCCCCACAAAAACACGGCCTGATGTGAAAAGTTAGCACGCTGCACGTATCCCTGAGTTCAGGAGCTCATCTGAAAACATTACTTCCAGAAGGCAACAGTGAAGTACTCAGAGAGGCCTGAGACAGAGACAGTCCACAGCAGGGAGGCATGCACATTTCTGGGATGCTGTGGGATCCCTGGTGGTGATATCTGGCAGGCCTTGTGCTAACCACAGTTAGTGGTTCAAACCCACCAACCACTCCTCGGCAGAAAGAGGAGGCTATCAGCTGTACTAAAAGATTTACAGCCTGGGAAACTGTAAGGAGGAATCAACTCTGAGCCAGGGAGTTTGTTTGTTCTAATAATAATTCAATGACAGCGGTCATCAATATTAACATAAAGCTTAATAGCCTCTATTTACCAGCAATTGTTCACATCTGAAGGAAGGTGGCCCCAAAGGCCACAGGTCTTATTTTAGATAACTGACGACTCCATAAAATGATTTCTTTGAAAGGGGGGGGGGCAATTTTCATTTGAATGCATTTTCAAAACCAAACCAAACCAGTTGCGGGTGATACCAACTCATGGCACTGACAGGTGCTCACTCTGGTTAGTTGGAACTTGGTCCATTCCAAGCAATGCAGAGGGGGAAAATATCCCTCTTTGTTTATCTCTTGAAATACATTTCCTAAAAGTTCTTTTAGCCTGAACAATTCATAGACACATTCCACTGCGGAGCACTTCATATCCTTCAGAGTCATTTCACAGGAAGTCTACAAACCTTTCCAATGAGAGAGGAGCAATCATGCTTGGCTGCTTAAAAGACGAGGGCAGACACGTCCACACGGTTCTTTAGGTCACTCCGGCACATCTCCCGTTCGAGCACCGGCTGGCTGAGCAAATCCCACCACATAGCTGATAAGTTCATATTTCTGTAAGGATTCCTGATGGCAAAGAAGGCTACCCATCGGGCTGCTAGCAGTGAGGTCAGCAGTTTGAAACCACCAGCCACTCTTAAGAGACAGTTGAAGCTTTCTCCTCCTGCAAAGATTGACAGCCTCAGAGAACCACCGGGGGCAAGGCAATGATGGTGAACTTGGGTTGTTTCTTAATATTTGTCTAATGAATACATTAGCAAATGAGACCCGTTGGGAACCCCCAGGGTCCAGGCACGAGAGGATGGTGTGGATTGAAGATGAGTTTGTGGGGGCAGAACACTGAGATGTGGGGGTCACCTTGCCAGCTGTGAGCATGGTGAGATCAAGCAAGGCCGGATGAGGTTCTTTTTCCTCTGGGCTGGATGAGTGGATGGGAGACTCGATTCCTCCTCCGCATACGTAGTAGAAAGAGAATCATGTTATGGGGCAGCAACAATGTCTTCAAAGTCTGCAGCATGGCATGTTAAAGACTTTGAACTCTAAGGCCAATCCCTCGCTCCTTTCCCTCCTTCATTCCTTTACTTAACCCCTCTGTGCCTGTTTCTATGGATTGTTCTTGTGGTCTACTTGTTTATTAAATAAATTTAATGAAGCCAAGAGCCCAATGAGATGAAGGTTTAACGATATCCCATTTAAAAAAATAACATAGAAGCGAGAGCTACTTCAATTAGAAGGGTGTGAGTCACAGCTCACACAGGCTCAACTAATTAAGCAGTCACCTGTTGTGGTAGTTAGGGATGATGTCAACCAGACACTTCTGGCTCGGGGTGGAGTTAGAACTGTCAATCAAGTTGCAGCCTGATGACACCTCCTTGATGTCATAAGCCTTTTGTATAAGAGCAAGACGAACAGAGATAATCGCTCTCTCTTTCGCTGCCATTTCACCTTTCCTCCTCACCGGGACTTCAATGGGACTCTTGTGTCTTCCTCAAAGGGGTGGCCCCACGTGGGCTGCCCGACCCCCATGGCTGCGTTTCCGCCAACCCTGGATCCACATGACTTTGCACTCAATGGCCTGTGAGCTTCCTGCTTCCTGGCTCAGAAAACCACAGGGGGCAATGCAATGCTGGTGAATTTGGGTTGTTTCTTAATATTTGTCTAATGAATACATTGGCAAATAAGACCCATTGGGAACCTGCAGGGTCCAAATAAGACCCTGCTGCTGCGTGTGTCTGAAGAGGGACTTATGGATTAGGATCAGACGTAGGGTCTTGCGTTGGACTGGGCTGGGATGCCTTCTTGATATATCAATAACTTCATGATACAAAGTACTGTCCTACACACATAGGAGTGTCACTGGATTTGTTCCCGGGACAACCCGGCCTAACACTGGTCAATGCCTAAAAGCCCCAAACTCACTACTGCTGACATATCGTGACAGATCCACTCTGGCCTAGAGGGCGTCGAAGGCTTGTTGATCGTGACGAAAGCAGACTACGTCTTGTTCCGCTGGAGTGGCTGGTGGGCTCAAACCCCTGACCTTTGGGCTAATGGCTGAACAGTGTGACCGCTGCACCACCTGGGCTCCTTTGTCCAAGCCCAGAGCCTTCTAGAATAACTACATTCCTGTCCACGTCTTGTCCCTCTTACTGGAGAGGCTTTGCATGGAGGTATCTAGGTGGCCTATGACTACGAAGCATTTTAATAAGCCCCATGAACGAACAGATGTAATTGGCACCGAAGGGGCCACTTTGATGCCTGATGAGTTTCTACCCGAATAGCGTCATGACACCTGTCCCCAATCCTCCTTACAAAACCAGAGGGTCGGGGTGTTGTACTACACGCTCCTAATTGGAATGTCCGCTTCCCCGGCCACAGCCCAGTGGAAAGAAAGGCAGTTAATTATTTCTCTTCATATCTGATGAAATTTTCCCCTTTCCCTCATCTCTTTTAAAGGACATCATTAGCCTGACATAGGGAACAATGCTCCATTATACCTGGAGTTGTTTGGGGTTTTTTTAATGATCAAAGAAAAAAGCCCCCATTTCTTCCTTCTTCTTATCTTCTTATTTAACAGCTTGGTCCTATTTGAATTGAGCCTCTCCTTATTACGGAGAGATAATGAACTCAGTCGGCTAGCTAACAGGAGCCATTATCGGGGTTTTCCGACAACCCCTCACCAGCGTTCAGCCTGTGGCATCCGGCGGAAGCTTTCTCTCGGAGTTCTATGAGGACAAAGTGCAGACATTTCCGCACCTGACGCTGGTTTCCCCTCTGATCCCATCTGAAACCAGGGGGGGACGGGACCCTTTCTGGGCCAAGGGCCATTTGGATATTTATGACATCATTCCCAGGCCACACTGGCCAAACTTTGAATTAGCTCGCCACCAAGGTCGGTGATGGCTGTAACGACCTCTCTTTGTGAGGCGTGTGATGTCAGCTGGTATTGAGGATGGAGACCAGGGGCTGGCAGGACATTCCCTATGCCTGGCTTAAACCTCTGTCTCCTGAAATGTGCCCTCGGGCTTCCAGTTCACAGTTTCCACTGCTCAGGATGGACAGACCTGGCTAGAACAGGTTTTTCTCCTTCCATCTGACCAAAAGAAAAGACAACAGGATTTTTCCTCTTCTTTTAGGCAGTACCCTAAGTCTTTCCACGGCTCTCCTTTGGTGCTGCCACTCTCTCTGAGCTATCCAGTGGCATCCTCTTTGCTGTGGTGACCCCCAAAAGCCACCCGTGCCATGAATGAGCAAATGACCCTTCGTGCCCCACCCCCACCCCCCTCAAGGGCCACGATGGATGGATGACCCAGATGGCTTCGACTCCACAGTTCCTAGACATGGCACTGTCTGCCTCGAAAGATAAGCCATTATCTTTCGAGGCCACCAAGAGCATTTCCAACCATGTGGTCACTCTGCTCTGATGGCCAGTTGCCATCAGAGGCTCCTGGGATGGAACACTATACCTCTGGGATCTCACATCAGGCACCACCCCGTGGCCATCTGTAGGCCATACCAAGGACGCGCTGTGCGTGACCTTCTCCTTCGACAACCAGCGGGCTGTCTCTGGCTCCCGAGGTAACACCGTCAAGCTCTGGGGCGCTCTGGGTGGCTGCAAGTACACCGTCCAGGGGGAGAGCCACTCAGAATGGGTGTCGTTTGTCTATTTTTTTGCCCAACTGCAGCAAGCCCACCATGGCCTCCCGTGGCTGGGCCAAGTGGGCCAAGGGGTGGAACCTCATTGAAATTGTGAGCAGAGCCCGAAACCACATCGGCCACACAGGCTACCTGAACACGGTGAGCATCTCTCTCGATGGGCCCCTCTGTGTGCTTCCGGAGGCAAGGATGGCCAGGCCATGCTGTGGGGTCTCAGCAAAGGCGAGCACCTTTAAACCAGTGGTTCTCAACCTTCCTCATGCCGCGACCCTTTCATACAGTTCCTCATGTGGTGGTGACCACCCCCCCCAACATAAAATTATTTCCGTTGCTACTTCAACACTGTCATTTTGTTTCTCTTACGAATCATCGTGTAAATATCTGACATGCGGGATGTATTTTCATTGTTACAAATTGAACATAATTAAAGCATAGTGATTCATCACAAAAACAATATGCAAGTATACATTGTGAAATATTCCTTTCTAATGACAAATAAATGAAATTTTGTCTTGAAGCATGGTGTAGCATGAGCAGTCTTCACGCCGGGTACTCGTCGGTGGATGCATCTGCATGTGGACAGACCCGCCTGGAGATGGATAGAGGACCGGGGTCTCCATTCCTAAGACCACTGGAGGTATGTGTTTTCCGATGGTATTAGGTGACCCTTGTAAAAGGGTCGTTCGACCCCCAAAGGGGTCGGGACCCACAGGTTGAGAACTGCTGCTTTACATTCTTGCTGGAGGGGCCAACATCAACAACCTGTGCTTCAATCCCAACTACTGCTGGCTCTGTGTCACCCAGTCTCAGGATCGGGGATTTGGGAGACCACATCAGCATCCAGGAGCTGAAGCAAGAGGTTGTCAGCACCATTAGCAAGGCCCGGCCACCCCACGTGGCCATCTGGCCTCGTCTGCTAAGGACCAGACTCTGTTGCAAAGGTGGCACATGACCGACCACCAGCACTCAGTCGAAATGTCGGGCACAGCTGTTTGACATTTTTAAAACACTTGCCTTCTGGGGAAAAACAAGAAAAAAGGACATGACTCCCTTTGCCTTCTCACAAGTGTCCCATGTCCCTGATCTTGGCATCCAGTCGCCCCACTATGTACTTGAGTGGTTTTTGAACCCCCTGCAGTTCATTTTCAGGGTTTCCTCACCCGACACATATTCTTCTCCCTGGTCCACTTGACTGCTGACGGCTCTGCAAGCAGAGGTAGCCGCATTCCACCTCCACAAAGGTCCCGTGAGCCCATCGTGGGAGCTGCCGTCCTCCGCCGTGCCTCCGTCTCTGTGGCTCAACTCAAATCTCTTCCATCACACGGTGTTTCAGTCCCATCCAGCCCCGTCTGCTCACCACGTCTTCACCATGTCTTCCTCCACGGGCTCAACCTCACAGCAGCGGTGGTGGAGGAGGGGCAGCACCGGGCAGTGTGTCCTTCTGTTGTGTGTATGGGTCTCCATGAGCCAGAACCAACCAGATGGCACCTAACCACCACAGCCGCAGCCTCCATGGGGCAGACAGCGCTGCATATAGTCCTGAAGCACCTGACTCAGGGGTAGGGCTCATCCTTGCCTTTTCCACTTGTGAGCAATGTAATCTGGGACAAGCTATTGGAACTCTAACTCGCCCTGCCTGCATCTGTGTACCAGAGGAAACACTACCCACCTCCCAAGGTTGCTTGGGAACGCCAAAACCAAACCAGAAAAATCAAACTCAGTACTCTCAAGTCAATTCTGACTCACAGCAAGCAACCCGATAAGGCAGGGGAGAACTTTAAACCTTTGGGTTTCTGAGGTTAAAAATCTTTTCTTTTTTTTTTTTTAAACAGAAGCAGACAACCTCATTCTTCTCCCACAGAGTGGTCAGTGGGCTCAAACTGCTGACCTTGCAGTTATCAGCCCAACAAGCAATCGACTACCCCACCAGGGCCCAGCTGTGAGGACTAAACAAGAGTAAATGCAAAGCCCTCCCAACTCTAGCTGCATGTGCTGAACGCTCAGTAAGTGGTGATTGTTCGTATTATAGGAGGCCTGGGGGTGCTGTGTTTAAAGTGTATGGCTGCTCACCAAAAGGCGGGGTTCAAACCCACCAGAGCCTCCATGGGGGATTATGCTTGGCAATCTGCTTTTAAAGACACTTCAATTGAGGAAATCTGACTGGCAGTGCCACGCTGTCATAGGAGGTTGCTAAAAGTCAGAAGCAACTGGATGGTACACAATTAGCATTATTCGATGTTTGTATAAAATATTGAGGTGATGTTTAATATCTTAGACCAAAAGTCTTTTGAAGACAGTAACCAAATCCAGTTCTGCTGGCGTGAGCACGGTCCTTAGATCTGTGTCCTCAACCCTGTGCATAAACCCTGCAGAAGCCAGGAGGCAGAGAAGAGGAGTTGGGGGGAGGGGAGCAAGTTAGCTTTTGCACTCAGGTCAGGGTTTCGGGGTTTGTTTTTAACCCTACATTCCGTGTGGTCAAAGGACAATTCTGGTTAATGTTAACCAGTCAGATAGGAATTGCTTCTAGAGTCCCAGTGCCGACCTACACAAGCTAATTCCAAACAAAGGCTGTTTAGACTTGTCTTGGCAATCAGTGGATGGCTTCGGACAAGTCTCCTCAGGAATACACCTGTCTCAGTCTTGGCGGGGTGCCTTCAAATGAAAGGATCCTTTTTCTGCCATGGGCAGCGGTGGACAGATAGGTGGGAGAGGATTTTGAAATCGGGGTTAATATGAAATTTTTGACAACACGCCAATGGACATCTTCCCAAATCATTGAAGCTTTTGCAGCATGTTTACAGGGATGCAGCTCCACACAGAATGTCAGTTTTTGGAGGGATCAAGCATTTTAAGGAAGCTGGGGACAACCTCAGATAGATGAATCTGAGGCAGAGAGGTCATCTCAGAAGGTTATGTTGACTTTTGGAGGGACTCTAAGGGGGTCTGCGGTAGTTATGTAATCTGTTGTCAATTGGAGAGGATTAAGAATGAAGGGGTGGAGCCGAGCCTGTCAATCAGGTCACAGCTTGATGACCTCATTTGGAGGTGCCAAGGAGATAAATAGCACGCTGGAGGTAGGACGCAGGTGGACTCCCTGGGAGACATTGCAGCTGACAAGACACATGGAGCTAGGCTACTGCCCTGAACTGGAGGATCCACGTGGAGACCCCTGCCAGTACGGAGATGCTTATAATGCCACACCACTGGATCCACAAGACTTCCCACCCACTGGCCTGTGATCTTCCTGCATTTGTCATCATTGCATGCATTTCATGAGTCTGAAGAGGACTTTACAGATTGGGTATCAGACATATGGGCTAATATCGGACTTATGGACTTGATCTGGACTGGGCTGGGATGTTTTCTTAAGGTACAATTACTCTTTATATAAAGCTCTTTCTTTTACACATATGAGTGTCTATAAAATTGTTTCTCTAGTCTACCCAGACTAACACATGGTCTGTGTTGGGCTGGGTGGCCTAGAGAAACAAAGCCAGTGCCGCTCTCCTACGTATAAGATGGAGCTTTATATCAAGAGGTAGTTATATATCAAGAAGGCATTTTAGCTCAGTCCATCTCAAGTCGATATAGCCGATGCTGGTCCATAAGTCCCTCTTCAGACTCACTTGGCTCCAGGCTGGTGATGCAGAAAAGGGAGGCAGGAAGCTCACAGGCTGGTGGGTGCAGTCACATGGATCCAAGGTCAATGGAAACAGGGCAGGGTACTGCCAACTCTCAAGCCCACCTAGGGCGGTAGACGCAGGCAGAGTTCCAGCAGGCAAGGAAGGCAGTGTGGCAGAGAGAGAGAGAGTCTCTGATTGCCCTGCTCTTATACGAAAGGCTTGTGATATCAAGGAGGCGTCATCAGGCTGCGACCTGAGTGACAGGTTTGACTCCACCACTAGCCAGGAGTCAGTGTCTAGTTGGCATAAACCCTCTCACAGGATCCTCTTCATAGATTTTTCCAAGGACACAAAGAGGTCATAGGGGCTTCTTAGGAAGAAGGTTTCCGAAAATTAAAAACTGCACTGGTGAGGAAAAGTCCAGGAACGTTTCACCCAGGAATTTTTTCCCATCACAACAATGCACCTGCCCATTATTCAATGCTAGCAAGGGCCGTCCAACGAGCATTTCATTGGGAAACCTTACCCATCCACCACACAGCCCTGATCTTGCCCCTTCTGATTTCCTCCTGTTCCTCAACACAAACGACGTGGAAAGGGGGCATGATTGGCGTCCTTGGAGGATGCCCCGACTTCCACCTAGATGTGGTGCAAATGCAAGAGCGGAGGACCCTTCAAGGAAGGCCTACACAGACAGAGACACCGCCTTCAGAACTGTACGGACCCAGGTGGAGGATAGGTGCGTACACATTTTGATATTTTCATTTCATAACACTTTCTGTGATTTTTTTGGTAGCAAAACTTTTTTCAAAATTAACCGTTTTATTGGGAGGCTCTTACAAATATTATAAGAACCCATCATTCAGTAGTATTAAGCACACATGTTGCCATCAACATTTCTAAAACAATTTCTTTCTACTTCAGTCCTTGGTATCAGTTCCTCTTTTTTACCCCCTCCCACCCTCATGAATCCTTTATCAATGATATATTATTATTGTTATTTTGTCTTACACTGTCTGTTGTCTCCCTTCACGCACCTTTCTATTATTCATCCCCGTGGGGTGGGGGGTTATCTATCCAACCTTGTGATGGGTTCCTCCCTTTTCCCCCTCCTCCCCCACCCCTACCATCCCCCTACCCTCATGATATTGCTACTCCCACTACTGTTCCAGAGGGTCTTATCTGTCCTAAATTCCATGTGCTGAGAGTGCTTATCTGTACCAGTCTGTGTACTCCGTTCTAGCCGGAAACAATTGAGTAAGATAGAATTGAGTCGTGGTAGTGGGGGGTGGGGGGCAGGGGTAGAAGCATTCAGGAACTAGAGGAATAACGTGTGTTTCATCAGTGGGTATCAAAACTATTTGACTCACCCTTGGGTTTCACTTATATTTTCAAGTACCTGCTTTGTACCTGGATGTTTGTAGTGGGTACACATTGGGCTGATAACCGAAAGGTCAGCAGTTCAAAACCACCAGACACGCCACAGGAGTAGAAAGAGGGCTTTCTACTACCTTAAAGGGTTGTAGTCTTGGAAACTCAGTTCTGCACTGGCCCATAGGGGCGCTAGGAGTTGGCATTGACTCGATGGTAGTGAGTCTTTTGAGTTTACCTCCAACAAGGTGGGTAATTTTATCCCCATGAAATGAAAGGGCAGGGCAGCAAAGTGACTTGCCCACAGTCATTTGGCCGGGAGAAGCCAGGCTTGGAGCAGAAACCCGGGTATGATACTTTAGAAGTTCTTCCTGTGTGCTGGGGACTGACGTCCACCAAGCCAATCAGTCAGCATCCATTTGTTGCACACCTACTATGTGACAAAGGGCCCTGGTGGTGCAGTAGTTAAAGGTTAGTGGTTCAAACCTACCAACTGCTCCTCATAGGGGAAAAAAGTGGCAATCTGTTTCTGTGAAAGTGCACAGCATTGGAAACCCTATGGGGCAGGTCTACTCTGTCCTGTAGAGTTCGCCATGAGTCCGAATCGACCACACGGCAGTGGGTTTGCTTTGGTGTGGTATGCAAGGCACTGCGGAACTCAGTGTCAATCAGGGAGGCGGAATCCCTATCCTGACTTTCAATTCATCAGCAATTTGCCAGAATGAACTAAGGAGAGAATGTCACTGTGGCAGTTACATGATTTCCTGTCAACTTGAGTGAAGGGGTGGAGTCTAGCCTGTCAATCAGGTCATAGCCTATGAGGCTTCTGTGTGGGCATGGCCTTCTCCTGAGGATTCTGGGAACTCCTGTCTTCTTCCCTGGAGGTGGGAGACACTCTCTGCTTCACATTCCTGTTAACAAGCCACTTGGAGACACATTGATGCAGCCAGAGCCCTGGAGCTAGAGGAGGCACGTGGAGCTCCATGCCAGTCCTGAGGTGTTTCCACTGCCACCAGATCCACAAGACTTTCCACCCACTGGCCTGTGATATTCCTGTATTTGCCATCAGAGTATGTGTTGCATGAGTCTGAAGAGGACTTTATAGACTGGTATAAGACATAGGGGCTAATATCGGGCTTATGGACTTGATCTGGACTGGGCAGGGATGTTTTCTCAATACTCAATTGCTCTTTTATATACAGCTCTTAATTAAGCATAGATGAGTGTCTATGAATTTGTTTCTCTAGTCCATCTGGACTAACACAGCCACCAAGCAGTCAATTAAGTTCAAAGGGGTGGGGTTTGGCTCGTGGGGGCTTTGGTTAGGCCTGAGGCTGATTCTATAAAAGACCAAAGCAAAACAAATCCCAACCAACGGTCAAGAATGATCCATTTCTTAAACAACAGCACCAGCCACAGTCAGGGCCATTGTTTGCTGCTGGGTGGGTGGACAATGCAGTCAGAGGCCTTTCTCCCAGAGTTCCCACTGCCTCTTTGGTGAGCTCTCTGGGGAAGCACTGAGTTTTCTTTTCCTTGGATAGAATGGCCTGTGATCCTCTGTGCTGTTCAGTGACTGGCCTTGGTTTCCACCTCTTTACACAGGGTACCCGTGCCTTGCTCTGCAGGGTTTTCTCAGGGATCAAATGAGGTGAAGTGACTGGGGACAAGGCTGGCACAAGGTCAACGTTTGTTGGACATGTTGGTACCTTTGGCCATCCCAAGCCCTTTTGAATGCTGAACGATAGATGGAAGCAGGGGTTGGTTTCTGTGGTTGGCATGGTGGGATTCATCCAGAACACACAGCTAACAAATCCATAATCCTCCTGTTTGACCTACAAGCTACCAAAGAGCATCCCAGAAGGGTCTGGGCTCAGCCAGACTTTAGAATCCCTCTGCTCCAATTTTGGTTCATCAACTCCATTTTACTGGATGAAAATACTGTGTAGAATAGCAGAACCTCAAAGGGCACGTTCCGCGGGGCGCAGGTGAGGGGCTGGCCACCCAGAGCTCTGATGGCAGTTGACACACTTTGGAGAGCAGTTAACCAGGCCTCATCACAGGCCACGCTGCTGCAAATCTGGGCAAAGCTGCCGCCCCAGGCCTCATGAGAATGTTGAAAAGAAGGGTGTTACTTTGACGACGACGAAGGTGTGCCTGACCCAAGCCGTGGCATTTTCCATTGTCCCATATGTGGCATTTTCCATCGCCCCATATGTGGCATTTTCCATCGCCCCATACGCACGCACGCGAAAGCTGGGCATTGAATAAGGAAGCCCGGAGAAGAGCGGAGGCCTTGGAGGGGACCGTTGAAAGCACCACAGACTGCCGGAAGGACAAACAAATCCGTCTTGGAAGAAGGACAGTCAGAGTGCCCCGTAGAGGCAAGGAAGGCAAGCTTTCCTCTTCCGTACTTCAGACATGTCAGGAGAGGCCAGTCCCTGGAAACGGACATCATGCGTGGTCAAGTGGTCGGGCAGCGAACGAGAGGAAGGCCCCCAAAGAGAGAGACTGACACAGTGGCTGCCACGGTGGTCTCAAGCATCAAAACCAATGTGAGGATGGCGCTGGCGGGGCAGTGTTTCCCTCGGTGGGGCGTAGCGCCGCTGTGGGGCTGAGTGGACTTGATGGCTCCTAACAACATCACAGGCCATCTTGCTCTGTCTTCCGGTCCCAGCCACTCCCTGCTCTGGAGTCGTCCCTGCGCCCAGGTCTGCGGGGAACATCTTCCCACGCGCCCCTTGTACAGCGGTGGGAGAGTGCTCTCTGCAGGTATCAAGGGGTGAACTTGAAAACCCACCCCTTCAAACAGCTTAACCATTTTATATCCTGGTCCTACCACAAAATCCTTTTTTAAAAAAAGAAGAAGAAGATGAACCTAGCTCAAGTACTTAGCACCTCGTTCTCTGCGACATTTAGATCCCACAGATTGTCTTTAATCTGCTTCACGGCCCATCTGTCGAGTCTGTGGGTGGTGTAAATGGTTAAGCGCTGAACTCCTAACTGAAAGGTTGACAGTTCAAACCCACCCAGAAGCACCTCCCGAGGAAAGGCTGGACATCCACACCCAGGAGATCACAGCCTTGAACATCCTCTGGGGTCTTTCCCCTCGGCGTTGCCACGACTCGGCATTGACTTCATGGCAACGAAGGACAACACACGTGCCGCACGCTGTGGTTTCATTGCTCTCACTGCACGTCTGCAGCCAGGGGCGTGCCCAGGGCGTGTCTGGAATCTTTGGTTATCTGCGCGAAGACTGTTCAACTACCCTTTTTTTAAAGCCTTGAGGGCAAACCCACGGCATTATCAAGGCGCATTGCATTGCATCACTACAGAATAAACAATCAAGTCAGAAACAGGAACGGAAACTCACAGAGCCAACGAGTTTTTTCTAGAAGCTGGAACCTCGTGTGAAATGACAACATACGTTGAGGGCTTCCAAAAGCTCACTGAAGAACTGCCAGATCTTGTCACTGCATTTCCCGCCTTTAGAACGGTGCCACGCCCCACTTTCAACCCAGAGCCTCCAAGAACATTTTGAAGAGGAGAATCATGTTTACTTTGCTTCTTAGTAACTTAAAAGTACGGAAAGCTGGTTGGTTTTCGTTGAATTCTGTCCCCCCACGTGTAGGTTTGTGAATTCTAAACCCTGTAACCTGTGCTACGACCCTATTTGGGAATGGCTTGTCTTTGTTATGTTAATGAGACAGGACTCACTAAACACAGGTGTGTTTTAAAAGGCCATCTCTTTTGCGATATAAAAGTGATTAAACACGCAAGCAGAGGTGGTGAGGCCACGTGCTGACTGCGTGAAGGCTGTGAAGGAGAGCAGCTCAGAGAGACAAGGGCCTCCTCCAGAGCCGACAGAGGGAAAGCCTTCTCCGTGGGCCCTCACTCTATCTTCAGACTTCTAGCCTCCTGAAATATGAAGGCACAATATCTGTTTTCAACGCCCCGCAATGGTGGTATTTCTATCATGCAACACAAAATAATGAGGACACAGATCATCTACCTAAGCCCTTGTTTCATTTTATCTTTCTTTTTGAAGGAATGAAGACGATCCCTCAAGAAAACGACAATGTTGACTTTTTCTCTTTGGGAGACGCGAGGAGAACCCTCGTTGCAAGCTGGGCTGCTAACCACAAGATCAGCTGTTTGAACCAACCAGCCACTCCAAGGGAGAACGATGAGGCGTTCTGCTCCCAGAGAGAATTGTAGTCTTGGAAACTCACAGGGGCAGTTGTACTCTGCCCTAAAGGGTTGCTATGCGTCTGCTTTAACGAGATGGCAGGAAGTGAGTGAGTGAAAGACTTACAGATTTTCAGCCGTAGGAATCTTGTATGTTAACTGCTGTTAGGGGCTATTGAGTTGGATCCAACTTGCAGTGAAACAGAAGACCCTTGACATGATGGATTGGCACCGTGGCTGCAACAAGGAGTGCCAACACAACTATGGGTCGGAAACTTTACATGGTGTTAGGTGCTATCAAGCTGATGCCGACTCATAGCGACCCGATGTCAGAACAGACACAGGTGGGTCCTGAGCCATCGTCACAGAGGATCTGATGTCTGAGCCCACGGCCGCAGCCACTGTGTCAATCCCTCTTGGCAAGGACTGTCCTCTGTTTCATTGCCCCCCTACTTTACCAAGCATGGTGAAACCTTCTGTAGGGGCGCTAGAAGTCAGAATCGACAGGATGGTGATGGGTTGATATTTTTTGTTTGTGTAGTCTTGGGGGTCCTTGGGGGAGGAAAGAGCTGGGAAGGAAACCTCTCCACTGCAGCGGCTCACAGGAGCACAGGGAAGAAGGGAGGGGTCTGGGGAGGGGGGAGGGGACCTGGAGGGATGCCTGGGCTGGCTGCAAGGAGGCCAGGATGATGGAGCCGGCTGCTTTCCCTGTCGAGAGTCTCTGTGTGAATAGAGGGTTTTGTGTGGCCGGGATTCCAGCAGTGCTCACCATGCCCAGCAAGTTGGGATTTACGCACCCTCGTGACCACCGATGCTGGAAAGTGTTTGGCAGAAGGCATTGGACAATATTTGCCTGTTTTCTGCTGGGAGCTGCCTCTGGATCACGTGGCCCCAGTTATTTTGGGCTTCTTGGCCGGCTGTGTTATTTGTACTTAGAGCGGGGATGGTCTCCAGGGGTGTGTGGAGGGGGGCTAGTGATGAGAAGAGGAGGATGGAGGAACGAGAGGCTCCTAACCCGATTCAGAACAATCAGCCAACACAGACAGCCTCAGAGAGCTCAGCCCCATGGAGGCCAGCACTTTGGAGATGAGCTCAGCACCTGGTCCTGGGCCTTGCCTGCCCACCCACCGTCCCGTGGGCCTTGTGCACTGGCCGCTGGGGGCAGGGGACAATGAGAGCACATGTCTCAGAGCATGAGAGGCTACGCTGTGTGACTAGGTTCCAAATTGAAAAACAACTTTTCTTTTGTAAATGTGTAAAATGGCAAAGCCATTGGAGTGGGCGATTCTGCCATTCCAAGAACACATCAGTGTGAGTACCACGATTCCACCTCTCAGTAGCCACCCGGGAAGCACCCCCATCTGTGGGCAAGGGGCCCTGGTAGAAAGGCAAAAGCAAGGTTCAGACACAGCCCAAATGCCCACCCAGAAAGAAAAGGCCAAGTAAGTGCCTCTGGTATCTTAAGTGGAGGACTGCGCAGGGGTTCAAACCATTTGATACATTTTGCACTCATGTGGGTGTGGCTTCCGGACAGTTTGCTGAGGAAGAGAGTGAGCTGTGGATCAATACTGTACGGCAGGAATCATCTGGATCGCATGGTACATTTGTATTATTGATAAAGGAGAAAATACTAAGTTTAGAAAAATAGCGTTTAGAAACTTCTTCCCATGCATGTCAGTGCTTGGGAACAATTGAAATCTCTATCTAGGGGCTCTTCATGTATATTATATCTATACACTAATGTATATTATATCTCTACCCTAATGTATATTATATCTCTACACTAAGAGGCCTCAAAGAGTTTGTGAACATTTTTCATTCAGCTTTTCCACAAACTTTTTGAAGCCCATAAGCCATTGCTGTCATGTCGATTTTGACTGAAAGCAACCCTAAAGTGCAGAGTGTAACTGGTCCCGGGGGATTTCCAAAGCCGTCAATCTTGACAGAGGCAGGCTGCCACACCTTTCTCCTGCAGAGCAGCAGGTGGGTTTGAACCACTGCCTTTCAGTTAACAGGAGAGTGCTTAACCAGGGTCCCGTTTACCTGCCGACATACTCTAGATGGCCGTATGACTACGTCTATCCATCTGGAAGTGTATGTGCACAGAAAGGGCCAGATACGGGGTTGCTTCTGAGGAAGGGGCAGGAAACCTTGATGAGGGATACACGTTAGCCTTCTGTATAATATGTTCCTTTTTTATTAAAAGAAATTCATTATGGGTGGAAAGAACACGGTGCATATGTACTCGTTGAATTGACGTACACCTAGCTTTCTCTAAAAGGTTACCCAAATAAAAAGAAGAAAGTTCAACCCGGGCAAAGGGAGACTGAACAAGTATTCAAGATCAAGTCTGGCTTTGAGCTCCCTGGCAACGGAGAAACCCCCTGTGAATCGCATTACTCTTCATTGTGAAAGGCAGGGCTCATCTCGTTCCTTTGCAAGTCAGAGCATGTTTACACTGAAGCCGTAGTAATAACAAGTCTACTCTCAAGGACCCTTTACATGGGAGCGTGGCATAGGGGTTATGGGCTGGGTTGCTAACCACAAGGTCGGTAGTTTGAAACCACCAGTCACTCCTGGGCTGTAAAGAGTTACCATCTCAACAATCACTTCCTGCAACACAGCTCTACAGGCCCACCTGAAGAGATCGCTGAAGACAGGGGTGGTATAGCAAAGTGGGCTGAAGAGCTCAGATGGAACCCAACGGTCAGGAAGAATAGCACCTAGGCTCCTAAAGGCTCCTCTTGAAACCAGCAGCAACCTAAGAGAGGTGTCGATTAAGTCCACATGGAAGAAGCACACCAACCTGTGTGATCCAAGGATTGTAAATAACAAAATCCAAATCTGAAGGAGGGAAGGGTATCAGAGCTCAAATTCTGAGCACCGATTTGCAGAAGGCTGCAGATGTCAGTGGAAATCCCAAGTCCATGTGCAAGGTCCCCACATAGATTAAGCCTCTTGTGAACGCCCTCTGATCCTAGTCCAGGGATGTGAGTAGCCTTGCTCTCAGACAGAGAGCACTGTAAAGTCGATTGTAGCAAAAGCCGATAGTTAACATGTAACACCTTATCATTTGATCTCCCTTTTGACCCATGTTAAAGTTGCTGCCATTTTTAATACTTTTCTATTGAGGTTTTCCTCTGTTTTGTTGTTATTGTTTGTTTTGGCTTGTTGCTTGTTTGTGTTTTGTATGATTTTCTGTATACAAAATCCAGGGTGGGTAAATATATAGAGGCAGTCATTGGACTAATAATTCCCTAGGGACATGGATGGGGATGTCTGGAGGTGGGAGTGGGTCTCTAACAACGATGGCTACCAAAAAGAAGAAAATGCTCTAAATTTAATGGTGGTGATGACTGCACAAGTGTTCTTCAAATGATCAAACTATTAAATTATATGCTATATCAATTATGCTCCCATAAAACTATTAATAGAAAGCATGGCTGTCTCAGAAATGCACCCAGGCATTTCCTATATGGTCGCTATGAGCCCACATGGACTCAGAGGCAGTGAGCTTGGGCCTTTGGTTTGTTTGTTTGTGTAAGTCACACATCCTCCATCATGACTTAAAGAACTCTCCTCCCTCACTCATTCACTGCCACGGTCAAATCCAAGTCACGGCACCATTGTAGGACAGAGTGGAACTGCCCCTGTGATTCCTAAGACTACCAATCTTCATGGGAGCAGAAAGCCTCCTCTTTCTCCCAACGAACATCCAATGGGTTTGAATTAGCGACCTTGTGGTTAGAAGCCCAACATGTAACCCACTCCTCACCCTCTCAGGGTTCCTTTTAAAGCATGTGAGTTTGGGGATGGACCTGCCGGCTCTTCCCTGCCCACCCCATGCAGAAAGGAACTGCTTTGCCCAAGTCATGCCCCCCGTCCTTGGCAGAGAAAACCCCACACCAGCTTCACTGCCATCGATGCCGGCTCGTGGCGACCTTGTAGGACAGAGAAGAGAGGCCCCTAAGGCTTTCCTAGACTTGAACTCTTTCCGGGGGTAGACAACCCCATCTGGCTCCTGTGGAGCGGCTGGTGGTTTGGAACCGCTGACCTTGCAATTAGCACCCCAATGCGTAACCACTACACCAAGGCCTGAGCCCGTTGCCTGGATTCAGGGACCCTCTGGGGTGCCATCCGAGGACCTGCTTCTCAGACAGCTCACCTCTGAAGTGCCACCACCCCCCCCAGAGGCTTTCCCCCACCGCCACTCAATCTCAAAAAAAGCCTCTGTGTTAGCCAGCTTTAATCCTCTGCTTGGCCCTTAGCACTGTGCATGACGCAGCTCGCTTACTATTCATCACTCTTGTCTGAAACATCATCATCTATGTCTTTCTCTCATCTCGATATTCCTTGTGCCAAACCAAACCTAACCCACTGCCATCAAGTCGATTCCACCTCACTGCAACCCAGAGGTTTTCCGAGGCTGGCACACCTTTAAGGGAACAGACAGCCTCCTCTTTCTCCCAGGAAGTGGCCGGTCAGTTTGAACCACTGACCTGGCCGTTAGTGGTCCACCATTTGCCCGACAGTGTCACCAGGGCTCCCTTAGAGCCCAGAACAGGGCCTGGCACATAGTGCGTGGTCAGTAGAGTCAATTAGTTAATGACTGAAATTCTACCTTAAAAAACATTCCACAGGCAAAGCGGAGGACAAGTCGGTGTTCTCTGGACAGCCCAGCGCCTTTGGGGAACGGTAAAACTACAATGTACCCATTTTCAAGTCTGCCTCGTGGTTGAAAGTACATCCCCTTGAGCACGCCTCCTAATCCTCCGCCTGACCTTGTAACCGGAGGATGAAGTTTCTGCCGGGCTAGCTACACCGCTGCAGCCCTCTGCTTAGAAATGCAGACACCGGGCACCGCAGGGGGTGTAGCAAGAGGAGAGTGCACTGTGCACACGTCAGGAAGGAGATAGGAACCTCCAGGCAGGTCTCAGGTCTGACAATCGTTGCGAGTTACTCAGTGCCCGCGCGCGCACACACGGACACACGGACACTGGGCACTGCTCTCACACTCCATTCGTGTTCACTCATTTCCCCTTCCTGATTGCCTGTAAGTTCGTTCATGTGGTTGTTGTTGTTCAATTGCTGTGCGTCCACCCGATGTACAAGAGGAGGAAACAGCGCCTGGGCCTGGGTCCGCCTCACGACCGCTCTCACGTCTGAACGCATCGTGGCAGCCACGGATCCAGCCCTCTCATCAATAGCCTTCCTCTCTTTAGCTGACCCTCTCCTTTCCTGCTGCCCGTCTCACTTACAGGCCAGGGGACTGAGGCACAGAGAGGCAAAGGGCTTGCCCCTGATGACCCAGCCGGACTAGGAATTGGGTCCTGACCCTCTGGCTCAAGAGACTGCTAACGACAGTCTGGCTGTAGTTGCCGGGAAGATGTGATCACAGAAAAGTAGACATGAAAGCAAAAGCAAAAATATAACCTATTGCCACGGAGTCCATTCCAACTCAGAGCAACTCAGAGGACAGTGAGGAACTGCCCCAGGGGGCTCCTCCCGAGGCTGGAAAGTCCTGCGGGCCAGACTGTCACATCTTTCTCCCACGGAACAGAGGATGGGTTTGAACTGGCCACCCTTCAGTTGGCTACTGAATGCTTAACCTCCATGCCACCAAGGCTACATCAAACAGAACATACAGTAGATGTTTTATAGTTCACTTCAAGTTGGTCTTTCTTTTCATTCTGAAACACAGGACCTGTTCAGAATCTTAAAGAGAGAATGTCAATTCCTTGTGTTTCTGGAAACTTCCACCTTTCATGCTGACATGCTATTAAATGTCTCGGCATTAGAGGATTTTACTCAGTCAGACATTTTTTTAGGAAAAGGCCAAGGAGGAGATTTGATCTGGGAAGTAGAGGAGAACTTGCAATAAAGTGGAGCACCACCTGCAATGAGACGCGATGGAAGGGCAAGATGGTGGAGCCATGCCAAAAGGCTGGACGTAGAGCCCTTGAAGACAGCTGGCATTGTCCTTGCAGCCAAACAAGCTGACCGTCCAGCCTCTTAGGAGACAAGATTGAGCTACGTTCCTGAGTGCTTTCTCACCTTTTTCTCTCAGCTGAGTATAATTTAGATGTGAGACCCTCCTATCATTTGCCCACTAAAGCCCATCTGCCTCCTCTTCTCCACCATCCTTCCTGGTTGTGTGTCTTCCTTTCTCCCAACGCTTGCCCATTGCAGTTCAAGAGACCCATTCTGCTGCTTGCCTCTGCCCCTTAATGATTGTGTGGCTGTTTGGGCACATGGTCACTTGCCTAACCCTTATTGTCCTCATCTGTAAAATGGACCCAGCAAGACCCACATCCTAGAAGGGTGGTGATGGTGGAATGAAGCTAGCAGACAAAGTGCCTATCAGGGTAGCTGGCATGTAACAGATTTTAATTGCCCTCTTCTCTCCTGCCTCTGTCCCCTCCCCTTGTTCCTTAACTTGCTGGGCCGGCCCTCCAAGTAGCGCCGAGCTTTTGATTGGCAAAACCCTTTGAGGTCAGGACTCCAGGCATATGGAGTTCCCAGGGTTCAAAGCAATGCCATGAATTCCAAGTAAAACTCTTAGAGGAGACATTGGCTATGAAGATTAGATATGAGTGCAGCCACTTAAAGAGTGGCATGAAATGTTAAGCCCATTCAGGAATTCCACGTATTCAAAAGCAAGCCACTCTAACAGATAATGCCTATTAATTTTCTTCATGTTAAGAATTGTGGTATTGTTACAATTCATCATGAATTCATCACAAGCTCATTGGTAGGGGTGAAGCTTCCTTTGTTGCTATGATCTGCTACATGATTAATTGTAATAATAGATTTTATTAAAATCAATTAATAACATTCATCTGAAACCCAGTCGTGGCCAGCGCTTTTATAATGGAAAAATCTGCCCAGAGTACAAAATAGCCAGGAAATCCACTGCTGCCGAGTTGATTCCTACTCCTAGAGATCCTATAGGAGGACAGAGTGCCATCGTCTGATAGTGCTTCCAAGGCGGTGAATCTTTACCCAAACAGACAGTTGCATCTTTCTTCCAGAGTGGCTGGTGGCTCAACAACCACTTTCAGTTAGGAGATGCATGCTTTAAACGCTGCGACATTAGGGAGCTTTAAAGTGAACATTCAAATCTCCAGGCAAGATCTGGGTGAAGCCGTTTCCAGAGTCCTACAAATTAAATAGCCTTCGGGTGGTCATCAAATGTCAAGTTATCATGGTAGGTGTCAATGAGTCAATTTCGTTTGATAGTGACCCCATGAACATCAAATGAAACGCTGCCCACGCCTTCGTCAGCCCCTGTTGCAACCGTGTATCAATCCATCTCCTTGAGGGTCTTCTTCCTTTTCACTGGCCCTCTATTTCTCCCAGCACAATGTTCCTTTTCCAGGAACTATCCCTCCTGAGAACAGATGGAGTCTTGCCATCCTTGCTTCTAAAGAATACCTGGCTGTACTTCTTTCAAGACAGATTTGAGGTCTGTCTTAGAGCCGCTGCTGTGACACTGTCCAGATTCTAGCGACATCCTCTAGGTAGCAACATCTGGTCATGGGAGCAAACCACGAAGGAAGGACTTTCTACCAAGGGACACTTACCATTGCAAAGTAGCAGGAGTGGAGTGGGGCTTGGATGCTCTATTATTTTCTTTTTCCTCATCTGTTAAAGAAAAGAGAAAGGGGGAACTTAAGCCGGAAAAACTAAAAGGCTTTTCAGTTCTCATGAGTTTCAGAAGCCCACGTTTCCCTCAAATGTTGGTGCTGAAAACAACAGATTGGCTTTTCCCAACATGTTGACACTCACTCACTACCTCTGAGTCCATGCTGATTCGTGGCGGCCCTACAGGACAGAGGAGAGCACTTTCCAGGTAGGCACACCGTAGGTAATTAACTATTTAAGATTAAACGAGTAGCATTTAACCAAGGACAATGTTCATTTGGGTTAGGAAAGAAGGAGGACGCACAAGGAGGAAGTAAGATAAGCAGTGTTGCATTGTGGGGATTGTAAGCAGTAAGATGAAACAAATTATTTATGAATGAGTGAAAAAACTGATCTGCTCTGTAATTTTTTCTCCCAACTCACAACGGAAAGGGTTTTTAAAAAAAATTTCAATAGAAAGCAAAACTAGATTCTTGACCCACAAAATCAGACCCAACAAAGTGAGTTAAAGGTTTCAAAAGAATACTAATAAAAAGAGTATTAATAATGTCAAGACCTTTAAATATCATTTAAAAACAAATACACGCACATAAAATAGTCAATGAAATAAATCTTTGGTGCAAAATGTACATGGAACATTACCCATGAAAATAACTTTGAAAAAACAAAAATGAAAATGGGAAAAAATAAAATCGTGCACACCAGGCAATTTTTAAAAAGCTCATTAAAAGTGGGTCCAGTTAATATCTTAATTAGTAAAAAATACATCAATACTGGTAAATTCTGGTTGAAATATCTGCTTGTAAACACTTCATTAAATACTCTTTATCTCTTATTGTTTATTCAACAATCGTGTTCACAGTCTCTCTTATTAATAAATTCACGGTCAATCAGTTGATTCCAACTTATAATGACCTATAGGGAATAATAGAACTGCCTCCTGTGGGTTTCTGAGACTGTAACTGTACAAGAGTAGAAAGCCTCATCTTTCTTCTAAGGAGCAGCTGATGGTTTTGAACTGCTGACCTGGAGATAGCAGCCCAATGTGTAAGCCACTAAAAACTAGGGATACTTATCAATAGGGCCCATATTTAGTGGAGACCATAGGTTCAGGGAAGGAGTTCTAGTGGCACAGTGGTTAAAAATTCAGCTGATAACTGCAAGGTCAGTGGTTTGAACTCAGCAGCTGCTCTGAGAGAGAAAAATGAGGCTGTCTTCTCCCATAAAGATTTACAACCCAGAAATCGTATAAAGGATGACTGTGAGTCAGAATAGACGCCATGTGAGTGGGTTTAGTTTGGGGTTTTATTTCAATTGGTTGATTATTCGACAGTGTGTGGTCACTCCCCTTCTACATCCCTCTAATGTTTTGCTCTACACTTGCCTGTCAGTTTGTCATACTGTGGTGGCTGTGTGATGGTGTCATGCTGAAGACTATGTCACTGGTATTTAAAACAAACAAGCAAACAAACAAACAAACAGAGGGTCAACCAAAGGGAACAAGTTTCAGTGGAGCTTCCAGCCTAAGAACAGACTATGAAGAAGGAATAGGCTGTCCCCTGCAGAGGCATTAGCCACGGAAACTGCCACGGGTAGCATTGAAACATTGTCAGTTACCGAAAACCTGATGAACAGAGGCAGAACATCCTCAGAGAGAGTGCCAGAAGATGAGCTCATCAGCTCAGAAGGCACAAAAGATGATTGAGGAAGAGCTGCCTTCTCAAAGTAGAGTCGATCATAAAGGCACAGAGGGAGTAAAGCATTTGCCTTTGAGACCTTCCATTTGCTGACGGGGCATGACTCAAAGTGAGAAGAAACAGCTGCAAACACCGATCAATCATTGGAATTTGGAATGTATAAAGTATGACTCTAGGAAATTTTAACGCGGTTAAAATTAAATGGAACACATAAAGATCGACATTCAAGGTTTCAGTGAGCTGACATGGAGTGTTATTGGCTATTTTTAATCATCATGTAATGTGGTCTACTAGGCCAGGAGTGACACAATCAAGAGGAATGGCATCACATTCATTGTCAAAAAGGACATTTCAAAATGTCTTGAAGTGCAATGCTGTCTGTAATAGGATAATGTCTATCCCCACACAAGGAAATCCAATCAATACAACTATTATTCAAATGTATGCACCAACCACTAAGGCTAGTGATGTAAAATTGAAGAATTCTACCAACATCTTCAGTTTGAAATTGATCAAGCCTGTAATAAAGATGCATTTGTAATTATTGGAGATTGGGGTGAACGAGTAAGAAAGAGGATGGAATGGCAGTTGAAAACCATGTTCTTGGTGATAGAAACAAAGCTGGAGACCTCACGACAGAATTTTTCCAGACTGATGACTTGTTCCAGTAGCTAGTTTATAGCAAATGCCTTTTTAACAACACAAAAGGCACACAGGCTTCTTCAGAAGGAATACATAGAAATCAAATTGACTGCATGTGTGGTAAGAGACAATGGAGAAGCTCAATGCCAGCAGCTAAAACCAGGAGCTGGTTGGGGAACAGGCCATCAATTGCTCATGTATAAGTTCAAGTTAAAACCGAAGAGAATTGAAACAAGTCTACCAAAATAAGACCTTGGGTATAGACCCCCCAAATTTCAAGAACAGATTTGATACTGACAGAAGATCTTCTAAGCCATAGGATGACATTGAGAATGCCATACATGAAGAGAACAAAAGGTTATTAGAAGTCAGTGGGAAGAAAACATCAAAGGAGGTCAGAAGAGACTGAAACTTGCTCTTCGTCGTAGAGGAGATAAGGCAAATGGAAGAAATGGTGACGTCAAAGAGCAGAGCAGAACAGAAAATTTCGAAGGGCAGTTCTATAAGACAAAGTAAAAGACTATAATAAAATGTGCAAAGACCCAGCAACAGAAAACCAAAAGGAAGAACACACTCAGCACATCTTAAACTGAAAGAATTAAAAAAAAAATTTCAAGCCTCCAGTTGTAATAGTGAAAGATTCTATAGGCAAAAGTTTTGAATGATCCATGGCTTGCTTCCTATATGAGGACACTATGGAAAAGCTGGCTTGCATTTTGTCTGGGTCTGGATCCTCCATTTAACTCACTGATCTCTAGTTCTTTTAGGCTTGAACCAAGGGCCTGCCATATTGCCTGCCAATCCCAAGAGCCATCAGTGCTAGTCTGCCATCTGACCTGTCCACCTTGGTTCCATTTGTCTCGCTAGTCATAAGCTTGCCCTGCTAGCCTTGGATTCATCCACCTCTGCAGCCAACAGCATGTGTGGATTCAGATATAACTTGCCTACTTCTACAATGGTATGAGCCATTTCCTTGATATAAATTTCTGTCTATCTATCTATCTATCTATCTATCTATCTATCTATCTTTCTATCTATCTTGGTTTTGCCTTTCTAAATACCCAGCATAACACACACAGGATGTCTTCAATGTTCTTCGCTCAGCTTTGCTATGAACAAAGTGAGACCAATAGTTGCATTTTAGATGCTGCTCCAACACCTGTCAGACCCCAGTCACTCTCTCTTACACTCACTGCTCACTACTCACAAGGATGTGGACAATATAGAACAGGGCTGTGGGGAATATGGAACAAGGCTGTGGGGAAGACAGAACATTGTCTTTGTGAGTTGCACTATGCTGATTGACTTTGATCTTTGCTGCAACCACAGCTCCAAGCCTTCTGGCTGAGAAGACATCACTGCTTTGAAGTCTTCTTCAATATGCTCTAAGTCAGGAATCGTTGATCCTAACTCTGTTCTTCCACATTACTTGTGTCACAATTAAACAAACAAATTAATCACCTTAATGCATTACAGTAAATGCCCTCTCTCTCCTACTTGGCTGTAAGCTCATTCAGAAGGCAGGCAAATGATCTCACTCAGCTTGCATTTTTTTTTCTCACCAGTGCTAGCACAGTGCCTTCACTTAACACTTAATAACATAATGGAGTCTGCCTTCCATAAATGTCCTCTACAATCTTAAGTAAAATAAAATAAAATAATAGAATGGTAAAGAACATGAGCCTGTGGGTCTCACAAGAGGATTGTAAACAGACACAAAGAGCAATATTGAACCTCAGAAATAAAACACAAGGGATAAAAAAGAAGGCAGCACTATTTTACAACTATGAGAGTAACAAAAAAATTATATAACAATAATGTCCAATGTTAAAATTGACAAATTTCTCTGAAAGTAGTTTTAACTGGCACAATGGATTTTTTGTGTGTTTGTGTTTTGTTTTCTTTAATCATTTTATTGGGGGCTCATACAACTCTTATCACAATACATACATACATCGATTGTATAAAGCACATTTGTATATTCCTTGTCCTTATCATTCTCAAAACACTTGCTCTCCACGTAAGCCCCTGGCATCAGCCCCTCATTTTCCCCCTCTCCCTCCCCACTCCCCAATCCCTCATGAGCCCTTGCTAATTTATAAATTATTATTTTGTCATATCTCACACTGTCTGACAGACAACAGAAAAGTGGGTGAAGGGGACATCGGACGTTGGGCACAATGGTTTTGATGAGCAATTTGAAAATAATATTGAGACTTCCGGGAAGATGGCGACTGAGTAACACATACCAGAGGGACTCTGCAGAAATCCGCCCAGGAGAATTGCTTAGAGGGAAAGTCAACACTGCTGGATCGCAGAAGGAGCATCATAAAGATAAGTAGGCACAGACCCACAAGGTTTTGAGGGACTGGGAGCTTTGGGCTTGCCACAGCGGAGGGCGGCTAGGGCTTGATCTTAGCTCCTCCACTGTCTCGGCCGGAGCCAGGACCATTTGGAGCCTGCTCGGGGGCTTAATCTCAACACAGCCACAGTTTGCCTCAGCCTGCCATGGGGCAGGGACTAAACCCTTGCAGCCCCACGGGCAGGGATCAGGGCTCAGCTACATTGTTACTTTTGTTTCCCTCTCTTCTCTCTATCCTCCCACAGTCTCAGCTGGCTGCAGAGGGGGTGGGAGGGGGAGGGCTTTTTCTCAACACAGTGACAGCTTGCCGCTGCGCCGCCTCAGGGCAGGAACTAAACCCTTGCAGCTCCATTGGCAGAGATTTGGGCTCAGCTACATTCTTACTTTTGTTTCCCTCTCCTCTCTATCCCCCCACAGTCTCGGTGGGCTTACTTTGTATTTTCCCCCCTCCTATTTGTCTCTTTCCTGTTCTCTCACACTCCACTGCTGACCTCCAGACCACTCTCCTTAGCCTAGGGCATTTACTCCTGCCCCACACCCATCTAGGTGAGCTTCACTCTGTGCAGCTAGCCCGAGGCACGGGAAAGTCCTGCTGACCTCCACCAGGGCATACTCTGCCAACTTCTTACTGGAGAATTCCTGCCTGTGTGCTTGGGGGAGCTCTTATTTTTCCTCTGTTGTCCCACATGACTGAGGGAACTTCCTCCCACCTATCTTAGTGCCTCAAAAGGCCTAATGCAGCTCAGCCAACACTTTTCAACTTTCCAAACTGCTGCAGGAACCTCTTCCCAACATCCACAAAAACAAAGCAGGCAACCCAACAGCCTTCTGGGGCACTCCCCTAAGAGGGAAGCCACAGGAAGATAAAAGTAGTAAATTAATTCCATAGTGAAATTAGCTGTAGGCAGTTCGAAAAAGCATTGCTACAAGTCTCCCAGAGAGAGCCAGTGCTCTATGACTCCCTGGAAAATGGCACCTGGCTCCTCTCAAACAATGCAGTTCAAAAGGCCATCAGCCCCAACGACCTCAACTAAAAAATAGGAGAAACAAAAGGCAATGGCAGAGGATGTCCTGAACATAAGGGCATGCATAGAAAAAGCAGACATTGAGCTGCTACAGAAAGAGATTTTCAGAATGTTGCTTGGCGTCATACAAGATATGAGGGAAACAATACAGAAAAAGGATGAAATGATAGAGTAGATAAAGTCCATATACCAAAGGGAAATACAAGAGTTTAGGGAGGAGATAACAAAAACCAGTAGCAGATAGACAGACCTCGAGAATCGACTGGAGGAAGCAGAG
>NW_022103898.1:19924268-19944385 GCF_000313985.2 Echinops telfairi
GGCAAGATATGACAAAATAATAATTTATAAATTATCAAGGGTTCATGAGGGAGGAGGGAGTGGGGAGGGAGGGGAAAAATGAGGAGCTGATGCCAGGGGCTTAAATGGAGAGCAAATGTTTTGAGAATTATGAGGGTAATGAAGGTGCAAGTGTGTTTTATACAATTGATGCGTGTATGGATTGTGATAAGAGTTGTATGAGCCCCCAATAAAATGATTAAAAAAATAATATTGGCATCTCAAAAAAATTTTCAATCACTTTATCTCACAAATCATCTCTGACTACACCTCAGTGTCATTGAGTTGATGCTGACTCATTACTGCTCCATAGGAAGGATAGAACTACCCCACTGAGTTTCTGAGACTGAAACTGTTTATGGGAGGAGAAAGCCCTGTCTTTCTTCCATGGTGCGGCTGGTGATTTCAAACTGCTGACCTTTAGAATTGCAGTCCAAAATGTAACTACTATTCCACCAGGGCTCTTACTCATCTTCTAGAAATTATATCAGGAAAAAAGTCAAAAGAAATAAAAACTATACAAAAATGGGATCATTGTATTTTTTTCAAACAAGGAAGTGGCATCTAAACCATCTAAAGACCCAGCAATGCATCACTTAATGCCCACTCTATGTCCTGTGAAAAAGGGATGCCATGTGATTCAGGTGTTGTGTGAACACCATATTATAGTGAGGTCCTGCCTTTTCTTCAGGCATCTCTAACAAGCTTTGGGCCTGAGCAATGATCATCAACAGAGAAGGAATCTCTTTTGTGCTAGTCTCAGTTCACATCAGTAGCAATTTCCCCAAGCCTGCTATAGGCCTTAGCAGGTTTACTGGCTTGGATCTTTTAATAGGATCTTTTTTCATCGTTTTTCAGGATGGCAGTACTGCCGAATGTAACATGTCTAGATCAGTGAATACCATAGCTACAGCATTCACGATCTTCCACCTGTGTGTGCTAAATAACCTTTTGTTTCACTTCTAAAACGATACTTCTCCTTTGTCTCTTGCTACCAAAATCATTTTGCCTTTTGCTGTGTTTGGGATCCATGATGGCCTTTACAGCATTTCTGAAAGAAGAGTGAACAGAGAGAGGGCACTTCAACACACAGGAGACAAGTGATGCATGAGATTAAATGCCGTGGCCTGTAAGTCAGAGCATACACTGATATGTGGTAAGCTTTTTAGAGAGAAACTACAGTAGAGTACAAACATAAATCAGTACACTATAACTATCAAGACATGCATTATAGGCACTATGTGTACTGTACTGTTATGTACCTAGTAGTGCAATTGTTTTGTGTACAAGAGACATGAGATGCTGTATGGGGGAAGGTGCAGCACATTCACCATGTCCAGCTATGCCCACTACACCCGGTTCTCCCAACCAGGATTTCTGAACTTAAGCTTATAAGGATTATAACCTTATGGGACCACGGGCTTTTTAACAGCTTTAGTGGCATATACTTAACACATCATACAACCCAATAGCCCAATCCCATTGAGAAGAGTTGTACAATCATCACAATCCATTTTAGAACATTTTCTTCTCTCTTGTACTCATTGTTATTAGCTCCCCACTTCCCCCCAACCTCTGCTGCCATACCCCAAGAAACCATTGCTAATCCAGTTACTGTCTTTATAGTTTTATCTATCCTCAATTTCATACGCAGAAAAATATACCCAAAAGATCCAACAATAACAAACTAAAACAGAGAAAAACCTCTATCAAAAAGAAAGCAGAAAATATGAAAAACAAAACACATTAAAAGTGGGTCAAATGGGAGATCAAATGAGAAGATGTTAAATGCTAACCTCACTCCATGTGCAATAATTCACTTTCCAAGGCACCCTGCATGACAGCAAGGCCATTCACATCCCTGGTCCATGGTCAGGGGGGATCGACTGGCAGCTTAATCCACATAGATGTCCCCTTTACTATTTTTTTTTCACTGAAGCAACTTTAAAATGGGTCAAACGGGAGATCAAATGATAAGCGTTACATTTTAACCGAATGACATCGGCCATAATCGACTTTGCAACGCTCTCCGTCTGACAGCAAGATTATTCACATCCCTGGACTTCAGGGACGATGGATTTACATGTGGTGAGGTATTTCCTGGACAAGTGTTACATGGCAGGTGACTATGCCTTTACCTAGCCCAACCTGGCAGACGATTAATATTTCTATTTCCTCTAGGATTGTCTGGAGTGTTGCTATTTTCTTCCTGCTTCCTTAAATCTCAGCATTTCAGTCTACCTGCTCAGATGTCAAAATTCTTTGACGCCAGAATGCATTTTAAAACTTACTGGCCAGGCCTAAGCAAATCACTCAACTTCCTTGCGCTTCACTCTTCTTCACGCCTGCAATTCGGTGGATTATTGAATAAGGCTCTTCCACTCAGCGCCTTTGTTATTCCCACCACACACCTTTCGTTTTCATGATGGGCTGGGGTAAAATGTCCCGGGAAGACACTGAGTGGATCATACGATTGTTGACATAGTTCATTGTGATTGTCTTCCTGCTGGGTATTAAATGAACCATCTCAGAAGCAAGAAGAATGGTGGGAGGGGGCGGGGTGGGGAGGAAGGTCTTATTAGAAAGAGAGAAGAGCAGCAGTGGAACCCATCCTTTGGACCCTGAGGTCCCTCCCTGCACATCATGTCTACTTGATCCAAGACACAGCCCTGGCACCAGAGGAGCGGCAGAGCAGCAGGAACAGCAGAATCAGGAGCTGGAGCATAAGATAGCGCAGCAGACTTCCTGCCCTACAGGGAAAATACAGCTGAGTGCTTTGGGACAAGAGAATGGCTTGTGAGATGGGGTGCCTCGGGGTATGTAACCAGGAGAGTGGGCTTTCTGACTCACAAAGCTAGAGGTGAATGGCTTTAGGTTGAGCCTTGTAGCAGAATTGCCTGCCCTTTGAACATGTACTGGGAGCCCTAAAAGAGTTTTGTAACGTTGCGCGTGCAGGGCAGGGGCCGCAGAAAGAGGCCTCCTTGGGACAGAGCAGATGCTGTCCTGAGTGAACAACTGTATCCTGAGCATTTCTTGGCGGAATTGTAACCTGTTATATAGAAGTGTGGGATGGAGTCTAGCCTGTCAAGTCACATCAGGTCACATGATGGAACCTCCATGTGGGCGTGGCCCTCATAAGGAGGCTCCCCACCCCCTACTCGCTCTGCTTCACCTTCCTGCTGGTGAGCCACTCTGAGACCTTGTAATGAGCCTTGTAATGCTTCCACCACCGTTGGATCCATAAAACTTTTCACCCACGGGCCTGTAACCTTCCAGTATTCTGCACCGTTGCATGTGGCTGCGTGAGTCTGAAGAGGGACTTATGGACTAGTATTGGACTTGTGGACTTGAGTTGGACTGGGTTGGGATGTTTTATTGATGGATAATTACTTCTTGATATAAAACATTTTAAAATCATTTTATTGGGGCTCATACAGCTCTTATCACAATCTATACATACATCCATTGTGTCAAGCACCTTTGTACATGTGTTGCCATCATTATTTTCAAAACATTTTCTTTCTTGGTGTCAGCTCATTTTCCCCTGCTCACCACCCTACTTCCTCACTCATGAACCCTTGATAAATTAAAATTTTGTCCTTCTCTTACACCGACCTCTGTCCCCTTCACCCACTTTTCTGTTGTCCGTCCTCCTGGGAGGGGATTATATGTAGATCATTGTGATTGGTCCCCCCTTTCTCCTCCCACCTGTCCCTTACCCTCCTGGTATCACTACTGCCCTTATTGGTCCTGAGGGGTTCATCTGTCCTGGATTCCCAGTGCTGCAAGCTCTTATCTGTACCAGCATACATGCTCTGGTCTAGTCAGATTTGTAAGGTAGAATTGGGGTCATGAGAGTGGTGGGGGCAGAAAGCATTAAAGAACTAGAGGACAGTTGTATGTTGCGTTGGTGCTATACTACCCTGACTGGCTCTACTCTTCCTTGTGACCCTGCTATAAGATGATGTCCAATTGTCTACAGATGGGCTTTGAGTCTCCACTCCATACTCCCCCCTCATTCACAGTGATATGATTTTTGTTCTGGATCTTTGATGCCTGATACTTGATCCTATCCACACCTCATGATTGCACAGCATACCGGTGTGAAGCAGCAAACCAATAGAGAGGTCTGCAAGGTCGGCCCCAATCCCAACCAAATGGACCTCCCTCCCCCCTCCCGGAAGAATGCACTTCAGAGGACAGCACTGAAGCTACAGCTCAGGGGGAGAGGTGTGTCTGATCAGAGCACACAGGAGCAAATGAAGAGGAAAGAAGAGTGGAATACATCCCAGCCCACCAAGTCCTGAGGACAATTTTCCTGCTTAGAGCAGCTGATGCACAGAGAGGACCATAGGGCCAGCCTCACCACAAGACCAGACCTCCCTCACTGACCCAAAGCATTAAGGGGGACAACACAGGAGACAGTGGGCGAACTGTGCCCAATCTGATGCCCAGCAAAGTGGCAGGCGGAGCTAAGCAATGAGGTCCCCGAGGAATGCCACAATAGACTTTGTGGCCAGGGCGTGGCATCCCAGCAGACTCAACCGGAAAACACTCACAAAGGTCAACAAACAGACCTGTAACTATTTTCAGGCTTTTCTTTTGTTGTTGGGTTTTTGCTGTTGTTTTCTTTTTTTTCTTTTGTTGTGTTGTTTTGCTTTGTCTTGTTTTTGTGCTTTTTTTTGTCTCTGGGTGTCTATCTAGATAAGATAGGCAGGACAAACAATCCAGAGGAGAAAACAATGGGACAGATGGTTTTGGGGGGGCAGGGGAAAGGGGGAGGTGAGGGAAAGGAAAAGGGGGTGGTGCCAACAAACCCAGGAACAAGGAAACAACAAGTGATCTAAAATCAATCATGAAGACAGCGTAGGATGCCTGGTTGGCTTGATCAAGTGCAATATAGCCAAGAGGAATTACCAGAACTCGAATGAAGGCCAAACATGATAGTGGGACAAGAGGAAAGTAAAAGGAAATAGAGGAAAGAACTAGGAGACAAAGGATATTTATAGAGGTCTAAATACAGGCATGTACATATGTGAATATATTTATCTATAACATTATGGAATTAGATCTATGTACATATATTTATATGTTAAATATTAAGATAGCAGATGGACATTGGGCCTCTACTCAAGTACTCCCTCAATGCAAGAACACTTTGTTCTAATAGACTGGAATTCCATGATGCTCACCTTCCCAACACAATCGGTGAAGACAAAATGGGTGCATAAGCAAATGTGGTGAAGAAAGCAGATGGTGCCTGGCTATCAAAAGATATAGCATCTGGGGTCTTAAAGGCTTGAAGATAAGCAAGCAGACATCTAGCTGAGAAGCAACAAAGTCCACATGGAAGAAGCTTACCAGCCTGTGTGATCCTGAAGTGTTGATGGGATCAAGCATCAGGCATCAAAGACTCAGAACAAAAAATCATATCAATGTGAATGAGGGAGAGTGTGGAGTGGAGACCCAATGCCCATCTGTAGACAATTGGACATCCCCTTACAGAGGGTCATAAAGAAGAGACAAGCCAGTCAGGGTGCAATATAGCACCAAGGAAACATACAACTTTCCTCTAGTTCTTTAATGCTTCTCCCCCCACCACCACTATCATGACCCCAATTCCCCCAATTCTACCTTACAAATCCGGTTAGACCAGAGCATGTTCACTGGTACAGGTAAGAGCTGGAAACACAGGGAATTCAGGATAGATAAATCTCAGAATGAGAGTAGCCATACCAGGAAGATAAAGGGAAGGTTGGGGAAGAAAGGGGAACCGATCCCAATGATCAACATAGAACCCTCTCCCAGGGGGATGGACAACAGAAAAAAAGGGTGAAGGGAGACATCGGTCAGTATAAGATATGAAAAAAAAATTATCAAGGGTTCATGGGAAAGGGGAGAATGGGAAAAAAAATAGAAAGCTGATACCAAGGGCTCAAGTAGAAAGAAAATGTTTTGAAAATGATGATGGCAACCTATGTATAAATGTGCTTGACACAGTGCATGGATGTATGGATTGTGAAAAGAGCTGTACGAGCCCCCAAATAAATGATTACAAACAATAAAATTACAGCCTTAGAAAGTCTGTGGACCCACAGTTCTGTGGAGCAGCGGTTTGGTTTCGTTTTTTGGTTTGATTTTACTCATCTGATTACAGTAAGCATCCAAAAAGAACAATGTTCTCGTCATGTTTATTGAGGACTGTTAACATGCCAGGCACTGTACAGAGCTCTCTTTGCTCATGTTTAATTGTCACAGCTGACCCCGGAAGTGGATGACTTTATGCATGGGACATAGCAAACATTGTGCCTGAAGTGGAGGAGGGTAGGCCAAAAAGTAATTCTACAAAATCATAGGAACTTTTATTGAACCAAAATATCAGAATGTGAAGCTATAGCTTCCCAACATGCCCTTCATCTAGTTCCATACACTTCTGAAGGCAGGCTTTCCGATGCTCTACCCCTTCCCCCAAAGACTTCTGGGGCCTTCGATTTACACCATGTCAAAAGGGCACTTTGGGCATCCTCAAGAGACTCAACTCATGTTTCTTTGAAATGTTCTTTCAGTTCAGGAAATATTTTGAAGGGTCAAGATCAGGATTGTAGGGTGGATGGGATAAGAGTTCCCAACAAAATGTCCCCGGGACAGCCCTTGCTACTCAAAGAAAGAGCAGGTGTATTTTGATGGAGGGAAAAAAATTCCTTGGCACCTCTTTCCTGGCTTCGGTCCCACCAATTTGATTCTCAACTTTTTAAAAATGTCTTCATGATCAGGCCCTATGGTTGTCCTGTGTCCTTTGAGAAAGTCTACTCTGATTCCACTTTGGGAATCCCAAAGCACAAAATTGCCATCCCTTCTGAGCTGACCTCCCTCTCTCCCTTAAATGGAACTGGTCCAGATGATTCCCTTTGGAAGCCACTGTTTTGATTGGTTCTCTTTTGAAGGAGACTGAAACAAGTATGTTACTTAGAGCATGTGACTGCAGCCACCACTGATTGCAGAAACATGTCTAAGCATGTCTTCTCTGGAATCGTAGCAATCCTCTAGGACAGCGGAGGACTGCCTCTGTGTGTATCCGAGACTGTGACTCCACAGGAGTAGAAAGCCTCACCTTTCTCCCTCAGAGCAGCTGGTGGTTTCGAACTGCTGACCTCGCAGTGAGCTGCCCAATGAGCATGCCACTACAGCCTATGAGTCAGAATAGACTCGAAGGAGGTGAGTGGGGTTGTTTTTTTGTGTTTTTTTTTTTTTAGTTTTCTTTGAAAACAACTCATGCATGTATGAACTGAAGCCCTGGTAGCAATTCTTTCCGACTTATTCTCGCATTTCCTACTCATCAATATTTGCTCTAATTACTAGTGTTAGTCCTTTGTACAGAGGATGAAACTAAGGGTCAGAGAGTTGTGTGTCCAAAGTCACACGGGGAGTGGTGAAGCCCCAAACCTCTCCAAACCCCAATGTTGATAAGCCCCATTCTCTTCAGACCTGCAAGTAGTTCAAGCCCAATCCCCCTCATGGAACATAGTCACTGGCCAGCCATTCCTCTATTGCCTCTGTGCTGAGGGAAATACTCGTGCTTGGGAACCTATTCTAGAATAGTTTCTGCTTGGAGGCAGTGTGGCCGAGTTTAAGACTGGGGAAGAAAGTCTCTAAATTAATTACTTCTTTTCAAATCCCAGGAAGGGTCCAAGCTTTATGCGAGTCTAGAGTTTCGCTGCAAAGTTCTAATTCTATTCCCTTTCATTACGGACCCGGCTGCACCTGGCCAGGTCTCACCTGTTGGAAACATGGGTCTGCCAAACTTTTAATTCCCCGTCTCCACCTTGTTCCCTGAAAGGAGCACAGACTGCCGATCAAGATGCTGGCACCCAGGCCTTTGGCAGTGGACATGAGCTCCTGGCACAGCCCCTCTTCCCCGTGGGAACGGGGGAAAGTCCCAAGCAAAACTGCGATGCTGGCAGCACTGCTCAGAGGGGGTCCACACCTGCTTCCTTTCACCTCCTCTGGATGAATTCCTTCATAACCTTGGAGCAGGAAAGGGCATTTTGAACTTTGATCCAAAGCCCACAAAAGAACAGGTTGATAAATTATACTACATACAAAAGCACAACCTTCTATACAGAAGTGGAGGGGAACACAGCCCCTTAAAGATAAAGTGCATGCTGACCACGGGGACACTGCTGTCAGGCCATAGAAAAAGGTCTCCTCTCCCTGCAGTAGAAAGAACTGGCATAGAACCAGGAAGAAGGCCGAGAAGCAAGAGGGGAAAGAGACAAAGCATCTATTTTTGAACATACAATTGAAAGGAAAAATACAAACGTTACAGATGCCCAACCTCACCCAAAGAAACTCCCCCTTCTGAAGTATTAGACTCACAGAAATCCTAACTCTGACCATACAGCTCTGCTGTGGAGTTATGCGGAAACCATTATCCGTATTGTAGGGTGGATGGGGTAAGACTTCCCAACAAAACTCTCCTTTCTAATTGGCAGGGAATATGAAATGGTACCGCCCTAGATAGAAGGTCCTTTGGCAGAATCTTCCCAAATCACAGATGCCCTTTACCCTGCTGTCAGAACAAAGGAATACTATGAGGTTCAGCATGGGAAGAGTGTGCATCTCTATTTATTTGATCTGTATGCTGAGGCAATACACTGAGAAGGTAGACTATCTAAAGAACACACCGTCAAGCCGAACAATGAATAAGGAATACCAAAGAAGGCATGATGCACTTGAATTTCGGTGTTGGCGAAGACTACTGAATATATCGTGGACTGGCAGGAGAGGAAACAAATCTGTCTTAGGAGAAGTGCAGTCAGAATGCATCTTACACCGGGAGAAGGATATCATGCTTGGTGCTACTCCAGATCATATTCGTACGTGACAAAAGCAAGTTACAACCCATATAACACATTTGGGTCCGTGATGCATGGACCCACAGAAGAGACAGTTTGTGGGCGAGGGTAGAGCTCATGAAATCCCCCCACCCCTCGCTCTAATCCACCCACACAGACCCTTCACAGCAACCTTCTGGAAAACACCACTAGGATTTTCTCAGTCCTCTCCTCAGTGCTACCTTAGTTATCAAATAGCCAATGGATTGTTGAAAATTTAAGTCCCTCAACTGTATAGCCTAAACTTAACGTTCCAGCTCTGTTCTTATGACTCCTTGACCTTTGTGCACGAGCCAATTGGGAAAACGCTCCATGCTCAAAAGTGCTCTATGGCTCTCCACCTCTCAGCGCTGCCTCACCACCGGAGAAAGCCTGTGGGTCTTTTAAGGCAGATGCCACCCTCTGAGATAGTTTCCCAGTTACCTTCCAAGCTCATGGCCTCTCCTACCTCTGCTCTCCTGGAACAAGGAAGCTATCACTGGAGAGTCTCCTGGATTGCAAAGTAGGTTTCAGTGGGTTTGGGGCGCGCCTGAGAGTCTGCATCCTCACAAGTTTAAGGTAACCTCTATGCTGGTGTCCAGCATGACACTTTGGGTGACAAGTTGTTGTTGTTTGTTGTTGCTAGATGCTATTGAGTTGGCTCCGACCTGTAGCGAGGCAGAATGAAACACTGCCCGGTCCTGCACCACCCTCACAAGGGTTCCTAAGCCTGAGCCCATTGATGCAGCCACGGTGTCCATCCGTCTTGCTGAGGACCTTCCTCTTTTTTCGCCATCCTTTCACTTTAGCAAGCATGATGTTCATCTCCAGGGACTGGTCTCTCCTGACAATAAGTTCAAAGGATGTAAGATGAAATCTTGCCATCCTTGCCTCAAAGGAGCTCTCTGGTCTTACATCTTCCAAGACAGACTGGTTTGTCCTTTCAGCAGTCCACGGTACTCTCGATGTTCTTCTCCGGCACCACAATTGAAATGTATCCACTCTTCTATGTTCTTAGAGCATAGTATGTCATTCAGATGAAATTATCAATACGGCCTTACGTCATTAATATTCACACGTGTGCCTTCATTTCCCCTCTAGAATGAGAATTCCTTAAGAGCGTCAACCCGCAGAAGAGACCGTTTGTGCAGAAGAACTGGATGCTGCTCTGTGCTGTCACGGACTCATAGAGACCCTGCAGGACGGAGGGTTCAAAGCTTCTATCCTCTGGATTGGCACATATGGCCAGCTTTTTTTTCTCCCACGGAGCAGTGGGTAAATTTGAACCCTGACCTTTCAAGTAGCATCCAATTACTTAACCCATGTGCCACCAATGCTCCCTAGTGGAAAGGGATTAGGCAGTTCTATCTGCAAGCCTTCCCTCTACGGACTATTTGCTGTGACATGGGATAAGTCATATGACCTATGGCGCTCCGTTTCCTCATCAATAAAATGGAAATTAAAAAAAAAAATCCTTCCCTAGCAGAGGATAAAGATAATAGTGACTGTGGCTGCGTCTACCATACTGCCTGCTGCCAAGTTCTTCTCCTCTTTGTATACTTTGGTCACTTTCCACAGTCTGTCACATCATAAGTGCTCGGGGAATTCGCTCCCCTCAAACTTGCAGTTCTGAGATGTCCCCACAGAATGCTGATGCTCCAGCGGATCCCAGACCACTGCCTATGTCGGCGAATACGCCATGAGAAACAAGATCGCTACCGACATCCTCCAGAAGCTAAATGAAATGTATTCAGGTTGGAAGTTAGAATTTATGCGACCCAAAGGAGGCTTAGTCACTTGTCCATTCTTGTCCAGACTCTTCAACTATCAGGCATTTAGGGCTTGACTCTCTCTTTCTGGGGTCAAGTTCTAAATGCACACACACACACACACACACACACACACACACACACTATAGGGCTTCAAAAAGTTGTGGAAAATGCAATGAGAAAATAATGGAATTTTCTAACGACTTTTTGAAGCCCATCATATGTATAAATATACACGCACACAAATACAAGGAGGGAGAGTCAATGGAGTTTTGCCACGATATTTTGAAGACCTCTTGTCTGTCTTCTCTCTCCACATACACAAGGGACCATCAAACAGTTGTGGATAACTGGAATTAAAAGATAATGGATTCCCACTCCCATAAACTCTTTGAAGTCCCCTCAAATACATACACATATGCACATGAGAGTAAGTTAAATAAATATTGCTACTAAATAAATTAGAAGTTTATGAAACAAAAATACCAAAATATGAAGCAATTGTTGCTCAACTTAGGCTCCATCTAGGTCTCCACACTTCTGCAGGCAGTCTTCTCCTCTCTAAAGAACTCCACACGCTTCAATTTATACAACGTCGAACGGCAGGGTTTTGTTGTTGTTGTCTTTGCTTGTTTGTTTGCGGGACTTAAATCCTTTTAAATGGTCTTTGAGTTTTAAGAACAAAAAGAAATCTGAATGGGGGTGATCAGGGCTGTAAGGGTGGCTGGGGTAGGTTTCCCAATCCTTATTGGGCGGCTGTGAGTCAGAAGTGACTCGATGATAGGGAGTTTGTTTCATGAGTTGTAACCTTCTGAACTTGGTCTTGAATGTAACTGGCCCAGCAGACCCCTTTGCAAGCCATTGCACCCTAGGGAGTCTGTTAATGTTGGTATTGGTAGGGACCCTCGAGTCAGTCCGACTCACATCGTCGCTATGCACAACAGAACTAAACACATCTTGGTGCTGTGCCTCCCTCACAGTTGAGCCCATTGTTGCCGGCACTGTGCCGATCACCTTGTGGAGACTAATGGGCACTACTGAGGGAACTTGTCCGTAGTCATCTGCTGATTGCACGGACTTACTTAAACATGTTTTGTTTCAAATAAATTGGTGTTTGTATGAGCCAGAACATCCTAGTGGCAATACATTTACACTTAGCCTCTTATGTGTGTGTTTTAATATAGAACCTCTATGTTAAGATAATAAACACAGCACATGAACTAAAATTTCATAATCAATGGGCCCACCCTACAAGAAATATTCAAGGAGTTTCTTTTCTTTTCTTTATTTTAAATCATTCTATTAGGGGCTCTTACAGCTCTTGCCACAATTCAAGGAGTTTGGTAAGGTTGTGATAAAAATTATTCCAGATGAAAACATAAAATTGTTGACAGAAGAGAACAGTTCTAGAGAGGGAAAACATGTGGACAAATATAAATAAGAGGTGATTCAAACGAATATGAAAATGATCAAATAATATCATTCCTATTGCACACAAGTAAAACTTTGCTGAGATAAGCCAAAAACTGATTTTAATAGTCCACAGACAGGAAGTTACTAGGAATTCAAGGCAGATTCAGAAGAGGATATGGAATGAGGGATGCCATTGCTAACAAGAAGTGAATCTTGACTGAATCAAAGAACACCAGAAAAATCTCTGCCAGTGTTTTATTGACTAAGCAATGGCATTCATCTGGGTGGATCGTTACCAGATTATGGATAACATTGGAAAGAATGGCAATCACAGAATCCTTGATATGCTCACAGGGAACCTGTCCATAGACCAAGAGGCGGTCATTCAAAGGGATGTGGTGTGGTTTAAATCAGGCAGGTGCCCATCCAGTTGTACCTTTGTATGCTGAGCAAACTAGACTATACGAAGGAGAACATAGCATCAAGATTACATGAAAACTTGCTAACAATCTGCAGGATGGAAATGCCACCACTTTGCTTGCTGAAAGTAAAGAGGACCGGAAGGACAAGGACAAGCTGATGAAGGTCAAAGAGTAGAGCCTTTAGTGTGGATTACACCTTAACATAAAGAAAATAGAAACCTTCACAACTGGACCAACAAGCGAAAGATTGACGTGTTCAAGGATTTCATTTTGCTTGGATCCACAATTAATGCCTTGGAAGCACTAGTCAAGAAATCAAAGAATGCATTACAATGGACAAATCTGTAGTAAGAGATCCCTTTAAACTGTTAAAAAGCAAACATTTCACTTTGAAGATTAAGATGAGCCTAGTCCACGCCTTGGTATTTTCTGTAGCCTTATGTGCATGTGCAAGCTGTCCAATGAGTAAATAAAATTGAAGCATTTAGACCATGGTGTTGGTGAAGACAATAGAATGAACTGTGGGTTTCCAGAAGAATGCACAAATGTGTGTCGGGAGTACAGCCAGAATCCTCCTTAGAAGCAAAGAGGCTTGAATTCATGGCTTTGGATGTTTTATCAGATGTTTTCCATATTATCCAAAGGGACCAGTCCCTCAAGAAGGGTCTCATGAGTGGAAAGTAGGGGGTCAGCACAAAAGAAGAAGACTTATAATGAGATGGATCGACAATGTCTGCACCAATAAGCTCAAATAGAGGAAAGATTGTGCGGGTGGTGTAGGTCTGGGAAGTGTTTCATCTACTCACTGCTGTGAAATTGATTCTGACTTGTGGATACCCCGTAAGACAGAGTAGAACTGCCCTTGTGGCTTCCAACACTGTAACTCTTTATGGGAACTGACAGCCTCATCTTGCTCCCGCAGAACAGCTGGTGGTTTTGAGCTGCTGATCTTGAGGTTCAAAGCCCAATGCTCAGCCACGGTGCAACCAGGCCCCCTGGGTTGCTGTGAGTTAGAACTAATTCTGTGAAACCAAACAACAAAGAGCAACAACAATAGTAACGTCTTTGGGGTTAGTAGCATACAGCTCTGTAGACATAAATATTTTAGAACAATCTCACAACAAGCAGGGAAGAGGTAAACCAGGTTACATGTGATCATGTTTTTATACATTTTAGAAAACGTGACAGACAAAATAAGGGAAGGAAGAATTTGTTATCCCTAAGATAACCACTTCAAAAGAATGTGCAATTGAGAAGAATTAATAACTTTATTAGTTCTACTCAAAAAATTGGTTGACTAAAACCCAACAATATCAGTAAATAGCTAACATGTAAAAAAAATGAAGATTAAAGAAAAAGTAGTTCAGTGGCTAAATAAACCATGGGCCAAAGTAGACATCACACTAGACATGAGAAGACTTTTAACTACATGATACTGAAAATATGATTACAGAAAAATTACATGATACAGTTAGGCAATACTTAAAGGAACATATATAACTTAATGCCTATTTTAGAAAAGGCTAAAAATCAATGATCTAACCAATGAGAAAATGGGCACAAGGGTGAAGCTCTAAAATCTATAGAAAACTATACAACAACTCCACACAAAAAGACACGTACCTAATCACCCAATTGGGCAAAGAACATAAAAAGGACCTTCCTCAAAGAGGGCATCAAAGCAGGCCACAGATGTGAGAAGATGTTCATGATCAATGTTATTGTTAAGTGCCCAACGTCCGTTCCTACGCACAGCGATCCTGTGCACAACAGAACGAAACACTGTCCTGTCCGGTGCCATCATCACAATTGTTCTGATGTTGAGCCCATTGGTGCAGGCACTGTGATTTTAAACCATGCCGGATTCCCTTCCTCTACCAGTGCAACGTCCTCTAGATCCATGTAGAGGTTCCAAATGAGCACAATGTGGTGTTCTGGAATTCCCATTCTTCTCAAGGCTATCCATAGCTTATGATCTGCACAGTTGAATACCTTTGCATGGTCAATGAAACACAAGTAAACATCTTTCTGATGTTCTTGGCTTTTAGCCAAGACGCATCTGACATCAGCAATGATATCTTTGTTCCACGTCCTCTTCTGCATCCAGGCTGAACCTCTGGCAGCTCCCTGTCAATGCACGGCTGCAACCGTTGTTGAATGATTTTCAGCAAAATTTACTTGCATATATGACTATCAAGGATGGTATTATATAATTTGATCTTTGAGGGGAAGAACAGCATTAGTGAGATAAGCACACCTTCGAATCATCCCAGGGCGGCATTTACCCAAGGACAGAGTTTAGAAGGGTTAGAAAAGAAGAAGTCATGGGAACAGGACACAAGAAGGAAGAACTGATCATAGAAATATGCTTCAGAACATTTTGTTTGGAATAAACCCAGGCACATATGATCAGAAGCCCTAGAAGAAATACTTTCTGATATATTTGAAACTTGATATTGTCAAGCTCTCAGTTCTCCCCAATGGATTATCGAGTTCATGTAAACCAAATCAGAACCCTAGCTCCCTAGCTCTCGCTCTCTCTCTCTCTCTCTCTCTCTCTCTCTCTCTCTCTCTCTGTGTGTGTGTGTGTGTGTGTGAGAGAGAGAGAGAGAGAAAGAAAGAAAGAATTGACAAGCTGATTCTAAAATCTATACGGAAATGTTAAGAACTTAGATTAAGGAAAATAGTCATCTAAAAACAGAATATACCACCATATATCACAACTTATTATAATGTCACAGGAGTTAATTAAAGCTCCCAGACACCATTCTCCAGTGCACCTGGTTGGCAGGCTCAGGACAGAGTCTCCCCTGGGATGATCTCTTCAACAAATGGTGCTCTATTACTGAAAACTAACAAGAAAAAAAGAACTTCCCCCACACATACACAAAAGTTCCAGATGGACTGTTGATATGAAAGTGAAAAGTAAAATAATAAAACTTGTGGAAGATAATGCAAGAGTATAATAAGGTAATCTTGGGTAGGCAAAACTTTCCAAAGGACACACGCACATAAAAAAAAAAACCTGACTAACTACTAAACACAAATGTTAATAAATGGGAATTAATTAAAATTTTAAAACTCCCAGTCATCAAAAGATATCCATAAGAGAATGAAAAGACCAGCCACAGACTGAGAGAAGAAACTTTCAACACTCACAGCCAAGCTTCCCCTACCCAGAACACACACACAACTCTTACAGGCCATTAAGACAAACACAATAGATTAGATAGATAGATAGATAGATAGATAGATAGATAGATAGATAGATACAAAAGGGGATACCCACCTACCCAATAAGCATGTTAGAAGATGCTACAGATCACGAGTCATTAGACAGAAATGCAAATTAAAACCATAATGACATATACCATACATCCTGACAACGACTAAAATTGAAAGGACTGACACTGCAAACTATCGGCAAAGACATGAAATAAGTTGAACTTTCATAGGCTGCTGGATGAGAATCTTAATTGGTACAACACTCCAGAAACGGCTTAGCTATATCTACTGGAGCTGACGATGCTAGAACATATATCCTTAGGGTTCAGCCATTGCCCTGTGGAGAACGGAGCCAATAGGAGCAAGTGCTCATGTCTACCATGTTACTTGTACAGAGATGCTCCGTTCTTAGTAGCCCCAAACCCAAAACAACCTAAATACCCATTGATATTTGAACAGGGAGTCAACGATGGCAGAGTAAGGCAGCAAGCCCAAGAGCTCCCACTACTCCACACAATGACGGGATGAATCTCCCAGGTACTACCCTGAATGAACACAAGCGAGACACAATCGGATACACTCCGTAATCGAATACAATGAATACACACTGAGACGAATTTCCAAAAACAGGCAAAACCAATCGATAATGACAGACCTGAAGACATGGTTATGAACCGGGGTGGGGACATAAGGCCCGAGAAAGGTGCCATAACTTTTTACCCGGCGGGTGGTTACCCAAGGGGATTTAATGTGTCAGCAAAATTCACCAAGATTGGTGAACAATTGGGTTGATTGTATCGCCGTTTAGTAAAATGAAACAAACAATCATGATACCCGGACAAGGCCAGGAGAGCTCAGGCAGAGCTGGCAGCCATTGAGCACGCCGAACAAACACCACTGAGGATGATGGGATGGGTGGTCTGCAGCCCATGCTTTGAGAAAACTGAGCGAAGGAGTTCAACTTTAGCAGCTGGTCCCTCTTAGGGTGATTGGGTTGCAAATAGTCAGTGGATGGCACAAAGGGTTAATGGGCTCAGTTGCTATGGGAACAGGTCCGCCCACAGATGACTTGAAAGAAAGGCCTGGTGGTCGAATTCTGAAAAATCAGCTGCTAAAAACCCTGTGGACTGTCCGACGTCTCCCTTCACCCACTTTTCTGTTGTCCATTCCCCAGGGAGGGGGTTATATGTAGATCCTTGTAATCAGTTCCCCCTTTCCATCCCACCCTCCCTCTACCCTCCAGGTATCACCACTCTCACCACAGGTCCTGAAGGGATCATCTGTCCTGGATTCCCTGTGTTTCCAGTTCCTATCTGTACCAGTGTACATCCTCTGGTCTAGCCAGATTTGTAAGGTAGAATTGGGAGCATGATAGTGGGGGGAGGAAGCATTTAAGAACTAAATTATCAAGGGTTCATGAGGAAGCAGGGAGGGAGGGGGGGGGAAATGAGGAACTGATAGCAAGGGCTCAAGTAGAAAGAAAATGTGTTGAGAATGATGATGGCAACAAATGTACAAATGTGCTTGACACAATGGATGGATCTATTAGTTGTGATAAGAATTGTATGAGCCCCAATAAAATGATTAAAAAAACTAACAACAACCCTGTGGAGCACAGAGGGCTTTCTAAAGAGGTAGCCACAAGCCCTGCGTATTCATTCGTCCGCTCTTTAAAAGATAGCAACCGGCCATTCAGTCGGACACGAAACAGGAAAGGAATAAACAGAGCAAGAAAGCTTTACTTTTGACCAAGAAAGACACCGTGACCCTAAACAACAAGCCTATGACACAGTGACTTTAAACCACGTCTTCTCTGACGCTGGGGTGGCCTTCTGGCTCAGGACCTGCATTCGCTCACTGGACGTCACTGTAGAAGAACCTTCGGAGACCCAGGCTAGGCAGTCCACTGCAGAAGGGCAGGCTGCTCACTGCCAGCTCCTGCAGGGGCCGTGCACTCCATGCCTCCTGGACAGCGGTGGACTGGCACAGGGTGGTTCTAGAGGGTTTCCTACGTGGCCCGAGAGTGTCCCGTCCCCTGTGCCTCACTCCAGCCTGGCAGCATTGTAAGGCGTGCTATTCCTTTGTGTTTTAGGGGTTGACCGCATAGTTGTATGTGAGTATTTGATTTTGCTCCGAATGCATCCGTGAATGTGGTAGAGCATACAGGAGGCAGAGTTATGAAAATGTCTTAGACATAGTTTTAGAGAACACTGAGATAAACCTACAAAACATAGTCCACAAGGAAAATGTATCACATCCAACTTTGGTGAGTAGCAACTGGGGCATTGAAAACTCACAGGAGGCCATCGAAGGTAAATGACTGGGCTCTCCTGATCCTGAGGAAAGACGTGATGACAATCGGTGGACAGATGGAAACCATTAGTCCAATTGACTGATGGACCACACAGAGGTCCGTCTCTGGGACCCTGAGACCAGAAGAACTAGATGGTGTCCTCCTGTTAACAACTGCTCTGACAGTCCCTCTCAGAAGGGCCACACGGAAAGGATGGTCAATCCAGGGTGTGGTACAGCACTGATGAAACACATAACCATTCTCTAGCTCTTTAATATTCCCTCCCTTACTATTCTGGTTTTTATTTGTTTTACTTGATTAATCATGTTAGACTTCTGAATGTACATTTGTATAATTAAGATCATTCGCTACATGAAAGCCAAGATAGAAAACCCTTCAGAAACAGTAAGGGGAGTAATGGTTCCCTGAGGGTGTGGGAAGTGAGAGGGTGAGGAGGGGCGGGGGGAGCTGATAGCACTGGTGATGGTATAACCCCACTCGCGGGGAGCGGACAACAGAACTGCATGAGAATGGAGATATTGGAAGGTGTGAGGTGCAGCAAAGCATAACTAAATAAGGGTTACTGCTGGGTGGGGGTTGGGAGGGGGGAGGGAGGGGATAAGGAGGATATCAAGGAGTTCAAGAGGAAAGAAAATGTTTTGAAACTGACTGAGGTAGCAGTACTGTTTGATGTGATTGAGCTATAGAATGTTATGATGTCTGTAAGAGTGCCCAATAAAATGATTTAGAAAAAAAAATTCTCTAAGAAGAATCACATTATACGGTTTATACGGTCTTGGATAGGATGGGAGAAACATGTGGAACAGAACTAAAAATCATTTTGAAAAAAAATGAGGCTTATAGGTTAAATAAAGGCTGGTGGAAGCCCTGAGATTATGGTCCTTACTCATTCAGCATTCAAGTGTGGAAATTAATTTATATACCCCCCCTCCTGTGGCTCAATTTTCAGTCAAACAATAAGTCTTTGAGGGGAAGAATAGCATTAGAAAGTTAAGGGCACCTTCAAAACCTTCCAAGGGCAGCATTTACCCAAGGACCCTGTTGAGAAGGGTCAGAAAAGAAGTCATGGGCACAGGACACAAGCGGAAAGTGGGGTGCGTGAGGTGACATTGTGGGGATTGTAATCAATGAGGGGAAGCAAATGTGCGTGAGTGACTGAATGGGAACGGATCTGCTCGGCGAGCCTTCACCCAGCTCGCAAAGAAACGCCAACACGGCTGTGGAGAGAGTTTGGAAGGCGGAGTGTTGCGCACTTACTTTCGTCATTAGAAACATTCCCCAGAGACGCGTGGCTGGAATAGCGCTTGGTTTCACTTTCGTTGAGACATCTTTCGATCCAGCTCTCTAAAAAAGAAAAACCACAGTCATGGGCGATGCTCTCAAAGCGAGGGGAGCACCCCTAACGCACCCACTTTCAGTGTTCATGCAGGGACGCGCATGAAGATGAGCCGGGATTGGATTTTACATGAAGCACCACGTTCGCCTGTCTGAATGCTGGTGAGAATTTGCTGAGCCTTTTGGGGGCAAACTGGTCCTGGGACACCCCCAGGGGAGTAGTTCTTATTCTGGTGCTCATAGTGCATTGCTCCCAAAGAAGGGTTATCTTCCTATGCAACAAAAAAAAAAAAAAAAAGATAGGTTCCTGAGAAGTCAGGACATTTTGTAAAACAAAATTTGGTCAACGGAATCAGAAGGATGATGGATTTTCAGCCTTGTAGATTAGTGGATTTATTTTCACTTTGTTACAATGAAAACAAATTGAAAAGCAACAGGACCAGAAAGGTTCTTGCTGAAGGGGAGGAGGAAGACTGGGCCCCTTGCAGCTCCCCTCCCTTCCCCAGTGACCTCGGAAGGGAGCTCTTTGAAGCATGGACCGAATGACACATAAGGAGGAGAACTGAAAAGCACTATATTAAGTGTGCAGTACTGTGGTTGTTACAAAATCTGGTGTCAATTTGGGACTTGAGAGGATTAAGAGTGAAGGGGTGGAGTCTAGTCTGTCAATCAGGTCATAGCCAATGAGGCCTCTGTGTGGGCATGGCCTTCCCTTCAAGATTCTGGGAATTCCTGGATCTCCTCCATG
>NW_022103898.1:19944889-19952792 GCF_000313985.2 Echinops telfairi
CAGCCCATCCACGTATCCATTCTTCCGGGCGCTCCTCATTAGCTCAGTCCGGGAATTCTGCTGCCGTCACATTTGTTTGGAAATGTTTGGTGCCATGCTGTCCCGGTGAACGTGATCCCACTAGGGAACAATCTGAGCACAGCGCACACTTTGGGTTTGCCTGGGCTCCATTTCTTCCCCAACAAGATCAGAGCGTGCAGAGAACCTGCACCAAGCTGGACCGAACCCCTGTGGGAACAGTCAAAACATCTACCAGCGACCTCGGCTCATCACCCAGATCACCCTCCCCGACCCCTCCACAATCACAAGGTGCCACCCGTCCAAGCTTCCCTTCCACAAGCAACCTTTGGGCCTTTTCCAAGGGAATGCTCCATCTTTATTCTATTTCTTAACCAGTTAACACGTGGCCAACTGTACCATCCCTTTTACCACGTTCCCGTCTTTTTAATACGCCACTGGCAAAGCTTTTCAAGTTGTGCACCCCTAAATCCTTTTTTACCAGTAAACCCTGTGGTTTTTACTATGCAGTTTTACGCAACATGGTGAGTTTTAGGGAGCTCTAGTGGTGTTATAGCAGGACTGATTGTCCTATGACTATATGCTTTGGAATGGTGACTAATTGTCCCTGTGCTGTTGAATGATGAGGTCCTCTTTGTTAATATGAAAGCTTGGGTTTCATTGACAGGAGCCCTGGTGGAGCAATGGTTAAGTGCTTTGCTGCTAACCTGCAGGTGGACGGTTGGGACCCACCAATGGCTCTTTGGGAGAAAGACCTGGGGACCGAGCCATGAAAACCTGCAACTCAATGATAGGAAAGGCAAGATCCTCACAACTTGACCGACAGATCATGTCGTGATCCATGGAGAAGAGGCTGGAAATGGCCAGGAATTCCCCTTGCTCGGCTCCCCAGTCAACCCTCATGGCAGCAGCATGAGGCATTGCCTGGGGGCAGAGACACCGCAGTGACTTCTTTAAAGTGTCGAAAAGCAAGGATGTCACTTGGAGGACCCAGGTGAACCTGACCCAAGTGAAGGTATCTTTAATCGCCTCACATATATGTGAGCGTCACACCAAAAATAAGGAAGATGGAAGAAACAGAAGGGATTCGTTTGAATGATGGGACTGACAACGAATATTCAAAGGAGCATGGACTTCCAGAAGACCAAACAAATCCTTCTTGGAGAAGGACAACCAGTGTGCTCCTTAATGGCAAGGGTGGCCTGATGTCAGAGGAGACAGCAGTCCCTGGAAAGACATCCTGCTTGGGAGAGTAGGCAACCGAAAAGAAGAAAACCCTCAGGAGATGGATGGACTGACACCGCGGCGGAAAACAGAAGCAGTGGGTGGCTGGGGAAGGACCGGGGGCGCTTTGTTCTGTTGGACAGCGTCCCTGTGCATGAAAGCCACCTGGATAGCACTGAGCTACAACCAACGACTTCCGGGGACTGTTCTACTCTGTCATGAGGAGCCTAGGAGTCCCAGTAGACTCAATGGAAACTAACGATCGCATTTATTGAAGACTTATTTTCACATTCCCGGCCTTTCTATGTTGCCTCATGGAGAGCTCACAACAATTCTTTGAGGTAAGGATTTTTATCTCTGTTTTTCTTAGAGAGCAATGGAGGCTTTAAGGCAATTAAGTAATACGATGCCTCACATTCAAAAAGGCGGGGGAAATGTCAATAGCTAGCATCGTAGGTTCCCACCGCCATTGAGCAGAGGTCAACTTATAGCGACCCTATAGGACAGGCTAGGACTAACTGTTCCATGGGTTTCCGAGACTGTACTAGGTACAAGTCCCCAGCCTCCTTCTCAGGAACTCCCCATGATGTCCCTACTCAGCTGCCCTAACCCCTTCCCGTTCCCCCACATTTTCTCCAGCAAAACCGTGACAAATGTTGAATCCATCTACTCAAGTTGGCAGCTCACAGCCCCAAGAAAGCACCTTTCTCGTCTTTCATCTGAGGAGCAGGCAGTTGTTTTAAAGTGCTGACCTGGAGGCTCCCAAGCCAAGGTGTGGCCATGAAGCCCACAGGGGTCCCTTCCACCTGAAGTTACATATTGCCCCAAGAAGGCATGCTGATGAGACAGAGAGCTGAAAAGCAAATGCACACAGAAGGGAGAAAGGTGGGGGGTTTGTTTTGTGTCTTCCGTCCCAATAAATTGTTCTTTTAACAGCTGCTTATGAGAAACTGTAAATAAGTAGGAGGGAAGGAACCGAGAGGAGGGATGAGGACTGGGTGGTTAAGAGGAGGTAGCAATCTGGGATCTGTGAGCAGCTGAGAAGTGCAAGGCGTGAAAACTGCACAACATATTATTGTCTTGTATTATTGTCAAAGCTGTGCTGGCAGCTGGTGGGTGTCTGTCATCACGATGCAGCTAAAGCACTCATTCACTGTCATTGAGTTGATTCTGAGTCGTAGTGACTTTATAGGACACGGTATAACTGCCCCTGTGGATTTCCAAAACTGTAACTGTTTATAGGAGTAGAAAGCTCCGTCTTTCTCCCGAGGAGTGACTGGTAGTTTTGAACTGCTGACCTTATGGTTAGCACCCCAACACATAACCCCTATGCCACCAGGGCTCCTGTATGAAGCACAACTGGGTCCAAATCTCCAGCATCCTTCTCAGGAACTCCCCAGGATGTCCCCACTCAGCTATCCTAACCCCTTCAAGACCCCCACATTTTCTCCAGCAAAACGATCACGAATATGGAATACATCTACTCAAGCTGGCAGCCCAGAGCCCCAAGAAACCGTACCACCCAAAGTAATGTCTTGTTCCGGCCCAGCGCCTTGTCATCTTAAATGGACATACACACCTATCTGTTGTCATATACACACCTAGGTGTTTTCACATGAGTATGTGAACACACACAACACACACACACACATCTACATACTGCCTGTCACCAGAAAAGTAAGGAACTAAGAGAAACACTCTCCTTCTCCCCAGTTGCATGTGCCAGAATCAGGTCTACGAGTACCAGCGTCCATAGAAGCGCCTGCACTTGCAGGTGAGCATCCACAGTGGACGCTGGGAACTCATGTTCTAAACACCACTTGGGCCAAGAAGGCACAATACCCCTCTCGCCAGAGTTCAAGCCAGGGGAGAAATGTCCTGACCTTGAGTCTCTCTTCCATACTCCCCAAGCCCCACACCTGACAGAGATGAAACCCATGTTAACAAGGACAGGGAGAAGGGCTGGCAGTACCACAAAGAAAAGACCTCTCCCCATGGAAGGCTGTTGCCCACCCACAGCACACCCCAGCCTGGGCCAGTCTGCACCCAGAGAGCGGACTTCTGACTGCAAGCAAGTTCCAATCTAGATGATACACAGGACTGAACGAGTCACTTTCTGTAGTGAGATGTTCTGGTGGAGTGATTAGACAAGCCAAGGAATCACTTTAGTTTTTAACTCAACTCATAAATTGAGTTGAGGCAGACTGGGTGACTAAAGACTAAAACTCCTTTATGAATACAAAATTAAGAATGGTTATTATTCTTTCTCATGAAGGAGATGCATTGGCTGCTAACCGTGATGGTGAGCAGTTCAAAACTACCAGTCTCTCCAAGGATCAAGTTTTTGACTTCCTGAAAGAGCTACATTTGAGGAACAACTCACCAGGGCAGTATGACTCTGTGTTACAGGGTCACTGTGAGTCAGAATTGACTCAATGGCAGTGAGTTTGAACATACTTCTGGTCACTTAAATCCCATCTTCCCAGTATGTGTTGTGATCTTGACCGGTGGAACTGAGCTTAAATCAGGCCCCCAAGTCTGTTGGGTCCTGTAGCACCAATTTACAGAGTAAAGCATGTTCTGGCAAGCAGGAAGCCTCTAGTCACCATCTGGCAAGGGAGGCGGGTGCCTCTCCCTGGGCCTTGCAGGAACCTTGCCATTTGGCTCCAGTCTGTGACACCAAAGTCTACCCCTGCGCCTGGCCGATGGACGGAGCACAATAAGTATTTGGTACTGAATGCATTCCTTTTCCAAAACAGTCATCTTAAATTCCTTCTGTGTGACAGGTACAATGGCAGACACTTTTGTCCAAGTGGCCTAAATGAAACCTCAGAACACTAGCATGTCTTAATAGTGTGTCTGAGTATTTTTGTTTATTGATTGATATAAAAGCTAAGACTGGAAGCACAGGTTTGCATGCAAGGCATGGTGATATCCATGCTGTAGCATTGACACTGTGTGTCCAGGAACAACGCAGGACATAGGAGGAGGAGAACTCCACTCACTCTGGGATTACTTCTTGCTCCCAGCTGCCTCATCCAGAAAAAAAAAGCGATCTGACCTGATAAGGACCACACTTGAGCTGAACACTCAGTAGGATTTACTAGCAGCTACAAGTGCAGCCTTCAGTGTGGATTAAGATTCAATGGAAGGGAGACCCAAACTCTCACCATTAGACCAATAGGTAGCATGATGGTAAAGGTAGAAAAGATAGAAGTGGTCAAGGCTTGCTTGCATCCACAATCAATGCTCATGGGTGGAGCAGTCGAGAGATCAAAAGACATGTTGCATCAGGTCCATCTGCGTGGAGTAGTGAAGAGCAAGGATGTTATTATTATTTTTTAATCATTTTATTGGGCGCTCGTACAATTCTTATCACAATCCATCCATCCATCCATTGTGTCAAGCACATCTGTACATTTGTTGCCATCATCATTCTCAAAACATTTGTTTTCTACTTGAGCCCTTAATATCAGCTCCTCACCCTTCCCCCTCCCTCCCTACTGCCCCCTCCCTCATGAACCCTTGATAATTTATAAATTATTATTATTTTGTCATATCTGACGCTATCCGATATCTCCCCTTATCCACTTTTCTGCTGTCCATCCCCCAGGGAAGAGGTTTTATGTAGATCCTTATAATTGGTTCCCCCTTTCTAACCCACCTTCCCTCCATGTTATTTTGAGGACCAAGGTACGCTGGACCCAAGCCATGGTATTCTCCATTGCCTCGTAAGTTGGTGAAAGTTGGACATTGAATACGGAAGGCCATAGAAGAACTGATGCATTTGAATTGCGGTGCTGGAGAAGAATATTGAAAGCACATGGACTGCTGAAAGGACAACCTGGTCTGGCTGGAAGAAGGACAGCTAGAGTGCTCCTTACAGGTGAGATGGCAAGGCTTTGTCTGAACTACTTGGACATGCTGTAGGAGAGACCGGTCCCTGGAGAAGGACATCACGCTTGGCACAGTGGAGGGGCAGTGAAAAGAGGAAGTCCCTCAATGAGACGGATTCACATAGTGGCTCCTTCTGTTGTGCACGGGGTCACTACGTGTTGGAACTGACTCGAGGGCACCTAACCACAGCAACATGGATCAGGCTTCTGGGCTCGGGAGCATCCCTTCACCTGGCTCACATGGGAGCATGGCAGAAAGAAAGATGCAGCCAATGCCTGGGGGTTGTCACTTTACAAGCAGCTTAAGCCATGTGCCTTGGTGGCAAATCATCACCCTCCTCACTTTGAAGATTTAGAAACCCCAATTTCCACTGATTTTCCCAAGGTCATAGAATGAGGTGGAGTGATGTCATGAATAGCTATGAGGCTTTCTCAGAGATTCTAATCTTCCTGGAGAAGAACTATGGAGCAGCGACCTGGGGACAACGGTGCTGTGACTGGAGGCGGTCCAAGGTCCAGAGTGGAGCCTCATGAGCACATGTTCACTGTGGTCAAGACCCAGGTGGTCTTTGAAGGCTATAGTGAGAGCACGCAGGCAAGCAGCTCATCTGAACCTCATGCACCATTTCTCTGAGACAGAAATGCAACCCCCTTTGTGGTTGCCGAATGTTGTCCCACCAACTCATACTCATGACGGACCATTTGTTTACAAAAGGTAAACATCGCCTGGCCCTGTGCCGTCTTAGCCCCTTCTAACCTCAGGGACGCATCTTCTGGCACCATATCAGACACAGGTGTTAACTACAAGGCTCTCGTTAGTAGATTTCCCAGGCAGATTGCCAGGCCCACTGTACAGGTAAGAAAACTGAGGGTTAGAACACATCGTGATTTGCCCCAGGCCATACTATTAGAAGGTATGAGGCTCAGAACTCAAACTCAGTTCTTGTGTCTTAAAAATAAGAATGCTGTTGCTATCAAGTTGCTTCAGAATGATGGCGACTTCAGAGTGATGGTGTCAGAGTGGAACTGTATGTGCTTCATAATGCTTTCACTGGGGGAATTTTTCAGAAGTAGATCACCAGGCCTTTCTTCCCAGGTACCTCTGGGGAAATTTGAACCACTAACCTTTTGGTTAGCAGTAGTTTGTGTTAATCATTTACACCACCACAGGACCTTCGGTTTCCAAAGTCTGTACTTGTTCTTATTGGACTCAACTTCCCTACTATTCTGAAATGGCCAGCAGTTCTCTTTTACATCATATCTATTCACCCATCTACTGATCCATCCATCCATCCTTTGACCTACTCTTGTCCATCTATCCATCTATCCATCCACCCATCCACCAATCTATACATCTACCCATCCATCAATCCATCCATTCACTCATCATCCCTCCCATCCATCCATCCATCCATCCATCCATTCATCCACTCATGCACCTACCAATCCATCCATCTATCAACCTACCCATCCACCTATGATCCACTCATCCATCTAGTCACCTATCCATCGACCCATCCACTCATCCATTGACGTATCCACCCATCCATTTGCCCATCCATCTTGCTATCCATCCATTTTGCATATAGGCGTCAAGTGCTTAATATACTGTTTTAACCAAAGAAATGGGGGAAACGCTATTTGACAGTAAACCATATATGGAGCAGGCTCCAAAAAGTTCATGGAAAATATAATTAAGAGAATGAAAAATTCAATGAAAATTTGAAAACCTCTCATATTACAACAGGGTGTCTCTTCTGGATTAAGTCTCAGTGCCCCAAAATACCTTGTTTGCTTATGTACTCCCTTTTCATAATTTAATTTCCCCAATGTTAAAATGTTAGCTTTATGAATCTTGTCTATCTAGTTCACAAGGGCCTAGGATAGTGCTGACCCCATAGCAAGTAGTGATTGTCATGATGAAGAAAAGCAAAGTAGGGTAAAGGAGTGGGAATGATGGATGTGTGGATGGGAGTGGGTGGGGGAGCTCCTTCACCAGGAAGACTTTCTTAAAGAAACAACATCTGAGCAGAGACGGAGGGCAGTGGAGGTGAAAAGCCTTAGAGATTCAGGGAGAATCTCTCAGAGGCCTGAGGTGGGGCCATGCTTGACCTGTTTAAGAAATGACAAGAGGGCCTGGGTGGCAGGGAAAAGTAAAATAAGATGAAAGAGGCCACCACCACACCACCACTACAACCACCGTCAACACCATACCATCACCATCATCATCAACACCAGCATCAGCATCACCATCATCATCACCACCACACCACCACCACTACACCACCACCACCATACCACCACTACAACCACCATCAACACCATACTACCACCATCATCATCAACACCAGCATCACCATCACCATCATCACCACCACCACCACCACCACCATCAACACTATATCACCACCACCATCAGCAGCACCACTACCATTACCACCATACCGCCACCATCACCATCACCACCATACCACCACCATCACCATCAACACCAGCATCACCATCACCATCACCATCATCACCACCATCACCACCAACACCACCACCAACACTATACCACCACCACCATCAGCAGCACCATTACCATTACCACCATCCCACCACCATCGCCACCATCACCATCACCACCATACCACCACCAGTACCACCATCACCAACAACAACCTCACCACCATCCTACCAACACCACCAACCACCACCATCACCACTATACCACGACCATCATCACCACCATACCACCATCAACACCACCACCACCTCCACCA
>NW_022103898.1:19953136-19959195 GCF_000313985.2 Echinops telfairi
TCAAGCAGAGCCTGATTCGTGGCAACCCAAGTGTATCAGAAGAGAACTGTGACCACAGGGTTTTCAGGGGCTGACTTCTTGAACTTAGATGGGCAGGGTTTTCTTCTCAAATCTCTAGCCTTTCAGCCAACCTGGGAGCTCATTCATCAGTTATGCCACCCTGGGGCTGCACTACTCCTTCATGAACTCCCATCTCGGGGGGAAGCCTGAGACTCGGAGAGGCTGGCTGGGTCAAGTCATCAGCAAATTGGGGTGGCCCGGTCTGAATGCCAAAGCTGGTAGATGCTCACTGTTCCGCATTGCCTCACCAAGTGAGCAGGTAACCAGGAGTGTGTGTGGTGTGGTGTGGTGTGGTGTGGTAGGGTGGGGCGGGGAGGAACTTCCCCTTTCCCTGCCCGCTTCACAGAGGGGAGAGCGTTTCAGCCAGCCCTTAAGGATCCAGTATCTTCCAGACCCAGAAGGAAAAGCACAGACCTTTGGGGTAAGCCCAGAGGCACGGGCCAAGATGTGAAAGGACCTATGGGTGCTGGGAAAGGGGAGTTCAGTGGCCTGTGTCTGAAGGAGTGGTGGGTGACAGGGGCGGGGAGCCCCTCAGGAGCAGACTACAACAGCCAAGAAGGCTGCAGGCAGCCTGGAAGCCGCTGCGACTTGTGAGCAGGGGAGATTGGGCTTCGTTTCTTGAGGAGCTGGATGAAACAGGGAACTCTTGATGGGGGGCAATCCCTGGGGGACACTGCTTGCTTTGTGATGTGCCACCAGGTTTGGACAGGAAGGCGTTTGTCACACTCCGCACTACAGCAGTCTGGGGGCACGGGGCTGGGCCACCTTCAGCAGCTCATGGCTTTTAGAAGTGCCCCCTCCAAGGGCTGGCACCCCACCTTCACAGCTACCAAAGGGAGGACTGGCCCAGGTCCCTGTCATGGTGACAGAATGCCTCCTCTCCCCTCCCCACCCTGCCCATTACCCATGAAACCCCGCCACGGGGCCTGCTCCTGTCTCCTCTGGATTATTCTCCCTCAGCCCCTGTCCCTCAGCCACCACTCAGAGGGACACACAGGAGCAGTTGGGGGTGCCTAAGTCTCAGGGAGAGGCAGCTGAGGCCTTGGTAGTTGGGGGAGGCCCCCCTCGGGTCAGTGGGTTGCCATGACAACACCACAGGCCCTGTCCCAGGGGTCAGTGGGTTCCCAAAAGGGGCAATCCCCTCCCTGCCCTGCCTTTAATTCCCTCCTCCTCAAGGCCCGCGCCCCGCCCCCATCAACAAATACAGATTGAGTGCCTACTGTGTGCAGGCTCTGGGGGTGGAGTAATGAACCAGGCAGACAAAGATCCTGCTCCCATGGGCCTCTCCTCCATGACCCGGACCCACACATCAGTGAGAGGATTCGCAGCGCATGGGCTGGGGGTTGCTGGGGGGAGGGGCACACTGAGGCCTCCCTGAGGTGGGAACTGAGGCAGGAAGGCACTTGGTGGGTGTGAGGGAGAGCTGGGGGGTGGGGCCGGAGGAGACAGAGGAAGAGGGAGGAGGCGCTCGCTCACTCACTGCCACTGAGGCCCTGCTGACTCATAGCAGCTCCATAGGACAGGTGGAACTGCCCCTGGGGGGTTCCCAGACTGCACCTCTCCATGGGAGTAGAAAGAAAGGAAGGGGGAGGAACCAACCCAGGGACAAGTGAACTAAAATCAAAGGAAATAAGGGCGTAGGATGCCTAGTGGGGCTTAAGCAAGGCAATGTAGCAGCGAGGAATTACTAAACACGAATGAAGGCCGAACATGATGGTTGGGCAAGAGGAAAGTAAAAGGAAATAGAGGAAAGAACCAGGAGGCAAAGGACATTTATAGAGGTCTAAATACACACAAGTACATACGTAAAAAATTTATATATAACAAGAGGGGAATAGAACTATGTACTCATATCTATATATTAAGAATTAAGGTTGCAGATGGACATTGCGCCTTGACTCAAGTACTCCCTCAACACAAGAACACTTTGTTCTAACAATCCAGCCTTCTGTGATGCTCACCTTCCCAACACATTCACTGAAGACAAAATGGGTGCATAAGCAAATGTGGTGAAGAAAGCTGATGGTGCCTGGCTGTCAAAAGATATAGCATCTGGGGCCTTAAAGGCTTGAAGATAAACAAGCAGCCATCTAGCTGAGAAACAACAAAGCCCCCATGGAAGAAGCACACCAGCCTGTGTGGTCATGAGGTGTTGATGGGATCAGGTATCAAGCATTTAAGACCCAGGACAAAATCATATCCAATGTGAATGAGGGGGCAGCTTGGGGTGGAGACCCAATGGCCATCTGTAGACAATTGGACATGCCCTCACAGAGGGGTCACAAGGAAGAGATGAGCCAGTCAAGGTGCAGTATAGCACCAATTGAAACATACAACTTTCCTCTAGTTCTTTGGTGCTTCCTTCCCCCACTATCATGACCTCAATTCTACCTTACAAAGCGGATTAGACTAGAACATGCACACTGCTACAGATAAGAGCCCACAACACAGGGGATCCAGGATAGATAAACCTCCCAGGGCCAACAATGAGAATAGAGATACCAGAAGGATTAGGGGAGGGTGCGGGGAGAAAGGGAGAATCGATCACAAGGATCAACTATAACCCCCTCCCAGGGGGATGAATAACGGGAAAGTGGGTGAGGGGTGACGGAGGACAATGTAAGATATGGAAATAATCTATAACTTATCAAGGGTTCATGAGGGAGGGAGGAAGGGCAAGGGAGGGAGGGGGGAAATGGGGAGCGGATATCAGGGGCTCAAGTGGGAAGAGAATGCTTTGAAAATGATGATGGCGGCATATGTGCAAATGTGCTTGACACACTGGATGAATGTATGGATTGTGCTAAGAGATATAAGAGTCCTCAATACAAGTACAGGAAAAAAAAACTCTGAAAAGAATGATTGGAGCCAAAAAGCCATGTGTAAACTGCTCAGCCACCAGGGCTCCTTTGTGGATCGCAGTGCCACTCGGAAACACAGATGGTCGCCATGAGTCGGAGATGCCCCACTGCCTGCTGGTTCTCAGGCATGTGCCAGTGCAGGGCTGGGCAGCAGGGATGCAGCCGTGAGTGAGACACACACCACCTCGCTCCTCATGCAGCATGAGCACTCAGTCATCACACAAGCAGAGGTGTGACCACCAACAATGCAGAGAAAGAGCCAGGGAGGGTTGAGCTCCTCTGGGAGCACCCTGGGAAGCTTCTAGGAGAAAGCAGCATTAAACTAAACGAGGACTGTCAGGCATCAGATAGAGGGGAGTGTTCCCACAGAAGGACTCTCATGTGCAAAGGTCCTGAGGCTTGTAGAATGATGCACTGCAGACATTGGCACACGGCCGGAGCACCAGGGCACACACTCATTCAACTGTTCACGTATCTCTTGAGACAGTCCTGTTTGACTCAAAAGACTCAAAAGCAGAACAAAACAGAAAACTCACTGCCACGGAACTGATTCTAACTCGCAGGGATCCTATCGGACTGAGTGGAGCTGCCCCTGTGGGTCTAAACACGTGATGGAAGCAGAAAGCTTCCTCTTTCTCCAGCAGAGCCGCTGGTGGGTTTGAACCACAGACCTGGTATTTAGCGGCCCAAGGCGTAACCCACTCACCAGGCCACTAGAAGATTCTGCTTGACCAGCCTTCTCTGAAAGGCTGTGGCCACGCACACATCAAACGGCCGTCTCTTGCACTCAAAGAGTTTACAGTAGAGAAGGGGGAAAATCATCCACAGGAGGGCTGTTAGCACAGGGAAGGGGTCCATAGTTGGAGAGGTCACAGGAGGACGACTCCAGCCAGACTGACCACAGGCAACAAGGAAGAAGAGGCATTTGACTCATCTCAGTAGAATTAGATGTGAGTTCGAACAGCCTGAGCCAAAGTGGGAAGGTGGGACACTACCCCTGGCACCCAGACCTCAGCAAGTGCCCTGGGATGCCTAGCTAGTAGCGTGGGCCAGGTGAGAAGGCCCTGGAATACTAGTGTGAGGGATCGGCTGGCGAGGCCCTGACACACCTTTGAGTGGGAGGGTGGCACCAGCAAAGCAGTTAGGGAGCAGCTGCCTCGGTGCTGCCTCTCACTGCCATCGAGTTGATAGTGACCCAATAGGACAGAACTGCCCCTGTGGTTTTTGAGACTCTTTATGGGAGTGGAGAGTCCCATCTTTCTCTCTCGATGCTGCCAGAGGAGAGGAATCTTAAAGGGGACAGCACAAAGCAGGAAGCCAGGCTAGGGCAGTACCACTTCTCATCCAAATCTAGAAACTCATGAGCCTGAGAGGCGGCATCATTTCTAACGCTGCCAGGACTTTGTCTCGGGTATTTGGACTTGTGAACAGGACGCCATGCTTGCTAAAGTCAGTAAAACGAGGAAAACTTTCAACAAGATGCTTTGACACAGTGGCTGCAGCCATGGGCTCAAAGATAACAATGGTCAGGATGATGCAGAACGGGGCAATGTTTTGTTCTGCTTGTGGTACGAGGGTTCAGGCCTATAAATCAGAAGCGTCTAATTTAAAGATTTAGAGGCCTGAACTAGGGTGTACACAATGGGAAAAAGAATAAAAAAAGAACAAGTAAGACCTGTGCCATCTCTCTTGGATCCCTAAGTGGTGCAAATGGGTTAACACCCAGCTACTAACCAAGAGGTTGGCCCTTCAACTCCACCCAGCAGCACCTAGGGAGAACGGTCTGGCAATCTACTTCCGAAAGGACACCAGTCCAAACAAGATCACCCTCACTGCCATCTTGTCGATGCTGACGCGTAACTGCCCACATGGGTAGAGCCGCCCCTGTGGCTTCCCAAGACTATAACTCTCTGCGGGAGTGGAAATTCCCATCTTTCTCCCCTCAGAGTGGATGGTGGTTTCAAACTGCTAACGTTGCAGTTAGCAGCCCGACTCATGACCACGACACGAGCAGGATTCCTGTCCGAGAGAACACCGCCATTGAAATTCCCATGAAACCCAGCGCTACGACGTGATTGCCAGGAGTCCACACTGACTAGTTGACTCAACAACTAGTCTGGCTTTTGTTTTGCTTGGGTTTGGTTAGGGGGCCCTCTTGCTGGGGAGTTCAGGTGGCCACTGTCCCTGTGCCTCTTCCTTATCAGTGTTTGTGGGGGTCCTTCCTCTCAATTACAGCACAATTCAGGTGAGTCAAGGCGACACTAATAACTTTCTCCAGGTGGTGGCCTCCCAACACAAAGACCTCCTTCAGCATCAACACGTCAGTCATCCGAACTGGGGCCGGAACTGTGTGCCCCAGTGACCCAAGCCCAGTGCCATGCAGCTGGTGCTAACTCATTCCAGCCCTACATGGGATTTCAGAGAAGGTCTTTACAGCCTTGTCTTTCTCCCAAGAAGCAGCTGGTGGGTTTGAACCACCAGCCTTAGGGCCCAACACCTACTTATTTACATGGATGATCTCATTTCGCCACAATGGGGGAAGTGAGTGACATCACTTCCCCCATTTCAGGAGGGAGCACTGCACTTTTCACAACTGCATATCCTGGAAAAGACCAAGACCCTGTGGGTCATCTGTCTCTAAACCAGAGATACCCTTTCGCCAAAGGTGCCCGGAAGTCACTTAGAACTCCAACACTGAAATACAAGAGCCCCAGTGATAAGATCTGAGATCACAAGAGCAGGAGTTACCACCGACCACCCGCTCTGAGGGAGAAAGAGGACGCTTTCTGCTCTCATAAAGACTTACAGTCTTGGAAACCCGTAGGGGCAGTTCTACTCTGTCCTATAAGAGTCAGAATGGCAGTGACTTGGGGAGGGGGGAGGCTGCTGCAAGAGCCTGGGGCCTGGGCCTGCCTCTGCAAAGATGGGGTGGAGGCAGGCACTTTTTCTTTCTTTTTTTTTAATCATTTTATTAGGGGCTCATACAACTCTTATCAAATTCCACACATGCATCCATTGTGTAGAGCACATTTGTACATTCATTGCCCTCATCATTCTCAAAGCATTTGTTCTCCACTTAAGCCCCTGGCATCAGCTCCTCATTTTTCCCCTCCCTCCCCGCTCCCCTTCCCTCATGAA
>NW_022103898.1:19960650-19968476 GCF_000313985.2 Echinops telfairi
TGTTTTGCCTCGGTGTGGTGAGATCAGATTGGGCACAATTCCCACACTGTGTCTCCGGTGTAGTGTCCTGTAGGGCTATGGGTCAGTGAGGAACATCATGCCTCACAGTGGGGCCAGCCATGTGGTCTTCTCTGTGGACTGGCTGCTCTAATCGGGAACAAGGCACTTTTTCTTTCATTGGTAAAGTCTCTCCCAATGACGAGCGCCTGCTCACCCTGCTGCAATGTGGGCTAACAAGCACCCCCACCAGCCGGTCTCTTTTGACTTTCTGCGTTTCCTTGCAAATCCTAGAGTTTTTCATCTTCTTCCCAATTCTAGTAATTTCCTGTGAGAAAAAAACAAATGCCCCTCAAACTCCCATGTTTACATGTGCTTCAGTTTCCACATGGCTCACCTAGAGGACCCACTTCAGGAGGGCATTTTTATGAAGCACAAACAATGATGGTGTGTGCAAGTTTCTGATCAGACGGGATGTGTTGATTAAGTAGGAGGCAGCGGCACTAATCGAGAGGGACTGGAACCATGCGGTTGTTTGGTGCCATCGGGTCAGTTCCGACCCATAGCGACCCTGTGCACAGCAGAAGGCAGCACTGCCCATCCTGTGTCCTCCTCACAATGGTTCCTATGCCAGAGCCCATTGTTGCGCCCACCACGTGAATGCGTTATTCCCTGCTCCTCTCCGTCACTGAGCATGTCCCTCTCCAGGGATGAACCTCTCCCAACAACAGGTCCAAAGTACATGAGACAAAGTCTGTCCATGTCAAGTCAAGTCTTCCGACTGTACTTCTTTTCATCAGCTTGGTTGGCTCTCTTGGCATCTCCAGTACTTTCAATAGTCTTCGCCAGCCCCATCATTCAAATGCATCGAGTCTTCAGTCTTTGTTACGCAGTGTCCAACTCTCACATGCACTTGAAGTAATTTGAAAAATACCATGACTTGGTGTTAGGCTCACCTTAGTTCTTATAGTAATATCCTTGCTCTTCAACACTTCAAAGAAGTCTTGGGCAGCAGATTTGGGCTGTTAGCTGCAAGGACGGTGGTTTGAAACCACCAGCCACTCCAAGGGAGAAAGACGCTGTAAAGGGTTAGTCTCAGAGACTCAGAGGGGCAGCTCTGACCCGTCCTAACAGGCTGCTATGAATCCGCACTGACTCGATGGCAATGAGTTTGGTTTTTGGTTTGTGCAGCAGATTTACCCAGTGCAATGTGTCCTTAGACTTTGACTGCTGCTACAGGGATTGACAGAATACCAGCTGCTATCTCACTTAACTTTGTGGTTTTAACCAAGTACCTTGGCCTTTCTGGGCCTCAGTTTCCAGGTGGTTGTTGTTGTTGTTGTTGTTGTCTTTAGTTAAAATAATTACTGCGTTAATCTGGGTTGACAAGAGAAAAATTCATAGACACTCATATGTGTATAAGAAAGAGATTTATATACAAGAGCAGTTGACTATTGAGAAAGCATCCCAACCCAGTCTAGATCAAGCCCATAAGTCTGATATTAACCCATATGTCTCATATCAATCTATAAAGTCCTCTTCAAACTCACAAAACACATGCAATGATGCCAAATGCAGGAAAATCACAGGCCAGTGGATGGAAAGTCTTGTGGATCCAGTGGCACTGTAAGCATCTCAGCGCTGGCAGGGATCTCCCTGTGGTTTCTCAGCTCCAGAGGTCTGGCTCTATCAGCCTCTCTCAGTGTGTCTTCACCACAGGGCTGTCTCGGGAGTGAGCCGAGAGAGAGAGAGAGAGAGAGAGAGAGAGAGAGAGAGAGAGAGAGAGAGAGTCTCCCGCCTCCAGGGAGGAAATACAGGTGTTCCCAGAATCCTCAGGAGAAGGCCATGCCCACACAGAGGCCTCATTGGCCATATCCTGATTAATAGGCTAGACTCCACCCCCACACTCGTAATCCTCAAACTGACACCAGATTATGTAACTACCACAATTACCATTTTATGAGACCTCCTTTTGTATCAAAGTGTACTAAATCTGTATGCATGCCTTTTCTTTCTGTAATTACTTTATGTGCAGGTCTTCAAAGACAAAACAACCAAGCCCAGGGACCTAGTGGGGCAGAGTAAATCTGCTCCATGGGGTTTCGAGGCTGTACATCTTTACAGAAACAGACCACCTCACTGTTGTCCACAGGGCAGCTGGTCCATCTGAACTGTCAATGGTTCGCTTAACCACTGCACCAGCAGGCTTATTTATGTAAATATTAGTATCCCTATTTTATAGATGGAGACAGCAAGGCCCATAGAGGTGAAGTGATTTTTAAAGATCACATGTCCAGTTAGCAGTTGAGCCAGGATTTGAACTTATCTCTAATCTAACCATTAACTTAGACTGCAGCCCCTATACTTGCCTTAAACTCTTGTTGGAAGTCTGGAACTGTGTCTACCATGATCCTGAGAACACAGTAGGGACTCAGTATATGTTACTGATCTTTCTTCCTTTAAGAAAACTCAATACATAAAATGTGCAATTGGGCAAAGAGATTAATTAAGGGGTCATTATTTGCTACATAAAATAACTAAGGAGGAATCCCCAAGGGTGCACTGATGCTGTTTGTGCTCAGAACATAGATGCACCAGCAGTCTCCCAGGACAAGAGGAAATAAAAGTGAAGGTGTTCAGTGCTGTCTCTGGTTGAAGATGAATTTCATTAAAATAGAGAGTCTTCCAAATACACCGAAGAACACCAGATTGACTTGTATCATTGCATAACCAGATGGCTGACTCTCCTTTGCCCCTTGACCCCTTCTTCTCCTCCTTCCTTATCATCAGCATCATCCTCTTCCTCCTCAGCCTTCTCTTCCTGCCCACTACAACCTCATGTCAGGAACTTCCCCCTGTGTTTCTGTTTCTATTTATTAGCACTCAGCGCTGTTGAGTTGATTCCGACCCTTTATGGCACGGGGTTCAAACTCAATTAAAACGCAGGCCATTTGGCGCAACAGGCAAGATTCACATGGGCCACATCACATTTACAACTTTTATTAAATTTCTGTTTTGAAGTGAGAATTCAGGAATATGGATGGGATGATTAAAATATTATATAATTGCTTTTATTTAAACATTTATTTTATTAATATACTTATAAAACTAAAATTATTCTTTTTTACCCAAAACTTGCCAGGGTTCTTTCTGACTTTTTCGCTGTTGGGATCTGTTTACATGATGTGACACTGAGAGTGGCAGACATATCACTTCCAAACGTAGCCAGAACTGAGTCAGCGCATTTATACACGTCCACAGGCTCCCAGGAAAGGCACTGGGCCACGCGTGTACTCGTCTCAGTAGTTAAAGGGTTAACGAGATAATTGTGTACGTTATTGCCTCGATCTTCCCTAAGCGCTATTTTTCTTCATAACAAATTTTTCTAATTTCATTTTATTTCAGAGCATCGCGGGCCACAAAAAATTACCTTGGGGGCTGCATGCGGCCCACTGGCCGCCAGTTTGACACCCCTGCTTTATGATTGAGTCAGACTGCTTCCTGGGTTTCCAAGACTGTACTCTTTACACAGGAACGTCTTCCTCCTGAGGGGCGTTGGTGGATTAGATCCATCAACCTTATGCCTAGACCACAGTCCAATACTTAAAGCACTGTGCCAGTAGGGCTCCTTTATTTTATTATAATATTAACAAAACCCATATAAAATTTTGACAAGAATGATTGGGACCAAAAAGTCACTCATTCTGCAAAGGAAATGACCTTATTTGATTCTTGACATCATTGTCATTTCTATAATCCCCTGCTGCTTCTGTGTTTTCTTTCACCCCTTTCACTGGGAGGGCAGGGCATGGTTCCCCCCCTCACCCTTAGCAGCCAGCTACCTCTGCCAAGTTTCAAACTTTCAAACATAGCTCTCTTCCTCAAAAGACTGTTTTCTTTCCTGGTTTCATCTATGATAGGATTTGATATTAAAAATGTTGAAAAGGGAAAAAAAAACAATAAAAAAACATTCACAATCCCACTGTGTTAAGCAGGGTTTTCTAGAGAAACAAAATCAGGACACTATGATTAAATATATATATTTAATGTATATATATATATATTTAATTAAATCATATATATATTTATATTATATATAAATATATTTATATTAAATCATATATATATATATATATATACACACAGCAAGAAGGAATGTAACAGCTAATTAGTCCACACAGCAGTACAGAGGGTTCAATTCAACTCACTTCCATACTGAAAGTCCTTCAACTCACGAGGGCTGCTGGGTCCAAGGTCAAGGAAGCAGACAGCTAAGTCTTCCCTCGGGCCGTACAGAGTCTGCCCACAGGCAGCAAACAGCAGGGCAGATCACCAACAGTCAGCAGCTTGGGAGCTTAGCAAGCAGGCCTGGTTGGGATATAGGACTCATGCAATGCAAGGCGACAGGATCTACCAGCCTCAAGCTCAAGTGATGCACACACCAGGTCTCGAAGGAGCCTCAAGCTCTAGCAACATAATCCACCAGTTGGCTTGTCCCAGAGATAGTGTAGCACCCAGGTTGAGGCAGAGAACTAGCTAAAGCAGCCGCATGCTGGTCTGATCACCAGAGAGCAAAAAGGCGGCGGGGTGGTGGCAGGGGGGGTGGGAGGGAAGAGGCCACACAGAGCCATTTATCTCTTTGCCTTCCAATCAAACTGCAACCTGATTAATCCCACGTGTTCCTATTGGCAGGTCGACACAATTAACTTATTTATCACACCCACTCATCCAGAATGTAACGTCTCACTTTTTCTGTGTGCCCCTTCTAGCCCCATTCACGCTCCTACATGTACATAAGATGGGGCTTCCGAAAGTTCATGGAAAAATAAAGTGAAAAGATAATAGATTTTTTACCACCAACTTTTTGAAGCCCTTGGCATGTGAAGTAGAACCTCAGTGAACATACAATTATATTGTATTTTCCTTTCCTCCTAAGATTGCCCTATGTTGCTAAGGTCTGCTTTCAAGAGTTGATCGGTGTTCTACCGTATTCATATTCCTTCATGAGCAACGTGCTGCATATCTTTTTTTGGAAGTAGGTTCCCAATTCTTTTCCAAGGAACTTCTGGGGGAACCAAACCGCCAACCTTTCAGTTAGCAGCCACAAGCAAAAACTGTTTGCACCACCCTGCGACTCCGAGGACTGACGTAGAATTGTACCATCTCAGGATTTTATTTTTACTTTTTCATTCCTACGAATAGTGAAATGGCATTCATGAGAATCCTTTTCCTGAAGTTCCTGTCTCCTGGAGCCCTCTGGATGCCCCTTCCCAGCATGCTTTGTGGAAGTGCTCTCAGCTGGGCCTCCTGCCGGTCAGAGGGGTGGGCCCCTCTCCCACAGAACCCCCTCCTCTGCCATGACCTGTGAGGTGGCCCAGGCGGGGAATGTCACAAAGCACCAGGAGGGAACCCCAACGAAGCAGAGAAACAATCCCTCTTTCTAACCACAGCAAAGTTTCCAAACTTTAAAACTGAGCCTTGGTTAGAAGGAAAACAGTGTTTTGTTTCGCTTTGTTTTGTTTCTCCCCAAAAGCCTGGCATTTCTAAAAAGGTCCCTTACCCCAAACCACAGCGAGCTCACAACCTCGGCGCGCTGAACTGAAAATAAAAGTTCACGGAGCCCAGAGGCCTCTCACATCCACGGCTTGGCACTGCTTGGCAAAGCTCTTTTCCAGCGCTTACAGGGGTCAGCATCTTCGCTGGGGGCCCCAGGCAGGCCTCTGTCGTCTGTCTTCCTGGTAAACCCGCCGAGGCTGCTCTCAGCCACAGTGGCTTGTGTTTTTTCCAGGCTGTCAGAAGACATATTCGAGGGAAACGCGTTCGCCCTTTGAAACAGAAGTAATCGAGTCGATAAAAGAAAACTCCGAGAAACAGACGGGTGTTTTTGTTTTGTTTTGCGCTTTTAGTAAGCAGTAGAGAGATGAGGCTGTCTGCTTCTGCAGAGATTGACAGCGGAGGAAACCCTACAGAGGGTCGCAAGGAGCCAGCATGGAATTGATGGCAGTGGGTGTAGTCAGCATACAAGGATCATACAGAACTAGCTGGTTTTCTCTGGGGTAGAGCAAAGAACTCAGTATCCACGCCAACCCCACAACCAGGGAGTGGATTCCGACTCGTTCAAAGAGCCAAACTCGCTGCCATTGGGTTGATTCTGACTCGGAGAGACCGGTAGGACAAAGGAGAACTGCCCCTGGGGGATCCAACACTGTAAATCCTGCGTGGAGCTGAGTTTCCCCAGGGAGGGGTTGGCTGAGGTTAGCAGCCCCATGCTTACCAGACTTTATAGCGGCATCTTGATTCCCCCCGCCTCCTCAATTTACTATCAGTGAGCAGAAGTGCACACCACAGAGAAAGCTTGTCAGCATGTTTAAAGGATCAACCAATTCCATGATAAATAAGTCTGAATGTGTGCCATGGGCCTAATTTAAGAATTTTATAAAATTGTGTTAGGCCGGGTTGAGTAGAGAAACAAATCCTGTTTTGTTTGATAGAGAGCTTTCTATCAAGAAGTACGTAGTTCCGTATCAAGCCAACATCCCAGCCCAGTCCAGATCAGGTCCCTAAGTCTGATACGAGTCCATAAATCCCTCCTCAGACTCACACAGCCACAAGCAGTGATGCAGAATGCATGAAGATGGAAGATCACAGGCCGGTGGGTGAAAGTCTTATGGATCCAATGGTGATGGAACATCACAGGGCGCTGGCAGGTCCCAGTGTGGCTCTCCAACAGGAAGGTGAAGGCAGAGGAAGGGAGGGAGGCTCCAGGACCCTCCTTATAAGAAGGCCATGCCCACAAGGAGTCACCATCAGGCTGTGACCTGATCAACAGGCAAGCCTCCACCCCCACACTTGTGTATCTTCAGGTTGGCACAAAATGATGTAATGACCACAAAAATCTTCACAACTTCAAGAGGAACTTGACCTACCCACAGGCCTTTAGAATCAGTCCATAAATTAGCACGTGCATGGATGGATACCCACGTCTAGATGACCTTCAGAAAAAGATGTGGAACTACACAAATTCATGTCTGCTTTCCTTCACCTGAATGACAAACACTAGGTGCATCTTCCAAAGGAAGCTTTGCATCCTCAGAGGTAACTTGCACAGGGTTCCCAAGGGTGGCAAAATCCAAAGTAAGCCCACTGACAGGATTTTCTTCACAAAAAACACATATGCCCCCCTCCCCCGCCAATTAGATGCTGGCTTGGCGGTGTGTTGGGAAACCACAGATCACCCCGAGGGGATTCCAGCAGCAGGTCAAAGTCTAGTTCAAAGGGGGTTCTCTGTGTTGCCCGTGGATGCATTTTCTCTGGAGGTGCTTCCAGCACAGCCACTCTCTGTCCTGATGAAACACACCTGCGCTCAATTCGGCAATCGGGCTGAGGCTGCCCCATAAACATCGCCGACCTTTAGCACGATTGGCTGGTCAGAAAACACACAGACCCAGCAGGCCAAGCAACCTTCTCCAGATCGTAGCCTTTCAGGGGGATTTCTTTCAGAGTCCCATACAAGAAAACAGAATCACCGCTGCCACAAAACCAAACCATAAATTCCTCTCGGTTACATTGCCCATGATCCAGCCCCGCCAGACCTCTCATACCCTCCTTGCCACTGATTTTGGATCACTTGTTGTTCCCTTGTCCCTGGGTTTGTTAACACCTACTTCCTTTCCCCTGCCTCCCCCTCTCCCATGTCCCCCCGGAACCATTGGTCCCGTTGTTTTCTCCTCCAGATTGTTTATCCTGCCTGTCTTATCTAGATAGATCTGCAGAGATAATTATATGCACAAAAACAAGACAGAGTAAACCAAAGCAAAAAACAAAACAAT
>NW_022103898.1:19969404-19981616 GCF_000313985.2 Echinops telfairi
AAATGAGGAGCTGATACCAGGGGCTCATGTAGAAAGAAAATGTTTTGAGAATGCTGATGGCAACAAATGTACAAATGTGCTTGACACAATGGATGGATGTATGGATTGTGATAAAAGTGTATGAGCCCCCAACAAAATGATTTCTTTTTAAAAACAAACAACAAAAAAACAAACCATAAAACCGGGGCCCACCTGTTTACCAATCACCATTGGTGGATGGATTGTCTCGGGACAGACTGTGTTCCCGTTATATTCTCAAGGACTGACCACGCCTCAAAGGGGACACACTGCATGTCTGCGTCACCTGCTCAGAGGATCCGCTCTGACTCAGCGGAAGGCCGGGCGGGCTCTCTGGAAACAGGTCAATGCAGCCCTCGCTGCCTCTGTTGGGCCCAAATGTAGGTGAAAGGTTATGGGCTACGTGTCCTTCTTTGCTGCCTCGCTCGTGCCCTCTTTCTTTTAACGAAAGCAGCTAACAGGTCACAAACTCAGTAGAAATCGCGTTTGAAAGCCCAGAGCAGAACAAAGGAACACGTGGGACTTCGGGAAGAACAGCAGACTCAGCGTGGACGCGTGACGTGACAAGACAAGCAGCGGAGCCCTGCCTCCTGTGCAACCTGGGAGAAGGCGCTTCCGAGACTGTTTCCCGCTCATTGAAACTGCCGCTCACTTGAGCCAAGTGAAGACTTGCCGCGTTTACAAGTCAGGGATAACGGCAACCATAAGGAGGGGAAAAGAAGATGAAGCATCTAGGCCATAAGATTCCAGGACAGGAAGGAGCTGGTGGGGAGGGGGAGCGGAGGATGGGGGAAGGCAGAATCCGGCAACTTTTGTCCTGTCTGGAAACTCTGAACAGAAACAACAAGCAGACTTCTGGCGCGTTCATTCCAACTCAGCAACGGACCCTACAGGACAGGGTAGAACTGCCCCTGTGGGTTTCTGAGACTAACTCTTGGCAGGAGTAGTAAACCTTGTCTTTCTCCTTTGGGGCGGCCTGTGGTTTCAAATTGCTGGCCTCGCAGTTAGCAGTCTAATGTGTAACCGCTATGCCACAGAGCACGTGCAATCCCTTGTTCGTGGGAAAACTGGAGAGATTAAAATGAAGTAATCCCTCTGTCAAAACCCTTTAGAAAAGAATGGTTTTGCTTGGCATTCAAAGGAACGTGATGCCGTCTTAAACCCAGGCCTCCGTGGCACCCAGCCCGTGGGAAAGGTCAGCCTCGAGCATTGCGCTGTTGAGAACTCTCTCCACAGGAAGATGAGATGGGACCCTTCGGGGGCAGCGAGCTGATGTCGGTGGGGGGGGGCAACAACTCAAAACAGGCGGGGGTGCATGGTCACAGAGTTCAGCGCACGCCATCCATGTCGCTGAGTGGTATGAGTCGAAACGGCCAGGGTGGTGTTTGTCTGACTCCTATCGTCTCAACAATAGCAGAACAAATTAAAACAACAAAACCTGGACTGGGTCTACAGGACATGAAGAACAACATCTGGAGATGTCGGACCTTCTCCTAACCAGGTTGCTAGGGCAGGGCGTAAGAAGATCATTATTTTCCCTAAAAATCACACCTGTCCTTAAATGAGCGAATGCTATGATCCAGTTGCCGCCCCATGGGATTCTCACCACAGCCCTCGGGCATGGGGGTGTGAAGCTTTCCACACAGAACAAAACTAAGGAACAGAGAAGTTAGATGATTTCTCCTGGGTCACAGAGGACAAAGGTAACAGACGGAGCCGCAGTTCAAACCTCGGTCTATCTGACCGCAAGGCTCACACTACAGGCAATTCCAACTCCTAGGGCTGTAGGGCTTCGGATGTTGTCCATCTTTACGGGAGCAGTTAGCCTCAAGTGTTTTCCCAGGAGCGGCTGGTGGGTTTGAACCACTGATCTGGAGGGGAGCAGGCCAACAGTACCAGCAGGGCTCTCTAAATTACCCAAAGGCTACGTACATGATCCCGTTACTTCATGTTTTCTGCTCCCTAGACAATTCCGACTGAGGCAGGTCTGTCCAAAAGCACGAAGGACGTCACGGCATTCTCAGAGGCGAAGCAAACATTAACTGGATGCAACTGAGCCGCCAAGAAGGCTGATGGACGTCCCACACCAAAGTTTTACATATGTCCCTATTTTTGCTAACTAACATCATTATAAATTTATAACATCGTTATACATTTTGTCTCTCAAGTTTAAAGGATTAGCTCAGCACTTTCCTCTAGGGAGACATTCACCAGCTCCCTGCTTTCCCTGAACCCATGGGGCTGCTCCCTTCGAGGTCTGCAGTGCATGGGAGAAAGGGGGGTCTTTCTGCCCCTATCAAGATCTGCAGCCTCAGAAACCCACGAGGGCAATTCTGCCCTGTCCTGTAGGGTCATTCGAAGTTGGAATGGACTCAGTGGCAGTGAGTTTGGTGTGAGGGCAGGTTTCTTCCACTGAAATGTTGTGTGCTTTCAGGGGCCTCCCTGCCGTTCCCACTCTCTTTACTCGCTGAAGCTGATGAGAAAGTTGATAAAGCGTCATGGTTCAGAATGCCAATCTTGGAGCTGGAGAGACAGTTCGGGGATATCCATTCAAACCCTGGTTTTGTCCCGTACTTCCTCTTGGGTGTCCTTTCTCTGCCTCAGTTTCTCATTGTATCAAATGAAGTGGGTAATAATAGTAGTTGGCACATTGTCACACAGCACTAGTAATGCATTTCTTCAGTACAACTACGAATGCATGTCTTCGGTACCACTAGTCATGCATTTCTACTACCCAACTGGCAGTTAGCGGTCCTATAAACACGTGAAAGATGGTATGATGCTGGTGCCATGAAGGTGGTGGTATTTTGCCAGCAGGATCCCCTGGGATGGGCAGGTTTCAGCAGAGATTCCTAACTAAGACCAGGAAGAATGGTGTGGTGATTCATTTCTAAACATGAGCCAATGGAAACCCTCTGGACCACAACAGATATTGTCAGCGGAGCCCCCCCCAGGTTGAAAGACGCCAAAGCCCACAGTGGCTGCAGCAATGGATCGAGCTCAAGGCTGCAGGAACGAGCAATGTCCCCTTCCATTGCGCATGGAGTTGTGCACGACCCAGTGGCAACTAACAACCACAACAACGTGTTCCGTGTGCTTCGTCCATGCCTGGCATCTGAGAAGCACTTCATAAACATCTCAGAAAGAAACAAAAAGCTTGGTTTATTGCTTGTATCTTATCTCAAGGAGGTTGGGCACACCCTTTCATGTTAGGTCCAGGCTGCCACCCAAGCATTCAAGCAAAGTGTATCTGCAAGCAGGCTTCTAAGGCTTAGTTCACTGAATACCTCCAGCTTGGAGTTTGCCTCGAACCAGTCCTGGTTCCCCACTTAAATGGTGAGGAAGGACAGTTCCTTCTTTACAGGGCTGTTGGGAGGATGGCATGGAGAACGTATTCATAGAAAAATGCTTAGCAGTGTGCAGGCACATGGTTAGTGGCCCATATGGCGTAACTATGATCACTTTCACATACTCTATGCCCAACAGCCCAATCAGATGGCTTCATCAGGTCCAGGAGAAAACTAAATTGAAAAACAACAACAACCAAACTCATTGCCATCAAGTCACGCTGACTCATAGTGAGCCTTTGGGACAGGGTAGGACTGTCCCTGTGAATGACGAAGACTGTAACTCATTGTGGAGTAGACCGAACCGAGCAAGGTTTGCCTGAGTCCAAAACACATACTCAGGAGCCCCTAGGCTGTGCAGATGGTTAAGCACTGGACTGGTAACTGAAAAGTGGGAGGTTCAAACCTACCTAGAGGTTCCTCGGAAGTAAGGTCTGGCCACCTGCTTCCAAAAATCTTGTGGAGCAGTTCCACTTGAAACACATGCCATTCTACGAGTCAGAATGGACAAGGAAAAACAAACAAGCCCCACTCACCGCTATCCAGTCCATGTCAAGCCCTAGTGGCATGGTGGTTATATGTTAGGCAGCTAACTGCAAGATCAGCAGTTCAAAACCACTAGTCATTTCACAGGAGAAAGATGAGGCACTCTACCCCGTGAAAAGCAACAGCCCCGAAACTTACAGGGACAGTTCTACCATGCCCTACAGGATCACTATGTGCAACAAAGGAACCACTTGAAAATTATCTTAGCTCACTGCAATGATCAAAATGTACACTTAACCACTGTGAGACTCTGCCTCTCCCAGCAACCATCTGTTGAATCCTTTCAAAGGCAGAATCACAAACCTCCTTCACATGGGGTTTTCCTGGGTGCCCCCAAATGACGGCATTCCATATCTCTACCATTCCCATCCACATATTTCTCTTTTCTCCCAGTGGAATTCAGATCTACCTAAAGGCCAGAGTCCTACCAAGCCCTCCAAGGCTGACATGAGAGCGTGAGGTGGGGTGGGCGGGCAGGCCACTGGGCTTCCCACTGTCTTGCTTCCCATCCAGCCTTGCTACATGCAAGTTGTGACTTTGGGAAAATCCTGGATCCTATTGCATCCTAAAAACGGACCTTGTAGGATCCGTGTGGGGAAATGCCTGTGACAGCGCCAACACACGGTGGGACTCAACATGAGACATAGCCTTCCATCTAGGCTCCAAGAGGACTCTTTGTGGATGTCCTTTGCGCTGACACTGCTCTCGACATGCCGACATTCTCTCCTCCAAGAGATTCTGAAGTTCTTGGGAGCAGTGCTTGTCTCCAGGGCCTGCTGCTGCCTAACAGGTGATCGGCAAACGAGACTGAATCACATCTGATGAAGGAACCCTAAGGAGTCTTCTACTCTTACCTGACACCTCTAAAAACCTCTCTGAGTCCACCCTCTCTCCCTTAACCATGATAAAATCACAGAAGCACCTGCAATGGATTGAACGGAAGGGGAGAAAATGACAACCCGGATCCTCTCCTGCCTTTTTCTACAGCGGCAGCTCAGGGGACAGCTGAAGAGGGCCCCCAACCACGGGCAGATCAGCGAGGGCAGACCTAGGGCAATGCAGCCCTGACGGCTGGGCATCCCAACCTTTATACCTTCTCGGCTGGCTTGGCAAAGACCTCCAGGCAAACAAACATACCGACATGACTTAGAACCACAGTGTCGCCAGGATGGAAATGGAAGAGAAACCGGCACTTGATGCAGGTTGTGATAATGCCACCTGTGTGGGGAGCCCCTGTGAGGACTTGGAGAGGCAGGTGTCTGGAAAACCCCTTTGCAAGGGCCCAGCAGATGCCACTTGCCCGGTGCATGTCTGAAGAGACACACTAACAGACGTGTGTGACTGAGTGGTCGAATTTTAAATGAATGAGAAGAACCATGAAGTCTACACCAACCCACGGTGTGTCATCAAGGACGGATTTTCCTTCTTAGGTGGCTCTGGGTGGAATCCAACCTCTACGTTTCAGTTAGCTGCCCGGCTCATTAACCAATTAATTGCTTAACTCCAATCAAATCGTTTACAGGTGATGCAACAAGGTCTCAGAGAGGGGAAAGGGTTCCTTTGTTCAAAGGATCATCAGGAAAGGCAGCTGGGGGACAAAAGAGACCCCTTTCTTTCTTTCTACAGGCTTTAGAAGTGGAGGAGTGGGTCTTAGATGACAACCCGGTGGCACACTGGACAGTCTGTATCTCTCGGGATCTGTGATGCTGGCTTCTCGTCTGGAACTCTAAAGGGACACCCGACATGAGCATCCTAGCGTCTACTAGTCCTTCCTTTGGGGTTGTCGGGAGTTGCATAACGTCTTAAAGAATGCGCCTGATGTGGCGCTGGAGAAGGCCATTAACCATTCAAAACATGGTTCGCCAAGGTTCTTGATGAGCCAAGATTCAGCACACTCCCGGCCACTGAGTGGATTCTGGCTCCTAATGACCATAGAAGGTGAGTGTAGGATGGTCCCTGCGGGATTCCGGGACTGTAGGGATGGGAGAGGAAAGCTCCCGCAGAGCAGCTGAACCGTTGGCAGCCCCAGGGACCAGGGAAGGCCAGGGCTCCTGCAGTAGCTCAGGGAGAGGGGATGAAGCTGGCCAATCACTTCATTTGTTCTAGGGTGAAGCCAAATGAGTAGGAGGCGCCTCACGTGCTTGGGAATCAAGGGCTTTCAATTGCCCGAACCCTCATTTTACAGGCAGTGCACATTCGTCTTGGGAGGGCTGAAAGGCTGGCCTGGATCACATTACGAGTGCCTCCATCGCAATGAAAAGCCAACCAGGAGCTCTCCGCCACCCTCTAGACTTCTGGATGCGGGCCCCGCTTTCTCTTCTCTTTCCTGACTCAGCCTAACCCCCGCACCCCGTCAGATCCGGTTGAGTAGGGAGGAGGGTGAGAAACTCAACCTGGACGACCTCCTGAGGGTGAACCTGTGGCTCTGTGGGAGGCAGGTGCACCTCCCAGCAGGGGCCGGCGGAGGCTAGGGGATTGAGAACCCCGGAGGGGCAGGCTGAGGACAGGTGTCCAGAAAAGACTGACTTCGGCGCCCCTGGGCAGTCGAACGGTCCAGCGCGCACACAGCGGCCTGAGGCCCTTTGCAACTGGCCTCTCTCCCCGTCTCATCAGCCTTTTGTTGTCAGCCTCCGCCTCCGGCTCCCGCTCCTGCCCTACGGTCCCCCGCGCCCCCCGCCCCCCCCAAGTCACCCCAACTGCACTCATAATATTTTGCTTTGCGCCGGGTCTGTTTTCCACCACCAACTTCCAAGGGTCTCCATGGCGACGCGCTGGGGGAGGGGGCGGGCTCGGCTTTGGCGATCCCAGGCCCAGGCCGCTGTGCGGCCGCCGCAAACTTTCGCGTCTCTCGGGCTCTGGACTCGGCGGGAAGGCGCGCTGCCCGCCGCCTGCCCGCGCAGGGCCATGTGCGCCCTGTCGGCATCCGCACCCACAAGGATTGCAGCCGCAGGGCTCTGGGACCCCGAGGGACCTTGACCCTGATGACAAAACCCAGACACACCAGCGCCTGGCAGGTGGCTGAGGTGGGGACGCGCATGACCTCGCCTCAGGCCACACACAGGCCCTGGGAGGGAGAGCCGGTCTAGTTTGGGATCAGGAGGTCGGCTGGGGGCCCCGGCCAGCTGATTCGATGGCCCAGGCAGAGAAAGGGGCTTCTCCTGCCCAGCACCTGGGAGATGATCCAGGAGCTCGGGCCCGGGTCCCTTCCAGGAGGCTCTCCCGATGGGCACCACTCCAATGGCCCCGCTTTAGGGGCCCACAGAGCCAGACTGCGGCCTGGCCCGACCGGAACCCGCAGACCAGAGTGCGGCCCTGGTGGCGCGGCCGCGACCACCAGTTTCAGCTTTGGGGGAGCTCTGGCCGCGCCAGCGCAGGGTTTGGGGGATAAGGGCAGGAAGCGGGCAGCGGCAGAAGTTTCCCGTTCGGACTGGGCAGTGTCCTCTAAAGCGCCAGCCCGTGTCGCAAGAAATGATCCTTCCGTGGCGTAGGCGACCAACTCGGCCCTAACCCACTTGGCTCAACTTCTGGGTGGCCTTCGATGCCACCCACTTTTCCCTCTCCGTCTCAAATGTCCGGGCAAGAGGGTAACTGCGCAAAGCTGGACCCAGCAGGCGCATGGGCTTGGCCTCACCTCGATTTCGCGCCGCCGGCGTCCTAGTGGGACGCGCGGGCCACGCGGGGCTCGACCCCCACTACTCACCCTCCCGCAGGGGGTGCTCCGCGTGACGCCCCGGCTGCGGAGAGACCCCTGGGGGACAGTGCGCCGCCGACCCCCTGTACACGCCCTCCGCTTTGGCCTGGAGCGGCGTGGCGCAGCCGGAGCCACAGCCCAGGGCGGCTCCGCTTTGTGGGGCTCCAGGGCCGGGTGGAGGAGCCTGAGGGCCAGGAGGCGCGCGCCGGCTCCCCCGCCTCCCCCGATGGAGCCATTGTCCTCGTCCCACACTTGTTGAGTATTTGGGGGCAACGCAAGGAATATATTACCGGCTCGGTGCCAGGAACAAAGGGGCGCGTTTCCGCAGGTCACGCTGAAGTGGCCCCAAGGCAGGCCACTAGAGCCCGGCCCCAGCAAAACTGTTCTCCTTGGCCCCGTGGCACTTGGCGGGGATTTTCCTCCTAGGAGTAGGGGACCGAAGCCCGGCCTGCGGCCTCTCGGACGGAACCGGGACACTTCCCGACTTCGCCCCGGCAGCGGCTGCAAATGGGATGTTACAATCCTTTCGGGATGAAACTTTAGCGCTTCTTCAGGGTCGTGGCTTGGAGTGCGCGAAATTTGCTGTAAAACGAGCGGAATCGAACTTCGCCCAGGAGCGTTCGTTCCAGCCGGCGGGGCCGAGGGGACTTTTACATAACAAGAGAGACTGGGGGTGGGAGTGGGGGTTGATGACTAATTGGATTAACTTCTCTGGGAGGGTGGTGAGGCTTGGTTCCTGGGTCGGACCACGCTGAGCCGCCCTTCCTCGTCCGGGGTTTTGCACACGCGAGTGAAACACACCGGGCGCGTCTCGGGTCATTTTTTGCACGAGGCTCTTCCCCAGAAACTTTTGATTCTGAGTTCCGAGTGGCTTCCTAGGGGTTTCTTAGATACACGGAATAGCCGGGAGCGATGCGAATGAGCAAAGGCTTTTTAGGACGTTTGCTGCTGAGGACGAGGTAACTAAGTGCTACATAGGGGGCAGAAAAAGAACATTCCCAGAGCCCCCACACACACACCAGCCCAGAGAGGAGCAGCATCCACAGCGCGCCCCAGAACGGCGATCCGGTCCTATATGTAGGTTGGAAGGTGCCCCAAGTCCCCAGCTGGGTCAGGGTAGGTTTGTAATGCAGGCAGCCCCCACTTTCCTGCGGGAGCCCCTTGCAGGGACTGGTCACACACCACAGACTTGGATTTTTGTTCTAGGCTATGCGGCGCTAAAGTTGGGGTGTTCTGAAGGTGCCTTGTGACCCAGGCGCTGGCGATCAAAATGCGGGCGGGACTCCTCTCCCGCTCTGCGCTTGCTTTGCGGAGGGCGGAGAAGACCCCAGCACAACCTGTCGGGTACCTGCAGCCGGGCGTGCAGGGGATCCGAACACTTCTCCCAGCCTGGGTATGTCACTGCAGTTAAGAAGGGGGGTTCCCGGGCTCCATCTTTACCCACCTGATAGCGGCCCACACCCACTAGGGGAGCGCGCTCCCAGAGGGATACGAGACAATCAACTCCCGAGGAAAACGGAAACACTCCACAGATACACCGAGGGCGCGGGTGTCGCCGCCAGTAGGGCCGCGGCAGAAACCTGGAGGGGCCCGGAGTCTTTCTGCAGCGATTAAGAAAAGATCATCTGGGGTTTCTGCCCGAATGACCTCTGCTCCCTCCGCACACCCATTCCCAGCCCGCCTGGGAGTGGAAGGGGGCGGGGAGGCAGAGGGGGTCTCCTGCTGGTGTTGATGTGCTCAGGAAACAGGCGCCTGAGGGTTAGGAGACAGCAGAGGCTGGAAGGCACTTGTTGCTGCGCTCGGCGGAGCGCAGCCTGGATTCTCCCAGGCATCGCGTCCAGTCCAGCTGCTGCCCCGGCCCAGACCGCGCCGGTCGCAGACCCTATCTCCCCAAGGAACCCCGAGGCTGCTGCCGAGCCCCGGCCGGCGCCCACTAGGCGCAGGACCGCAGCTGAGGGTGGGGGTGTTCACACCCAAAGCACTTCCTGGGGGAAGGCTTCAGGGCGCCTGACTCGCTTCTAGAAGTTTGGCGGTCCTTCAAAAGCGCTGGAGAGGGAGGTGGCGAGCGCACAAGGCGCCCGGCAATGAACCGGGATGCCTGGCTTTTTTTTCTTAAAAAACTCTTCCCTGGTCCCTCTCCTTCACGACGACAGGACGCCGCCACCCCAAAAGTTGACTCCCACCACCAGCAGCCCTCACGTTGCGGAGGGGGGTGATGGGGGCGGGGTGCCAAGGCGATCAGCGGGCCTCGCCTTTCGCGCCGCGCCCGGCCAGCTCGCCCCAGTCGGGTGGGAGCTGGGCGCGCGTCGCGTCGTCGGGCGCCCCTTCCTGGCACGGTGTCTTCCCCGCTCCCCGGAGGACCGGCGCCGCGCGCGCCCCCCGGGCCCAGCGGGTTCGCCGCCGCCGCTCGCTCCAGCCGCGGGGCCCACCGCCCTCCTGGGCCCGCAGGCCGTTCCGCTCCGTTTCCCTTCCCTCTTCCCAGCCCGGGCGCGCACCGCTCTGCCCAGGAGGCCCCCAAACTCCGAGGCAGAACGGGACCCGAGAGGGGCCGGTCAGCTCGCCAAGTTCCGACCAGTGGCAGCGAGCTCGCCGCGAGCCGGCGCCTCTGGACGTGACGGGGTGACCAAGGCCAGTGAAAGCGCGCCCCGTTCCCCCCGCGCGCGCACACGTACTTCCACGCGGTCCACGGGCACCGGTTGCAAACGGGTGCCCGCGCGGCGTCCTTTCTCGAGAGCTCACTGTCAAGTTGAAGCATCGGAACTTTTTTGCAACTCTTGCAGAAGTTCCCCCTCTCCCTCCCAACTGGCTCCCCATTCCCGGCCCCACACACCCCCCGCAGGACTAACCTGTGGAATCCATGTCGGGTTCCTCCAGTAGCCCACAATGCATGCTCTTCCCATGGACAGCACAGGCGCCCCCAAAAGTCCTGATGTTTGGGGATCCCTGTGCTCGAGATGCTCAGGGAGGAAGGGAAGGAGGGAGGGGAAGGAGAGGGGGCCGCGGGATGCAGGGGAGGGGAAGCGGAAAAGAAAGAAAAGAGAAAGAAGAAAAGACGGGGGGCGAGTGCCGAGAAGGAGCGGGCAAGGAAGCGAGCGAGCGCGGGGACACTCGGTAATCCAGCCGGGCAAAGCCTAACCCGTCAAAATGTTTGCGAATGTTTCATGGGAAAAAGCATCATTTTATAGGAGCCCCGATGGGAGCAATGTCATTGATAGGCCAGCCGGCCTGATGAATGGCCGCTCGTCAGATGGGGCCGTGGCGAGGCGCTCTGTGAAGCCCATTGTGGGCCTGTTTTGAATAAGAAAAGCCGCCTCCGAAAAGGGGGGCTCCGAGCGACGCAATCCCAGCCCTCCGACTTCCCCCTTCTATTATAGCATTAGCAACGTTTTTCTTATTTAAAGTTCCAGAGGCCTTCTCCAGCCTTCGCTGGGCACTCATTATGGACGAAATCAAAATTGGCTTAGATGTGGCCCCCTCCCCCCCGCGCGCCCCCTCCCCCTCCCCCTCCCCCCGCTCCCTCTCCGACCCGGTGCGGCGCGGGCAGGGAGGGGGCCGGCGGGGGCGGGGGGACACTGGGACACCGGCAAGGTTGGGGACTGGCCTCCTCGGCCACGAGTGGGCCCCTCTCCCTCGCATCTCCTCGTACGCCTCCTCCCCGCTTGGTCCCGGGTTGTTAAACTTGGGAGGGGGCTTGAGAACGCGAGGGGGGCCGGCATCGCGACTCCCGCGCGCACTCGTGGACACGCGTGGGGGAGGGGAGGGGAGTGAGCTGCGAGTTGGGGGGGGTGGCCAAGAGTGGGAAGGAGTCGCAGCCCTGGGAAGCCAGCCGCCAGCACGGGCGTCCAGAAGGCTGCTGGCCAGGGAGGGGGCAGGGCCCCGCTGGCCTCCAGAACTTTCTCCCCGACGGTCTCCTTCCCCCCGCGCTCGCCCGGCCCCGGGTTCTAGCTCCTGGTCCCTCGCCGCGTCTCTCTCTGTCTCGGCGGCCCCCTCCACGGCTCCCTCTTGGCCTGCTGGTCCCTGTCCAGCCCCTGCCCCCCACGTCTCTTTGTCTCTCTCTAGGACTTTGTCCCCCTCTGTCTCTCTCCCCACCCCCGTCTCTTCCCTTAACTCTGTCTGTCAGTCTGTCTGTGGCCCAGCCCCTCCCCTCATTCCCTCCTCCTTCCCACCAGCCGGGAAGTTGGTGAGAAGCCCCGGCGACCAAGCGGGGACGCGGTTTTCCCAGGGACCCCCTCCCCGGCAGAGTTTAAAGTGCAGAAAGAGGGGGGCGATAGGGCTGGAAGTGGAAGTGGGGGGGCCGGCTGCGTCTCCGCGGGCCCCGATAAAGTGGCTGTTCGCGGGCCGGCAGCGCTGTGATTAGAATATGAATGGGCCTCGGCGGGCGGAAGAGAAAGGCGGATTACCCGGGTGCTTTGACCATGGACAGAGGCAGCGCCGCCGCGCCGGGCAGGGGGGCTGGCCGGGCGGGTCTCTAACGCCGGCCTCTGGGCTGGGGATGCGAGGAGTGGGGGTGGTGGTCTCTAATCTGAGACCCAAGCTGGGCGGGGCTCCCTGCAGCCTTAGGAGAGCCCCCAAAATTCACTCCTCTAGCAGGGCAAAACGGGGCAGCGGTG
>NW_022103898.1:19981716-20002254 GCF_000313985.2 Echinops telfairi
GGGGGGGGCGGCAGGGACTAGCACGTTCCGAGTTAAGGTCACGGTGTAGCTGGAGGGGGGTGGCTCAGTCTGGGACTGGACAGTTTCAGAGTTCAGCGGATTCCAACTAAGGGGTTCATAACCTACCCCCCTCCACCCCCCACTCCCGCTCAGCTTTTGGGGGCCTCAGCTTCCTCATCTGTAAAATGGAGCAAAGATGACCCCTGGAAGACATGAATTAAATCAGGGAGCGAGTATAAAGCCCTCCCCCACCCCACCCCTGGCATTAGCGGTACCTTCTCTGAAATTTTTCCCATCCGCTCCCAACACACTCCCTCTTGGCTGGGGCTTTCTTAAAACCCAAGTCTCAGCTAAGTGTCCTGTCCCTCACCACTCAGTGTGCTGGGGACGTGCTTCGTCCTCTGTTCTTCCGCAGGGACTTTGTTTTGTTTGGCGGCACAGTCAGGCACAGTCCTGTGGCTCATGAGATGGTTTGGTTTGGTTTCCTGCAGTGATATTTGGTGTGAAGGAAATGGGTCAAGAAGGAAGAGTGGGGGGCGGGGGTTCGACTGTCACTGCATGTCCTGGAGTTATGCTCAGTTCCACTTCTTGCTGCCTCAACTTCCCCCCGCTGGAAAAGGGGAGGATAATCTTTTTAAAACCTCCTTTAAATGGGAGGGTAGAAGACTTCACGAGGTTGTTCCCTGAGTGGCACCGATGGTTAAGGGCTCAACCACTGATCTAAAGGTATGTGGGTTGGTGGGTGGAATCCCACCAGTAGGAACCTTGGAAGACCACCCCACCACCACCTGGCAAGCTGCTGCCGAAAGATGACAGCCTTGAACCCCGCACACAGGAGACCACGGGGAGTCAGAACGCAGGCAAAGATCCAGTCTGGTCATCGGTAATATGATTGTCCCCCATGGTCAGAGAATAGGGGCAACTGGCGCAGGACCGGGCAGTGTTTTGTTCGGCTGTGTGTACGGTTGCTGTGGGTCGTCATGGACTCCACGGCACCTAGCACCACCCACAGGTGCCCTGAAGTCCATTTCAGCTCACAGCGACCCTCTGCCCCACAGAGTGAAAGGCTTCCTCCCTGATGCTCCCATGCTGGAGGCCAACTGGGAGAACCCATCTCCTGAAGGGGCTTCCTCTTTTTAGCTGGCCCTCAATTTTACCAAGCAACTGTTGCTACCCAGGGACTACTCTCTCCTGGTAACATGTCCAAAGTCCACAGGATGAAGTCTCACCACCTTGGCGTCTATGGGGCATTTGGGCTGTACTTCTTCCAGCACAGCCGTGTTCATTCTTGCAGCGGCCCATGGGATATTGAACACTCGCCAACCCGATGCAAAGGTACCACCTCCTCTTCTGGCTTCCTTACTCTGGGTCCAGCTTCCCCATGCACATGACGCTACTAAACAAACCATAGTTTGGGTCAAGGGCACTTTAGGACATCTTTGCTTTTAAACATTTTTAGAAGTGTGTGTGTGTGTGTGTGTGTGTGTGTGTGTGTAGTATTGCCTAGTGCAATACTTTTAGTTCTTTGCTGCACCAATTGTGGATTCCAATAAAGTGAAATCTTGACGATATCAATCTTTTCTCCATTTAGCGTGATGCTGTTTATCGGTCCAGTTGTGAGGATTTTTGTTGTATTGATATTTTTGTTGCGTTGATAGTGAGATGTACTCTATACCAAAGGCTGTTGTCTTTGATTTTTATCTGTCCATGCTTTAAGTCTTCTGAAAAGAAAATGTCAAAAAGAATTGGAAATGACCCAAATTAAACAGACAGCTCTCTATGTGTTGTGTTGAGTAAAGGTAGACATTTGAGCCACCATTCATCCTCCAGAGTAAGACAGGCTACAAGGGAGAAAGGAGTGTCCACTTCTGGAAAAGTTGGTCAGGAGGATACCATCTAACACAGCACCGGGAAAGGAGCCTTCCGGTTGGAAGGCACTGACAGTACACGAGAGAAGAGCAGCCTCCGCAAAGGAAAGTCAACTCTAATGACAGGGACAGCTCTCAGGACTTTCCCTGGGCCGTGTGGTACAGCTCAAAACAGAACAAACAGTCACAAAATCCATAATGATTTGAATGTGAAATGTGCAAAGTATAAATCTAGGAACATTGGAAACCATCAAAAATAAAAAGACAGATAAAAGATTTTCGGCATTAATGAGCTGAAGTGGGCTGGTATAGGCCCTTTTGAATCAGACAATCCTATAGTCTACTGTGCTGGGAATGGCAGGTGAAAGGGGAGTAGCATCACCTTCATCCTCAAAAATAACATTTCAATCTCTAGCTTCACGGACAATGCTGTATGTGATCATATCCATTTGCCTGCAAAGATGCTGAGTTATCATGACAGGTAATCAAATCGACAAGCTAACCACTAAAGCCAAAGATGAAGTAATGGAAGACTCTTAAACCAACTTCCGCAGTCTGAGATCGGACATTCCATCAAGATGCATCGATAATTACCGGTGATTGGAATGTGAATGTTGGAAACAAAGAGGAAGAATCAGTCATTGAAAAATAAAGCCTCTGTGATAGAAGCAATGCTGGAGGTCACATAATAGAATGTTTCCAGACCCAGGGCTTCTTCATTGCGAATACCTTTCTGCAAAAACACAAACCATGACTAGACACACGAACTTTGCTGGGTGGAATATATAGGAATCAAATTGACTACATCTGTGGGAAGAGACCTCCGAAAACTCAATATGATTAATCAGACAAGTCTAGGAGATGATTTCAGAACAGCTTTCCATTGCTCATATGGAAATTCAAGTTGATACTGAAGAAAATTTAGAAAGAACGGGAGTTGGAAAACCAGAAGAGAAGAACACACAGCATTTTCCAAGCTGTAAGAACTGAAGAAAATATTCAAGCCTCGAGTTTCAATATTGAAGGATTTTCTTGGCAAGATAGTTCATGATGCAGGAGGCATCCAAAAAAGATGGAAGGGGAGGAGATGGTGGGCGGACCTCATCTGAATTCCCCTGGCTATACAAGGCAGGAGGAGAATCCAACTCTACATCTGTCCAAGGTCAGACAAGCCTCCACTCATTAACCTCCTTTACCTTGTTCTGAAACCAACCATCTCTTCCACAGCATTCTATTTTTCTACTAGATTCAATAATCCATTGCAATGCGCACAGAAAACCCACAAATAATACTCACTATTATGGGATATGTTAGGACGCTAACAGGTTACAAGAGGATTAAAAAGCATTACAGATTCAGTCCTCTTCCCATTACAGCACCTCTTCTCAGCCATGCCAGGAGGCAGGTCTCTCTCTGGTCCTCGTCTCAAGCATGCAGCTCCTCGCTCTCTACTTCCCTCAGGCAAGTGCTACAAAGCTCTTCTCATGCTGAAAGAGGCAGAAAGGGTGCCTTACTCTACAAACTAACCTCCTGCCCAAAGGCACTCAGCTTTAATCTCTGTAGGCTGAGGAGTCTATACTCTGTCTGTCTTGGTCTTGTCTTTGGTACCTCTGCTGCCACATCACCCAGGGCCCTGCATCTGATGGCTCTCCTGTCTTGATGGTTGTGGAATTCCCTGTTCCTGCACCTGCAATAATGTACTTCTATACCCAGCAAAATGACACAACCGACCAATGCCTGAGTTAGAGTCCTTACACCTTATTTGCACGCTCCGACCCAGACACTGGATACGAGTTGCAAACACTGCGGATAGAAGAGCCATAGCAAATCCTCCCACTTCACTACAGAGTCAAGGCACCGGAAAAGAATCGGCCAACCTTCATCCATGCTAGGAGGTAATGTATGATCAAGAAGCGGTGGCCTAGAAGGGAGAAGGACAAGCTGTGCTGAAGGCATTGGCGACAAACACGGTTCCGGGAATTGAGAGAATACCATTTGAGATATCTCAATAAATGGATGAAATGCTTACTCACCCATGCCAAGAAATTGGAAAGCTACCAGGCAAACTGACCGGAAGAGATCCATGTTGGTGCCTATCCCAACAAACGGTGGCCCAACACACTAAAGAAACGATCAAACAATATCATCAGTATCAAATACCAGTAACAGTTTGCTGCATATAATTCAGGAAATTGAGGAAGACTCAATATGCAGATGACACATCTTTCTTCCAGAAAGGGAAAAGGACTTCACGCATATCCCGATGAAGATCAAAGATACAACCACCCATATGGATCACACCTCAACATGAAGAAAGTGAAAAATCCTCACACGCTCCGTAAGCAACATCATGATCAACAGACAATACTGAAGGTGTCCAGGACTAAATTTTACTCGATTTTGGATCCACAGTTTGGACATGTTGTCAGGAAAGACCAGTCTCTGGAGATGGACATCATGGTGGTAAAGTGGAGGGCCAGCAAACAAGAGGACGGCCCTTGATGAGACGGATGGACACAGTGGCTGCAGCAATGGGCTCAGGCATAAGACCAATTGTGAGTATGGTGCCGCTCTGGGCAGTGTTTCCTTCTATTGTGCACAGGGTCTCCATGGGTCGGAACTGTCTTAATGGCACCTAACAACAAAACCACGCCGTGGATCCAGGAAAAAAATGCTGTGAAATGAGTCCCTTGATCTGAGACAATGCTGAGTGAGAGGCCATGCTAGGAGAACAATGTGGTGCAGCCTGTGTGATCATGAGATGTCGATGGGATCAGGAATCAGGCATCAGAAGACCCCAAACAAACAAATACATCAATGCAAATAATGTGGGTCAGAGCGGAGACCCAAAGCTCATCTGGAGACAATTGGACATTCCCTCACAGAGGGTCACAGGAAAGAATGAGACAGCCAAGGTGCAGCATAGCACTGGTGGAGCATACAACTTTCCTCTAGTTCTTTAATGCTTCCTCCCCACCACTATCATGACCCCAGTTTTACCTTACAAATCCGGCTAGACCAGAGCATGTACACTGGTACAGATAAGAGCTCTCGACACACGGATTCCAGGACAGATAAACCTCTCAGGAATAGTAATGGGAGTAGCAATACCACGAGGGTGGGGGAAAGTAGGGGAAGAAGGAGGAGAAATGGGGAACTGACTATAATGATCAACGTATAACTATCAACACCACCCCCAGGGGGACAATCAATAGAAACATGGGCAATGGAGACAATGGATGATATAAGATATGAAAATGATAATAATTTATAGTTACCAGGGATCTACAAGGGAGGGAGGGGAGGAAAAATAAAGGAGCTGATACCAAGGGCTCAAGCAGGAAGAAAATGTTTTGAAAATGATGATGGCAACATATGTACAAATGTGTTTGATACAATTGATGTATGGATTCTTATAAGAGCCCCTAATAGATGATTTATTAATTTTTAAAAAGAAAGAAAAAATATAAATGTGGTGGAATTAAATTTCTTTCTTTCTTTGTTTTGTGAAATTTCTTGATAAGGCTTTTCTATCCTTGTCTCAGATGATTAGGTGGGGCTGTGCACATGGAGCATGTATAACAAAAATAAAGTAACAATGCAAATAGGATAACTATAATAGGGTAATGTTGCTATTCCCCCGGCTACAGGGATGAGCCATTTTGTCAGGGATTGAAATCTCAGGACCGCTGGCAGAAGAACCCCCAGTGCAGCATGTTTAAGACCTCCGTCTAAATAAGTGGAGGCGGAGACCAGAGGCCCCAGAGGCTGAGGTAAGGAGACCATGAGACAGAACAGAGGGGCTGCCCCAAGACCATGAGATTGTGTGGCAGAGCAGCAGGCCAGATTCCTAGACCAAGGTGACAGTGGCCAGGGAACTATGTGGCTGAGAGGTTGCGGACTGGAGAGAGATTGGCTGCTGGCTAGGAGAGGTGCTGCTGTAGACCGATGACCGTGTCCTTACTGTTTACCATTCCTGGCTTGTGTAGCCTGTGAACCCCCCTAGTGAGTCCCCTTTAATCGTTAATATTATTTGTGGCAATGAATTACTGAACTTAGCATGTTAATAGAGTGATGTCGGAGAAATGTTCGTGTCAGAATAGGGTGGAGAAGGATGGAGGATGAAAGTGGAATAGGTAATCCAGGGGAGCTCACATACAGCCCCCTCTCCGCCATTTCATCCAGTAAGTCATTCTGTAAGTCCACCAACGGTAGTATTAGAAGGAACGTTGCATGCAGGGAAGCAAGTCCATAGCCAGATTAAGTGTCTGTCCCAGTAAAACAAAGCCCTGCCCTTTCCATGAGAGACATGGTCCAAATGTGGGCTACCGGTCACCAGGCTGCTTGCTGATCTCCCCAAGGAGCGATCCCTATCTTCGTGTTGGCCCCTCTTGCTGGCAGCTTGGGCATTTAGCAGTGGCAGCAGCAAAGCAGCCTTCCAGTGAGTGGAAGTCCATGCTGCTAAGCCCATGCATAACTTCCATCCCTGCCACCATGCCACTCTGTTCATGAGCCCATTGGACAATGACAGGAGTGACCGGAGAAAGAGAATGACTGTTTTCCACAGAATCCAATCCACTGGATTGTTAAAATTCTCCTCTGCAGAGGTGACTTTCTGATGAACATTTACATGAGATACAAATAGCTTCACTTTGTTGGCCCAGTCAGAGAGTCTATCCACATCTGTCTTCCTCACATCGCCTTGTCACCAATTTCCCAATCACGACAGAGTCCATGAATCAGTATGCTCTGTGGAAGCAAGGAAGGTGTGACTTTGTCTTAAGTACTTTGGACATGTTGTCAGGAGAGACCAGTCCCTGGGGAAGGGCGTCACGCTTAGTAAAACGGAGGCTCAGTGAAAAGAGGAAGGTCCTCAAGGCGATGGATTGACACAGTGGCTGTAACAATGAGATCCACCAAGATCAGAACCATTGTGAGGATGGTGCTGGACTAGGCGGGGTTTCTTTCTGGTTGCTTTGAGTCTGAACCAGCTCAATGGAACCTAACAACAACGAATGTCTCCCGAAAACATGTTCGAAGCACATGAGACACAGTCTCACCATTGTCACTTCTAAGGAACATTCTGGCTGTACTTCAGATTTCCTGATTCTTCTGGCAGTTTGTGGAATTTGCAATATTCTTTCCCAGCACTATAATTCAAATGCATCAATCATTCTTCGGTCTTCCGTATTTAATGTCCGACTTCCACATGCACGTGAAGAAATTGAAAATACCATGGCTTCGGTCAAATGCACCATAGTCCTCAAAGTGACGTCTTTACTCTTCAAAATTTGGAAAAGAGATAAGGCAGCAGATTTGCCCGATGTAATTATGTCAGTCATATTCTTGACTTCTGCTTCCACCCCCATTGATTGTGGATCCCCAAGGAGGAAATCTCCCATCTTTTCTCTGCTTACCATGATGTTCTCTTTATCTTTTTACCATGATGTCTTCTATTGGTCCAGTTGTGAGGATTTTGAGATGCAATCCATGCTGAGTGTTGCAGTCCTTGATCTTCAGCAACCAGTGCCACACGTCCTCGCTTTCAACAGGGAAGGTTGTGTCGTCTGCATATCGCAGGTTACTAATAAGCTTGCCCTTGATGCCGTGTTTGTCTTCATATTGTCCATCTTTTCAAATGATTTGCTGAGCATACAGGTGAAATAAATATGGCGAAAGCATTTCCCTGATTTTAAAAGACACAGTATGCCCTTGTTCAGTTAGCACAACTGCTCTTGGTCCATGCACAGGTTCCACATGAGCACATGAAGTGTTTTTGAATTTTCATCCTTTGTAATGCTATCCATAGTTTCTGTATGATCCATGCACTTGGATGCTTTTGCATAGTCAATAAAATACAAGTAAACATATTTCTTGTATTCTATTCTTTCAGCCAAGTTTCACCTGCCTTTAGCCATAATATCCTTTATTCTACATCTTCCTGGTTTCCACTTGCAATTTTTGGTGGCTCCCTGTCATTGTACTGCTACAACCAGTGTTGAATGATCTTCATCAAATTTTTACTTCCACGTGATATTAATGATATTCTTCAATCTTCTTTTCATTCTGTTGGATTGGCTTTCTTGGGAATGAGCACAAATATGGGGTTTTCCAGTCAGTTGGCCAGGTAGCTCTTCCAAATTCCTTAGTGGAGGTGAGTGAGTGCTTTCAGTGCTTCAACAGCTTGTTGAAACATTCCAATTGGGATTCCATCCATTTCTGGAGCCTTAGTTTTGCTAATGAATCCACTGTAGCTTGGAGGTCTTCCTACAGTCTCATTAGTTCTCAGTCATCTTGAAATGGTTGAATGTCAACTCGTTAGGTTTGGTATACCGACTGTGTATCCTGCCCATCTTCTTTTGATGGTTCCTGCATCATTCAATATTTTGCCCATAGAATCTTTCAATAGTGCAACTCAAGGCTTGATTTTTTCCCCCTCAGTTCTTTCAGCTTGATATATGCTGAGCTTGTCCTTCCTTTATAGTTTTCTAACTCCAGGTCTTGGCACATCTCATTATAAGACTTCACCTCCCTGATCTGCTCTTTTCATTTTTCCTGTCCAGCTCTTTGAGTTCATTTCTCTTCCATTCCCCCTAACGACTCTGTGATCATGAATTAAGAGAATAGTCCATGGGTTTGAAGTTATCCATAAGGTCTTCATAGCTTCAAAACATACACACATGCCTTCATCTTACTTTGGACATGTTGTCAGGAGAGCCTCGTCTCTGGAGTCGGACGTCATGCTTGGTAAAGTGGAGGGGCAGCCCAAAGGAGGAAGGCCCAGGAGATGGACCGACCCAGGGTCGGCAGCAGTGGGCCCAGGCACAGGAACAACTGTGAGGCTGGCTGGTGCAGGCCCTGCAGGGTTTCACTCTGTTGTGCATTGGGTCGCTATGGGTGGGACCCAACTTGATGGCTCCCCAAAACAGCACCACCTGGTTTAACCACCACTTGACTGTCAGTTTGTCAGACTGTGGGGGCTTGTGTGTTGCTGTGATGCTGGAAGCGATGTCAAATGCCAGCAGGCTCTCCCAAACTGAACAGGTTGCAGCGGAGCTTCCAGATTAAAACCAAACAATTAAGAAGGCCTCAGCTGCCCACTTTGGAGGAAGTAGCCACTGAAAACTTTCTGCATAGCCTGAAACCTGGTCAGATACTGACGGCCTAAGACCAGGAGGAGGCCATTGCCAGAGACAGTGATGGAGGATGGGTCCCTGGAGTCAGAGGACACTTGAAAGGTGACTTAGGCGGAGCAGCTTTCCTGGAGTCGAGTCGACCATGGTGGTGGGAGTCAGGGAAAGCATGGGAGAGTGAATTTTTAGGATTTTCATTTGCTCATGGGCATGACTCAAGATAAGAGGAAACAGCTGCAAAAAATGTGCTAATGACCAGAACTTGCAATGCGTGAATATGCATCTAGGAAAATTAGAAATGGTAAAAAATGAAATGGAACTCAGAAAGATCAATATCCTATGCGTTACTGAACTGATATGGACTAGTATTGGCCATTTTGCATCAGAGAAACATATGATTTACTATGCTGGGAATGACCCCATAAAGAGAAATGACCTTGCGTTCGTTGTCTAAAAGGACAGCGCAAAATCAGACTTGAAGTACAACATTTTCTGTGGTAAGATAATATCTACCTGCTTTCAAGGTAACTCAATCAATTATTCAAATTTATGCACCAACCACAAAAGGTAGTGCTTCAAAAATTGAAGAATTCTACCAATGTCTTCAGTCAGAAATTGATCAAATGTGCAATCAAAATGTATTAATAATTATGGACAATTGGGATGCAAAAGTTGGAAACAAGGAGGAAGAAAATATGGCCTTGGTAATAGAAATTAAGCTGGAGATCAAATGATAGAATTTTTCAAGACCAACAACTCGTTCATAGCAAATACCTTTTTTTCAACAACACAAAAGGAGTGGACTTCTCCAGATGGATACACAGATATCAAATTGACGACAACTGTGGGAAGAGATGCTGGAGAAGCTCAGTATCAGCAGCAAAAAGCAGGTCGGGGCTGACTGCGCAATAGATCAGCAATGGCTCATATGTAAAGCTCAGGATAAAGCTGAAGAAAAATAAGCTTATGGGAACCAAAACACAGCCTTGACTATGTCCCTCCTGAATTTCTAGAACATCTCAAGAAGAGATTTGACTCATTGAATATTAATGACAGAAGACCCGACATGTCCCTCCTGAATTTCTAGAACATCTCAAGAAGAGATTTGACTCATTGAATATTAATGACAGAAGACCCGACAAGCTGTGGAGTGACCTCGAGAATATCATACATGAAGAAAACAAAGGTCATGAAGAGAGAAACTATCAGAAGAGACTCTGAAACGTGCTCCTAATCATAGAGTTGTGAAAGAAAATGGAAGAAATGATGAAGTGAAAGAACCAAATAGACAATTTCAAAGGGACACTCAGGAAAAACAGAACCAAATATTACAATGAAATATGCCAAGACCTAGAATTAGACAGCCAAAGGGGAAGAACTCGCACAGCATATGTTAAACTGAAGGAACTCAGGGAAACACTCGAGCCTTGCTTTGCAATATTGAAAGATTTTATGGGCAAAACATTGAATGATGCAGGAAGCACCAAGAGAAGTTGGAAAGAATATACAGAGTCACGGTCCCCAAAAGAACATAGGTAACATTTCACCATTTCAGGAGGTGGCATATCAGCAAGAACCAAAGGTGCTGAAAAAAGAAGTTCAAGCTGCAATGAAAGCATTAGCCAAAAACAAGGCTCCTGGAATTGATGGAAGACCAACTGAAATACTTAATCAAGCTGATAAAATACTGGAAACAGCTACTTACTTGGCCAACTGACTGGAAGAAATCCATATTTGTACCTATTCAAAAAAGAGAACCCAGCAGAATGCGCAAATTATAAAACAGTATCGTTGATATCGCATGCAAGTAAAATGTTGTTGACGATCGTCCAACAGTGGTTGCAGAAGTGTACCGTAGAGGTGTAGGCCAGATTCAGAAGAGCACAGAGAACAAGGGATATCAGGTGGCTCTTGGCTCAAAGCAGAGAATAACAGAAAGATGCTAATTTGTGTTTTATTGACTATGCTAAGGCATTCAACTGTGTGGATCACAACAAACTATGGATAACCTTGTGAAGAATGAGAATTTCAGAACACTTGTCATGCTCATTCAGAACTTGTACATGGATCGAGAGGCAGTTGTGTGAATGGAGTAAGGGAATACTGCATGATTTAAAATCAGGAAAGGTATAGGTCAGGGTGGTATCCTCTCACCATACTTATTCAAGCTGTGTGCTGAGCAAAACATGGGAGAACCTGGATTACATGAAGAAGAGTGTGGCATCAGGACCGGAGGAAGGCTTACTAACAACCCAAGATATGCAAATGACACAGCATTGCTTGCTGGACGCGAGGGGAACTTGAAGCCCGTGCTGACGAAGATCAAAGATTGCAGTGGTCCGTGTGGATTACAACCTGATAGAAAGAAAGCAAAAATCCTCCCAGCTGAACCAATAGGTAACGTAAGATTAAAGTTGTCAAAGATTTCATCTTGCTTGGATTCACGATCAGAACTCATGGAAACAGCCAAGAGTTCAAAAGATGCGTTGCATTGGGTCAATCTGCTGCACAAGACCTCTTGACAGTGTTGAAAAGCAAAGATGTTACTTTGAGCACTAAGTTACGCCTAACCCAAGACGCGTTCTTTTCAATCTCTTGGTATGTGTATGAAAGTTGGACATTGAATAAGGAAGACTGACGAAGGATCAGCGCTTTTCTGTCATGGTGCTGGCAAAGCATCTTCCAAAATTTCATGGACTGCTGAAGAACAAGCAAATCGGTCTTGGAAGAAGTACAGCCAGAATTCTCCTCGGAGGCAAGGACAGTGAACTTGGTCTCACATATCTGGACATGTTGTCAGAAGAGACCAGACCCCGGAGAAAAGAGGTCATCCTTGGTAGTCAGAGGGGCAGGGAAAAAGAGGAAGGTCCTTGACAAGATGGTGAGGTAGTTAGTGCATTGTGCCAACTTGGCCAATAAACACATGTGGGGTTACTTGAAAGGTGGAGGGATAAATGGCTCAGTGAGCCTCGCCTTTCTAGTTCTTGGGTCTCTTGCTCTCTGATGGTTGGACCAGGGTGCAGCTGCCTTAGTCAGTTCCCTGCTTTAGCTGGCAAGGCTCACTTCCTGCAAGACATCCCCAAGGAGAAACCGCATGGACCTACCCCGATGCAGCCCTGGGTGCTGGAGCAGCCGTGTGGAGACCCCTGCCAGCACTGAGATGCTTACAAGTTCACTGACTCGGCTTTCCTCCTGCAGTCAGCATCATTACGTCTGTTTTGTGAGATGGAGGAGGACTTTGTGGATTGGTGTTGGACATATGAGTTAATGGGTTAATGTTGGACTTGTGGGCTTGGGCAGCACTGGGATGGGATATTTTCTTGATATGCACTTAACTTTTATATAAAACTCTCCCTTATACATGAGTTTCTGTGGATTTGTTTCTCTAAAGTACCCAGACTAACACAGATGCATTGACACATTGGCTGCGATGATGGGGCTCTGACAACAGAAGAGCCATTGTAAGGGTGGTGCTGGACCGGGTGGGGTTTCCTTCCGGGTTGCTCTGGCTTGGAACCAATTCAATGTTACCTAACAACGACGACAACGGCAATTCTCTGAACAAGAGCAAGTTTTAGAAATTCTTCTGATATCTACTTAAATCTTTTCTTTCTTTCTTGTCTTTTTAATGACCTTTTGCTTTCTTCATGTATGATATTCTTAATGTCACCCCACGGCTTGTCAGGTCTTGTGTCATTAATGTTCATTGAGTCAAATATGTACTTGAGATGTTCTAGAAATTCAGGTGGGGGGAGGGAGGGAGAGAAGGGGAGGAAGGGGGGACTGATTGCAACGATTGACACATAACCCCACACACACCCTCAAGGGGGACGAATAACAGAAACCGGGGGGGAAGCGAGACAGTGGTCGGTGTAAGATATGAAAATAATGATTTATAATTTATTGATGGGTCACAAGGGTGGGGATGGGGAGAGAGGAAAAGAAGAGGAGCTGATACCAAGGGCTCAATAGAAAGTAAATGTCTAGAAAATAATGATGGCAACCTATGTACAAATATGCTTGATACAATTGATGTATAGATTGTTACAAGAGCTGTAAGAGCCCCCAATAAAATGATCTTTTAAATAAATAAACAAACAAACAAATAAATAAATTCATGTGAGAATATATCAGGTCATATATTGGCTCTTGTGGGCTTGTTTTAATTTCCCTTCAACTTCATTCTGAACAGCTATATGAGTGACAGATGATCTATCCACAGTCAGTCCCTGGCCTTGGTTGGCTGCTGATATTGAGCTTCTCCATCGTCTCTTCCCAGAGATATGGTCAATCTGATTTCTGTGATTCCATTAGGGGACGTCTGCATGCATAGTTGCCATTTATGTTGTTGACAACGGTGTTTGCAAAGAAGTCGTTGGTCTTGAAAAAGTCTATCCTGTGATCTCCAGTTTTGTTACTATGACTAAGGTTTTATTTTCCAACTACTGTTCCTTCCTCTTTGGCAGGCACCCTGCTACGTGTTACGTGTTGGGCTGTGGGACCTGCCAGGTCACCATTTTGAAACCACCAGCAGCTCTGAGGGAGCGAGAAAGGCAAGGCTTTCTTTCACAATCAGGAGCTCTCAAAGCTCCCACGGGCAGTTCGACCTTGGCTTTAGAGTCGCTCTGAGTCAGTATTGATTTCATGGCAGTGAGTTTGATTTGGGGGTTTTGGCTCCTTCCTCTTTAAGGATCCCTAGTAGCATAGTGAGTTATGCATTGGTTAGCTAATCTCAAGGTCAGTAGTTCAAAACCACCAGCCTCTTCTCTGGAGAAAGATGGGATTTTATACTCTCATAGAGTTACAGTCTCAGAAACCTACAGGGGGCAAGTCTACCCTGTCCAATAGGGTCACCATGAGTCCGAATTGAGTGGGTGGCGGTTAAATTCCTTCCTCTTGGTTTCCAACTTCAGCATTCCAATCACCTGATAATTATCAATTGCATCTAAGATCAAGTTCAGACTGAAGAAATGGGTAGAATTCTTCCATTTCTTCATCACTAGCATTAATGGGCTTCATTTAGCCATATAGATACTATGCTATCACAGAGAGCATTGTACTTAGAAATACACTCGGAAAGGTCCTTTTTGATGGTGAATGCAATGTTGTTCCTCTTTTATCTGTCATTCCCAGCAGGGTACTCCGTGTGATTACCTGGATCCAAGTGGCCAATGTCAGTCCATTTCAGCTCAGGAGTTTTATGTTTCCTTTCATTTTTGACGACTTCCAATTTTTCTAGATTCAAACTTTGTACATTCCAGGTTCTGATAGCTAACAGATCTCTGCATCTGCTGCTCTTCATTTTGAGCCCCGCCCCCTCAGCACATGAAGATCCCTTCTTCTGAGGGTTCTCCGAGAGGGATTGCTCCAGGCCTCTCTTCGACCATCTAATTGCTACTGCAAAGACTTGGCTTTCCGGTGTTACTTGTGCTCTCTCCTCACACCATCCTTCTGTGTATGACCTTGCTTCCATACCTGTTGTGCCCTGTGCTATCTGCCTTTCAGAATGATTAGGACCCATCTTCCTCTGGTCTGATCTCATTTCATTGAACTAGTAACAAAAGAAAAACCCTATTTCCAAACAAGGTAACATGGATAGATTTGGAGTTTAGGCTTTCCACATATCCCTAGCCCCCTGTAATTATTTGCTTTTAACAAATAGAAATCTATTTTCTCACAGTTAAAGGGAGCTAAGAAGTCCAGTTCTAGACGCGAAGACCTTTTCTCTGTGTAGACTCTCGAAGAAGGTCTCTCGGGGGGATGTACCTGTGGCTCAGCCTTTCTCTTCCCTCCTCTCTCTCTACTGGATTGTTTAATCTCTCTTTTTAAAACTTTTTAAAAGACAGTTTTATTGACATATAATTCATGTACTGCCTAACTCAATGGCTTGAACATATTAAAAAGATTTGTGCGATCATCGCCACAATCAATTTTAGAACATTTTCTTCATTTTGTACTCATTGTTGTTAGCTCCCGCAAACTCATTTTCCTCAAACCCCACTACCATAACCCTAAGAAACTATTCATCTATATTTTCCTGTCTTGGATTTCATAGAAAGAAAATCATATAAACAAAAAGCAAACCACCAACCGTAACAAAATAAGACATAGAAAAACCTCACTCCAAAAGAAAGCAGAAAATAATAAAAACCAGGTCAAAGGGAAAACAAATAATGTTAAAATTTAACCTAACTCGATGTAACAATGATGAGAAATACAACCTTCCTCTAGTTCCTAAAGGTTTCCTCCCCGCTCCCACTACCATGACTCGAATTCTATCTTGCAAGACTGGCTAGACCAGAGGAGGTACACTGGTACAGATAGGAACTGAAAATACAGGGAATCCAGGACGGATGAGCCCTATAGGACCAGTGGTATGAGTGGCAAAACAGGGAGGGTAAAGGGAGAATGGGTAGGAAAGAGGGAACCGATTACATGGAACTGTGTGTGACCTCCTCCCTGGGGGACAGACAATCAAAAAGTGGATGAAGGGAGACGTCAGACAGGGCAAGATATGACAAAATACCCATTTATAAACTATCAAGGGCTCATGCGGGAGGGGGGAGCGGGGAGGGAGGGGAAAAATGAGGACCTAATGTCGGGAGTTTAAATGGAGAGAAAATGTTTTGAGAAACGATGTACAAATGCGCTTTACACAATTGATGTGTGTATGGATTGGGATAACAGTTGTATGAGCCCCCAATAAAATGATTTTTTTTAAAGAAAAAAAAAATAAAGAAAAAAAAAATTTAACCTAACTATCTCTGCATGCATTCACTTTCTGATGCATGTCTGAGGGGAAAGCTATTCACATCTCTGATCAATTATCTGAGGAAATTCAGTGGAAGCTTATTGACCTTGGAGATGCTGCAAGTGGATTTTTGAGCTTCCACGATCATCCACATAGCCTTTTGCAAACTGGGTGCTCAGAATTTAAGTCTCATACAATTTCCTCCTCGGATCTTGGATTTTATCATTTGCAATCCTTTAATCACACTAGCTGGTATGCTTCCTCCGTGTGAATTTAACTGACACTTCACTTAGATGGCTCCCTGTTTTAAGAAAAGATTTCAAGACCCACCACACACTATTCTTTCTTTCTTTTAAAAAATATTTTTACTGGGGGCTCTTACATCTCTATCACAATCCATACATTCATCCATTATGTCAAGCACATTTGTACATATGTTGCCATCATCATTTTCAAAGCATTTTCTTTCCACTTGAGCCCTTGATATCAGTTCCTCATTTTCCACTCTCCCTCCCTCCCTCATGAACACATGATAAGGTATAGATTATTATTTTCATATCTTACATCATCCTCTGTCACCCTTCCCCCACTTTTCTGTTCTTTCTTATAGCATGCATCACCTGCTTTCTTCATCAGACTTTGCTATAGCACCTATACCTTCAGCAATCCCTTCATGAGGATAAGAATCAAGAAGTCCGTATCATAAGAACTGATTGCTCTTGGGTTAGGACTTATGGTTAAATGATAATTCAAAACCCATTCACATATATATCTAAGCTTTTTGATAAATAATATAATATTATATATATAAGCTTTTTGAGAAATCATATAAGTAACCTGCATGGGGCCTTTGATAATTCTAATAATCCTATTATTAAACTAGCCAATGGTATATGGTTTGAAATACTATTGAGGTAAAAGGGAAATGGATAAACGGGAAAGTTTTAAAGTGCGTGGGATGTTCATGTACACATATTATAAACTTCAATGATTGAACCCTGCTTAAGAAAACAATGAGGATTAGACACAGGGCACAAAGTTCAGTAACATTTACTACAGCAGGACGACGACGTGTCTTTTAAAGCTCATAAAATATGAAGGTGGCCATTATACGGCAGTCTTCAGTTGCATTTCCTGGTGTGTTTTTTTTAAAAAACACCTTTCTATTGTTTATTAGATGATGGCTTACAGAGTAGATCAATGACATCAACAATTCCCACCGTCGTTTATTCCACTTTCCTCTCTGTGCTTCCTGGGTGTTTCTTCCTCCTGTCTACCTCTCCTAACTCTGTCCTTGGGTAAAACTGCCTGTTTTGTCTGAAAGGTTGATTATTCTAACACAAGTGTGAGTTTAGTTCCAGACCTGAAGGGTGACCTAGGACCATAATCTTAGGGGTCGCACCAATCTCCAGCTGACCAATGCGCCTAGTCTCTTTTATGGTTTTAAGGTCTGGCTCATGTTTTTCCCTCGCTCGGCCCAGGACTCTCTCATGCAGTCCTTTCCAGAGCAGTTGGTAGGAGCACCTTGGCCTCAGGGATGTCGAGACTGATGTGTGTGTGGTGTCTTAGTCAACTGGACTCATTGTTTCCATCTGTCTTTTGAGTTGCACCGCTCTTCTTTGCCCTGGACTGGGAGAGACCAGAGGTTGCATGGTAGGTAGCTGCTCATGAGTTTTTATGGCCCCAGTCACTGCCTACCCAAGTAGGAGGCAGAGCCTTTCCTTCGTGAATTACATTATACCAATTCACCTTGGTGTCCTCCAAGTGCCTGGTCTGGATCCTCTAGGCCTGGTGACCCATTCCCTCAAGCTGTCTGGTTATGCTCCACCACATACACGGATATATTTGTATCAGAGGTAAATACAAATGTCCTCTGTCAGGCCTACATATCTTTGTGGGTCTCACACCTCTTCAGCCTGCATATACTGTAGATCTCCACTATTGAAGGATTGTGTATATAACAGCATTTGTCACTGTTGTTTCAACTATTGTAACCCTTCCAGGGCCTTCCTCGGTTGCCACAATTTCTGCTAACTTCCCTTTTATTGTACATTGCCTTTCTCTTCACCCGAGTTAGCACAGTTTAGCCTCTAGCTAGACATCTGCACATAGACAACACAGAAATCAAATTGCTTGCATCCGTGAAGAAATGATGGCGAAGTTAAAGATCAGCAGCTGAAACCAGGCCAGAGGGTGACTGTGGAATGTGTAAGTTCAAGTTGGAGTTGAAGAAAATGAAAACACATCCATGGGAACCCAAAAATGACCTTGGATATGTCCCTCCTGAGTTTCTAGAACATCTCAAGAATAGATTTGACTCACTGAATATTGATGACAGAAGACCTGACAAACTGTGGGATGACATCAAGACTATCATACACGAAGAAAGCAAAAGGTCATTGAAAAGACAGGAGAAAATACAAAGTGGATTCAGAAAAGATTCTAAAATTTGCTCTTGATTGTAGAGTAGCTAAAGCAAATGAACTGAACAGAAAATGTCAAAGGGAAGCTCAAGAAGACAAAGTAAAGGGTTTCAATGAAATGTGCAAAACCTGGATTCGACAACCCAAAGGGAAGAGCTCAGCAGGTCTCAGGCTGGGAGAACCCGAGAAAATGGAATCCTCCATTGCAATATTGAAAAAAGATCCTATGGGCAAACATGGAATGATGCGGGAAGCAGCCAAAGACGATGGAAGGAAGACACAGAGTCATATAACAAAAAGGACTAGTCAACACTCAATCCTTTCAAGAGGGCGCAGATGATCAAGAATTGAAGTACCGAAGGATGAAATCCAAGCTGGGCTTGATGGCATTAGGGAAAAGCAAGTTTCCAGACCTGATGGAACACTAACTGAAGTATTTCCACAAGTGGATGCAACACTGAAAGCACTCACTTGCCTATGCCAAGACATTTGGAAGACACCAACAGATCCAACAAACTGAAAAAGATCCATATTTGTACCCATTCCAAAGAAAGGGGCCCCAACAGAATGAGGAAGCGAATGAACAATATTAAAATCACATGCAAGTAAAATTTTGCAGAAGATCATTCAACAGTGGTAGCAATAAAACTTCAATAGGCACCTGCCAGAAATTCAAGCCAGATTCAGAAGAAGACTTAGAAGGAGGGTTATCATTGCTGAGGTCAGATGGCTCTTGGCTGAAAGCAGAGAACACCAGAAAGATGTTTACCTCAGTTTTATTTATTATGCAACGGAATTCAACTGTGGATCACAGCAAACTGTGGATAGATAGTATTAAGGATAATTGGAAAAACCTTTCATTGTGCTCATATGGAGCCTGGACACAGACCAAGAAGCAATCATTCGAACAAAACAATGGAATATTGTGTGGCTTAAAATCAGGAAAGGTATGTATCAGGGTTGTATTTTTTCATCATACTTATTTAATCTGTATGCTGAGTATATAATCAGAGACGCTGGATTGGAGGAAGGCATATTATTGCACTGGGCAAATCTGCTGCACAAGAACTCTTTAAAGTGTTCAAGAGCAAAGAGGTCACTTTGATGGCCAATAGGTACCTGGCCCAAGCCATGGTCTTTGCAATGACCTCATATGCGTGTGAAAGTTGGATAATGAATAAGGAAGACTGAAGAGGAATGGATACACTTGAATGATAGGGTTGGTGAAGAATATTGAAAGCCCCGTGGAATTCCAGAAGAAGAAACACATGTGTCTTGGAAGAACGACAGCCAGAATGCTCCTTAGAAGTGAGGATGGTGAAACTCCATCCCATGGGCTTTGGGCATGTTGTCAAGAGAGACCAGTCCATGCAGAAGGAGATCATGCTTGGTAAAGTAGAGGGTCATCAGAAAATAGGATATCTCTTGAGATGGATTGACAGAGTGGCTGCAACAACGGGCTCAAGCATAACAATTGGGAAGGTGGCACAGGACCAGTCCTGGGTTGTTGTGTTGTACAGAGGGTCCCTGTGAGTCAGAATGAGTTCAACAGCACCCAACAACAAAGAATTTGGATGCAGTATGAAGCCACAGTTGTTAAGACAACACATCACAGAAGCAGGAATGGACACTGGGCACACTGGGTAGAACAGAAGCTCCAGAGAGACTTACTTCTCCATCGTGGGAGATTAGTGGAGAGAAGGATCACAGGCCCCGGTGGTGTTTTGCTCTGTTGTACATACAGTTGCCACGATTCAACAGCACAGCACGTACAACGATGTTGCACAGATGAAATTGATTCAGCAACACCTGACAACAACAACCACCACCACCACCACATATCAGCTCTGACCTGCCTTTAATTCTTTTTTGCTGCCCCCAGTGGTCAATGTCCACAATGTCCACAGCCAGTGGTAATAACAGGCCTCCTGATCTGGTTGGAGTATTGAAGGAAAGAATGGAGGTTGTGATTAGGATCCCATCTCACCCAAATAAAGCATAAGCAAGCGTGAGACCAGGATTTTCCTGGGGAAGTTGGCTGTGGCTGATGAAGGTGAGGTACGCATGCAAGTAGTCTCGAAACACACACACACACACACACACACACACACACACATTATAATTACATATAATGTGTTAGACATGGTTCTCGAGAGAAACAAAACCAGAATGCTAATAATTATATATATATATATATATATTTATACAGATATACATCTAACATAAAGAAACAGTTAATTAAATTATAAAGCAATACAAATGGCTCAGTGCAACTCACTCCCGTGAGACAGTTGTGAGACACTGGCAGTCCTTCAAGTCTTGAGGGCCGCCGGGTAGTCCTCTGTAGAGCAATTCAGGCTATC
>NW_022103898.1:20004948-20031542 GCF_000313985.2 Echinops telfairi
CCCAATTCTTAATCCTAGTTCCTGCTCGGGTGGTAAATTATTAGGAATTTTCAAATAAGAGAAGAGGTGTAAAACAATTTTTTTTCTCATGGCACCAAAGATGCCAGTTAGAACTATTTCAATGATTCCAAGTGCCTTGCTCAAAGGGAAGTATTTTTGTACAGCCAGAACCTGTTACCGCAAAGGCAATATTTCATGCTTTTTACTAGTAAAAGTAGGTATCAAGTCTTTTTTGTATGTTTTGTTGTGAATTGAGTGAAGGTGTACAAAACAGATCATGGTTCTACATTCAGCAGTTCGTACACATTCGGATCCAACTCATCCCTTGCCACCCGCCTCAATATGCTTCTGCTCATCCCCCTTCCTCCCTCTGCCCCCTGTTTCCCTTCCTCCTGCCTGTCTACCCCCGAACGTTGTTCTTGTGTGGATGCTGCCTGTTCGATTCGAAAGGGTTGATTCATCTCACCTGGAGGTGAGTTCAGGTACAGAACTCAAGGATACGGGCAACAAACATGGGGTGGGGATAACCAGCAGTCTCTAGCTCACCTGTAAACCTGATCTCGCTTATGACTTTGAGTCTCTTCCACGTTTTTCTTCCACTCTTCTCAGGACCTAATCATGCGGTCGTTATCTGAGAGGTTGGCAATGCTGGCTGGGCACCAGGTAGCTCTTTGGGTCTCATGGTTGAGGAGACCGGTGTTTGTGTGGTCCGGTAGTCAGCTGGACAAATAGTCTCCCTGTGTCTTATGATTTTTGTTTCTCTTCTGTCCTCGGGGTGAGGAGGGACTAATGGTTCCACCTTAGATGGCTGCTCACCAGCTTTTAAGGCACCAGGGTATCAAGCGTTCTTAAAGAAAACCTGGCACTGATGAGTTTGAGTCATTATCAATACTTAATTTTCTTCACTTGTCAGAATAAATCAAGGATGAGAGCACTTTACAAAACCACAGCCAAATGCTATGCTAGAAGTGAGGAAATACTTTTTAGAGCAAAATCCTAAGATTGCATCAAGGGTGTATGTACTGGTACATCCCTCATGAAGACATTTCCTCTTACAGCTGTTGAGCAGGATAATATAAGGGGCCTTCAGAAATTCTGTGGGGGAAAACTCCATTTCTTTCCATTCTATTGTTGGTGGCAATGTCAGTATTGCTATTCTCAGACTGCAGTACACATCCACTGAAACTGTGAGGGATCACAGGGGTCTGGTTGAGAACTGAAGGAGGTGGGTGGTCTACAGAGCAGATCATCAGTCCTCTGTTCAGCAGCTTGCCCACATTTTGTTTGGTCATCCAAAGTAACACTCATCCTGCTTCTGCCCCGTGTTTCAGGTTCCCAACTCTCCTTCTTCTTAATCTTTCTGCCATTCGGTGAATGATCTCGAATCCTCCATTGCTCTAAGGTGTGCATGCCTTACCAGGGCTGTTGGTTCCCTTACAGACTTCTCTAGTATTGGGTTGAGAATTGGGCCAAACCTCAAGGATGACTAAGGGGCATAGTCTCAGGGGTCCCATCAGTCCCTAGCCAAACAGTAAGCCTCATCTTTTTTTTTTTTTTTTAATGATGTTGAGCCCCCTAATGCAATTTTTCTCAGAGTAGTTGTTAGTGATTTCAGGGCACCATCTAGTCCTTCTGGTCTCAAGGTCACGAGACGGATGTCTGTGTGGTCCATTAGTCTATTGGATTACTTCTTGCCCTATGTCTCCCAACTGTCATCACTCTTCTTTCCTGTGGATGGGGAGTGCAGGGCAGTGAGTGATTTAAAATGACTCATCTAACCATAATATCTACTTCCCACCACATGACCTTTTCCTGATGGGTCTGAGAAGAAGGAGGGGAAGATACTGATTGTATGATATGATTCAGCTGAGAGCAATAACTATCCTGCCCTCTATAAAGTGAGCTATTTCAGAAACTGGAGAGGGATTTACCTCTCAGGAAGAGAAGATCCAGGGATGAAACTCATCTTTTAGGACCCCTGAGACCCCTCTGTATTGAGCCACCTGGATCCCAGAGACAAGATGAGCTGCAATAGCAGGAGTCAGAGCGTGAGACAGAGTGGTGGACTTCCTAGCCCCCTCAGAGGCAGTGAAGTTGAGTGCTTTGGGTCGGTGACTTGGCTGGGTGGGGATACCTCTGGGCACTCAATTCGAGGCGCTGGGTTTGCTGACCCACAGAATTGAGGCTGGCTGCTTTGCGGTTGAGGCGAGAGCTGAGTGGCATGCTCTTTGGGTATTTATTAGCAGCCGTGAATGAATGCACACGTTCAGACCGAACGACTCTATCCTGAGGATTTCCACTTGAACCCGTTAACAGTCATAGTAAACCCCATCCTTAGGAGCCTTGTTGGAGTGCTGGAGGAGACAGATGAACAAGCAAGGAGTGCTGTTTGCGATGGAGCCCTGGAAAAGACCCATAGTTGCCCCTTAGACGCCACTCATGCCCTTTTCAAACCTTGGTTGGTACTCACTGCAGGAGGCCATAGAACACGGTCCTTGAGCCCGTTGTCCCTGGCGTCCTCTAAGCCTATGGTCCTGAGTCTCATTCCCTCAAGGAGGTTGGCTATATGGGAGAAGTTTTCATAACTTTGCCTCCGGTTTACTCCACCATAGTCATGGATATATTTGCAGCAAAAATACATAAATACTCATGGACGTGTATCTGTCAAACCCTATATATAGCATTTCTTACAATGCTTCTAGGCTGGAGTGAGGCGCATGGACCATGACACTCGGGCCACGTAGGAAACCCTCCAGGACCTCCCTGTGCCAGTCCACTGCTGTCCAGGAGGCATGGCGGGCAAGGCCCCTGCAGGAGCTGGCAGTGAGCAGCCTGACCTACTGCAATGGACTGTCTAGCCTGGTCTCTGAAGGCCCTCCTACAGTGACATCCAGTGAGTGAATGTAGATCCTGAACCAGAAGGCCACCCCAGTGTCAAGGTAGATGTGGTTTTAAGGAGATGTGTCCCAGATGACCTTCCCGTTGACAAGTACAACCCTTTCTTCCAGCTCTTGAACTGGAAGTTCACTGGAGACTAGAAATGGAGGTGGTTACACTGTTCCTGTTTGGGGCAGCCTGGGTGTCTCGGGGTCATGTTTCTCAGAGCAGATGAACACACGAGGCGTGTCTTTGCCCCTGAAGAGGAAAAAAGGCTAGTTGTCACGGTGTTGGTTCTGAGTCCTGGTGAGTCCATGGGTCAGAGCAGAACTGGGTTCCAAAGGGTTGTAAGTGGCTGGTTTGTCAGAAGTAGATCACCAGGCCTTTAAAGGAACCCCGGGGTGGGCTTGACCCTTCAATGTTCAGTTAGCAACTGAGCACATCAACTGTTTGCACCGCTCAGGACTACAGGTGTCCCTTCATCACTCGTAAAGGGCACCAGCCCATTATGCATATCATTTCGAAGTAGGCTCAAGCCCCAGAAGCGTCTCTCTTCTGATAAAGTTGAATTCCGTAACTCAGGTTTCTCAAAGCATGGGACAGACACCAACCACCCCAGAATCCTCTGTGGTGTTTATTTGATCAGCGGAATGGCCTCCAGCCCGCCTGAGCCCTTGGCACTGTCCGATTACTGCATTTATCAAATCACCCCCACGCGCAAAGCGTCAGTGACGAGTTTGGTAAATAGCATTAACATGTTCTATCCATGTGGGTAACCACCAGCCAGGTGAAGATTAAGAGCATTTCTAGCACCTTGTGTTGCCATCCTTACCCATAGCCACATATTTATTGTTGTTGATTGGTTTTGCCTGTTTTTGAAAGTTCATATACATGGAGGTATCATTTTGTGTGTGTGTGTGTGTGTGTGTGTGTGTATAAGAAATAGCTTTATAGAAAAGAGCAATTGTATATTGAAAAAACATCCCAGCCCAGTCCAGGTCAAGTGCATAAGTCTGATATTAGCCCATATGTTTGATACCAATCTATAAATTCCTCTTCAGACTCACACAACACATGCAATGACGCTGAATGCAGGAAGATCACAGGCCAGTGGGTGAAAAGTCTTTTGGATCCAGTGGCAGTGGAAGCATCTCAACAATGGTGGGGGTCTCCATGTGTCTCCTCCAGCTCCAGGGCTCTAGCATAACCCCATGTGTCTTGTCAGCAGGAAGATGAGGCAGTGAGTCTCTGTGTGTCTGGCCTCCAGTGAGCTATTTATCTCCATGGCACCTACAAATGTGGTCATCAAGCTGCAACCTGACTGACAGGCTAGACTCCACCCCTCCGCAAGTTGACACCAGATTATGTAACTACCCCAGTACATATCTGACCGTGACTGGCGTGTTTCATCCAATGTCGTATCTGGGAGACGCATCCGTGTCATTGGGTATACCAGTGACAGTTTTTCTTCGTTTTGCTGTATGAATATCCCATACCTTATTACCCATTCAAATATTGATGGACATTTAGGTCGTTTTAAGTTTGGGGCTACTAAGAATAGAGCACCTCTGTACCTGTCCCGTGGTAGGCAGGAGCACTCGTTTCCATTGGTATATTCCCAGGAGGGGGCTGCGGGATCATAAGGTAAGATGCTGCCCATGGCAGGGCCAATCATCTAACTCAGTACAGCAGCCCCAGGACTTAGTAGAGTGCACACGAGCTAAGGTTGACACAGAACGCTTTGGCTGCATGGGTGAATGGCTTGAATATGTGCAGAGATGGAGGTCAGGCCATTTCTGATCATGAAACAACTCCTTCTGTCAGCTGAACCAGGAAAGTGGACCCACTGGCTCAAGGTTTCCCTAGGATTCTCTCTGGCAGGAAGTTGTTGAAGCAGCGCTGGAAGACTGAGGAGGCTCCAGCTGCTCGGCAGATAATCAATATTTCTGGGAAGCCTCTCTGTGGCTGGACCCCACCCATCCGTGGGCTCGGGATGGGTCCCAACTGCTGATCTGCTGCTTCTTCTTTCCCCTAATCCAGGTTCCACGAGATGAGCATCATTAAGACAGGCAGGGGGTATCCTTTAAGGGATCAACATGACTCTTCCCAGAAGGACTGACTTCAATAACCCAGGGGGAGACCCCCTTTAAGGTACAGAATGATTCTGGCACATGAGTTAAGTGTTACACAAACCAGACGCGGGTATTCAAAATCAAAGGCGTTTACCATTCATGTGAAAAAGGGATCAGTGAACTGCATAAAAACGTGGGTGCATAAAAGTCCCAGGAGCCTCCATCCACAGCAGGAAAAGCTCAGGGCCGGCTGGGCACCAGGGGGAGCCCGCCTGGGCTGCTCATAACTCAGAGAGAGGAAGTGGCCATCTTCCCGGGCTGTCTGTTTCATGTGCAGGCGCCTGCCTCTGATCCTTTGGCAATTGCCTGATTGCCAGCGACTGTTCCTGTGGACGTGAGGGTCTGCGGAATGTGTAAGGCCTGCATGTTTCCAGGGGAGACTTTTCCCTTTTCCCACAAGCCAAAGATTCCTCTGTAGACAAATTCTTTCTCCTGGAGGTCATCAGATTTGTAGGCTGGGGACATCCATGCTGAGTTCAACACACACAGCTGAATATCTACGAGGGGGCGTCGAAGACGTGTGTGTGGGGAAAATCCATTGTCTTTTAATTCCATGTTTCCATGAATGCTTTGAAGCCCCCTCAGAGATGCAGACCTGGTTACACAAGATGTGTAATAGTCATACGTGAAGACCACACACCGCGCCCGGTATTAGGGAGGGACTTCAGGCTGTTTGTTTTCCGGGGATCGCCATTCCTCTCAGTCAACACCCTTGGACTCAGCCTCCACAATAAGCAACGGCATGCATTTAAGGGTCTTTGAACCAAGTGAAGGACCCCTGAATGCTCCTGCCCCAACCTGCTGTCCTGCTGTCTGCTCCCCTAAAGATTTACAGCCCCCGAGACCCTTTGTAGAGTCAACGAGTCAGAATTATCTCCATGGCTGTGGGAAACTCCAACCAGGGCCACACTGGAACCGTATCAGCATGGCCAGCCACCCCCTTGTCAGCCAATCGTGCGGTGGTATTGAACTTAATCGAGAGAAAGGAGATGCTGTTATGCAAATAGGGTGGCACAGAGGTTTCAGATGGAGCCACTCATCAGTTGTCCTGTTCAACCTATCAGCTGCCGTCAAATTGACTGTGCTCCACCGGCTTGTCCATGGCGAATTTTCCCGTGGACCCCCCAGCCCTTTCTTCCAAGTTGCCCCTGGGTGGACCTGAACCTTTCAGTGAGCAGCCAAGTGTGGGAGCAGCATTCAGTGCCCAAAGGAAAACTCGCTGCCCTTGACTGCTGGTGAGCCTGCAGGACAGAGCGGCGGGCCCGGTGGGCTTCAAAGAGGATCACTCTCCACAGCAGAAGAGAGCCTCATCTTTCTCCCGAGGAGCTCCAGCGGCTGATCTTGCTGTGAGCGGTCCAGCGCGTGACCACTGTGCCCCCAGGGTTTGTCCATTCCCCCCACTGAGCCCGATGGCAGTGACAGCTGACACTCAGTTCAGATGACTGACGCGCAGGAAAGTGGCTTCTGATGATTGACGTCATCCGCCTTATGAGCAGGTACTTACTACCCTTATTTTCCACAGAGGAAGAAACTGCTGCAAAGGGAATTGCCCAAGAATCAGTAGAGCGCCCGCGCACCCCCCCCTCCCCCAGCACACTCTGCCTCCCTCCCCACGGTGTTTGTCAATGGGTCAGGCTGCCTGTTTGCAGACTCACGCACGCACGCACACTCTGCCTCCTTCCCCACGGTGTCTGTCAATGGGTCAGGGCCGCCTGGGCTGAGCTTCCCTTAGCTCAGGTCTACGTCCAGATTCAGGTTCAGGAGAACAGGTGGCCTTGGCTGAGCAGGGAGGCTGAGCAGGGAGGCAGCCTCCGAAGGGAAGCACCTGGATGAGGAGCCTTCAAGAAGTTTGTGGGAAAGAGCATGGAGCTTTTCCATGAACTTCTTGATGCCCCACCCCCACCCCCGCTCCCCGCGTGTGTATTTGCCACCCGGCTTGATGGCATCTGTTCTCTCGGCACTGCGCCGTCTCTTCGTCTCTGCAAATGTTTGCTCCTGGATTTTCCCGACATCTGATTCGGAATAAGATAATTAAAGAACTCTCCCAGCAGGCAGAGACAGGTAAGGGCAACACCACCAGCCTCCCCTGGCGTGTTCTGGACCCACATGTATGTGTTTCAGGGGCTGACAGGTTGTTGCCCTACACATCCCAGGGTCATGTAAAACTACTTCCAGCCACTCAGAAGGGCCAGTTGTTGAGGCTGAGCTGTCTGCTCCGGGGACCGAGCCTTATTGCTGCCTCTTAAACACTGCCACTGCCCTCGCTCCCCTAGTAGGGGCACTCCCTCGCACGTCTGAGCCTGTTGATTCACACAGGGTCATGTCAAGGGAGGGTAGAGCTCTCAGCGTGGGGCAAGACTGCGGAGCCAACAGCCCTGGCCCCGTGGCAGGCAGGCAGGCAGATGTAGAGCTGGGGCGAGGTGAAAGTCCACATAAGACTTTGATGAACAGAAAAAGAGAAAGTGCTAGAAAAAATAAGATCAGGCCGTGGGCAAATGTGAAGAACGGGGATGTTCCAGACACCGTTTAATGCCTCTAACATCACATTTCCTAAGGACACGGCCCAGGAGAAACCCGCGACCCACCTGTCAGTTTGCTGTGCTGCAGTGGCTGACGTGAGACTGTCAAGTTGGCAGCTCTGTGCAGTTAGCAGGGGTTCGAATACCAGCAGGGTTACCCATGGTGGACAGGCCTCAGCAAAGCTTCCAGTAAGAAGGCAGGCCTGGAGCTTTGCTTCAGCAGACTGTGTACTACCTGATAAAGGAGCCCTGATGGTTTAGTGATTATGTGTTTGGGCGCTGTCCAAAGGGGCTGCAGTTCGAAACCACTGGCCGCTCCGCTGGAGAGATTGCACTTTCTACTCCCAGAAGCAGCTCTAGTCTCAGAGACCCACGGGGGTCGCTGTGAGTCAGCATTGACTCGATGGCAGTGGTTTGGTTTTTCCGTTAGCAGAGTGTTGGAAAGCACACAAATGCACCAGTGGACTAGAGCCGTCAGTCGTGAAGATGGGACAGGGCTGGGCAGCCTTTCATTTGGTTGTACTTGGGGCGGCTGCGAATTGGAGTGGCATCGAAGGTAGTTCGCGCTCTAGCACAGCAGCCGTGAGACCTCCTTCACTTGCTGGGTGCCGTTGAGTTGGCTTCGACCCTTAGGGATCCTTGTACACGGAACCAACACCATTTGGCCCTGCGTCAGCATCACGGTCAGTGTTGGGCCTGACCCCACGGCTGCAGCCACTGTGTCCATCTGCCTCGCGGAAGGTCTTCTTCACTGACCCTCTCCTCTACCAAGCATGACGTCCCCTTGATGACATGTCCAAAGTGCGTGAGGCAAACTCCGGCCACCACCTCTTCCAAGGAGCATTCTGTCTGTACTTCTTCAACTTAGTGGCCAATATAAGCACCGTCTTATCTGATGCCATTTACATCTGATGACAGGGGATTAGCGGGGGCTGCTGTCCCCAAAGTCAGTTATCTTTGGCAACTTCAATTTTTTCCCTGTTTAGGATGATGCTGTCCATTGGTCCAGTTGTGAGGCTGTCTGTTTTCTTTATGTTGAGCTGCCATTCCTACCCAAGGCTGCAATACCTGATCCCCGTCAACAAGTGCTTCCAGCTCGCCTTGATTTCAGCAAGAAAGCTGGGCTATTTGCATAGAGAGGGTTTTAAAGAAACCGTCCTCCCATCCCAAAGCCACCTTCTTTGTCATGGAGTCCGGCTTCCCCGGATGATTTGTTTAACATACAGATTGGAGAAGTACAGTGAAGGGATGCCCTGATCCCTGGTGCCCACCTCTCCTGATTTCGAAGGGCACAGGATTCCCTGGCTCGGTTCGAATGATTTCCTCTTGGTCCCGGTACAGTCCTACCCTGTCCTATAGGGTGGCTGTAAGTCAGCATGCACAGGGAGCATAAAAAGAAGATGGAAGGAATACACAGAGTCACAGAACCGACAAGAATGGGTCAACATACAACTGTTAGAAGAGTAGCCTATGATCAAGAGCCAACGGTACTGAAGGAAGAAGTTCAAGCTGCACTGGGGGCCCTAGTGAAAAGCAAGGCTTGAGGAACTGATGGACTATCAATGAAATGTTTCCGTGACTGATGAAGCACTGTAGGCACTTAGCTGTGCTATGAAATACAGAAGACCGCTTCTTGCCTAACAAACTGCAAGAGATGCGAGTTGATGCTCATTCCAGAGCAAGGTGACCCACCGGAAAGCAGAAGTTGCTGCAGCGCTCCAGGATGGCAGTTTGGGGCTCGCGTTTCCTCACTAGTCTCACCCGTTTGAGACGCGCTGGCTTTGTAACTCCAGGTCTTTGCACATTTCTTTATGATACTTTACTTTGTCTTTTTAAAACATCATTTTATTAGGGGCTCATACAACTCTTACCACAATCCATACACACATCAATTGTGTAAAGCACATTTGTACATTCATTGCCCCCCATCATTCTCAAAACATCTGCTCTCCACGTAAGTCCCTGGCATCAGGTCCTCATTTTTCCCCTCCCTCCCTGCTGCCCTCTCCCTCATGAACCCTTGATAATTGATAAATTATTATTTTGTCATATCTTACACTACTTTGTCTTCTTGAATTATCCTTTGAAATTTTTCTTTTCAAATTTTTTCTTTTACTTCATTTCCTCCGTATGTTTTAGCTACTTTGTGATCATGAGGAAGGTTCAGTCTCTTCAGACATCCATTTTGATCTTTTCTTTCTTTCCTCTGTTTTTGATGATCTTTTGCTTTCTTCATGTCTGCTGTTCTTGATGCCCTTCCAGGTCTTCAGTCAACAATGTCGAATGTGTCCAATCAGCCCTTGAGATGTTTTCTAAATTCAGATGGGATATACTCAAGGTGATATTTTAGCTCTCATGGACTTGATTTACTTTTCACCTTCAATCTAAATTTATATCTGAGCAGTTGGTGGTCTGTTCCACAGTAGGCCCCTGGTCTTGTTTTGGCTGCTAATATTGAGCTTCTCCATTGACTTTCCCATGGAGATAGCCAATTGATTCCTGATGAGATCTATGTGTCTAACTGCTCTTTATGCTGTTAAAAATGGGTGTTTTCAATGAGGAAGTCATTGGTGTTGCCAAATTCTGTAGTAGGCTCTCCAGCTTCGTTTGTCTCCCTGATGTCCTCCTCCGGGGACTGGTCGCTCCTGACAACATGTACAAAGGACGAGACGAAGGCGCACCATCCTGGCCTGCAAGGAGCGCTCGGATTGTATTTCTTCAGATTTGCTGGTTCTTTTGGAAGTGAAACGCCAAAGCTCAGTTCGGTGCCTACAACAGGGAGTCTCTCGCTTGTCGAGTCATTGGCTTGCCCTGGAGACTCACTGGGTCCTGCCCCGTTACTGACGTCATCGGGTCTGAGGAACCTAAGAATTTGCGGTTCTAACCAATTCCCAGGTGACGCTGATGCTACTGGTTCAAGGACCGCCGCCCACCCCCCCAACACACACAATGAGAACCACCGACCCAGACCTCCACGCCCCCAGCTGCGTCTGATTTCTGCGCTCCCTCCAAGGAGCTCTAGAGTTATTTAACCCACTTGCTGGGTGGCTGCTGCCAAGTTGGAACTCTACGGGACAGTGTGGCACTCACTGCCCCCGAGCCCTTCCTAGAATGCCATCTTTACAGAGTAGATTGCCAGGGCTTTTCTTCCAAGGAGAGGCTGATGGGTTCCAACCGCAGACCTCTCGGGTGGCCGTCCAGCACCTGACGACCACACCACCCACAAGCACCAAGCCCAGTGCGACAGTCGATGGAGACTCACAGCGGCACTGTGGAACAGAGTGGGACTGCCATCTTTTCCAAGGCCAGACACCAGTCTGGACGAAGACTTCCACGTCTTTCTCCTGCAGAGCAGAGGGTGGGTTTGAACCACCCTTTGGGTTAACAGGGAAGTGCTTCCACCACGGGGTGCCTAACTTAACCAGGCAGGATCGGTGCTGTCATCCCAGGCTCTGCAAATACCATTCACAGGTGTTCCTACAGCAAACGCACCGAACCTCCACTCCGCAAGTGACGGCGTGTAAATGCGGACTTCGTGCCTGCGGCAAATCAGCAGCGTCCGAATCCACCACCTGCTTTAACTTAGCCGCGTCGCTCCTGGGCTCCATCAACGGGGGAGGGGTGCAGGTGGGGGACTAGCCAGACTGAAAATTTATCACGCGTGGAATGAGCATGCTTACCAGGGCTTGAAAACAACTTTAACGCCATCGCCTGAGATCGGAGACTGGCAGGTGACCCCGGGAATGCCGCCACGACATCCTGATCCCACGGCAGGGTGACCCGCCCACGCCAAGCTCTGAACTGCTTCTGGAGCCCGAGTCTGAGGTTCAGTGCGGTAGCGTGGCTTAGGTGACAGTGGGTCACCGTCATTTCCCCCGTCACCCACTTAGAACTGCCCTTTTGAAGGTTGACTTTAACTCCCCACCGGCCTTGGCCCTGTGGGGCCGAGGCCGTAAAATGCAGCTTTGGGTCAGCAAATGAAATCCACGGTGCTCATGTCACATCTGGGGTCACCGTGGGCAGAAAGAGGTGAGACTTTTATAGGCATTTTCCTGACCGGTCACTGCACAGCAGAGGGACCCGCAGGCCGCTGGGCTCCCGATTTCTGTGACTCAGACAGCCTGGCATGCAGTGGCCCCTACCTCGCCACTCTCATGCAACTCATTACTGCAAAGCAAGGTGTTGGCCCCTAACACTGAAGCAGCTGAAAACGATCCCACCAGGTAGCACCCCATCAGGACTCTGGGAGGTGGGGCGGGGCGGTCTGTGGAACCCAAAGTCTCTGTTTGGCCGCCCAGCACCTGGAAGCGTTTAGAGAGCTGGCTCAGATGGGCTGAGCAGCTATTGGGGGCCCCAGTGCCTTCACTTCCCTTTGATGTCAGAGCTAAATGGTGCTTCCAGGGGGAGTGTGTTTCTTAATTCCACCACCTTCCTTCCTCCTGTCGCCATGAAACAGGGCGGCTTTTCACAAACAGCTTTGGCAAAAGCTGAGCATTTCTGCACTTGGTGCTCATTTTCACTTGCCCTCTTGCAAGAGGCTTAGGGTCAGCCTTCCCTCGCGGTTTGTGGCCGAGGCGGGGGACGGCAGGCAGCGGTCAGGAAGGGCTATGTTCAGCCTGCCATCAGTGGACACTTGTGGGCCAGGCCCTACACTAGGCCTTGAAGGTGCAGCGTGACATCTCCTCTTTAAGACCGCCCTAGGTCTTGCTAAGTCAGGGGTCCTCAAACTTTTTAAACAAGGGGCCAGTTTACTGTTCCTCAGACCCGTTGGAGGGCCGGACTATAGTTAAGAAAACAAAAACAACTATGAACAAATTCCTATGCACACTGCACATATCTTATTTTGAAGTAAAAAAACAAACGGGCCAAAAACACCCGATGGGCCGGATAAATGTCCACGTGGCCCGCGGGCCATAGTTTGAGAACCCCTGTGCTACATGAGAGTCTGTGATGAGTCTCTGGGTGGGTGCCAATGGGCAGCACACTCAGCTGCTGATGGAAGGGTTGGAGCTTTGAATCCCCCCAGAGGCTCCTTGGAAGCAAGGCCTGGTGACCACCAGTCCTCTGGAAGGCGCCCTGCTCTCTTGCAGCCAAGAGCTACCCCTCCTGGGGGAGGAACCGTTCTCGTGATATCTTACAGCGTCACCTCATTCTTAACTTTCTACAGATGTAACCACCCAGCAGCTAGCAGGTCCTTCTTTAACCCCCGCCCCTCCTCCATGCTGTTTGTGAGATTTTGACACGTGACAGCAGTTGGTTTTCATTGCTCTTTAGTATTCCACGTCAAGAACACACTACAACTGTGCATCGGATTGCTGTTGGGCATGCATTACTTACGTCTGGGGGGCTATTGCAAATAAGCTTGCTATCAACCTTCTGGAGCCCTGCTGGTGTAGTGGTTATGCTTTGGGTTGGGATCTGCATGGTTGGCAGTTTGAAACCACCAGCAGCTCCTTGGGAGAAAGACTGGGCTTTCTACTCCCGGTAAAGAGTTACAGTCTGGGAAACCCACAGGGAGGCTGCTATTGAGTCAGCTTTGACCGGCTGGTAGCGTGACTGAGAGTGAGATAAACATATGCGCACACATCTTTATTGCTAACACTCCCACATCCACCTCTCAGCCAAATAAAAAGGCCTATAAAATGAGGAGAAACACTTGGGAGGGACATACATGTTCCTTAGAATAATTAACCACAGGAGACCAAAAGGGCAGCATTTGCCCCCAAAGCAAGGTGAGAAGTCCCTGTGCGTCCTGCACGCCATGTTGTGTGACTGAAACAGGACTATGGTTGGAACTCAAAGTCCGCTAGGTCAGAAAGTTTGGTCAACCAACCTTGCTGCTCCCTGGGGAGGTCAGCCAGCCCCGAGCTACCTCCATTTCTTCAAAGGTCCACATAAAGCAGAGGGGGCCACGTCTGGTCTAAAGCCCACGACATCGCCACGACCAGCTAATCACACACACCTCACCAGGGAGAATCTGTTCTGGCTGTCAAATCAAGGGTGAGTTAATCAGGTGTTTAATTAGGATGGCCCAAGAATGGTATTATAAATACCCAAATGATCCTTGGCAGCAAAAAGCTTCCCCACCCTTAGTCTAAAGCAGCGGTTCTCAACCTGTGGGTCGAGACCCTCTTTAGGGGTCGAACGACCCTTTCACAGGGGTTGCCCGCTTCATAACATTAGCAAAATGACAGTGATGAAGTAGCAACAAAAATAATTTTATGGTTGGGGGTGGGGGTCACCACCACATGAGGAACTGTATGAAAGGGCTTCAGCTTTCGGGAGGTTGAGAACCACTGGTTTAAAGGGACTCGCTTGTCCTTCCGAACCTTATCACCGCCATTTAGTCAATGCTGTCACAGTGAGGCCCCCCCATCCCGTGGGTTTCTGAGACTGTAACTCTTTATAGTAGAAAGTCCAATCCTTTTTTTCTACGGGGCGGCTGGTGGTTTTGAACTGCTGACCCTGTGAATCGCAGTCCAACACATACCCACTGCACCAAATCTTCAGGGCCAAGTTAATCATTCAATCCTCTTTAGCACCAATTAGGGTGAACCGTACTGTTCATCCCAGGACATGTCGTGTGACGACCGGACGTGGCTGTCTCTCCTGGGCTGAGGGCACATCCTGTCCTCTCTGTGGCCTTAATACAGTCCTCACCCCCCAGGGCTGCGTGATAAGGCGCCCTCTGGTGAGCTGGTGGGAGGGGCATGCCGCAGGTGACTGTATTAGGGCAGCACGGATGGAGTTGGTAACTGCAGTTGGCACATGATGAGAAAGAAACACAGCCACCCTAGAAAAGTGTCCATGACTTACAGGGCATACTTGCATTGTATGTTCAATCCGGCACAGTCACCTTTCTGGACCGTCAATGTTGAGGACTACATGCCAGAGGAAGGGGAGGCAAACCCACACCCACTGCCATCAGGTCCATGCTGGCTCCGGTGAGATGGTACGCTTGCCGCAGCAGTCAGCCCCTTCTTTCTCCCGTGAAGCTGGTGGCTTTGAACCCCATGCTTATTCCACAGTGCCAAACACCCGGCACTCAGCGTACTCTGTCCTGGCCTTGCCCATCAGGTTCCTGACGTGATGGGGATGTGCCAGGAGAACCCGGCGGAGTTGGGATCAAGTCAACAGCAATGAGTTTTGTGGGGTTTTTAAGTGACACCCGAGGGGGCCTGCTCAGCAGGGGGCGTCTTTCATTGCTTTTGCTAGGATACCTACTGGGGCCTGAACTTCCTGTGAAGACAAGGCAGGCATATTGAGTGGGCTCTCAAGCCAATGGCTTCTCCGGTTCCCTGGTACGTCCCTCTCGTCTGACGGGCACTGTGCGCATGAGTTTGGAACACGCTTTGCGCAAGGCCAGTGGCACTGCAACTCTGCCTGTCCTGCCACAGCCACCACTACCAGGTGCTAACGAGTTGACCTGTCAAACTGTGTGCCAGGCTGAAGAAGGCTTCAATGGCCGATTCTTAGGAAGTAGATCATCAGGCCTCCATGCCAATGTGCCCTGGGTGAACCTGCACCTCTAACCTTTGGGTTAGCTGCCCTGGTGTCTAAAACCTGGCAGTGTCCTGGGCGACTAGAGTTCAATGTGCCACCCGAAGGGAAGCAATCTCAAGCCATTACTCTAATTTTACCCAGAATCCTCAGCACAGGTACTGCTCTGGCTACAGGGAGGGCAACTCAGACACAGGGAAGGCAGGCTGCCAGGTAAAGAGAAAATGGCTGGCATGCTAGCAACAGTGGCAGGGGCAGTGAAACGACAGCGTGCCCAGGGGACTGTGCTCAGACATTCAACCTACATAACTGCAGGACCGCACTAGCCGGAGCCTCTACGGCAGCAGCTCTCAACATGTGGGTCTCGACCCCTTTGGGGGTCAAACCACCTTTCACAAGGGTCGGCTAATAAATCCTGCATATCAGATATTTACATGGATTCATAACAGTAGCAAAATTAGTTACGTAGTAGCAACGAAAATAATTTTATGGTTGGGGGGGTCACCACGACACGAGGAACTGTATTAAAGGGTCACGGCATTTGGAAGGCTGAGAACCGCTGCTCTAAGGAGCAGTGAGAGGCCCTAAGAAAAGGTGGCCTTGTTGGCAGACGTAGGGGGTGGGGCTACGGAGATGCCCGGGTGTATAAGGGCATGCTCCGTGGTGGGGGCAGCACCTGGCAAGGAAGCCATTCCCTTATCACACAGGCCGCCTCCTTCCTCCACACCCTGCTCAGAACCTGCCGCCCAGTCAGGGTCACCGTCACAGCCTGGGGCCACTGTGCCCCTTGCACGTGCCCTCATCTTGACCGCGTGCCAGTTAGACAGCAGCAGGGAGACTCGAACCCCACACATTGCCTTTTAAAAGTAAGGTAGGAAAATACCACGAAATGGGAGCATAAAACAAGTTTATTTGTCTTTCTGGCCCTTTCTGTCGTGAGTCAGGCTGGCTGCGGCAGGGCCCCCACGGCTGTCGTCTCTCGAGTGGCCAGGGCTCAGCATCGTGGACCTTCTCATCTTCTGGGCTGTGTGATCCGCCCCTCCGGGACCCCGGGACTATTCACAGGAGCGGGAGCTCCGCAGAGATGGGCACACCGATGGCCTCCTTTCCAGAGGCGCGCCTTCCACCGCTACTCATTGTACTTGGATAGCTTTAGCCTGGGGATGATGTTCATGGACTGCAGCTCCTGGAAGAGCAGCTTGCAGGCATAGGGGATGCGCAGGGAGGACACGTGGCAGGATGACTTGCAGTAATGGCACCTGGGATCCGAGAAGGCAAAGGTTAGAGGGAGACTCGGAGAGGCAGGGCTGCACCCAGGAATCGAAGATGTTCCCCACAGAACTCTATTACCATGCCCCCAAATGAGTCACTGTCCACTCCTAGACGTTCAGTCACGCTAGCACGCATGCATAAAACGCGCGCTCACTCGGCTTTTAAAAAGCAGGCGACATGAATCAGTTACTACCGCCTCCCTTCAAGATCTCCTTAAAACGCAAGATGCCACTTATACACTTCTTTTGAGTGAGTTTATTAAGTCTAAACCCTCTGAAATGTACCCATTAGGTTTCTTTTCCTTGTTGAATGTGGTTCCAACTGGTTCAGTCATGTACCTGGTATTTCCCACACGAGTACGGGGAAGAAGAAGGGTCTCCTTCCCCTTGTAGCAGCCATTTATGCCGCCAACAGCAACAGACGAGAAACCAAAGGACATACTGCTCTGGGAAAACCAGCTGAAGAAGCCCTCTTTGAGGATGAGGGTACACCTGACCCAGTAGTGGTCTTTTAAAATGGTCTCCTATCTCTGAGGCAGGCCCATGCGACGACGTGAATTGTGGTGCTGGCGAGGAGCGCTGGTCTCGGAGAAAGCACCCCGAATGCTGTCTAGGAGCGAGGAGAGCAGGCTCATCTTGCTTACGTTGGACAAGTCAATCTTTGGAAACGGCCATCGTGTTTGGTCATGTGGAGGGCCGCTAAAATGAGGGAGGCCTTTTTGAGATGGACATTGAGGACAGGGCAGGGCAGGGCCGGCGGTGCTTTAATCGCTTCCACACACGGTTGTGGAGTTGGAGCCGATGTGACAGTCACTAACAGCAACACCGATGGTACACCTTAATTCCCACTGCACTGGGAAATGCACAAGTGTCACATAGGAGGACAACAGCCAGTCGGATGCTCGGGACTTTCCCTTGCTCTTCAAGCTCAGCTATTCCTATTAGTATCAGAGCTGCTGTACTTACCACGCACCACCCCTTGTACACAACTCACATGAGTGTGTGTGTGTGTGTGTGTGCATACAAAGCTCTGCTCAATCAGTGTAACAGCCTGTGTGATTCTAACAAACCTGCTTTTGATTCCGATGAAGATTTTCTTTGGTCAATCTTTTTTCTACCCTCAATGGCTACAAGGAAAGAGGATCTTGGGAATGTTAATTCCTTTTTGAAGTTTTAGACCCAAATATGGCTTCCCTCTACTCCTCAAGGGTCTGGGGCAGCTGGGCCCACAGGTCCGCAGTTTTAATCTCGACACAGAAGCAGTGGAGACACAGGTCCTTCCAGGTTACAGGCGGGGACTAGCGGACGGAGACGGAGACGCCTCGGGGCTAACCAGGACCAGGATGGAGAGTCCTTGGTGAGGAACAGAGGATGCCCTGTGCAGGGGTGCAGTACGGCAGGTACACCTCACACTTTTTGTTTAGTGAGCACAACCGTGGCAAAGATAGGCTTACAGTGTTCAGAAGCACAGCCGGACACACGCAGTGGAACTGCAGATAGAGGGCCTTGAGAGCAGCCGGAGCACACGATTACTGACAAGAAACAGCAGTTGAATGGTTTCTAGTAACTCAAAGCAGAAAACCAGTCCAATGCCCAGCAGGCAACTGGTTCTGTGGTTGCAGATGTTTCCAGACAAGAACAGGCCCGGTGCAGTCACGAAGCACTGAAGCAGACCCATGCTCACTGAAACGCAGGGGTGCAGTGAAAGGGGAATTTCGCTGAACAGTCTGATTCCCAGGGGGCCCTTCCAATGGGTTTGGGACCTGCACGGGATTCTAACATCACCTGGAACCTTTCAGAATGGGGAATAGTTTTTCAACGATGAGCATTCAGAGGGGTTCACGATCCCCAAAGCAGGAACCATGGATCAACACAGATGTCCCCAAGAGAAGCTGCTGACAAGTCCGCAGGGGCCCTCGCTGCTCCGTGGGGATGGCGGCGGTGGCCCCTTTTCCTGTGTGGTTTGTCAAGTTGGGAAATGTTTACCGTGAGCAGGGCTCATTTTCACAGCCAGGAAAACTTCATTTAGAAAAAGAAAAAGAAAGCGTGGAGGCTGAGAATTCAAGAATCATGGCACTGGACTCTGTAGGGAGAGGAGTTCCCAGTGACCAGGGGGGGACAGTAATGGGCCAGGGACCTGACGCTGCATTAGGTCACTGCAGAGGCTGAACACAAACTGATAGCATCAACAGTAGAATGTAAACTTGGCTAGTTACTTTTTCTCAAATGATTACATACACTCACCATCATCTGATTGACTCTGACTCATAACAGATGTATCGGGACAGGGCAGAACTGCCTTTGGCGGTTTCCAAGACTGAAAGTCCTATGGGAGTAGAGATTCTGTCTTTCTCCTGGGAACACTGCTGACCTTGCTCTTCGCAGTTTAATGTGTACACCCCCCCCCACCATGCCACCAAGATTCCTCTTTAAAAAATTGCATAAAGGCCTCATGACAGCACTATAGTTTGAGAATTATTATTTTTAACATTCCTGGATTGATTAAATACATTCAGGAACCATGCTCAGGCTCTGAAATGGAAAGACGGATCACACAGGGATCCTGCTTGCTGATCTGTGCTGGGCCCTCACACCAACCTGATCTAGTTAGAATTCCCATGGGTTTCGATTCATCACCTACAAAGCCTATCAATCTTGATTATTCAATATTCCTCCACCAATTAAAAGGCTTCAATAGGTACCTCTGTATAAAGATGACCCCTCTCTTGCTCTAGAAATGCATCTTAAGCTAAAGGAAATATTATTTACCAGAATGCTTTCAGTCGTAACCTTTGTGCGGACCTGAGCCCGGAGTGTGACCACACAAGGGGAGAAGCTGCACTCCGAGGGCAGAGGGGGCACAAGCGGGCGGCTGCGGCTGTGGCTGCGCCCGCCCGAGACAGGACTGTCCAGTGACACATCTTCCAGGAGCTAATTATCTTAATAGGGAGTCCACCCCGCCTTCCTGCTGGCCTTCTCTTTTGTGACTTCTGCAGAACAACAGCCCTGCTGTAAACATCCCCATAGCAATGCCTCACTAATGTGCAAATCACTGACAAAAGGCCAGTTGCAAGGTTCTGAGCTGCTCTAATTATCCAGCCTCCATTGTGCGGCTCATTAAAGAGCGGCTTCCTCCTCCAGCACCAGCACCTGGCTCCCTCCCACCTGACCCGGCCTGTGGTCAGGTAAGGGTGGCAAGGCAAGGAGGACAGTCTTCGGAGGGTCCTGGACAGCAGGCCGGATTGTTCTCTGCTGACAATGAGAGTAGAAATAGGCCTGCGGCACGTTAGGGCCACATTACAGTAAAGACCCTTGAACCAAAAGCATACCCTGATTTGGTCTTCTTTCAAAAGGCTGCAGATACAACACACCATGTACCCACGAGCTCGGAAGCTGGGTGCTGCCACCCGATGGTCTCTGAACTAGGCAGGAAGGAGATGAGCTGCCTAGCGTGGTGTGGGGACAGTCCACTCTACAGTCCTCCCCCTGGGTGTCCAGCAGGGCAGAGCCAGCTTTCCCAAATGCACTAGAGACCCAGGCCCACTGTGTCCGTTCTTTTTACTCTGGGGGAGAGGGAGCAGAAGATAGAGAAGAAAAAGACATGTTTTTCAAGTTTCCTGACCCTTATGTTTAAAGGCTCTCCCACACCACCCTGTCAGAGTTCTCCACAAAGCCTTGTGCTGCATTTGAGGCCGTAGGACCCGTGACCTCGGCGGGTGCTGTGTCTCCCAGTACACTGGCTTTTGTTTGGGCTCGTCTCCGGGCCAGGTGGCAAGCGCAGTCAGTGTGTGTCTAAACAGGCCTCTGAGGATGGCAGCCAGCCATGCAGAGCCTGCCCGCACACCGACAGGGAGAAGCCCACTGCCGGGGTCAAGACCAGCTCGTCGTGACCCTGGCCAGAGCTTCGGAGGCTGCAGCTCTTCAGGGGAACAGATTGCTTCATCTTTGCCCCACAGAGCAGGGGAGAATGGGGGGTTTGAACTACCAACCTGGGTCAGCAGTGCAGCACCTAACAAGGGCACCTTAACAAGAGAGGAGCTGGCTCCACCCTCAGCACCCTGTGCCCACCCCTGCGGCCGCCCTTTGAAAAGACTCCCTTGCAAAGGGCCAGGTCCCTGGTGAGAGGTTTCACAATGAAGTGATTTCCGCCGGCAGTCTCATGGGTTCTTGACACCAAACCCTCGGCTGGTTCCCAGCTTGTCCTGAGCCAGCCTGGCAGGCACTGGGCTCCGAGCAGCCCGGAATCCCGACCCTTGGTGTGCAGCTATGGCAGGTAGCCTGACGGGAAGATCCTGCCTGGCAGGTGGCTTTGTGGTGGGACCGAGCAGGGACAAGGTGGCTCACAGAGCCCTCGAACCCTGACAATGCAGGCTCTCCTCTCTTCCTCTGGGGATGGCTCCTTTCCAGGTGGTTAAAGGGGCTCCGCGAAGACAGCGCGCAGGCATTGCAGGGTGGTGGATGGCATCATTTGTAGGGTGGTGGGATGGAATCCTGACATGTGGGAAAGGGGTTCCAGCTACACAGACCCCAAACACGTAGACTCATCTTCTGAGCTGGCCTGTGAGGAGGAGGAGCGAGTAGATGTCTCTCCTGGCAGGCTCAGGGTCATCCAGCCATTACACTGTAACGTCACCCTGACCGGGCTCCAGGCTGGAAAAGCCAGGGAAACGTGACGCATATGGGGAGAAGGAATGGGAAGGGTGGCTCCCTGTGAGCAGCCACTCCTCTGGAACTGAGAACAATGTCTGGTCCCAAGCAAATCCTCACTAAACATTGCTGAATGAGTGGCTGAGACAGACATCATCTACGCCCTCAGAAAGACGTAGATTCCAATTCAAGAGACCAGGGTAGAACTGCCCTGTGGGTTTCCAAGACTGTAAATGTGTACAGGACTAGAAAGCCTGGTCTTTCTCCTGTGAAGGGGCGGGTGGTTTCAAACTGCTGCCCTTGTGGTTAGCAGCCTCATAGGCAACCCACTATGCCACCAGTGCTCCTTCAAGTTCAAACACGCTGTCATTCTAAGAGTCAACAATGCACGGACCAGGGCTTTTCACTGGTGACGAGAGAGACCATTAAAAGCAGTATTAGAAGAGCTGCTTTAGAGAAGATTAAAAAGTCCATCCTCCTTGGAAGCTGCGATGCCTGTCGTGAGGAAAGCAGACTCCGATGCGGGCTGAGGACGCCTGTCTCTGCAGAGTCCGGGATGGAGGAATGCTCAGGAGGAGAGGTGTGAGCTAGTGATTACAGGCGGGGGCTGAAGAATGTGAGGCTAAGGTTTGGGGCCCCCTCGAGCTGAGTGATTACAGAGGCCAGGGGTATGAGAGACAGATGGTCTGCACTTACCAGCCGGAATACCCCAGAAGTCCACACTGCCCACAGACATCGACCTCAAAGGCATCGCTTGAAATCATGAGTCTCTCCAGCAAGAGCATGCTGGCTCCGTAACCGATTAAACAGTCACGTTCCATTTCTCCAAGACGCAGGCCGCCATCACGAGATCGACCTTCAGTGGGCTGCCTGGGAACGAGTTATTAGAAAAACGTGTTACCATCATAAGCAACCGAGAGGGAGGCAGGCAGCAGCAGCATTGGGCGCTGGCTCCCAGCTGCAGGCTTTGGGGCAGACTCAACTGGATGCCAATCACTCACTTCCTCTTGGTGACCTTGACAGGGCTGCAGGGCCTCTCAGTCTCATTAGCAAAACAGACACTGAACTGCTACCCCAAGGGCATCAGATGAGAAAAGATAGACGACTATTGGTGGTTGGTGGTGACCTGCTACTTAAAAGCAGCACGACTGTGCCAGACAGACTAGAAGAAACCTGGGAATTGGTGTGTGGCTCATTGGGGCTGTAGGGAGGGGTGGGGTGTGAGGAGCAAATGGGGAGCAACAAAGAAAGGCTGGAGGGCAACGAGGAGCCAGCCATGAAGACAGGAGGGGCGGACGCGCTGGGGCAGATGACGGTGATGGCTGTGCAATCTCAAATAAGGCTGAATGAACTATGGAGGAAGTGTGCGGCATGTCCCCAATCAAACTAGTAACAAACGAAGGAGCCTGCGCCCCAGCAGGTGGTGCCAGGACTCCCCGGAGGGGCTTTACAACTAAGACGCCAGTTCAAACACACTCACCTACACCCAAGCTGAGACATAGAAGTGGATTCTTAAAGTGACATTTGGAGTAGCTCAGGAATCTCCTGGCAGGACCGACTGGCTGAGCCAGATGGAAGCTTCCCCAGAGCTGAGAATGTTCTGTGGTCCATGCTGGCCTCTCCTTGAATGAAAACGCCCACTCTCCCTTAGAGGGCCACGTCGAACTTGGACAGCAGTGAGTCCCCAGAATGGACTTCCAGTGGCTTACGCAGCTGCCAGGCCTGAGCCTACATTTGGAAGTCAGGAGTCCAGGGTGTGGATCCAGGTACTCCCCCTAGGTAGCTCGAGGGCACTGCTTCTGGCCATAGGTCTGGGGGGCTCTGGGACAGGGTGCGGGGTCCTGTCTGCTTTATCCTACTATATCTTTTAACTTTCCTTTTTGTTGTTAATGGCTAGTCCCTCAGAATTAATAAAGTGGATACCAACCTATGTTCTAATTATTATGTATTTTTAGGTTTTGTCTTTGAAGGTTAAAATGGGAAAATGATTTCAGTTGTAGATTATCTGTTTGAAGACAATTTACATATGACAAATTTACATAGGTTCCCTGTTGCTCCCTTTTCAGGAAAAAACAAAAACACCCAAACCAAACAAACAGTAACTACTCAGGACCTCGCCTCTTGGCCTGCAATGAACGTTTGCACTACACCCAGGAATCCAGGGAAACGTGGGGGAACCTGCTTTTACAGGTCCCCTGGAGCATCCGGCACCCCCTAGGGGAAGTCATGCCCATTTGGGAAAACACTAAAATGAACACACACCACAGTGGCAGCATCAGGGTGGAAGCACCCTGGGCAAGTCGGGGTGCCTCCATCAGTGCTCACCCACCAAAGCCAAGGTCATTAGAACATATGTGGGCAGACCCCAACACTTGGATTTGAACAATCTGAGATCACTGGCTACAGACAGACACACTACGGCAGTCTTCTTATGGACAAACGCACTGCCATCCAGTTGCTGCCGACTCACAGCAACCCCACAGGCGCGGGTAGAGCTGTCCCTGGGAGTTTCCGAGACTGGAACTCTTTAGGGAGTGGAGAGCCCGTCCTCTCCCAGTCTTCATATGGAACACACAAAAGTCAGACTGAAGTCATAACTTCTTTTACACAACAAAGCAAAAAACAGGAAATAGCTGCTCTGACATTTATGTAGGTCTGAAATCGTTTGTGGATGCTGTAACTGACGTGGAAGTGGAGGAGAGGGCTCGGGCTCTCACTGCAGCCTTGAGCCTCTCCACCTCCCACCATTTCCAGTACACACATGTCTACTTCAACAGACAAGTGCATCTGCTCTGTCTCAGATCAGGGATCCAGTCATTCACGCACACCTCTCCCAGGGTTAAACACCCCTCGAGCACTCAGTCCCCCGCCCCAATTTCCCTCCCCTGAATCAAAACATGCAAGCAGCCTCAGTGCAGTAACTGCTGAAACCCCGACTGACCCTGCACAAGCTCTCCACTCAAACAGCAGCCAGTCACTGGTGAAGTAGACAGGCATTAATGTCTCCACTGGCGCTAAGAGGAACCTGAAGCTGAGCAGGTAAGTGATCTGGCCAAGGTTCATGATGGTGTGACAAGGTTAAGAACAGATTCAAACCCCTGGCTCCCTGACTCTAAGGCCTGGATGTGCCTCACCTCCCCCATGTGAGCTGAGTCAATGAGTCTTGTGAGCTGGGTCCTTCTCTCAGGTGGGGGCTGCCAAGTACACTGTGGGGTGTTGAGTGGCCCAGCTAGGCCTCTGTCCACTAGATACCAACAACATCCTCCACCCAAGTCCAATGGTTGTTGGCCGTCAAATGTCTCCTAGGAAGCCTGGTTGAGATCGGCCATGTGTCCTCTGACGGGGCAGTAGAGTACTAAGAGCAGGTGACACTTGGCAGTGTAGCATCTCCTCTCCTGGCCACCAACATACAGGAACTGAGGAGGCACAGGGGATGGGACGGACGGGGACCAGGGCTACCTTGAATTTAATCTAGTAAGCATACAAATGCAGTTAGTTGTCTTTTACATCAGTAAGGGACGTTTTAAAACAAGTTCTAATGTGGTTTATGTCACCGAATACTGTGTGTGTTTTCTGTGTACACACACCTTGGTGCAGGCAGGAGTATGGATAGGGACGTGGCACAAAGGCACACATACTCTCATACGTGAAGCTTTCTGCGCGGAACCACACTCGCACACAGCAAACGGCCGTGTCAGGGGACCCCTGGCATCCTAGGGAAACAGAAGGTTCGCTGGGTCTGCTTACTCTTATATTCAGGGCAGTAAGGTAGGCTGCCCTGTTTTATGAACGCATCTCTCTTACCTGGTGAGGACAGCTCGTGGACCGCGGGCTCGAGCATGCATCTTGTCCAGTACCATGTGCTTCAGCTTCTGATAGTACACGGGGCCGAAGTAGATATACGCTTCTAAAGGCTCACTGGAACAAAAGGGGGAGTTAGGCTTCAGGTTAACAAGAGATCACTTTTCTAGGACTCATCCCTGGCAGTTTCTTAGTTTCTTCCATGTTTAGGGGCTAGTTTGTGATTTCCTAGGGACAAATGACTTTTGGCCTACGCTGATCAACAAAGCTAGATCAGAAAGTTACCAAGTCCCATGACCGCTGCTGTGGAGCCCACTCTGAGTCACTGTGTGGAGTGGCCATGGCCGTCTCTTGTCTGTGCCTTGCACGTTGCTGAATTTCCTATGCCCGATGTCGCCCGCGGTGGCCAGGTTTTAGTGGAGCAAGAACAGACTAGAAAAGACTCAGACTCACTGCCGCCCAGGCAAGACTGGGACCACAGAGACGCACAGGAAGGTCTAGAATGGGCCCGGTGGGTTCAGAGACGGTAACTATCACTGGAGTAGAAAGCCTTCTCTCCGGCAGAGCGCTGGTGGGTTCACACTGCTCACCTGTGGCTAGCAGCCCAATGAGTAACCGCTATGAGTACCATGGCTCCAAGAATGGTCTAGGAACAAGGAGAAAGCTGCCCACCCCTGAGGGATAAGCCACTGAAACACTTACAATAGCAGTGGAACACTGTTTGACACCGTGACAAAAGGTGAGCCACTCAGATTGGTAGGCCCTCAAAATGCAACTGGGCGAGAGCTGCCTCCTCAAAGTAGAGTCGACCTTCACGGACGGGAGAGATGACAGCTGTCGGGACCTTCACTTGCTGATGGGTGTGGTGCAACATGAGAAGAAACAGCTGCACACATCCACCAATAATCAGAATGCAGAATATTTGAAGTATGGAGCCAGGAAAATTGGAAGTTTGTTAAAAATGAAATGCAACACGTAAACATCAGTGTCCTAGGCATTGGTGAGCTGAAATGGACGGGTATTGGCCATTTGGAGTCGACTACAGGGTTTACTATGCTGGGAAGGACAGATTAAAGAGGAGTGGTATCCCATTCATCAAAGGTTTGTCTTGACGCATAATGCTGTCTGTGATTGAAAAATAGCTACATGCCTACACGGAAGACCAGTTACTACAACTACCATTCAAGTGGACACACCAACCAGCAGGGCTAGGAGTGAAGGAACGCATGACTGCAGTCGGTGAACACGCACTCGAGAGGCGTGCATGATGACTGCGACTGGGATGGGACGTTACAGACACAGAGGAAGGACCGGTAGCTGGAAAGTAAAGCCTTGGTGGTAGAGACAAAGCTGGAGGGCTCATGACGGATTTTGCAAGATGAACAACTTCTTCAATGCAAACAGAACATAACACTTTCCAATAACATAAATGGTGGGCTTAGCCAGATGGAATATCTGGAATCAAATCGACTGTCTTTGTGGGAAGAGATGATGGAGAAGCTCAGTATCAGCCCAAACTAGACCAGGCACCACCTGTGACGCAGACCATCAATTGCTCATATGCAAGTTCTGGGTGAAGCTGAAGAAAATTAAAACAAGTGCACAAAAGCCAAAATACAACCTGGAGTATACCTCACCAGGATTTTGATAACATCTCAAGAACAGATTTGGCACATTAAACATTAATGACTGAAGACCTGACAAATTGTGGGAAGACTGTGATAACAATTTCTTCTGTAAGGAAGAATACCAAACTAGTCCCAAGGAGTTGGAGAGTGAAGGAATTCCAAATGTCCAACTCTTGCAGATGCTAGTCTGCTCCATCACCCCCCCCCCCCCCCCCCCCC
>NW_022103898.1:20032843-20035927 GCF_000313985.2 Echinops telfairi
GGAGGAAGCTTGAAGATTGTAGCCCAATGCTGTACCACTACAGCACCAGGTAAATGGAAGAAAAAGGAGAACAGAAGAGGTCAAAGGGCTCTTGAGAAGACAAAGTATTCTACGGAAATGTGCAAAGGTTTGGAGTCAGAGAACCAAAATTGAGGAACACACTCAGCATATCTCAAGATGAGAGAAATGAAAAAAAAAATTTTTTTAAATCCAAGTCTCAAGTTGAAACACTGAAGGACTCTATCAGCAAAATCCTGAGTGACGCAGGAGGTATCAAAAGAAGATGGAAGAAATACGTAGTCCCCACACCGAAAAGAATTCACGGACACACCCGTGTCAAGAGGCAGCGGATGAAAAGCGGAGGGGACTGGAGAAGCAATGCAAACTGCAGGCAGGTGTTACCTGAAAGCAAGGCTCCAGATGCTGATGGAGTGTCAGCTGAAATGTTTCCACAAGGTGCTGACGTACCAGAAGCACTCAGTGGCCTATGTCAAGACACTTGGAGGACACGTTATGAAACCAGCTGCACGTTCCTCACCACCACCCTCACTGGGCCTCTGTCCCCTTGACTGCAGTCAACCCTCACACTGGTCTGCCGGCTTCCACTCATCTCTCAACGGGCCTGTGTGACGAGCTCAAAGGACTCCCTGTCCCATGGAAGCCCTGGCCGCGAGGCCTAGGACGGTCAGTTCCGCACAGACAACTACCGTGGTTTGCAGTGGGCCCCTTGCAGTTTACTGTACCATTTGTGAAATGGGCCATGACTCTTTTACTGTAAAAGGGATTTTGCTAACATGCCTCAAGCATGAAATACCTGAGACTCATGTTATTACAGTCTGGATAGGTTACTTTAGAATTCTCTCGAGATTTTTACCAGCTCTAGATCTTGACCCTGTGAATCACATCTGGATAGTTTGTCTCCAGCTCCCAAATCCATGCTCCATCTGGGTGTCTAACTCTTGTCCAAGTGACTCAAAACCTCACCAGAACCATAGGCACGATACGAGGTTTTGTCTGGTATAAAATACCTAACTCATTGCCTCTTAACTGGTTTCAGCCCCCGGCAACCTCCTGTGTCACAGAATAGAATGGCTTCATGGGGTTTTCTTGGCTGTAACTTTCTGGCAAGCCGATCACCGGGCCTTTCTTCTGTGGGACTGCTGGGTGGTTTTGGACCGTCCAACATTTAGGTTAAGAGTTGAGAGCCAAGTACTGGTGTCACCCAGGGGCCTTACATAAGAGACTTAATGTCAGCAACTGATTTGCTTCTTTAAAACCATGCATGAACCAAGTTTTACACTCTGTCCTTCATAAGAGCTCTGAGGATTGTGCTTCACAAATTAACAGGAAGACTGGCCTTTGCCCTGTCTCCAGTCGTGGCCTAGGCCCCCCTCCGCTGCCCCACTGGCTGCACTCCAGCAGGGCCAGCCCCTCCTCCTTCCTCTGGAAGAACTATCTTGAATGGCCCCTCGGCCTCAGCTTAAATGGCAACCTCCTACCGGGCTCCCCCTGCAGTCTCGGTCTCCATTTTGGTGAAAGCTGCGTATGTGCACTTCTCTCCGCCTTCATCCCCTCCAACCACCAGTATGGAGCACGCTGTACAGCAGACTCTGGGCTCCAGGGTGGGAGCCGTCTCAGGAAGATGAGGGTCCACGCGCCTCGCCGGGGCCGCATTGCTCCCTGCATGTCAGGCAGCGTGGAACGCCAAGCAGGGGTTAGGCAGGAGCTAGAACTGGCTGATGCTTTGGTCAGGCCGTCAGGGCCGGCCCCACTGGATGCTGGCTGTTTTTCTGCAACATCCAATGATGAATCTAGATGGTCAAGAGGAACCAGGCTCTCTTCTTTATCATCCCATACTGTGTTTGGCCTCGGAAAACGTTGGCGAACCAATGCACACAATGGTAGGCCAACAGCCTCTGCCAAACTCCTACTTGTGTACTAGTCATCATCAAAACGCCGTGAGAAACAAGTCCAACGGTTCAAGAAACTCCCTGTATCTGAGCTCATAGGCATGATGCGCTCCTTAAAAGCTGGAGAGAAGCCCTTTTTAGTTCATTCAATCTCCCCCCTCTTCCTGCTAAGGGAGAGCAGGCCCGAGAGGCACCCCCAGGGATATTTCTAAAGGGAGGGAAACTGTCCATGTTCGAAGCTCTCCCCCACCCTCATCAAAGTGCCCACCGCTCCATGCCTCCAAATCCCCACTCACCCTGTGATGCCAGACGTCACGTAGTCTTTCCCCAGGTAATTGTAGCCATGTCGGACGAGGTCTTCACACACGTCCTTCACCTTACTGCCCCCAAATGCAGTGCCATAGTGGAACCGGCCGTCCAACACGCCAGCCTTGCCTGCCAGCAGCTCAATCAACTTCCCCACCTGTGGGGTGTGAACAGAGCGAGTGAGTGAGCCCCCCAACTCCCATCCCCCAGGATATCTCCCCCAACGGCCAGGAGATGGAGACTACCACTCCTAACGCCGGTGAAGTAACAGGCCGGCACACAGCCGTGCGGGTGTGTGCTCAGTTCGCTCTCTCAAAACCCTGATGAGAGAGGCACCATGTTCCTGGCTTTCTACTTGAGGAACAGAGAGGTTCTGTAACTTCCCCAGGGTCACACAGTTGGGACGCAGTGGAGCCAGGACTGTGAGAAAGAACCAGGGGACCCTGCTGGGGGGGCGGGTTCAGGACTCAGAGAGCGTCCTTCTCTGGAGAGGAGTGCGGGCCAGAACTGTCAGCAGTGAGGGACCTGCTGCAGACTTCACAGGGGTCTAAGAGCACGCCCTCCCTGCCGCTGACGACCCCCGTGGGCCACCTGATGTCCCCCTCAACGCGGTGCCTTCACAGGCGTCAGCAACTGACCGTCATGCGTGATGGGAAGCCGTGAGGGTTCATGATGATGTCCGGACAGATGCCAGAGTCACAAAAGGGCATGTCTTCTTGGGGGACAATCAGGCCACAGACCCCTGGGGAGAGATTTCATGGCAGGTGAAGCCCCTCACGAGAACCCTCCTTATCGCAGTGGCCCTCAAAGCTGCCCACAGGGTCTCCGAGGAGGGGGACAGACACCATCCAACAGTCTGGGAACCAGA
>NW_022103898.1:20036177-20037394 GCF_000313985.2 Echinops telfairi
CCCGGGGCCCTGCAATGCCAGAAGCAGCAGGTGGGCAGTCATGCTGCTCATCCTCGGCTGCTTGTGACTGATGAGAACCCCAGTTTCCTGGCCACCAACCACAGGCAGTACTCGAGGGGTGCGTGAGGTCCGATCTGAGTACAAACTGGCTGAGCTGTGTGTGGCTCGGGGTGATGGGCCTGTCCCAGAGGCTGCACCAGCCTGCGCCGCCCAGGGCTTCCCAGGCCTCGCCTACACTGCCCGTAGGAATTTTAATGCCTGCAGCTTACAAACTCATTAGGAAAGTGATCCTTGATTGAATTGGTAAAGTTGAATGGGAAAATGAAATACCAGATCTTTCGGGGTGGGGGTGGGGGTGTGACAGGAGAATTAGACATGGCATCCGGAGAAGGAACACGGGCCCAAACAACCTCCCCGCTCCCTGCCGGCCCCTAGCCAGGATCTCTCAACTGGCCTCCACTGCCTGTGGCTCTGGCACCTCTGGTTCCTGGGTCAGAGTGAAAGGACACGAGTAGGACTGACATCATTCACCACTGCTACATAAGCCAGACACGGAAAACGAGCGGGCATGGTGCTGAACTAGGGACACATGTTTACATATCCATGGCAAGATAAAACTGCTTTCCTCTGTGCGCACCGTTGGCGGCCAGCTGCACCTCTTCCCCAGAACCAGCTCTCCAAGGACACTGCTCACTCTTCAGCTTGACTTCGATGGCATGCTGATTCTAACTCTCTGATGGGGAAACATGTATGACTGTATGGCTGTCGAGGGCGAAACTCTAACGATAAGGAATGCCACGTGCCGAATGACCACTGATTATCAATATTCTGATTGCTCAGTGGCTGCCAGTGATGTGGCAGTTAGGCTTGTGAAGTCGAATGCTAGCGCATGTGTGATTTTCACCAACTTTGGGGTGGAACTCCCGCGACTTGCTCTAAAGACCCAATCCGTCCCTCTATGAAGAACAGATCTGCGCGGTGGTGGCTACTAGGTGCCGCCGAGTCAGTTTTGAGTGAGCCCGACCGTGAGGCCAACAGAAGACACTGCCCAGTCCCGCGCCAGTCTCACAATGCTTATGCTCGAGCCCGCTGTTGCTGCCACCGTGCCGCTCTGTCTTGTTGAGGGCCTTCCTCTTTGTCGCCGCCCCTTTGTCTTACCAAGCTCGATGGGACTGGTCTCTTCTGATCCCACATCCAAAGGACACAGTCTCGCCACC
>NW_022103898.1:20037659-20042321 GCF_000313985.2 Echinops telfairi
GGGGCCGGCACTGCTCTCAAGGACGCTGCCTGCTGCTCCCCTTGCCCCAGGAGAAGGTGGGCGTGCAGGATGGTGGGGGTATTTATACTGGAGCCTGCACGGTGGTGGTGGTGGGGGTGGGTAAGGAGAGAGAGGGCTCGAGTTGTGCGTTCCCAGTTTGACCAGACACTGAATGCTAATCCAACTTTACGCTGTGATCCAGTGAGAGAAATTCCCTCCCTTTCACTCGGCATGGCCGCTGAGTCCAGAGACCTGAGTGGGGCTGCAGGGGAGCCAAGGGCTTATCAGCCCCTCCACTGCTCCCGCCTAATTACTGCACTCCACCCACGGCAGAGAGAGTTGGGCAGAGTCCGAAACGCAGCAAAGGGGGGGGTGGGCACCTGGAAGCCCAAAATTCAATCTTCACAAACTTAAAATTACTTCAGGTTCTGAAAACCCTTTCATACGCCAAGATGGTTCCCATGGCAGACAGCCCTGTGTTGTTTGTTTTGTGTGAAAGTGAGTGATAAAAGATCCATGAAATCGACACAGAAAGCATAACAGCAGAGAGAACGGAGGGCTCTCCATCACGGCGGCTTCTCCCCTCGGCTGACTGGCCGAACAATGGGGGCAAGACATCCGACTGCAGTCCTAACACAGCTGTGCATTTCATTAGATGAAGAGCCCCGGTGATACAAGTAAATAATTAACTTATTCTGCTCCGCTGCCTGTGCTTATGAGGCCAGTCATAGCTGACGGATTTTAATACAGGGAACACAAAGAGGCTGTAATGAGCTTAGGAGTTAAAACAAAATATTTAGACAGAATCTGATGATCGAGAATCTCAAATGGGACAGATGATTTTTTAAAGCTGTATTTTATGCAATTCATTGGGGAAGGGGGGGAGGAGAGAGACTGACCTCTCTTTTAAAACCAAACTTTTTTTTCCTTCTTCCTTTTTAAAGTATTTCTCTTTCACAATTAGTCTAACCTTTAAATCAAAACAGGAAACTTGCTTTTCTTATTTGAGAATGAAATACTTAAAACATGTTCTTCTCTGGGGACAGAGGCATGAAATTCCTTCTCATACTTAGAACTCTTAAAAGTTACACTCACTGGCCCTGCATGCTGGCTTAAACATGTAAATGATATGCAGTCCGCTCCAGCATGTTAACACTCCCGGGACTCTTGAAAAGAGGATGGACTACAAATAGACCGTAGCAAATGGAAACTGTTGGGAAACAATTACCGATTCATACCTTAAATGCTTACACAGCATTTCAGATTTTAAAATAAAAATTTCATCCCGGACTCGAGCTGGTGTCTCCACCCCATTGTTTGTAGCACAGCCTCCTGGCAGCGAAATGCAAATACACCCGCTTAACACGCTCAGGAGAATTTAATACACTGACCAGGGCCGACTGGGAATTGGACCACAAGCCCCTCACTGCCGCCTGGGGAAAGAGATGCTGCTCAGCCTAGGGAGGAGGGAAGAGGGAGGAGGGAGGAGGGAGGAGGGAGGAGGAGAAACGCACCGCAGAACCTCAGAGCGGAGAGGGACTGCAGATGCCCAGTCAATAAACATGACTCCATCAGCACCCAGCTGATGTTTCCGGTTGCAAAGGCAGAGAATCTGGGGAGCCAGACTGCCCACAGTGTCGGGAGTGGCAGATTTGGGACAGGAGGTCACGGTGTTGGGCCCCACACCCTGGGCACACACGTGACTTCTATTTTCTGCTTATTGCTTAGTTCTTCCGTGGCTGGTCATCTCCAGGAAAGGTTTGCATACAAGTCCAGCGAATCCGAACAATCGATGGAGCGATTTAGACAGCATTTCTAACTGGTAAAAGCACCTGCCTTGCTCAAAAATCCTTTTTACTTTTAAGTCACATTTTCTTGTGTTAGCGTGAGGTAAGTAATGGATCTATCTTAATTTCTATAAACAAACAGTGAAAAACTAGGAGGGGGGGTTTTGTAAAAAAAAGAAAAGAAAGAAAGAAAGCTTCCAGGCACTTTATCAAGACAAGAAAGCAAAGACCAACTGTAGGAGACAATTGTACTAATACCATAAATCCACCAGCTGTTTCCGATGTGGCCTCAATGTGCTGAGAACTGACCAGCAAAGTGTTTTCTATTTTGCTGACAGCCAGGTATCATTCTAACATCATGCTTGGCTGCAATTTTCCTTTTGCAAGTCTACCTTCTATACAGAACTATTTTGGGATGAAACATCGAACTCTGAGGTTGATACATATTGTCATTACCCTTGCTTTTTGAGTGAGGAAAGGGAGAGACTCATTGCCCACGAATGCCAAGTGTGCCACGGGCTACGGGGCAGGGGGGAGGCATGTGCAGAGGTTCAGGGACTCCCTTCCAGCGGGAGCGGCATCCCATCCACATGCATGGAACTCACAAGTCAGCCTGCTGAACGCTCAGAGAACAGAGCAAGCAAGTCTGGCAGACAGCCTAGAAAACGAGACACCATCCCAGTCGAAATTACCTACTCAGCTGTTAGTTAAGGTGATTTACTCTGCATAGCTTGGAACTCTCAGCCCTGCATGAGGGTGGGATGGTGCTGTTTTTTTCCCCACTGGGCACCAAGGAAGGAGAAGGCTGGTGGTGGGTAGAGGGAGTGTTCTATGAGGCTCAGACAGGTGGGGTCATGCTGTCTGCAAAGAGTTCACCACCCCTTGAGCCCCTTCAGACCAAGACATGGCAAGATATCAAAGAACCAGTGACCTTCATTTGACTCTCGGCTGATACTGTGCTGCAGGGAGGGGCGGGCTGGGGGAGCACCCGCTTTCTGGGGAGCCTTGGTAGCTCGGTCATTGTAATGGGAATAATCAGCCACCTATTTCACAAGTCAACTTGAAGAACAGATGAGCTAATGTCTGAGAGGTACTTTGAGGTCCTTAGACAAAGGCAGCATCTAAACACAAGGAATTATTATTATATAAGAAACCTAATTACTCTCAGCAGGACGCAAACCAGCAAAGCGGAGGAGCCCCACTGAATGAATAGAAGGCTCGATGTGCTTGTGCTGACTTCAGCTGGAGGGGCAAAGGCTGGGGAGGAGAGAGAGGGGAGGGTAGCAGCAGGCTCCGTCCTGGCTGTTTAGCTCCCTCACAGGACTGGGTGGAGCACTGTCTTTCAGGAACTTCAGCAGCCCAGGCCTGCCCATTTCTAGGGGGGCCTGGTTTACTGGGGATGGAGAGATGGGCGCTCAATGGGGCCAAACGGCAGCAGAGAAGCTTAGCAAGACTCCTATTAAGTAAGAGATGCAGGGCTTTGAATCAACTCATCTCTGCGGGCCTTCATCTGCTCCAGAAACGGCAACTTCTAAATCAAAGGGGAAGGTTAACACAGGTGGTTGCGCTTTTCTACCCTTCCCCCATCTGCCCTGGTTATCGAATTAGCCTCCTTTTCTTTCTCCCACCACCACCTTAAATCATCGGGCGGGGGGTGGGGGTGAGAGGGGTGTGTGCCGCGCGGAGACAAAAACTGTTGAATCATATTAAGCTTTGTGCTGGTGTTGAATCGGTTCCAGACTGATTACATCACTTGCCATATCCCGGTTGACATAATTTTAATTCGGCGCTTCCTTACGTGTTAACAGATAAATAATGCATAAGAAAACTTGATTAGCTTTCTTATTAAAACATCACTCTAAATGAGAGGAGGCGCTAGAAGACAATGCAGTTTTTACACGGCTTTCCCAGAGCAGTTGAATGGTTTGATGTGATAAATTTGCATAGTCTGAAGCACACAAAGGGCTGATTAATTGAAACCCTTACAATAATGCTTCTGGAAGCAGCTATTGTAAAACAATAACCGTAGGAACTTTACAAAATACACACGACTGAATGTGTCAAGGGTTTAATAAAATGTGTTGCCCGCTACACTATTTGGAAACAGAATTGGGAGATTTTTATTCTGGGCCATAAAACACTAACCACCCTAATTTCAAAGCTTTCAGTGGATATTTACTGAGAGGTCAGAGGGTTACACTGGATAGGCTCGTGAAAAACGACAGAGGTCCTGTTTGAAGAAAGGAGAGGAAATGCATCGTCCTGACAACTGGGTGTTGATGTGGGCAAAATCGTCCTCATTTCTAACATTTAGACCTGAGTTGCCTGAATTTCTTTTCAGACCCAAACTCATTTGACAACATGCATAAGGTGACCAGATTTTAACATTGGTAAAGCGGGACACCATTGATAAAACTCATATCCTGGCGAAATAGCCACATGGCAGCCAAACACTGTATACCTTAGCTTGTCGTGCATTCTTTCCAAAAATCGGGATTTTAAAATGCCGGGATGCAGCAGGATGGGGGGGGGGGGATTGTTAAAAATCGGGACTGTCCCACCCAAAGCGGGACGTCTGGTCACCTTAAACATGCAGCCTGTCTTGGGGCTCCCACTGCCCGCTCATTGCACCCTCCCCTTCTTTCCCACTTAGAAACATCCATTCAAGCAGGATCAAGTTGAGCAGGGAGCCAGCGCGCTCTCCCAGCAGGCTTGGAGCTTCAGGCCAGCTGACAGGATTTTAGGCAGCCTCACATGCTACCGAAGAACAAGGTGGGGTGTTGGAGTCAATAACAAGGAGGAGAGAGGGATCCAAAGTGGGGTAGTAGTGGTGGGGGGTGTCGGAGCAGCAGCTAACTAGCTAAGAGGAGGTACC
>NW_022103898.1:20042763-20052724 GCF_000313985.2 Echinops telfairi
CTAAGACAAAAATGGGTGCATAAGCAAATGTGGTAAAGAAGGCGGATGGTGCCCGGCTATTAAAAGATATACTGGCTGGGGTCTTAAAGGTTTGAAGTTACACCAGCTGCCATTCAGCAGTGAAGAAACAAGCCCATATGGAAGAACACACCGCCAATGCGATCATGAGGATTCATAGCAGACACATAAGAGACAAAAATATATTATTGAGAACGAGGGGGGTTGGGGCAGAGATTCAAAGCCCATCTGTAGACAGTGGAACAATCCCCCCACAGAGGGGCCACAGGGAAGGGATGAGTCACTAGGGTGCAGTAAAACATCGATGAAACACACTACATTGCTCTGGTTCCTTGAGGCTTCCTCACCCCCCACTACCATGACCCCAGTATGGCTTCTCATTTCAGACTAGACTGGAACATGTACACAAGTATAGAAAGGGATGGGAGCTCAAGACACACAGGATCCAGGAATAGGAGTGGGAATAGTGATACCAGAAGGGTAGGGAGAAGAGGGGGAGAGAAAGGGAGAAACCGATCGCAATGATCGACATAACCATACACCACTCTCCGGGGGAAGAACAACAGAAAACATGGGGGAAGGGAGACAGCGGGTCAGTGTGAGAGATGTAAATAATAACAATATATAATCTATCAGGGGGCTATGGGGGTGGGGTTGGGGGAGGGAGGGGAAAAACAAAAGCTGATACCGAGGGCTCAATAGAAAGCAAACGTCTAGAAAAGAATGAAGGCAACATATGTACAAACATGCCTGATTTAACTGAGATATGGACTGTGATAAGAGTAGTACGAGCCCCCCAAAAAATGATTTAAAAAAAAAAAGTACAAGGTGGCGGTGCTCAGTTTAAACCGGAGCCCTTACTCGCCCAGCTTGGGAAGAGTCTACAGAAAGGGACAGACACAGGAAGGCATGCAGAAGCAAGTGTGGCACAGAATTTTGTTTCAGACAGACTTTCCTCCTGTCTTTTTGGCTGCAGGTAAGTTGCCATTTCCCTTGACTCCTACCCCCTCCGTAGAGCTAGCTGGGGATTCTTGGTGGAGCTGGAGAGAGCGCGGCGAAGTGCTCTGCTCATTTTCTGTGACTGCAAACTGGTGGCCAATCACCTGAAGCGAGAAGCCTGCTGTTGGGCAAGCTGGGGCTCAAGAGGAAAGTCCCAGAAGATTGTAACTAACGGAGGTCCCTTTGAGCCTTTCCGTGACAGGACTACACTTTGATAGGGCCACACTGCCCTCTTCAAACAAAGGTCGGCTCTGCGCAACTGAAACTAGCTGCTTGTCCTTAAGGATTTAGGGGGAGAGGCGGGAGTGCAGCCATGCCCTCGCACTGGCAGTTATTAAAAAGCTTCTGTTTGCCAGGACAAACACTCTTGCTCAAATACAGTTTTCCCTCTTCTGAGGAAGGCTGCATGGCACTGCTGGCCAGCTCTGGGATCCACAGGACCTTTGTTGGCGGTGCTAATCCTTTTCACACAAGAGACTGAGAAAGGTTCTTTCAGGGAAGTGATATATTGCTGCTGCCCCCCCCCCCCCCAATCAAAGGAGCCCACTTCTTTCTCCCTTGTTGGGCAGCAGCAGAAAGCGGAGGAAAGCTGAAAATACAACCATTTGGTTTGCCTGGACACTGAAATGAAACTGGGGAACTGGGGAGATCTTTCGGCAGACTGATACTTTTACAAAATAATTTAAAAATAAACTACTGGAGCAGGAAATCTGTTGACCCTTCCAATAAGCACACTCGTCCTTAGGGGAAGCCAGGCTCATGATAAAAACCAACTTGCCCTTGACAAGGACTTCTCTTCATGTAGAACTTAACCCAAAGCTCAAGAAGTTACAAACACAGCTCTCCTGTTAATAGAAAGGCTTGTTCCAGACCGGATTTCAATCGGCCTTATATGTGACCCTCTGTTCCTGAGAGTCAGAATCCACTCAATGGCTGTGGGTTTGGTTTTCCAGTTTATCTCTTCCTATTGGGTAACTATCTATAAAGCTGGTCACAAGCAAGAACATTCCAGACTAATGTGTTCTGTGTTACTGTATGTCCATCATCGAAGGCATGACTTCACCTACAAGTACCTAGAAATCTAGAACGCATGGCAAAGGAGACCCAAACTTCAGGGATTACAAACTTTGCCCTAACTCAACTTAAAACAAAACCGAACGAAACTTTACATCCTTCGGAAACAAACAGGCAACACATTGACACCTTGGGTGTATGGAACGTTACTAGTAGATGATCTCATCTTCTCCAGTATCTCACCCATCACTAGCGGCAGCACTCATTGCCCTAGAAGTCTCGTCAAAGGCCCAGCTCCTGTGGGAGGGCCAACTCACTGCACGGGACCGGTGGGAGACAAACTCAGAGACCCAGGGTAGGCCTGCACATCATTGAGAGTCTTTCGATTTTCTCAGAAAACCAGATGGGATTGAAATTCCCTTATAGGAAAAGTACTCCGAGTGAGTCCTGTCTTGTTGCTGAGCCGGGAGTTCTTTGTGGTACCTTTGCACTGACATACCGCTCTCCTTCCTCAGCAGCTGGCTCTCTCTGCTCAGCCAACTCCTTTGCTTGAGGCCACAGAAGGCGATGCTGTTGTTTCTGTGCCCCGCTGTATTGGTAAACAGCTGTGAACACATGCCTTCACCCTCCCAAGTGGACCTTCTCTGGCCCACGGCGTCCAGTGGTTAGTTGTCTCACACAGGCCTGATGCTGGTCCCCAGTGACTCAGCTCTCATTCTCATGCTCTAGAGTACCCAGCCCTCTGTCCTGTCCACTCTTCTCCATGAGCTCTTTTATAACCTGTGGCCTAGGGCAGCTTCGCGTCTGCATTCTCTTCCCCTCTGCTTCAGTTCACATCTAACCAGCCTACCTCCTCTGAAGTGACTGGGCTGGAGGAGATCAGACAGTCACGGTCTGTGGGCAGGAGCTTCACGTCTTCTCTAATGGTTACAGGGATATGTGAAGAAGCAATAGGTGCAGACACGCAATCCATACCGACCGGTGTACAAGAAGCCCAGCCACCACACTGCTAGAGGAGACTGTGACCATAAGGCAACACTGGGCAACTTGACTGCTTTCTGAACGCATCGGGAAGAACAAACACAAGGGATGGAGCATAAAGACACACACTTTCAAAAGAACCTTGAAAATCCCCCCTGGGAATGCTTACAGGCTAACTTACAGAAGACGCCGTGAAGGGAACTGGCCTTCCCAACAGCCCACGTCACCAACCCAACAATGGAACCGCGGCAGAGGGAGCCCCACACAGATGAACTGACACAGTGACTGCACCATGGGCCCACGCAGGGACAACTGTCAGGACGGTGCGGGTGGGTACTGCTTCACTAGACAAAGCACTGCGTGGATCTTGGTGTGCCACAGGTACTCTAGAAGCTCACACCACGTGAACATTTTTGTCGGTTCATTCCAGGGCAACTGCGAAGCACACACGACTGAGATGCAGTCTGCGTTTTCCATTTTCCTTGTCAACATCCAGCTCTGGCCGTTTCCATCCCGTTCCCCGTTGGGTCCCTCCCTCAGAGCCTGGCCCACTGCACACCGAATGGTCCAGATACCTTGCCAGCACTTTACCAGCCTTCCTTCTTCTGACTCAAATTCACACACCCAGCCAGGTGTGTCTGAAGCCAGGTCAAAGCTGAGAGTTCAAACATGTAGTTCCTTCTGCATCTGCTCACATTCTTGACAATCCTGAATTCTAATCAAGGCGACCAGAAGACCACCGGAAGAACAACTCAAGGAGGGAAAAGGGGCAGGGCTTTGTAACGGTTGACTTGAGAAGGACAGAGCACTTGAGAATCCAGCTGTTTTACCAGCAGACCTCAATACTCCTGAGGAACTCAAGTGGCAGAGAGGGCTATGCACTGACCTGCTAACCACAAGGTCGGCGGTTCAAGCCCACTAGCCACTCTGTGGGAGAAATATGGGGCTGTCTGCACCAGTAAGGACTTAAAATCTCAGAAACCCAAAGGGGCAGTTCTCCTTGTCCTATAGGGTTGCTATGAGTCAGAACTGACTTGATGAAAGGCAATGAGTTTTTCTTACAAACTCCCGGCATGCACTTCCGGAACAAGGAGGGTGTGTGGGACTAGATATTGACTCTGAACTGACAGCAGAAGAACTGGGGGAAGCTCCTTACCCAGTAGGAATTGGAATTGTGAGAATATGCTCATCTTGAGAAGACAGAAAAAAAAATAGTAGAAGAAGAAATAGGAAGAGTCATCTTTTCTAATGTGACGTTTCGGGAATAAGGCAGTCTTGAAGCAGAATGGTAACAAAATCTCGGAAGAGAGAAGAGTCGCCTTTACCTGGAGTTAAGCTGACTGGGAAAAGCACCTAGAAGCAGATCCTGGTTCCCAGTGCTCAGTGGGCAAACTCAGCTCTAAGCCGCAATTTCCTCACTAGGTAACAAACAAGACGGTGAGACCTGCCAAGGTGAAAAAGGGCAGACTCAAGATGAAAATGCCTGTGCGCGATTCAAACATAAAACGCAGAGGACTACACATCTGGGGCCAACAGCACACAGACGCCCTCCAAACCCTATCTCCAGCCCAAACCTCTCTCCGAGCCCCACGCGGCCTACAGAGCACCTTCACTTGGAGTCTAGCACGGCATTTCAAATCTGACGTCCAGTCTCTTAAACTCTTGATTCGACTTAACTCTCAGATCTCTTCCTTCCCCAGCCTTTCCAACTTGGTAAATAGCACCACCCGCTGCTTGGGCCACAAACTTCCATCTCAGTTCCTGCTTCGGCCTCCCTCCCAGATCTGAGCCCTGTGGTTTCCAGCTCCGGAATACGTCCAGAATCCATGCACTTCTTGCTGGGTTCTACTGCTGCTCCCCTGGTCCGGCCACCCTCATTCCTTGTCTGGACCACTGGGACGTCTCCTCCCCTGCTCTCCAGACAGAGGCTAAGGTGATCCCTGCAATTAAAACTTGAAATCAAACCTTGTCACGACGTGACTTGTAGTCACCATCTAACAGTTTCTAGCATATTTAGAACAAAGTGCTAACTCCTTTGACTAATTCTCTTTGAGAGTTTTTAAAACATAACCCTCGAGGGAGAAAAGCGGACGAGGTATCAGTAGGTGAGAGAGAATTCTACAATTCTGGAAGCTGATGAGTGGCAGCAGGAACAGGAAGTGACTGAAGGGAAGAAGAAAGCTGGCCAGGAGAGCCCGTAGGGGTATGAAAAGCAAGCCAACTCAGTCTTCACCCTTCCTGTGAAGACTCGGGGCACACAGGGCTGTGGAAAGTGGGGGCAGCTGGGGGACTCGCAGTTAAGCAGCCCATTGGGCCCTAACTTCTAAAATGTATCTTGATCTTGGCCCCTTCTCACCATTTCCACTACTATTGTTCTTGTCCAAGCCAGGATGCACTCTCCTCTGGGTTCTCCTGAGCACCTTCTTCCAGGCGCCCCCTGCCGGGGTCTGTTCTCATCGTCACGGCTAAAAATCCTCCACAGACTTGACTCTCCGGCTCACTCTGAGCAAAAGCCGAGGGCCAGGCAGTGACATTCAGAGTCCCTCCTGGACCTCCTTGCTGGCCAGCCCACACTGGAGGCTGACTCCATCCTCAGGGCCTTCCGCCTGCTGGGCCGCTCTTCACCATGGAGGGTTTTTGTCCTTACCTTCTGTCAGGTCTTCACTCAAAGGACACAGCTTCAGCGAGACGCTTTGCCCAATTCCCCCACAGTGAAGTGAACAGTTCTACCTACAGACCCAGACCCTTGGACTACTTCCTGCTACTGAAGGCTCAGGCCTTAGAGGAAGGCTGCTGTCACCAACCACCCTATCACCAGATACCAAAACAAACAGATCTCAAGCAACAGAGACAGAATTAGGAACAGAATAAAAGTCAACATGAAAAAACTACAGAACTGGAGAAAAACTAATAAGATATATGGATTGCTATTAGAATAAGAAAAACATGAATGAAAACATTAAATTATTATTTTTAAATAAAATTAAAATGTTATTAGGCGATCTGGAAAATAAAGTCAAGCAAGTCTGCTAGAGAGAAAAACAAGAAGAGAAAATGTAGGCAAGAATAGAAACAAGATAAGAAAATTCAAACATTGCTCTGGTACAGAGGAAACGAAGAGGAGGGGACTATCAAGCAGACCAGAAGCTATGTACGAACTGAAGGAACTAGAACCCCACAGTGTGGGGGCACCTTGATTTCCCAACAAAGAAAGGAAAAGGTGGCCCAGGACAGCGCTGTACATATATATATATGTGTGTGTATATATATATATGTGTATATATATGTGTATATATGTATATGAGTTTCTGTGGATTTGTTTCCCTAGTTTACTAACACAGAAGTTATCTTGAGGACAAGGGGGCACTTGACACATGCTATGGTATTTTCAATCCCCTCCTATGAATGCAAAAGCATAAGAGGTCAATGAATAAGGAAGACGGTGGAAAAGTTGATGCATCTGGATTACGGTGTTGGTAATGAATACCTACTATACCATGGACTGCCAGAGAACAAACAAGTGTGGCTTGGAAGAAGGATAGCCAGAATGCTTCTTAGACTCTTGTACTTGGGGATGTCCTCAGGAGGCACAAGTCCCTGCAGAAGGTAAAGGGTCAGCAAACAAAAAAGAAAGAAAGCCAAGAGGAAGAGGCTCAAGAAGACAGGTTGACATAGTTGCAGCAACAATGTGTCCCCACATAGGAATGACTGTGAGGGTGGCTTAGGACCTGGCAGTGATTTACCGTTGGACACGGCTGTGAAGAATCAGAACCAACATGACAGCACCTATCACCACTATCCAGCAGGCTTAGAGGACTTTCTGACCTCTTCAGAGAATATTTCTATGAGATACAAGATCATAAGACTGCTTATGGCCCTGAACGACCCAGGTTCTTCCAACTGTCCTGAGGGGATCAATTGCTCAACTCACCTACTACCAATTCTTGCCACATTGGCTAAAAGTACTGGCTTCTAGAACAATCAATACAGTCTGGATCAAAAGGAAGGGTGTGGGTGTAGGGGTCTAGAAGGGAGACCTTCTAGAAAAACAAGAAAATGGTACCAATAGAGTAGCTATTGATCATGTAGAAATCTGTGTTTGTATTGAGAGGTTGGTGATAGTATGAGAAGAATAGTAGTAGGAATAAAGAAAATAAATTGAATAATAAAAAGTTACAATTACGTATTAACTTCAGGGAACAAAAAACCCCTCACACACAAACCACAAAGCTCTATTAACAGAGGGGTTGCACGCAATCACGTGGCTTGAGAGTGAACTCTAGCTGTGCAGTCGCAGCACTGAAACAGCAATAATCATATAAGCAGAGCTTGGTACCAATCTCGACAGGGGTGGGGGAGGAGTGAGTTTGTTCTTCTATGCCATAAGAGGAAGTCAGTAGGGAAGATTTAAAGTTGAGGAATGAAGATACGGCTGTTTAAGAATATTATTTAGAAATATGAAGCTAAAAATAAGCAGCAGTTATTTCTGGGAAGTAGACTTGGAGGACAGACTTCCATTAACTTACGTAATCATTATCGACTATCTGCTAAGTGTCTACTAGGGACTGATGTTTTTCAGTATACATACAAAACCAAAACAAAACAAAAGGTTTTTTTTTTGCACTATGTGGCTTTTTTTTAAAACCTTGCATGTGCATATATTATATTATTTTAAAAACGGTTATACCTGAAAGAAATAAAAACTATGTTTCATTAAGGGTCCCCTGTAAGCCTTTCTATTGTTCTGTCACAGTTACTTTATCTACGTGTCTGTGTGTGTGCACGCGCGCGCTCGCTTTCTGCCCAGTCTGTTCAGTACACCAGATGAAGCTGGAAAAGAAGGCAATACCGAGGGAATCCAGTCTAATCAGAAGGTTTTACCCTGGGATGAAAAGCCATCTGGAAAAGGACAACTAGGAAGACAGACTCCTCACTGTAAGTGAAAGGTCACCTAACCCCAGGCGACCTCCTTTCAGTTTCATACAGAGATGTACAAGCTCAAGTCTTAAGGTAGAAATCATCTCTACAACCTGCTGCTTCAGACGCTGGAGGTTGGCACCAACTTCTGTCATGAACACGAGCTTGGAAAGAAGAACACGGCACACAGGCCGGCTTCACTAAGAGGGCTGCAGAGACGGGCCCTTACTCGTCAGGCGGCACAACGATTAGCTCTCGGCTGATGATTAAACCCACGGAGAAAGGTGGCACTCTGTACCTTGGAAACCCTCTGGGGACATTCTACTCTGTCTGATGTGGTGGAGGACTCTACATTAGCTTCGTGATAATGGGTACTACTCAGGGATGGGTAGCCTTTTAAAAAGCCATGCTGTCTCGACACTTACATGCACTCACACATCATAAATGTACAGATTAAAACCAGAGTAGAATCCACTCATCAAGCGCCTGTCCTTTTTTCACTTGCGCTGCCTTCTCGCATCCTTTCATCCACTCACTCACGTACTCGTTATCCACCACCTGCTAAGCATCTAATAGAAAGGCTTTCTGACCTTCACCGAGAGTACAAGGACATGGTCCCTGTCCTTAGGGAGTTCAGTGGAGTTGGAGCACGGTGCGGGATCACTGAAATGGTAGCCAGGTTTCAACACAGCACTCTGATGGATGAATTCACAGGATGCTGGGAGAGATGAGGCTTGGAAAGAGAGTCAGAACAAAGGTGCTTTCCTATCATGAGCATTCTTGCAAACTGTCAGTGCCCGCATTTGAAAACATAATTATCAACCTTTGCTCTAATACCAAACCAAGCCTGTTGCCATCAAGTCTACTACAACTCAGTGGCACAACGGGACAGCAGAACTCCTCCTGCAGAGACTGGGGAGTTGAAACCACTAGCCTTTCGGTTGGTAGCTGAGTGTCACCCACCGCCCCACCAGGGCTGCTGCCCAGGTCGAGTAAACAGAGTGTCAACAAAGTTACTGTTACATCAGAATGGCTTACGAGTGCAGCTTGGAGATTGTCAAGAAAAGACAGGAGAAAAAGAAAAATAGTTTCAGTATAGTCATCTGTCAGTATCTGCAGGGAATGGGTTCCAGGACCCCTTGGATACCCAAATCCTCAGCTGCTCACGTCCCTTATGTAAAATGGCACGGTATCTGCATACAATCTTCATATCATCTCTAGACGACTTGTCATATCTAGGACCATGGAAACGCTTCTCCAGCCCCCCATACTTTCCACCCAGGATGGGCTAAATTTATGGGTGCAGAACTCCCGGACAGGGAGGGCCCATTTTACAGAGAATCTGATTTTCACAGATAAGCAGTTCTTCTCATTAAAGAAAGCCCCAACACTCAAAGGGTTTTGGAGCTGCATGGATTAAAAGTGTCAAATTCACACTTACAGATGGATAAAATGCTGTCTAACATATTAATACTGAAATAACTTTGCTTTTGTCAATGGAACTAAAAATGCTTTGGATTAAAACAGTATCTTAGTTTGACAGTTTCACCAGCAGAAGGCTGGGTTCATAGGACTGAACAAATAGTAATCATTGTTTGATATATTTGATAAAACTGTGGCTGGCAATAAACAGTTAAAATCAGCGAACACATTATGCGTACTAATCTTCAGACCAATGAATCAAAACTTAGAAGAGAAGAAAAGCTAACGTGACATTCAACACTGAAGAGTGAAACTGGTTTCTATCAAGAATATTTCTAATGACTGAATAATAGTCAATGTTCATAATTATTGCGCCATTTTAAAAGTATTTATCCTATGTGCTAGGAGGGAGGCTAACTACTTAAGAGGCAGGATAGCGTGGTAGGTAGTCAAGGGCAAGCACTGTGGTACTGGGCTGCCAGGGTTCAAAATTCAGTTCTGCCACCAACGTGGGCGTCTCTGTTCCTCATCTGTACAAGGCAGAGAATAACAGTAGCTCCTTCACAGGGCAGTTGTGACAATCAAGCAACTGGGGTCTCTCAAGCCAGCT
>NW_022103898.1:20053285-20055025 GCF_000313985.2 Echinops telfairi
CAATGAAACAAAGGGTGGGTGAATGTAAGACTGATCATCTGCTTGGTACATCTTCACCTCATTCATCACAAAAAATGTAAAACACTTTTAAATTGGAAGTAAGAGAGAAGGAGACACCCTGCTAATAATGAGTCAATCGATACTGACAGAGTGCAATGACTCTTGAAAAACCAAACCAAACCACAAATGGGTGAAAACCCCGCAGGAGCCATAAATGACAACAGCAGAGTGACAACAGGACTGGGTGGAGGAACAAGATTTAGAGAGCGAGTGTGTGCAATGGATAAAGCTTTGCCATGGGGGTCAGCAGACGCTGAGTTCTAATATCAGCTTAGCCATGAACTAACTGTCTGTGTGGTCTTGACTGGCTGCTGAATGTGCAGGGCCTGACATTCTGAGGTTTCTTCTGGCACTGACACTAAAAATACTATTACTGTCCTTGGGTGCCACTGACCCATAGCGACCCCATGTGACAGAGCAGAACTGCCCCATGGGTGTTCCTGGGCTATCATCTTCCCAGCCAGTCAAGAAATCCAAAGATGCGTTGCCCTGGGTAAGTCTAGTGCACAAGACTTCTTTAAAGTGCTAACGAGTAAGGATGTCACTTGAACGACTAAGGGGAGCCTGACCCAAGCCAAACGATGTTCAATCGCCTCACAGACATGTGCAAGTTGGACACGGAACAAGGAAGACCAAATAAAAATCCATGTGCTTGAATGACAGTGCCGGTGACGAGTACGGAGAGACCCATGGAGCGCCAAGAGCCAGAGTGCTCCTTGGAAGTGAGGGCGGTGAGACTTCATCTCACACACGTTGGACAAGTGGCCAGGAGATGCCAGGCCCCGGAAAAGGACAGCACACTTGGTAAAGCAAAAGGGCAGGGAAAGTGCAAGGCCCGACAGAGATGGATCGGCAGTGGCTGCAACCCTGGGCTCTAACGTAACCATGTGACTGACGAGGCAGTGGTTGGTTCAGTTATACACAGGGTTGCTATGAGTCTCGAACTGACTCAAGGGCACCGAACAATGTGCATATTTAATACAGTGAAAAGAAAAGCGAGGATTCTTTGTGGAAAAATGGAATTAAAAGACCCCGGAATTTCTCTGGTGAAAGCTTCTTTGTATCCATAGGTTATTTTGAAAAATTAAACAAGAATAATTGTTAGAACAATAATCTTTCAAACATATATTTTTAAAAGGGGGGGAAGGCATAAAATGGAATAGCTATGTGCCAAATACTTGACTGCATCCAGCTTTACAAACAAGAAATGACACCATTTACCTTTCTGCCCGTGACGACTACTGAATTTGTCCCCAATCTCGGGCCGCCTGGTCTGCCTCAGCAGCATTTTGATCAGAAAGGCGTCCTCGGCGTTGGACGAGATCATCACCTTCTCGATGTAGGAATCCGTCGCCCCTTTGTAGCTAAGGGTAAAAGGAAAGGCACTGAGACTGAGTTTTCAACATGCCTTTGAGAGTCTGGATTACGTTGACATTTTTATTTGGGGGCTCTGAAAGAAGATTTATTTTGCAACATTACAATCCAAAGTTTACAATGTCCCTTTAGTAATCCAGTGTGTAAGATGGTTAGTTGCTGGGAATTTCTTTGGAGGCAGGTATTGCCATCCACTCAAGATGTGCCATTTCCGCCTCATCTGCGGGGGAAACTGAGGCTGGGAGAGGGGAAGTAGCCTGTTGAAGGATATATAACTATATGGAATGGGGTTGGATTTGAGCTAGG
>NW_022103898.1:20055958-20057181 GCF_000313985.2 Echinops telfairi
GGAGTGTGTTTGGAGGTGGAGCTGGGGTGGGGAGGCCAACTGCTTTGCTCTGGGCTTGGACCCTCGAGGGGCAGCCAGGTAAAAGCTGCCCATGCAGGGGATGGTGCTGAAACTGGCAGGGTTCCTCTGGAGGCCACCAGCATAGAGAAAAGAACTATTTGAGCACAGTATATAGCCTCTGGGGAAGGGGTCGTAGAAATGACGTTAGGACATGGGAGGGCAGAAAATAACAGAGAACGGTGTAACCCGCACACACACACCCCCCCCCTAGGAGAAATCAGGAGGGAAGCCTTGGAGCCAGAAAAGGAAATGCTCGCCTTTGGACTAGGAAGAACATCACTCACACAACCGTCTTCGCTGTAATTTCCAAAGAACTCAGGGTTCTGCCCACTCCCCTGAGCAGGGCTGGTCCATCTCTTGGCTCCTGACTCCATGGGCCCCCTGAACACTAGACTCTGATGCCAGACTGCATGAGCTCAAACCCTGCCTCTGCCACTTGTGGTTGTGTGACCTTGGAATGTTACTCACTCACTCACTTTGTGTGCCTGTTTCTACATTGTTCAGACGAGGATACTAACAGAACATGGCTGGGGTGGTGACAGGGTTAACTGAGCCAACACATGAATAATATAAAGAACAGGAAGTGGTCCAAGGTTAACTTCTCAGTGCACCTATTATGGTCATTGTTAACAACTGCTTTTATTTTTGTGTGTAGGTCTCCAACTAGATGTGACTCCTTGCAGGTGATGCTTGTAGCTTCTTTTTGCTCTCTATCCCTGGAATGATAGGCGCCCTGGTGGCACAGTGGTTACACACTGGGCTGCTAACCACAAGGTCAGCAGTTTGAAACCAACAGTCTCTCCACAAGACAAAGATGGGGCTTCCTATTTCCATAAAGAAGTACAGTCTCAGAAGCCCAAGGGGGAGTTCTACTCTGTCTTGTTGGGCTTCTATGATTCAGAATGAACTCACTGGCAGTTGGTTTTTGTTGTGGTTGTTTTGTATCCCTGGCATGGTTGCTACCACACAGCAGGTACTCAACACCTGTGTGCAAAATACACTTATTAAACTACCTGTCACAGCTCAGGAACCCAGTCTTCCATCTTCCCTCCCTGCCACCTTGTGGATTTCGTTAAGCTAGTTCTCTTTACACTGGGCTAGACACCTGTTACCTTGTCTAGTTTGTTTTTGTATCAGGGTGTGGCCGCTGACATCGGCCCATG
>NW_022103898.1:20057281-20058546 GCF_000313985.2 Echinops telfairi
TTATTAAACTACCTGTCACAGCTCAGGAACCCAGTCTTCCATCTTCCCTCCCTGCCACCTTGTGGATTTCGTTAAGCTAGTTCTCTTTACACTGGGCTAGACACCTGTTACCTTGTCTAGTTTGTTTTTGTATCAGGGTGTGGCCGCTGACATCGGCCCATGGCATATTCCATTCGATTTGAGAGCTTGGCGAGAATTTAGAGATTCATGCGTCTCTTTGGTTGTGCAGATGAAAGCAGTCCGGCCAGTGGCCAAAGAAGATGCCATTTGGCATGGGCAGCACTACACAGTGGGCTGTTCAGTCATCCAGTGTCCTGGTGATGCCTCTTCTTGCTCAAAGTATCTTGTCTCACTTATTTATTCCGAATACAAACCAGATCGAGTCACAATCTAACTCAGCAAGGTACATGGACCCTCCAAAGCCCGGGTACCTTTATGTCCAGGTGCCTTACATCTTACTGCTCCCTCCACCCAGAGCATGCTGCCTGCCTGGGCCACAGCTCAGAGCCAGCTCAGACATCCTAAACGGTTCTAGAGCAGCTGAGCTGATCTTCTGCCATGCTACGATGAATGGCAGTCTATGTAAGAGTATGAACACTCTGAAGTTCTATTTCTAGTTCGCTAACCCGCCAAGGCCCAACTTCCATTTTCCTCTTCTTTGGCTTTCTTTGTTGCTTTCTGGGCGTCACCAAGGTCCCCCCAGATACCTACGTGATGGGCACATCTTTGTACTGAGGTTGCTGGGACACATTACTTCCCTCCAGAGGGATCTGAGTCACCGTGGGCATGGACTTGTTTACAAGCACTTGCTTGTTTTCCACTTTCTCACCTTTGGAAAAGAGAAGTGTGTCAATGCGTTATCATCACCTTACCGGGAATGCAAAAGATGATTGGGGCAAAGAAAATGATCACAGTTAGACTTGTCCTACCAACTCCAGACCCAGGAAAAACAGTAAACCCAGACAGTAGGAACCAGAACTCAACAAAGCAAGTCAGTAAAAAAAACAATAACAAAACATCAATTAAGATCACTGTATGAATAAAATCAAGAAATTGATTTAAGGGCACACATTAACAACTCAGCAATAACAAAATAAGATAAAATAGCAAATTTATATAGCTTTTAAGAAATGTAAACGGGTCTTGAACAATTCTTTCCTTAATCAGTGATGCGTCAGCACCAACCAAACTTGAGTAATAAGGCCGTAAAAAATATCTCCTATTTGTTTCCCTTTCTATTGCCATCTTTGTTTTGCATCTTTTCA
>NW_022103898.1:20058709-20060470 GCF_000313985.2 Echinops telfairi
GGGAGACCAAGCCCTGTAGCCCTGTCACAAAGCTGATTCTCCAAGCCACACTGAGCCTGGTTAAAGGCAAGGCAAATTCTGCCAGAAACAAAGGCAGAGAGGAAGAGGGGGTTGTGTCCTATGTGCCTCTTGGTGCCGCTGCTGACACAGCACTTACCACGAGGGACCCTCCCGAGCTCCTCCCATGCCAGCTAGTTCTGCCACCTTTGCCACAGCTCCCGAGCCCCCTCCTAGGGCGCCTTCCCAGAAGTCTGTAGTAGCTCTCAGCAGCAGTGCTCTCCTCTACTTTGTCTCCCTCAGTTCCATGGCAGTGGATCTATTCCAGCCCCCTCCTAACCCACACACACACTGTGTAGACAGACTATTTCAAACGTGTATGGGATCACATCACACCCATCTACTTAAAGTTCCTCAGTGGCTTCCTGCTGCTTTTAGAATCACAGGACAAGACAAATGTGGTTGCGAGGCTTGGCCTGGTCTGGGTCCTACCTCTGTCTCTTTCTGAGCGCCTTCACCATGTTCTCCTGTGCGCTTCCTTTCAGCTGTGCTGGCCGTCTCGCAGGGCCTTTAGTGATCACACACCGCTTTCCCTGCTCAGAACACATTCCTCCCCCTTTCCGTCGGTCAGCTCCTCTGAGCCTGTAAGGTTGGGAAAGGCTAACCTGACCTTCTCCACTAGGTCACACCTCCTGCTATCAATTGGCCTCAGAGCTCCCAATCTGGTTTCATAACCTGGTTGTCATTTGACATTAGTGTGATCCTTGGTCAGGAGGTACTGAGGGCAGCAGCAACACATTTCTTTACACGTTTGAAATTACAATAGAGTCACATTTTGGGGAGAGAAGATTCTACGGTCAGTTTTAAGCTAAATGCGCATATGATATAGGACCGGGGTAGCCGCTAGAGCACACTTTTCTAAATATAGCCTTTAAAGTGATTTTTTCCACATGGTTCTAATTTTATAAGTAGAATATAGAGTATGCTATGTAAAAAAACACTTGCATATAAAAACAGAGTGGAAAGAAATTCTATAAAAATGACCACCCTGGCTCAATTAGGTTAGTGGTAGTATGTAGGCTATTTTCTCTACCATCCTGCAATATTTCTGAATATTTGGCAAACTTTATAACCATAATAAATAGATTTCTTTTGGGAGAGGGACGAGAAGAAAGGTTTTCTCACCTGGAGAACAAATGCCATCTGCATCTAAAATTTCATGTCGCCAGATGGGTTTCCTTGTAGCGGCATCCAGCATGGGCCCCATCACTTTATCAAACGTTTGATTGGTGTAGCGTTTCAGAGTACATTTAGCATTCTTATACACAAGGCAGCGCCCAAAGCCTAAAGCCAAACAAGAAAGGTGCATCAGAACAATAAGAAAAACCACTGGTTTGTGTTAGTTACCCCACTCCCCGCATAAAATAAACAAAAATTTCAGGCTTACTCTGTATTTGCATAATCATACTGGGTTCTGCTTTGGGCTGTTAACCAAAAGGTCAGCAGTTTGAAACCACCAACTACTCCAAGGGAGAAAGATGAGGCTTTCTGCTCCTATACAGAGTCTGAGGCTGGGAAACCCACAGGGGCAGGCCTGCCCTGTCCTAGAGGCCACAGTAAGTCAGAAGGCAATTGAAGGCAGCGAGTTCGGCCTGTTCCTCATCTGGAAATGCAGCTCAGAGTCTCCCCAGCTGCTGTCGGCAGACGCTGGAGTCTCTTCCAGCCCCTTCAGCATGGAGCAGACCTGGCTATGTAGGAGGTGGT
>NW_022103898.1:20060570-20061788 GCF_000313985.2 Echinops telfairi
AGATGTCAAAAAGGGCACTGGGAGTCTGCCAGCCCCTAGAACTACAGGATGACAGCCTTGAAATGGGGACAGAAGTCACCTGGCTGAAGTCTCTTACAGGTGCCAGGCCTCTTGGCTTATCTCCTACTGGTGGTGCGGGTGGGTGAGGGGTCACTTCTGTTACCCTCCCAGCAGAGCTTTCCTTTGTGTGATGTGGGCATTCAGATAGCGCCCCAATAAGCAAGGACATGGGGCTCCTTTTTCAAGGAGACAGAAATGCAGCAGCCATCAATGACTGGAATGGAGAGAGAGTCTGCCTCTGCCCTAGAGATTCAGAGTTTACTGATAGACCACACTTACTTAGCGGACACAACAAAAGACCTGAAACCAACACCTTACGAGTGGGAGGAAAAATCTTGCAATGGGGTAAAAACCTCACCCACAGAATCCCTCAAAAGTATCTACCAAGAGCCGCTCTTGCATGAACACTAAGTGTCATGCCCCAAGAGTCGGTGGCTGCACCGCTCTCTTCTAGGGCTTCTCTCGAACCTGCCCAGGATGTACTGAGACGTGTGAGAGTTCATTTCACTAGAAACCAGTCTCGGGCTCCAATGCCGGCGAGCCCTGCAGGAAGGATGCAGAGCAGTACACACCCCCTGCAGCCGTGTCTCCCTTTCTCGAAATCTAAAGGGTGCGAGTTCAGAGACGCAGTCGGCAAAAGTGGATTTCTAAGTAAAACCCCAGTGTTCTGGGATTTCCACGTGAAGGTGACGGTGCACCGACCCACCATCTTTCTGTAACTAGACAGTAGGTGAAGGTGTTTGTGTGTCTTCAAGCAAGGCCACAGGCGTGCGTCCTGGCTCCTACCACCTTGTGCCTGGCCACCACACACCTGGCACAGAGGGCCAGCTGGTGGGGAAGCACTGCACGATCGCGAGGCTGTGTACAATGGCCATTAGCTGCACTGTGCAGGAGTGCAGTGCGCATCCGAACAGCATGAAAAACCCAGAAGTGTTTTCTTCTGCGTGTAAATGGATGTTTTATTTACAGGTGGTAGCTTAAAAGCCCAGGGACAGTAAACCCAGATCATTAAATTGTGGCGCGGAGTTTCTGACAGACATCACAAAGTCTTCAGGTTTCCACATAAACGTTACCAGTTAATCAGAAAGGGGAACATCTAGTTTTAAAGCATGGCTGTTGTCATTTGGAGGGAAAAAAGAGGCATAAATTAAGTGCAGC
>NW_022103898.1:20062368-20064946 GCF_000313985.2 Echinops telfairi
CCACCCCTTCTTTTGAGGAAGTGTTTTAAGTCCGCAGTAAATAATCAAAGGGGGCAGGAAAAAATAAAAGAAAAACCTCTCCTTTCTAAAATATATAATATACATTTTGGTAAAAGATGAATTATAAAAAAAATAACCCTTTCTTGTGTGTATATTATAAAATTCCAATCACTTCAAACTAGCACTAGTGTTTTGATACCAAGTGATTTTTTACATTAATCATCCATAGATCTTAAATTCTTCACAAGGCACCTTGAGTGGTACTCCTCCTCCCCGCCTTCCCGGTCCCCGGCCATCGAGTTGCTTCAGTCAGACTCAGGCGGCACAACTGTATATGAGCAGATAGCCTCGTCATTCTCCCAATGAGCGTCTGGTGGGTTTAAACCAAAGGCTTACCCAGTAGCACTCCTGAGGCTCCTTTACCTGCGATTCACTTACCTCTGTCCAAGGAGGCCTTGTTTAGCACAAGAGCGTCTTCAATGTCATAGCCACTGTAACTCATCACCGCAACCGTGGCATTCTGTCCGGCTGGCAGCTTCTCAAATTCTATCAGCTCAATGGTTTTGGTCTTAACCATGGGTTTCTGAGGGTAGGCTAATAGATACATGAGGGTATCGATCCTGTTCCGCTGGTTGTAGCCAATGGTGCCTTCGTTGACATTGGACAAAAGGAAAAGCAACATTCTAGTATCCGTAATCAATCATTTGGTAGCAACCAGTACAGAGATAAACACATTAACTTCACCAGTTTAAATTAGGAAAATAATCAGGTCAAGTATTTCAAAAGCAATATCCTCAGAGCGGCCAGTCGCTTCCCAAGCATTTTTTCTGGAGAATATGATGCAAACCTGGGAGATAATGTGGGTTCCATTCCAGATCAGGACAATAAGGCGGATATGGCAATAAAGCATGTCACAATGTGTAGGTTTGCCCAGTGCACAGTTAATTTAGCAGGCTGTAGTCTATTAAGTGTGTAACAGCACGATGAAAAAAACTTGAAATGTTGTGAGAATGACTAAAATGTGACCAAGAGACAAAAACTGGGCCCCGGCTCCTGGGAAAATGGCGGCGGAGCCAACAGACTTGCTCAGTGCAGGTTTGCTCCAACCTTCCCTTCACTACTGTCTGCAGAGAGCGGCACAGGGAACTGGGATAAAATCGGGCATGCCTGTGCCATGCCCAAGGCCGCCCAGTGAAGGTGTGGCATTCAGTGCCATTCTGACTTAGAGTTGACACTGTAACTCAGTATTTCTCTTTTTCCTCGTAAACTAATTACCTCGAGGGTGATTTCGAGTAACCTACCATCCAAACTATTAAAAAGAAATACTCAAATACAAGATTCTATCAGAGAGATGCACACCTCATGCACAGTTGGATTCACTGTAGGTGCTGTGAATGCACAGAATGGCCAGTGGTGTACAGAATGCTATCAAATTTTCAATGATAAATGTTAGATCTATGATGAACTCTCTAGGAAATGTACCAAGACTTGGCTGGGCTGGGAAACAATAGCCATACTGAATCTCATCAAGTTTGTGTTGACTATGCACTACACACGGCCAATTAATTTATGTTACTTTTGTGCCAACTAATAAACGGGGCAGGCTACCTGGCAGCAGATCACTGACGGTTCTACAAATAAAATCACGGCTGCTGGGATGGTGGTAAAAGTTTGCCAACAGTGAAGTTTGTTCTTGTCCATGAAATCACTGAAAATTTATGTTGCGATTTCAGCTCCAATTGTATACTTTACCCAGCTTGAGACAAGGGCTCATGCAATGTCCCACCAGGCTGCCAAACCTGTCTTCTGAAACCTGAGACAAGCATTATTATGCAGCAGGAAGCAAAAAATGGCTGTGGTTCGGAACAATGGGGAGAGAGCCTGGGTCCTGCTATAAATTGTGTTAGCAGGCCCGGACACAATTCCCGGGCACTACATCTGGCCACTGAGTGAATGGACGAAGAGCAAATGATTGAGCAAATCCTTTGTGCTTCTGATCTCATCAGAAATTTTCCTCTAAAGGCTTATGAAAGACCTCGTGAGAGTAGACGTGTGTGTACATTATTAGCAGCGCTGACCATGGGTGTGCCAGTTCAGACATGATTTATAAATGATGGCTTCTTACTCTTAAAACTTCAAAATGCCATCAGAGCCCCACACTTTTAAATACATGTTAGCGCTGAGTACACAGAGTGGCTGCTTAGCTATGGTGTCAGCAGCCCAGCTTATCTGAGTCCATGTCAGACCAACAGGAGGTTTTAAGGTTAGCCTGTGTGAAGCGTGTGCTCAAACTGTTGTTGGGTGCTGTCTGGTGGGTCCCAACTCCTGGTAATTCTGCAGGACAGAGAACTGCCCTTTCGGGTTTCCAAGACTAAGCTTTGGCCTCGAAGTTGAATGCTTAACCTCTGAGCCACCCGAGCTCCTTACGCAACTACAATTCCTGACTACCATTCTTGGTTTCTAAACAAGGGCATCACATATACATTATCACCAATGCGACGGCATTATCTACAAGCTGCAATACCCTTCCACTGCCCCATTTTGCTACCTTAAATGGTTTTCTTCCCTCGCTACCCAG
>NW_022103898.1:20066040-20070738 GCF_000313985.2 Echinops telfairi
AGCCTCAAAAACCCAAAGGGGCATCAAAACTCTTTTTAATAAGATTGAACTATTGAATTGTATGATGTGAATTATATGCCAATTAAAAACATTAAAACAAAAAACTAAAACCCAAGAGGCATTTCTGTCCTGTTCTAGCGAGTCGCCTTGAGTTAGATTTACTGCATGGCAGGTTTGGTTTTTTTGGTGGGCAATTAATAATAGTCAACCTATTTTTGTGTCTTTACTGGCCATTTCTACTACTTTCTGGGTAAAGTGACTGGTTTGATTTTGCCCATCTTTTAAATGGTTGTCTTATTATTATAGATTAATGTATTCTTAAAATACTTCCTCAAATACACATTCCAAGCATTTTCTCCGATTATATAGCTTGCATTTTCATAGTCTTAAGAAGTGTTTCTCAAACAGGAAAGTTAAATTTTTTTTTTTAAGGAAATCTAATTCATTAATTCTGGTTCTGGTGTGTGTGTGTGTGCGCGTGCACGCACCCCCTATGTAAAAACTTTTATTTAAATAAAGTTAGAATAAGTTTTTGCTAACGTCTTCTATAAGTTTAATGGTTTTAGCTCTTCCATTTAAGTCTAGACTCCACTTGGAGTTAATTTTTGTATGTAGTGTAAGGCAGGGGTTGGCATTCGGCTTTTCTATAAATAGACACCTCACTGGTGGAAATGATTTTCCTTTCACCTTTGCACTTGCTTGACATTCATTAAACTCCATTGCCCACAGAAGGGTGGGTCTCTCTGCACTCCTGATCCTATTGCCCTGACATCTGTGTCTCCTTTGGTTGCTATCTCACGGTCATGTGGACTGTAGCTTCGTGGAAGTCTTAAAAGTAGGTTGTTGAAGTCTTCCAACTTTGCTCTTCTTTGCAAAAATTCACTTCAAAATCTACCAGATTTCTTCACCTTTAATGTGCTCAGGGGTTCATTCATCTGTGAAACACTTATTAGGCACTTGCTGTACTTTATATCTAGGAGGCCTGGCAATGTACTGAGCTGCTAACAGAAAGGGCCACAGTTCAAAATCACCACCCACTCCTCTTTAGTCCTGTAAAGAGTTACAGACTCAGAAACACACACGGGCAGTTCTACTCTATCTTCTAGGGTCACTGTAGCACATGGGTTGGAATCAACTTCATGGCAGTGAGCATCTTGTATCACTAAGCAAGGTATAAAGAATATAATTTAAAAAGTAATACAGACCTAGTTCTCCTCCTCAAGGAGTACCATCTACAGACTGGGCAGGAAGGTAGCCGGGGTCAGGCTCCACAGTGAACAGGACAGCTGTGGGCACTCTTCAGCTGAGAAGAGTTTCAGTGAGTGTTATAAGTAACACTCAGGGAACGTCTTATTTCTGTGCAACAGAAACATTTTTATGCAACAGAATTGAGATTCAGTTTTCAGAAGGGGGGAAGGTGGAGCAGGTGGGTTGGGGGTTGCTCATACTTCACAGGATTATTACTATTAAAAGAAAATAAAGCATGTAAGACATTTGAGTACTCAAGTTGCAGCTTTCGCTGAAATAATATTAATATTAGCAGTAATAATAAAAATATACATTACATCACCCTGCAATATCATTCACTACCTCCAACCCTAAATACTGAAGTGGAGCTTAATTTTACCCCTATAGATATTCATTAACAACACCCTAATCTTAAAAGACACCACCGAAACTATCTTCTACAATAATGATGGCGACCTTTTAAAAACAACAACAGCATGCTAACCCAACAGCAGACTTCTAAAAGAGGGTTGGCTGCCAGGGGTAAATCTGCCCTAGGTCATCTCTTCAGTTTGCAGCCTCAACGGATAAAGATAAACTTGGGGAGGGAAGGGGAATCCAGACCTACAGAAAGAGATACAATGTGACGAGAATCTTTATGCTTTGTAATGTCACACACACCCCGCTGCACAGTGCGGTGAGCACACGAGAGGAAACGACCTGCTTAGAGAGAAGTGGTCAGAAGCAAAAGCAACAGGAGCATTAGACCTTGACTTAAAAAAAGTCCCAGCAATTTGGAGCTGAAGCAGGGAGGGGTGACAAGAAGTCACAGGCGGAGGGAGAGCTGGGTGATGCATATTCATAAGTGAGCTGATAGTGGCTGAAAGACCCTTTTAAATAGGAGAATGTGTTCCAACCGGGGACTGCCAACTAATAAAACCGGCAGGATATGAAAGCGTGACTCATGTGAACTTGGCATCGGGGCGACAACGAGCGCACACACAATGCGGCTCCAACACAGCTCGAACTTGGCCCGCCGATTGACCCGGGACCTCTTCGTTCCCAGATGGCCACCTGGCTCCTGGCACTGGCCATGGAAGAGGGGTGCTTTCCAGTCTGCACGTGAAGACACTAGGTGGAAACCTGAACCTTATTCATAACCAACAGGGTTCGAGAACAGTCCCTCCTGGCATTCTAATGCTGGGTTAAAGTCAGCTCTCTTTCCCACCAAGTAAGGCTGTCCGTCTGTGTGGTTTGTGCCTCTTTCTGCAGTGACAGAAATGGTGTTGGGGGGCTTCGGGTGGGAGGACTGGCAGTGAATGGGGGCAGCCCATTTTCCAGATTGGCTGTGGCATTTAATAGATCCATCCTGGGCTACTGGCTTCCACCTCCCACAGGGTGAACATTTAGGAAATCCACACCGAATATCTGAGATGGGTGCAGTCTTTGGCAACAACAGCTGCAACTGAAAGACAGGAAGGAGCCTGGATTTTAGTTACCCGATTCGAGACTGCGTGGGACTAAAGTGGCCGGAAGTCCTGCGCGAAGTGCTCCCCAGACCAGGGCTCTGCTGGGGGCTCTCTTGTCCTGTTAGAGACCTCCCTGGCTACTTCTGTAGCTCACCCTGGGCTCAGAGAAGAAGGAGGCCTGGGGATGTGCCCGCTTTCAATGTACTTTAACCTCTCGGCTTTTCCTTCCAGTCAGGTGTTTTATAATAACAAATAGTAACAAAGCCTTTTTTTTAATTACTTAAGATAGTCACTGTTTTCTGTCTTCCCGGTGTCAGCAGTAACGTTAGAGGATTGTATCCAAGGAGCTAAATGTGCTGGACCCGGGGTCAGAGCAGCTGAATACACCAACCTCAGAAAACACGGACAATGAATTGCAAATGACACTCGAAACAAAACGAGGAAAAAAACCTTCACACAGAAAACTACAAAAGAACCCCCAGACACTGAACTGGCTTTCTGTACGCACTGATCCTGCTTAACTGTGTGTGGTAACCAACCAAAGGCTGCGGATGCGAATGCCACAAAATAAAGGGTGACTTGTTGTTGTTTTGTGCAGATGGGTTATAAAAAAATTTTAAAAAAAGATTTCCCCCTTCAAGTCTCTTCTTAAAAAGGGGGTGGGGTGGGGAGAGAGAAAGGAAGGACGGAAGAAGAGAGGGAGAGACGCGCCGGCCGAGTGGGGTGAGGAGCTGTGCTTTCTGCTCCATCTTCCAAAGCCCTCAAGAGTGGCATTAGCGATGAGTCCTCTGTTCATTCTGCTAAAGGTTTCTTCACAAAAGGTATTTCGTTTGTGCCGGGGTTCACATCACGAAACAAAATGATTTGGTGGACCCAGTAGAAGTGAGAGCCCTTTCAGGACACACAGGGTTCAGGACTGTATATTTCAACTTGCGAGCAAGTCAGAAGTGCAAGTGGGAAACCAGTCGGCCGGCTGGGCACTGAGGCTGAGTGGGAAAGGTTAAATCCACAGGGGACTGTTCAGATTGTCCCACAGGGAATGTGACTCTGGGCGGTCCACACGGCATCACTCAGGTAACTGGTGGTAGGACAGCATGCCTTTTACTGCTTCATGGCTAGCCCAGGGGAGACAGAACAACTTGCCAAGAAATGAATGCCCTCTACCTAAAAGGAAGAATGCTACTGGTGTTTGTGAGCGTCAGAAACCGAAGGCTCTTGGTCTGTGGAAGGCTGCAGTCTACCGCTGGCGCCCCAACTCCATTTGAGTCTTGCCATGAAGTTCAGAGTCATCTGAGTTAGGCTGCGTCTTCATTGCTTGCTGACCATTAGACCAACAAAAGAGGCTACCCACAGACAAGTCCAAGCAAGCCCAGGGAGGAGGGGCGAGGAAGAACCTGATTAAAAGTAGATTAAGTAGCTTGCAGAAAAGTGCTTACCCAAAGAACAAGGTCTTAATGATTTCCAGAAAACAGTCCATCAAACTCATATATCCTAAGTTAAAAGTTCAGCTATCTGGTCTTGTAACCGCCATGTAACTATGGGTCATGATCAGAGTCAACCTCAACATACAGTCAGGTTATTAAAACCCCCAAACCAAGCCTGTGGCCTTTTAAACCTGCAGTTACATACAGATCGCTATCATTTCCTTTCTCAGCTTGGGTAGTCCCATCTACAACAATGATGAACTGGCTGGCCGGCTATCCCGGTCCTGGGATGGTTTTCTTTGTTCTTTGGAGTATATAATACACACCAGGACCATCATGCAATGGATTCCATGGCCCCCTATACCAGGCACATGCTGATGGTCTCCCACATGTGAATGGCTACTTCTGTCTAGCTTTGTCCTGCTTTATGCTTAATAAACATAGAACATTTTTGTCTCTAGAACATGTTGAGTCCTGGGTCTTTTTCTTTAGCACATGATGTAGTTAGGTCCCGCTGAGTCAGACCAACTCACAGGGACCCTATATATGACAGAACGGGATGGCACCTGGTCCCGCAC
>NW_022103898.1:20072293-20076040 GCF_000313985.2 Echinops telfairi
GATAATTTGTTGCAATGGCCATATAGGACTCACAAACAGTACTCACAATTAAAGGATTTGTTAGGAAAGTAAGATTACAATTCAAGATCAGGAATGACTGAGGATACAGTTCTTCAATCGGGACTGTTTCTTTGAAACTGTGTCCACAAGCAGGCCAGCAGGCCTCTCTGACCCTAGGTCTTGCCTCTGCCTTGGGTGGACAAATGTTACAAAGCTCAATAGCTCCACCAATAAGAGCAAAGGACATGTCACTCTGCCTCATCCTGAAAGAACTCAGCTTGGTCTCTCTGTGGGTCAGCAGTACATCTGCTGTAACAGCCTCACTCGAGGGGCAGGGACCCCACTGTGTGCTGTCTCCTTGTTCTGCTGCCATCAAGCCTCACAGTCTCGTGTCCTCTCTGGTGGGGCAGCTCCTTCTCTGCATCCTAGGTTTAGGAGTTTCTCAGCAGACCCTGATCCTAGGAGTTCTCATTTCAAGTCCAGATGAAAGGCAAAACTGACCAATCCCTATGTTAGGGGTTCCATAACCTTATATACATAGTTGCACCACCACCCGGTACCCCAGGGTTCCACACATATTGTTAGTATTGTGACACTGTTCAATCCTCCAGGTGAGCCACAAGCACTTTATTTGCATAATCCCACCCCATCATTTGGTATGAGTTAAAAGACCTTGGAAAAGCCATATACAATTATTCCAGTTCACAGAGGGGTGTCACAGATGCATATGAAAGTGACATTTATTAGATTTACTGGGAGTTAAGGAATTAAAACATTGTTCAGAAAGTAAGTTTAATAAGGATGCTGTTTCCTGCCTTGTACCCACCTGTACCACCTTCAAGATAAAAACCCAAACTCGTTAATAAGGATCCTCCCATGCAAAGCTCTACTACACCCATTCTGTACAAAATGGCCACGGATCACACTGCCAGGACTCGCTGTGCAAGGCTTGCTTACACTTCCCTACCTTAAGAACATACTCATTGTCTTTCACGATTCAGCTCAGTTTATTCTGCACAAAAACCCACTTTCTGCCCCTTAAGTGTTAACCTCCTCTGATTTCCTTAGTTCCTCACTGTTAGTGTACTACAGAATTTATTACACACTATCTCATACTCCGTTCATTTCATTTCTCCCACTAGACCATCGTTTTCCAAAGTGCTGATATTGCTCTATTGGTGGTGGTGGTGGTGGTAGGGGCACTGGAATGATCCAGGGGGGCTGCAGAAGCAGATACTTACACTTCATCCTGGATTATGGGCTATAGTACTAACATTTTTATTGGCAAGGGGGCGCTGTTTTGTTTTGGTTTTTTTCTGAAAAGGAGGACAGTGGGTCCAGTAAGTCTGGGGGCCTGTGCTTTAGACGGAAACGTCCTGGAGAACAGCTGTCTTTCTGTATGCTTTCTGACTCCGGCTCTGCGACCTGTCTCTGGCAGATGTTCCATAAGTGTTAAAGAGAGATGGACAGACAGGAGACTAGATTGATGGAGGAGAGGAAGATAAAAGGAAAGGAGGAAGGATAATGAACTGAGAAATCAGTGTGACCTGAGCTGAAGATTACACGGCAGCAAATACAAGATAAAATGGGTCCAATGACAGTCATCCAGAAAAATCACTACATCCATTCTAGTCAGACTGCAATTAGTCTCTAATTTTCCCCCTCCCTCAGCCTGGGACTCCTCCCTCTCCTGATTAACAGCTTACACTTCATAGGGCTTCTCTCTTCGTATTTCCCCTTCCTGCTTGTGGCAGTGTGACAGGTCTGTTTGCTTGGTCAAGAAATCAAGTTCAGAGAGGCTTTCTCGATGCTTGTTTAATAAGCTTTGCACGTGAAAGGAGCCCCTGTAAGCATTACAGAGGTAGGTCCTCAGGCAGCCCTCTGAACTACCATCACCTGATGTAGCCCAAGACGCAAAGATAGTGCACGAAGACAAAGATGCAAGTCTATCCCCAGGTATTTAGAACCACGCTCAAGAAAGACAGCTTACCCATTGCTTGCTTCCCCATGGCACACTGATAGGTGTTTCTTGGGGACTGGTTATGATGAGGGTACGGGATCAGGCCAGCACACACGCCAAGAAGAGTAAAGGGTTCAATCTCCAAATGGGTGGTATCTCTATCAAGTTAAGTAAAAGTCAGACATTTTAGACATAAAAAAGCAAAGGAAATGTCTCTTCAAGCATCTTCAAGGGATTTATAAAGCGCAGTTTGATGCTAGTAAAACACATATGACAAGTCTTAAGAAAATATCATTCTTATTAATAACAGTAACATAGGAAAAGACAGTATAAAATATCTACATAAGCATTTCAAAAAGGAAACTAACTTAAAAAGTAGCTACTATATTGAACACAGAAATCGGAGAAACCAACAATAGCTATACAGATAAGCAGCCTGCTATTCCAACTTACACGGATGAGAAAGTTCTATTGCTAATATACAAAAAGAGTTACCATGAGATCACAGTGAGCCGAAGAACTGAATTTTCTATTTCTCTTAAGTGTTAAAATAATTCAATTATTTAAAATTACGTTTGAGGAGCCCTGGTGGCAGGATGGTGGAGCGCTCCTCAATCCTAACTCCCCCTGTGGCTCTGTAGAAGGAGCTGGTGCCGTGCTGCTGCACCGACCACGGCCTGGAAAACCCTCGGTAGCCTGCTCTGTCGCACGGGGTCACTAGCAACTGGAATCCACTCGATGGCACACAACAGCAATTGTGTTTGAACAACTCGCATTTGTAAGTTTATTTATTCAGCTGTAAATGTTAGGGCACTTACGATGTACCAAATAGGAAAAGTTAACATCCAAATTGAGATGTGGAATAAATATAAAACGCACATCGGATTTCGAAGACTCAGGGAAAAAGGAAATTGTCTCATTATCTCTGTTATATGGATTACACACTGAAATGCCCTAGTCTAGATGGATTAGGGTATATAAAAATATTAAAATTAACTCTGCCAGTTTTTTTTAAATAGCTCTGAGAAAATGTAACATCATATGGGTGGATTACATTATATACATTTTTGTATTGGGTCACTCTGCTAAAGACATTAGACAAAAAGTGAGACATTGCCTACGAGGTGTCAGATTCTTGGTTGCTTTTATAATGGATTTTGGCTAAATGACAGAGCAACTCATGTGTTTCGACAGCAAAGAGCAGACAGACTGTGGCTAAAAGCAGCAGATCTCATAGTTCGGGTCTGTAGTGCCCAGTGACCTGTTGCTCCCTCAAGTGGACTTGTGCAGACCAATGATTTCTAAGATGCCCAATTCCAGCCAATAATGGAAACTCAGCATTGCTGCAATGTGCCTGATGGAGGGTTCTCCCACTTATCCAGGGACCTGTCTCTTCCTCCCCTACAACCCCCAATACACAGTTAGTGGATTGTGTCCACAGCTGGCTAGGAGGGGATGCATGCCCCATGGCTCTGAACTTATGACCAAGCAGAACCCCAATTCTCTCAGACCCTTCAGGCCTTTGTCAGTGGGAGAGGAATGAGTCCGAGGTGTGGTTTGTTTTTCTAGAGCATCGTTTTAAAGCTACATTTTATAGCTCAGAATCAAACAAGGCTTGTTTCAACCACAGTGTTTTGCTTAAAAATTGGCCAAGTTGACATTCCCCGTACAAACAAAAGTCTCTTTTTTTCAGATACAAAAATTAGGGTAAGCTGAAAAAATGACAACAGCTTATACATTACTCAAAAATTAGTGTAAGTCTAAGCATAAATTTTACAAAGAAGATA
>NW_022103898.1:20076596-20105336 GCF_000313985.2 Echinops telfairi
GTTTGAACCACTAACCTTGTAGTCAGCAGTCTAACATTTACTAAATGTCCAGAATATATTAGGATTAAAAATCAAGTCACTCAAATTATGTTACCGTTGTTTTATACACTGTGTGGGCTCATGTATGTGTATTTATAATCACTCAGAAAAATATCTAGAAGATGATGTACTTCTAAAATAAGAGCACTGCGTATTTCTGGCGGGTGGAACTTGGTGGCCCGGGGCAGGTGAGAAGGTCAGTCTTTCTAGTCTACGTACTTCGTTTATCTCACAAGTCTGAATTAATTACATACTACAAACATCCTGTATACTTATGTCCATTTTTCAGCTTACCTCAATTTTTGTATATGAAAAACGACTTTTGTTTATATAGGGAATGTCAACTTAGTATTTAAGCAAAACACCATGTTTGAAACAAACCTTGTTTTATTCTGAGCTATAAAATATAAATGAAAAGAAAAAAATGCCTTTGCCTCCATGAAATTTGCAGTCAAAGGAGACAAACACGGCATCGACTAATCGACGAAATACAGATTTTGGTGTAAGGCACTCACCGCAAAGCTGGGAAGGGCCGGGGTCACCACGGGAGTGGTGAGGACAACATTTACTGAGAAGGTGGCATCTGGGAGAAGTCCCAGAGGAGAAGAAGGCGGGAGGCAGGCAGTATGTGAGAGAAGAGGGCTCCATGCAGAAGGCAGAGTCAGGGCCTTGGGAGCCGGGGGCAGAAGTGAGCCAGGAGCACCTGAGTCAGTAAGCAAGGCCAGCCCGGCGACAGTGAGCTCCTGATGCAATGATCAAGGCGGTGGGCAGCTTGCTTAGGAACCTGGAGGCCTCAGTAAGGCCTGCTGAGGGAGATGGGAAGCCACTGGGGGTTTTGAGAATAGAAGTGACATGACCTCTCTGGGTCACGTCTGTTCTACTAGGAACAGACAGCCTGGCACATGGGCAGGAATTGTCAGGGCCTCCTGCAAGAACTGATGAAGCAACAGCAGAACCTAAACAAGGGCAGTATGTGGAGTCGGCACGAAGGGCTCAGAGTGTGGGTATTGGGAGCAGGTTCCCCTGATATGCTAAGAGATCAGCTATCTGGTGCAGACAAGGAGCGTTCTTAAGGCTGAAATCAAGGTTTGTGGCATGAATAAAAAGAAGGATGGACGTGGCATTTACTGCCTTACTAACAAATAGTCCTCTTTTACGTTCAATCTCAAAATGGACATAAAAACAGTACTTTTGCAAGATTCACCCCTTTAAAGAAATAATTCTGACGGAAAAACATTACTTGCTACGGAATCGTTGTAAGAAACATGCTGTCGTCAGTGGCAGTCTAGCCCATCCTGACTCAGGCCAACCCGGCGTGTGGAGTTAGAACGGCTCCGAGGGTCTGCAGGGCTGTGACTTCCGGGGTTGTCTGTCCAACTTCTGAGAGGGCCCTGGGTGAGTTTGAACTGCCAATCTTTCAGCGAGTAGCTGAGCATGTTAACAATTTGCACTATGCAATGGCCCAAGTCTCAGTGGTGTAGTGATTACCCGTTGGGCTGCTAACCACAAGGTCAGCAGTTAGAAATCACCAGCTGCACTGTGGGAGAAAGTAGAGGCTTTCTACTCCCACAAAGAGTTACAGAAATGCACAGGGGTGTTTCCGAGAGGGTCCTGTCCTGTCGGAATGCACTCGATGGCAGTGAGTGTGTTTGTTTTCGTTAAGGGCCCCAAATAAAGTAGCACCTTTATTCATCTAGTAGCAGACTACTTGTACTTGCTTGAAGGCATACAGACAGGTATTAGGTAAAGCATTAAACTCCCTATCTGACAATATAACTGCAAAAATGTCAGGCAAGCAGCAGTACATCAGTTATACGTGGCAAACACCAAGTTTATATAGCAGCCATCAAAGGGAACACGGATATTTTTTTAAATAATGCTCTAAAAAACCACTTTGAGAACATATACCTTCTTGTGCTTATATGGCATAGAAGCTTGGGGCTATATTTACACTACCCTATGTGAAGAATTCTTGAATTAGCATTTAGAATTCAGATATCCTCTGACAAAAATCCTCTTTAGAAGAGATAAACAAACCTTTATATAGCTGATTCATAAGCTGGATTTTGATAGTAATAGCATATTAAAATCAGATAATTCCTTTTAAAAGTATATACTTGAATGTGGTGAGGTAGGTTTATTGTGCCAACCTGGTCAATGAACACGTGGGATTAATTGAAGGGCGGAGAGATAAATAGCTCAGCGAGCCTCACCTTTCTTATCTCTTGCTCTTTGATGAACAGACCAGTGTGTGGCTGCCTTAGCTTGTTCTCTGCTTTGATTTGTAAGCTACACTACTTGTGGGACACCTAACCCGTGGATTGTGTCACTGTAATTTGAGGTTCCTCAAGACCTGCTTCGCCATGCTATTGGAGTATGTATCACTTGAGCTGGGGACTGTTGGACCCTGTCATCTGGCTGATTGTTGGTGACCTGCCTTGCTGTTTGCTGCCTGTGCCCGGATAGCCTGAATTGCTCTACAGAGGACTACCTGGCGGCCCTCAAGACTTGAAGGACTGCCAGTGTATTAGCTGTCTCATGGAAGTGAGTTGCACTGAGCCATCTGTACTACTTCATAGCTGAATTAACTGTTTATTTCTTATGTTATATATCTATCTATAAGTATATATAAAATCAGTGTCCTGGTTTTGTTGCTCTAGGGAACCCTTTCTAACATAAATGTAAGGGATAATTAAGCCTACAGACAATCTACTAGCGCTTTTGTGATACTCTTGCATTGGCAGAATGGTGAGTTCTGATTCATGATACAACAGAAGACGTCTGACAGTTCCCACTAAGAAAGTGTGCGATGGGACTGAAGATGACGATGCTCAGAAACCCGACCAGACCCGCTGTGAAGCTGGTTCACACTCGTAGGGACCGTGTGTGTTGCAGTGCAGCACTGGGCTCTCACGGCTGTGCCCCATGGGCAGCACATCACGGAGGTTCTTTCTTCTTTGGCTCTCCGGGTCGGTTAAAACCTGCTAGTCTTGGTTTGTGGTCAAGCTTAACCATTTGTATCACTCAGCAACTCCTTCACTAATCAGAAAAAGTTACTAGAAGTGCTACTTACTTAGTAATTGTATGTTCATAGAGGGCGATGTTGCAGTCATTTTCTTCATTTACATCTAAGTATTCAACCAGGCTCTCATGTAAGAAGTCTTCAAAATTCCTGGGAAAATATTGGTCACACAAACAATACTAAAAGGTATTTGACTACAGTACTTTATATGTATGTAGTAGCAAAAGATGCTGGCTTAAAAAACAGGTTTGTTTTGTTCTGTTTACTAGGCCCGAAGTTTTTTTTCTCATTGCGCGTGGGTACTGAGGAGCTCTCCTGAGCATACCACCCCTGGACGGGAGTGAGATCACAGATTGCTTAGCCAAACGAGTAAAATGCCTGTGGTTCTTGCCAGTGGGGTTCCCACTTCTAACAACTCCCCACCGTCTAAGCACATTCACTGTCTATTACTAGAAACTCTGTGTGCTGAGAAGCCAACCCAGCTACTTCCACAGATGGCAGGTGAGTCCTCCTCTTTCTAGAAACACTTAATCCTTGGATCTACATTGATCAATACTTTACAATGCCCACACTAGTTAATACAGGAAAGAACGTTTTCACAGGCTGATTTGGTGGGGAGGAATTAAGAGACTAAAAATGAAAATGCAATTTTCTTAAAAGCACAGCTCAAGTAACCTGAGTGCTGATGAAAGCATGTGCCTGCGTATTAGAGAGCTCCAGTTTGGGTTGGCACACTTACCTGTACCCCTGAGCCAGTTCTTCCATGTGCTTGTTTGTTACCGCGGGCTTCTGTTTCTTAACAATTATGTAGGGTCTAGATGGGGAGGGAAATCATAGTAGGTTCAATACAGGAGAGAATCCAGCAAGTACACTGACTACAGTGAGATGAAACAAGATGAAGATATAGATACAATCAAGCTCATTTTTAGCTGTTGAAAGCTGCCAGGTATGGCCTGTTCTCCATCATATCAAGGGAAGATACATATGTGCACACATGCATACCTGCACACACAGAGTACTGTTCTCAAGTATAAAAAACAACAGCTTGGTTTTATATGAAAAGGCAACACAAAAATGATGTTCAGATAGAAAGGTCCCAGGGAGGAGACGAGCCAGTAAGGGTGCAGGGTAGCAACGATGAAACATACAACTTTCCTCTAGTTCCTATATGCTCCCCCCTCCCTCAATCATTATCCCAATCCTACCTTACAAATCTGGCTAGACCAGAGATTGTACACTGGTACAGATAGGAACTGGAAACACAGGGAATCCGGGACAGATGATCCCTTCAGGACCAGTGCTGAGAATGGCAATACCGGGAGGGTGGAGGGAGGGTGGGTTGGAAAGGGGGAATCGGTTACAAGGAACTACATATAACCTCCTCCCTGGGGGATGGACAACAGAAAAGTGGGTGAAGGGAGACGTCAGACAGTGTAAGATATGACAAAATAATAATAAGTTAAAAATTATCAAGGGTTCATGAGGGAGGGGGGAGCAGGAAGGGAGAGGGAGGATGAGGAGCTAATACCAAGGGCTCAAGCAGAAAGCAAATGTTTTGAGAATGATGATGGCAACAAATGTGCTTGACACAATGGATGGATGTACGGATTGTGATAAGAAGTTGTACAAGCCTCCAATAAAATGATTTTTTTTTAAATGATGCTCAGAAGCGATATGGATCTTAAAAGTTCGTGAGAAGCCATCTACGATGGGACTTTTAGTCTCTCCCCGGCCTGTCCAGGAAGAGTGAAGACGACTGACCGACGTGGAAGCAAGTAGTCTAATGGATGAATGGACCACACAAACATCAGTCTCTAAACCTGGAGACCAGAAGAACTAGATGGTGCCCAGCTACCACTACCAACCGTGCTGAAAGGATCACATTGGAAGGTCCTGGATAGAGTGGGAGCAAAATGTGGGACAGAACTCAGAATCATAAACAAGAGCAGGTCCCTGCTCAGAGACTGGTGGGACTCCCGAGACCATGACCCCTAGTAACTCTTCAGGTCTGAAGCCTCCGTGTTAGAAGAACTTACCACTTAAAGTCATAGGGGCAACATTTCCCCAAGAATAACACAGGAGAAATGGGGATCAATCATGGTTCATCAAGGTTTAATGGGTGAGTTGAAACAAAGTATGTCTGACTTGTTAGATATACAACTATGATCTGCTCTGTAAACCTTCCTATTCACAACAAAAGGGTGGGGGGTGCTCAGAAAAGTGCAGAGAAGAAACAAAAACTTTAATGTCACATCTTTTAAAATGTGGCTGCATCATAGCAAATGTATTTCCTGATTCCACACGGGGAATATCAGGTACACCAGCCAGGGGTTAATCATGTGACAATGGTGCCTTGCAGTGACAGTCTAAAGAAGAGCCAACTGGTCAGACTGCTCTGATGGTAGATTGGCATCACTGGACTAGACCTGATGGGTCACTCAGCCATGGACCACAGGTGACCAGAAAGAGAGGCTCTCGTATGTTCTTGCTTTGGCACTGTACCGGGCTCCGTCAGACTGGCTGGTAACTCACTGGTGACCAGACGCTCTGAGGCCTCACCACCAACCAGCAGGGAGTAGTGGACCATCACAGGCTGTTGCTCTTTAGATAAGCAGCTTGGATAGAGTGGACCAATGACCACAAGACACTTGTGCACGCTTCCCTGAAGTCCTGATAATTGGAGACTAACGAGCCTTCTACCCAGCTGGGAGGGGAGCTGTGAAATTACCAAAGAGGGGCACAAGCTGCTGAGAGATGTAGTGGGCTAACTTCTTAGGAAAATCAACATCTCCTGCAAGAACTTAGAGTGCAGATACCCTCTAGATGCTGGGAGCTGTGATGATGGTGGTAACATGGTATCTGGCCTTTGGGGGGTCTTCAGAGTCAGCTGCTGACGATCACCAAGCAGAAGAGGGTCTGCTTCGTAATGGGGAAGCAGACAATACTGCTGCCTCACTCCAGGGCCACAGCCCCGCCCAGGCTGGGTAGCTCGGCAGTAAGGAGGGCCACCAGGGCCTGGGCATGTTGAGCATGCTGGACTGTCCTTTCCTTCACTAACATGCTCCACTCATTCTTCCTGCAGGGTCTATGGACGCCTGTACACAAGGATTGCTGGAAAATAATTCCTACCTTCACTTTTCCATCTGCCATGGTGGTGGGGTTAGTAAGTGCCAATGAATCAGGTCTGATAGTGACCCCATGATAATAGAACAAAACACTGCCCGGTCCTGCGCTGTCCTCAACTGTTCCTGTGCCTGAGCCCATTGTCGCGGCCACAGTATCACTCCATCTTGTCATCTTACGCAGAATATAATGAACAGGTTATCATGAGAGCCCAGTCTCTGGAAAAGGCCATCCTGCTTGGTAAACCAGAGGGTCAGCAGAACCGAGGAAGACTCTCGGGAAGATGGACTGACACAGGGGCTCCCACACAAGCCCACTGGGAAGCTGGGGCAGGACTGGGCAGTATTCCATTTCCTTGTACAATGGGTTGCTCTGATGATGGAACGAACTCAAGGGCACCGAACAACAATAACAAGGAAACAACAAACAGTACATTAAAGAGTTAAAAGTAAGCTAAAATCCATTCTTGTTTCCCTCCTTTAATTGGACCATTTGTTAATAGCTATAATGAAGCACCTAGTGGTCAGGCACTTAGCACCTCTTATGCCACTTACTTTTCATAACAACTCCAGTTAAATATTATCATTTTTCATTTTACCAGCAAGGAAACCAAGGCTCAGAGATCTAAATACCATATATATCCGAGTATAGCTGAGTTTTTCAGCTCATTTTAAATGCAGTTTGTGATATAATTAGGTGCCTCAGCTGATAGTCGGGCTGGCTTATGCTTGAGTGTACATGGTGAGACAAGAGGGCCTCAGGACGTTCGTGTGAAACTGAAATGAAGAGACAATGGATTTTCTTCCACAACCATCCTCGTGTATTCAGGGAAATACACAGTGGCAAAGGAGGCTAGCTAATTTGAGCAAAAAGTGGAATTTGTAGAAGGCTAAGAATGGGAGAGTTCACAGACTCAAAGCAAACGGTGAAGTGCTCAGTCTCAGAAAGGAAAGAAAGGAGAGAGCCCCAAGGAGCCACAAAGGAAGAGAAGTTCAGTACAAGCCTCACTTAGCGCTACTGTCAGGATGAATTGGTTCCAACCGTTTCCCAGCTGTGAGCAATCTTTTTTGGGATTCAGATTCTCTGGGTAGAGAACTGGACTGGCCTCACATGGGTCAAATGTATGCTTGACTCTTCGCTGAGGAGGAGGGACACCTGGCTGACCATCTCAAGGAGACTCTCAACAAGAACAGTCCCCCAAGGAACATGAGGCCTGGTTAGCAGAAGGAGAGGCACAGGCAATGGCAAGCCTATCTCACATTGAGCTCCAAGCAAGAGGGCTCTTCCGGCCTTTACTGTCTCCACTGCCAGCCCACTGTCTTGCTCCTCACCCAAGATCTACCATACCTAGACACACTTAGAATGCAAGGGGTTGCCCCCAATGGACGCCTCTGAAGATTTTCAAAGGCCAGATACTGTTATCTTCATCATTGTAAGCCCCTGCTTCTAAACAGTATCTATGCACTGTAAGTCCTGATACTTTATGAATTTTGATTTACTGCATAAATATTTGCCGAAAGAATAAAGGGATCCTACTTTTCTCTGGGGTCTAACGTTCATTTACTTCTTCATGCCTCCAAGTTTCTATTCTTGCCGTTCCTCATTTTCCTTTTCCTCTTTATCTGTGCAGAGTAATCCTGCCCATCCTTTAATGCTCAGTTCATAAAATCACGATCGTTGGAGTCAGATAAATGCAAAGGACTTCTAAAGAAGAAACAGGTCCCACCACGATCTAGTACATTTCCTCCGGAACCCCATTTTCACATGTGCAAAAATGAAACCAGTCACTCTAATCTCACAGAGTTGAAGTGTATGTAGCTAATGCTTCACCTCTAGTACTTCTATAAAGATAACAAATAGTCGTGATCATTTATTATTTGCATGGTTGACTATCATTAGTCATTACTTCTGCCTCTGCGCTCTCTGAGAGCCAAGATTGCCTCCTGTCAAACTCTGAATCCTCAGTACCTAGTCAAAACCAAATTCATTCTCATCGAGTTAATGCCTCCTCACAACGACCCTATAGGTCACTGTAGAACTGCCCCTGATGGATTTCTAAGGCTATAAATAATTATGGCAGCAGAACGTCTCCTCTTTCTCGCTTGTAGCAGCTGATGGTTTCGAACTGCTGACCTTGTAGTTAGCTGTTCAATACACAATCCATTAGGCCACCAGGGCTCCTTCCCTAGTAGGCATAGTTGTAAAGCATTTGCTAACAGAACTAAATGTCTTTTCACCACGAAAGAGGCTCAAACAGCCACAAAATAGAAATAAGAATTTCCAAACAGATTCTTTAAAAATTCTTCACAACATATACCTGCAGAGCCTCCCTCCATCCGAGGAGATGTACACACATCGATCTGTACGGTTGGTTGAGATGGACACAAATTCATTGATATAACCGGCTCTCCGCATTAGTCGGAATGTATTCACCAGCTTCTTGTGGTCTCGAATGACACCCAGGATGTTGCCTAGGCACACGCAAGTGAAACGATAATAAAACTGATCGGGTCTGAAATGTTTACCCGATCAAAAGTATAAACAGTAGTGAGTAGTCCTTTGAAAATATGTTATGAGCGCCTACCGCCCCGCTGCGAAACAGCAAAATAAGACAGTAAGTGGTGAAGGGGCCCAAGGGGCCGGAGTCTGGGGCCCACCGAATCACACGCTGGATAGGAACACAGGCAGGTGAGCCTCGTTTTTGTTTTCCATCAGCTTGGTGCCAGGAGCACAAAGGCAAGGGCCAGATGGCCTGGCTTTCCCCTGACACTATCACAGCGGTCCTCAACCTGTGGGTCGTGACCCCTTTGGGGGGACGAATGACCCTTTCAAGGGGTTGCCCGATTCATAACAGTAGCAAAATGACAGTGATAAAGTAGCAACAAAAATAATTTTATGGTTGGGGGGTCACCACAACATGAGGAACTGTATAGATTAGATTAGATAGATAGATAGATAGATAGATAGATAGATAGTTAATTATTTCCAAACTCACACGGACCGCTGTCTCCCTTCCCCTCTGGTTTCTGTTGCTCCTCTCCCTGGGTGGGGGGGGTGTGGTTATGTGCCATTCATTGTGTCCCAACTTCCCTCCCCACCTCTCCCCCACTTTCCCCTACCCTTTGGTATCTCTAGTCCCATTCCTGTTCCTGGGTGCCATGTATTGTGAGTTTTATCTCTTGCCTATACCTATGCACATGCTCCCGTCTAGTCTAGAGTGGGAAGCGGCACTAGGGTCATGATAGTGGGGGGTGAGGAGGCTTCAAGGGATCAGAGGTATATTGTGTGACCCATTAGTGCTCTACTGTACCCTGATACTCACCCCCTCCCTGCGACCCCTCTGTGGGGGGATGTTCCATTGTCCATAGATGGGATTTGAGTCTCTGCTTCAACCCCCCATCCATTCTCACCAATGCATTTTTGTTTACTTGTTTACTGTTTGTTGTGAATATTCTGATGCTTGTTGCCCAGTCTCGATGACACTTCACGATCGCACCAGCTGGTGTGCTTTTTCCATGTGAGCTTGTTGCTTCACTGTTGGATGGCTGCTTGCTTAACTTCAAGCCTTTAAGACCCAAGACACTCTATCTTGTCATAACTGGGCACCCTCATCTGTCTTCACCACATCTGCTTATGCACCCATTTTGTCTTCAGCGATCGTGTGTGGGGTGGGGGTGGGAGGAGCATCACAGAATGCCGATTTGTTAGAACAAAGTGTCTTGTATCGAGGGAAGGTATGAGCGGAGGCCCAAGGTCTGTCTACAGCCTCGGTGTATTGCCTTATAAATATATGTACATAGGCCAATACCTCTATTGTTATGGATTAATGTATTTACATAAGTGCAGACCTCTATTGACCTCCCTATCTATGGCTTTGCTTCCTAGAGCTTGCCTCTGTTTCCTTTTGCTCCTCCTGCCCCACCATCACTTTCCCCCTCTTAGTGCTTCCTCTCCACTAGCTTGGTGTTGCTCTAATACTCACAGGATCTCTACCCACTCCTAGATACCGGTTCTGCTTCCCTAGTTGTTCCCCATCCATGACGCTGTCCGCTCACCACACCCTTCTCCTCACCTCCTTCTTCCCCCTCTGCCTTCCGGGACCATTAGCCCCACTGCTGTCTCCCCGAGCTTCCCTTCCATTTTCCAACCCATATAATTAGGCAAACCATCAACGTCCTAGTCCGAAAAATAAGAAAACATATGGTTGAAGAAAGAAAAATATAAAAAGACAAGAGAAAACACACAAAAGTACCCCTACATAGGTCCAGGTCTGTTTGCTGGCCCCATGAGACCCTCCCCCCTGGTCCTGAGGGAGATCCGAGGGCTGCCCCTCATACCCTGAAGTCCATTCTTGGGGCTCCTCGGGGCTCTGTGGCTCGGCTTAACTCCAATTGCTGATCTGTTATGCTCCATTCCTACACTGTCTCCCTGCCGTGTGTGCCCATTATTGTTCCTGTCTCCATATGCTCCAGTTAGGGGACACCGTGTGTTGAGTTCTTGGTAGTCCCACAGTCCTCTCTGTGCCCCAGCAGCTCCATGCAGGGACCTCCTCCTCTGGGATTGGTGTGCCTATATGGAGTGTCTAGGCCGCCTGCCCCTTTCTCTTTTTCCTTCTTGGTCTGCTTCTGTCCGGGTATGGTGGGTCAGTTCCTTTCCCCCACCTGAAGGTTTAGTGTCATTCTCTGAAGGAACTGTATGAAAGGGTTGTGACGTTGGGAAGGTTGAGAACCACTGTTCTAGCAGCTCCACTGCCGCTGCCGCTGACACTGTTCTTACGGCCCTCACTGCATAGTCCAGCGCGAGGACTCGAGAGGCTCACTGAAGACCAGTCTTCAGGGCACAATAACGAGCTGGCTGATGCACCACCTGCTCCCCAGGTTACAAAGGATCCATGTGTCCCAATAATACACTCACCATTGAGGAAGACAAGGAAGACGTTTGGGTAAGAGAGCTCTTCTCCGCACAATAAATTGACATCTTCTACTCCCAGGTTGCTGGCTAATTTAACAATGGGCCCGTCTTCCATGTCAGTTGTGATGTGTGTCATCAAGGCCAAGTTTTTAACCAAACCACAAGCCTGACAGACAAAAGGGAGGGGCATTAGTAACACAAAGTATCTGAAAATAGTTAAGTCACCACTGTGCTGGTGGCAGCATAAACACCTAGCCTGAGGAGTGTGTGAGTCTCCCAGAAGCGCTGCCCAGAGGAGGGCACGCTAAGATGGCAAGTTAAGGCTCCAGCCAGAGATGCGCAGCGCAGCGCAGCACAACAGTCGTCAGCAATGACCACACCACAGATCTCTACCACAGCCCTTCCCCCGTGAGATGTACGGTCTCAGAAACCCACTGGGGTGGCTCTACTTTGTCCCATGGTTGCTCTGACTTGGTGGCAGTACATTCTGGCTATATTTCCTATAAACATGCGCCTGAATCCACTTTTGCTCTGGAGCTCCCTGCTGTTGTCTGAGGCCGCCTCTAAAGACAACAAATGAAACGCAGACGCTGCTCGAGGAAATTCCTTGCAAGCATCAATGGTGATGGGTCTCTGAGACTTCCTGTCCAATCTCACCTCCCTCACCGCATGGTTTGAGTCCTGGGATAAACTAAATAAGCAAGAGACAGGTGGGTCGTGTTTCTGTTCAGGTTAAGCTACTGCCTCCAAGTGCTTCGGGAGGAATGGGCTTCAGGGCAGCCCTGATGTAGTCTTAACAGGATGATGCACGGACCCATCTCTGCCTGAGAAATGGGGAACGCACAAAAGACCATGACTGGGGTGGGGATGGAGGAGCACACACCAATGCCCCCAGCCCCCCAGTGGGTATGGTCTCTGACAGAACACAAAGGCACTCGGGTCCCTTACCTCTCCCTCAGGAGTATCCGAAGGGCAGAGCATGCCCCACTGAGATGGCTGGAGGGATCGCGGCCCACTCACTTTCCTTGTTTTTTCAAACTGGGAAGAGATTCTTGTCATCATGCCCAGCGCAGATATGTATGACAACCGAGACAGCACCTGAGTCACCCCTTGGCGGTCCATTTTGAATCTCTTCAGAGACCAATTTCCCTGTGGAGAGAAGAGAGAGCCTTGGGACTACCCTTAGTGCATTCAAAACGTTGCCCGCACTCTAGTTACTCTGAGAAACTGAGCGGCCCCCACTGCCAGCAAACGATTCCAGCTCACAGAGAGCCGGCAGGGCGGAGGAGAACTGCTCATTAGGGGTTCCAAGACTGTGACTCTTCACTGTCTCGCCTCTCTGAATGGCTGTGGATTTGAGAAGCTGACTTTGTGGTAACAACCCACCCAACAGCCCACTAAATGACCAGGGCTCTGAATCTCAATGTGGGAGCGGCTTATGAAATCAGAGCCATCATATATACTCAAAATGCTATAATTCAAATAAAAATGTATCCAAGTGTGTATGAGTGAAAATTCAGAAAGCGATAGCTAAAATTTTTCAGTGTGTCCCTGCTTCAATATACTTGGAAAAGAGGGGGGAGGGGAATTAAACTGTGCCGGGTCATTTGCTGGAGGAGTGCTCTAGGAATTCAATGAATGCTATAGATAGGGTCACTAGGAGCCAGAAGACTTGACACACCACATGTAAGTCTAGCAACCACCTAAAGGAGCCAGGTGGCACACATAGTTAAGGGCTCTGTTGTCAACTCAGAAGTTGGCAGTTCGGAGCCATCCACAGGACCCTTGGAGAAAGAAGTAGAGATCTGCTTTCTGTAAAGATTATAGTCCAAAAAAAGAAGGAAAGAAAGAAAAGATTACAGTCCAGAACATCCTATGGGACAGTTCTGTCACAAGAGGTCCCGTTGAGCCAAAAAGGACTTGATGGCAGCACACAACACCCAGCCACCATCTCAGAACGCTACGCAGCACCACACTTTGTCCTATCAGAGTACAGCGAACCCTCGTTTATCGCGGTTAATCGGTTCTAGACCCTACCGTGATAAATGAAATTCCGCGAAGTAGGATTCCTTATATCCAAAAGTTTTACCTTTTCCTGGATGGTGAGCATCTTCCTCTGGCGCTTATTTTTATTGTCAGAAGGCTTAGAAGAAGCAGCTCGTTTAGGAGCCATCATAGGGCTTAGATAAAATTTCTTAAAAATCGCAAACAATTACAGTACACTTACAAAAGCAAAAATGCACCTGATACGTAGCTCCGATACGTAGCGATGCAGACAGAAGCGTGTACAGTATGAACCAATCAGTGGCAGTAATGACTGTTTTTGCTGTTACGCAAAAACCGCGATAGAGTGAAGCCGCGGACGTCGAAGCGCGAAGTGGCGAGGGTTCACTGTAGTCACTTTCTGAGGAACCAATCAGATCCTGTGGAGTACTGGCAGAGGCGTGGGTTACATGCTGGGCTGCTGACCACAAGGCCAGCAGTTTAAAACCACCAGCTGCTCCCCAGGAGACAGCAGGAACCTTCTGCTCCTATGAAGGTTTCCAGCCTGGGAAACAAACCCACAGGAGCTTTTCTATTATGTCCTAGTTGGTGACGACGAGTTAGACACCTCGACTCGATGGCAGAGAGTTTTGAGGATTTTAATCACACCCTGAACAAGCCCATTCAATCAACAGATGTTTACTGGAAGCCATAAACTACCAGAACATAAGCAATTTCTACTTTCCTGTACGACATAACTAGTTTGAAGACCGGTGAGATCAATTTATGTCCAATTGCGCTCTTACTCAGATGTCCTTCACACTTAGTCATAACTAGAGAAAAATAGAGCTGTAATAAAATAAATGAAGGCGGTTACTAGGGACACAGAGTACATGGTAAGCTAAACTGAGGCTTGACAGATCTAAACATTGGATATGGACTAATATTAAGAAATGCCATTAATTCTCTGTGGCTACCATGTCAATCTTAAAAGAAATGCACAGAAAATAAATCTTGAATGTTAAATGTACTGTATCTTCTATACATTAAATATATTGTTAAACAGTGTTACATAAATGATCTATAAAGTAATATTCTCAGTGATAATGTAATGACTAATATGGATACGATTTTTTTTTTCTAAGTCTTAATTTATGGTAACAGTAGAAAACAGTACGCATAAAAAAGCCAATGCAGACAATAAAATGCCCCCAAATGATCGACTTGTTCTGCTTTGAACAGTGGTTCTTCGTTTTTCTCTCAAGAAGCTGACGAAGGCTGTGCGTAATCTCCCGAGAGCAATACACACAAGACCGTGAGCGTTTCCCCACTCGGTGTCAAGACTGCCTGCACTAGGAAAAAGTAGCTAGGATTTCAGAAGATGATTGAGAGATCTGTTTGAGTTAAAATATGGGAGGTTAGGGGGATGTTCCCCCAGATTAGTTTTCTCATTATGACGAAGAAGACCTATCACTTCAGAACCTTGATTTTTTTTTTGGTTTTTTGGATAACTTAAGAGCTAACATCTACGAACGAACTGGCCACTGCAAAGCGAAGAAACAGAGAACAAAGATATTCCCCCAATCTTCCTTTATTGTTGGCTCAGTTTGCTCCTTCTGTGTTCAGGATAGAATGAACCCAGCAGATTGACCTATGCCCACAGAGTGAGAAGAAGGGCACTTGGGTAAATATTTAGCAAGAGCTAAAATAAGGCAGCAGGAGGCTGGCAAGAAAGAGGTGGACGGTGCGTGAGGTCATGATGCTCAGCCACAGAACAACCTCTGCAAGGGGGCTTGGAAAGGGAGAGTAGAGGGCACTATGAGACACCACTCTGAGAAAGTCCATCTGCTGAAAGAATTCTCCTAATGGCAACCCTGGCCGAATTATAAAGGTGGTTCTTGCTTGAGTGGCCTGTATATTGGGGTACCCTTCCAACAAGGCCTACCCCTGGTTTTCTAATAAGCAGTGCTTTCTGGGAAGTAAAGCAGGGCCATTGAGGGGCAAAAAGAAGGGCTCAAACAGCACAGGGGACCTGAGAAATCACGGGCTAGCGAGGAACAGCCGCTCTGATGACCGTCAGCTCCACACGCTTCAGAGGCTTCTCTTTAAAGTGCAGGAATCTGTCTTCAGACAAGCGTGGGCCACAAGAGGTTAATGGGCCTAACTCGGCCCAATGGCGTAGTTCGCCTCAGCTTAGATGGCGCTGTCACTTTCAGGGCTGTGCACAGAGAGCCACTGTCCATTTCTAATGTCAAGTGTTTGCAGTCAGTCTGTCACTAAGTCTTTCATTGTTAAGAGAATCATTGTGTTACACTAACTATGCGTGTCTTTTGTTGGGGCAAAATCCCATCTATAAAACTAATTTTATTTCTAGCATACAAAAAGTGAACCGGCGCCATCAGATAAACTTATAGTTGCTATGCTTTTTATAAAAAAAGGAGCAAAACCTATCTGATAACCCTTCATGAATACCCGGAGGCCCTGACCACCCAGCAGCTGCTGAGAATGAATTCACAGCTCACGTGAAGATCAGCTGACAGCCCTTTGAAGAACACAAACCTAGGGCAAAATGAAACGATTTCTATTGTCTTATACGAATGTTGCCGACTAATAAACCTGCTTGCAATATGTCAATTTCATGACAAGGAGAAAGAACGGGGTGGGGCGGGAGAGTTGTCCTTTAGAAAAATAGCTATTCATGGTTGCACTACAAGATTCTTCTGTGCAAATGGATGTTTTCTTCTTGCCTGTTACAGTGGGAACTAGGAATTGGCAATGGAGTTACTATAGGAGTAAAATCCTTATAAATTTAACATGTAAATTGTAAATTACTTTTTAAAGTGGACAATTTGTGATCCGTAAACCTCCTTTATATATCAATTTATCTCCCCACCTACACTCTCAAAGTACTCTTCAGTTCCCACCTCACTGGAGGGATCTGGCAGCGACGTCCAGGCCCCGGGGAAATGGCTGAGTGCTTACGGTGGAGATGGCGTTCACCATGCCGTTGGTGATCTGGTCTTGACGCATGTGCTTCACAACATCAAACTGGGCTGCTCTTTGCTTAGGAATCACCTGGTCTGCAATCTTCTTCATTTCAGAATTAAATTTTTTGAATAAATCTTCAAAAAGAAGAGATAAAAGCTGGGAGAGGAAAGAACGAAAAATATAATGAACTTCCAAATTGCAGGATTAGGCTATCTTAATAAATGTTTAACCATGAAGAGAAACTATTTGTTTAAAACTTAAAAGGACTGCAATGTGTAATGCTTTTCTACTGGCTTACCACAAGCCAATCTCCCTGTATTTCCTGAATCATGTCAACCCCGTGACCCTATAGAACAGAGCAGAACTGCCCACAGGGGCTTCCAAGGCGAGAAATCCTTACAGAAGATTGCCACATCTTCTCCCATGGGGAAGCTCCGCAGCCCATAACTCTGCACTACCATCACTCCTTTCTAGGTGCTTAGAGTAACCGCAAAGACAACAACACATGAGGAGGTACCACAACAAAAGCAAAAATGGGAAAAATCCTGCTGGGTGGAGATTTCATAGTATGCCTCCCTCCCCCCGCTGCCCCCAGGTGAGCATCGAGCAACTCACTCTGAGTTAGTGCACCCAGTGGCATCAGGTGGGAAGGATCTCTCTGGTTACAGTAAATTTTCTTCATAAAAGCAGTTTCACTCAAACCTTGTTTTTTGTGATGACCAATTTAAGAGAACAGCATAGGGCTGTGAAATTTTCTTTCTTGCTTGGGAAAAAAGGCGCAGAAACTGTTGTGATGTTGAACACAGCTTACAAGGACAGCGCTATGGGAAAAACTCAAGTGTACCAGCGGTTTTCTTGTTTCAAAAGGTGGATGTCTGTCAACTTCCTGAACAGAAGAAAATATCCACTCGTAATACATTTGGAGTTCATTCCACCAGGTCAGACTGTTAATCAACCTTTCTATTTAGAGGTTCTGAAAAGATTGTGTAAGAAAGAGTGTGTGACCAAAAAGGCCTGATTTGTGGCAGGCAGGGGAATGGTTTTACCATCATGACAATGCACCTGCTCATGCACTGCACCAGTTTTTGGCAAAAAACAGCGTGCCTCTCTTGCCCCACACACCTGACCTCACTCCACGTGACTTTTTTTGTTTCCGAGAATGAAGAAGGGCATGAAAAGACAGCCATTTGACGACGTAGAAGAGGTGAAGAAAAAAAACAAGGGAGGTGCTGTCAGCCATCCAAACAGATGAGTTTGAAAAATGTTTCCAAGAATGGAATCGCAGATTTGACAAATGTATTAAGTGTAATGGAGAGTACTTTGAAGGTGATAGGTTGTTTTGTAAAAAAATTTAAATACACAGCTTTGGGAAAAAAATTCCTGTTTTGTGACGTATCCCCTTGTAATTCCTGCATTGAAGACTTTTAATTTATAACTCTCAGTCTCAGATTTTTAGATTTTGTTGACCAATGACCTAATTTTTAACTTTAGTGAGCTTCTCCACCATCGCTTGTCACAGAGAGGCCATTTTATTTCTGTGTGTTCCATCTGGGGACAGGCACATGTCCTGGCTTAGTCAATGAAATACAAGTAGCACAGTTCTGGTATTCTCTGACCGCAGGGTGACCCACAGTGAAGAGGTGTCAGCAGAGTCCAGACTAAGTACAGAAAACAAAGAAGGGGCTGACTCCCACTTTGGAGGAAGTAAGTCCTGAAGACCTCGTGTACAGCACAATCTCAAAGGAGGCTCAGCCATGGTGCAGACGCAGTAAAGCCTCTGGGAGCAGAGCCTTGGTGGTGGGGCATGACGCAAACTGAGAAGAAATGGCTATAGACATCAACTAACAGTTAGAACTTGGAATGTACAAAGTATGACCCTAGGAAAATCACACATCATTAGAAGTGAAATGGAACACATAAAGAATGCTATTCTAGGTGCTGGAACGCTGAAAGGCTCCTCTCTGCTCCCATAAGAGTTGTAGTCTTGGGAACCCACCGAGTCCGTACTCCCCGGCCCCTAGGGTCATGCTGAGTCAGACCTCCATGGCAGTGAGTTCAATTACATTGCCCAGTCTTTCTTCAGAGGGCCGTCTGGGTAGGTTTGAACTGTTAGTTTTGTGGTTCGTTGCTGAACGCTTAACTGTCTGCAGCACTCAGGACTGAAGGAAGGACTGAGATTTGGAAAGAAAGTAGACAGATTAAAAAGAATTGCATGGGGGCTCACAAAAAAAAATAATAATTGCCTGGACTTGGTGGTGGCCACAGTGCACACAGAGTCCACTCATAGCTCTCTTGCTTCCTCCATACCTATGTCTTGACAAGCCTGACATGGCTGAGACTGAGAAATTTAAGTTAAAACAGAAGAGACGGAAACGCAACAGAAAAATCCACTGTCTTCAAAAGAAACGATCGAACCTGAGAAGACAGTGGGTCAACTGTCACGAGGAGATGCCGCCAATATACACTGTCATTCCACGAACATCGCCTTCTAATTTTCCTTCTTTCCGCTGTTTCGCTTCGTAAGATGCAAAAGGGTTGGATCACACTGCCCCATTTCACAGCAAAGAATTGAGAACGCCCTGGCTGGCAGGGAAGGAGAAGGCCCTGCAGGCTGGTGATGGGAGGAGCTGGGTCGACGACGGGATAACCAGAGAGAATAAAGGCACAGTGGTCCTCGGTGTCCTGAAAGCAGGTTAACTGGAGGGCATTTTTTGTTGTTGTTGTTGTTCAAATGATTTTAATTATTGGGATGTACAATGTTTTAAATTTTCAAATAAAAAGCTTTAAAATCTGAAGGGAAAAAAGATTTGCATGTCCCGATGTTCCAGTTCCACTTAGGATGCGGAATACTACAAGACAAAACCTCCATGTACAATCTATGTGAAAAGATCAATAATCCACAGAATTATCAGTATCTTAAGCCTACCAGCGTTAAGACAGGAAGGTGGCTGACCAGGTGAAGTGGATCACAAGTGGTGCCACGTCTCTCCAAGGAAAGACGGGGGTGGGTGCCCTGGTTTTGTCTGTGGAGTAGCATGAGAGGAAGAGACAGCTGCCCCAAAAGTGGGCCCGAACAAATCAGCTGAAAGTTTAAGGGTCACATGTAGGTTACCCAGCACTAAAGTACTTGGTACTCAAGCCCCAGACACCAGAGTCCACACTCACTAGCAAGCAGGAAATGCAAGCAGCAATACTCAACTCCTTTTTCTTATGAGAAACCGAACCTGTATGCTGCTGGAAGGGTCAGGAAACCCTCCTGCTAGGGTGCTTGGCAAAGGGAGCCTGCACTGAGCAAGGAGGGGAAGCAAAACTGGTTTTGACGAACAAGGAGGAGGAACCTCCTCTGCTCCCACCATAAGCCTGTACCCAGTGACACGCAACAGCAGCCTGTGGCTGGAGGATGGCCAGTGAACCCTCGGATTCCAGGAATAGGTCCAATGCCAGAGGGAAGAGAGGGACAGAAGCAAACGCCATCTGTCCCTGGGGGAGGAGCAGGAAACCGGCTTGGGCCAAGGGTCCTGCTGCTGGTTACCAGTCTGTGTGTGTGTGTGTGGGGGGGGGGGTCAGGGAGGAGGAAGGTGGGGGAGGCAGGGGCAGGAAACGGAAAGTTTTCCTTTATTCAATTGGGAACAAGAAGAGAATGCCTATTCAACACTGCATGGGAGGTACCATTCACTGCAGTAAAGCAAGGGGAAATAGAAAAGAAAAAGAAAAAACAGAGAAACGTTGGAAAGGAAGAAGTAAAACTGTCTTTACTAGCATTTACATAGTGGTGAAGTTGGCTGCTAATTGCAAAGTCAGCAGTTTTAACCCAACAGCCGTCCTTGGTATAAAGGTTAAGGCTGTCTACGCCAGTAAACATTTACAAGCTTGGAAACCCAAAGGGGCAGTTCTACTCTGTCCTATCGGGTCACTGGGAGTCAGAATGAAATCAGGGGCAGTGGTGGGAGAACTAATAAAACGAAGTGAGTTTAGCAAACTCACAAGATACAAAGTCTGTATAAAAAAAGTAATTGTACTTCTATACTAGCAATGAAAAACTGGAATTTTAAAAATACTATTTGTGATAGTACCAAATACATAATATACTTAGGACTAAATCCAAACAACAAAATACGTATAAGATTTATATGCTGAGCTTATACATCATTATTGATATACAGTTTTTCAATCTAAAAAGTAGACCATATTCATGGATTGGGAAACCATGTATTATTTAGATGTCATTTTCTCACTAAATTGATCTACAAATTCAACCAAGTGCAATGTCTATCAAAATCCACCAGACTTCTAAAAGTTTCATAAATTTGTAAAACGAGATATTTTAATTCTAAGCTTTAAGTGAAAATGTCAAAATTCACACATTTAATACTGATTCTCAGGAGGAAGGGGAAAACACCCTACTTCTCACTTCAGAAAAAATTAAGAGGATCACATCTTTACTCTCAAACTCTCCCAGAAGCAACCACGTAACTGCCCATAAACTATGTACCTAATGACAACCAAAGAAATTACAACAGGAAGTTATCCATTACTCAGAAACTCCAGCTAGCAAATGCCGAAAGAATAAAAATTATTATAAAAGTATTTCAAATGTTATAAGCCTTAATGAATTAATAGAGACAATAATTATCGTCAGCTGCTAAATAAAACTATTAGGAAAAAGTTGATGGGGAACTTCACAATGGCTAAGTCAGGGCTGAAAACAATTAAATCTAGTGATCAATTCAATGGCAAAAAAAAAGTATCTCCAAGCAGACATGCTCTTCCTGACAGGCTACACCAGGAACTGTACAGCACCAGCCACAAAGACTCCTAAGAACAATGAAAAGAATTCTAAATAGGCTCTAGCCTCTGGATTTATTTCCTGGCTTAGAAGAAATTTAAAGGAGAGAAAGAATACAGTATGTTAAAAGACACCATGGGACAGCAGCAAAATGCACAATGTGGGGTATTCTTAAGAACAACAATAAAAAAAGTCCCGATTTGTAAAGAGAACCTACAGGTTAAAGGGACTACATGGGTAAACACATGCCAACTAAATACGATGTGTAAAACGTCTGAATGCTATGTAAATCATCCAGCCACAGGCAACAACATTTATAAGAATAAGGGACATCTGAACACAAAATGGATATACCTAATGTTGTACTGGATCATAATATGTAAGTCCTCTTAAAACACATTTAGTTATGACGACAGTATTATGATTTGTCTTTAATGTCTCGTGTTTGGATAAAGAGCCCTGGTAGCACTATGGTGTAAGCGTTGGGCTGCTAACTAACAAAGTCGGAGGTTCAAGCGCACTAGAACCTCTGGGAGAAGGATGAGGCCATCTGCTCTCAGGAAGATTTACGTTTCAGAAATCCTATGTGGGGTCACTATGAGTGGGACTGACTGGATAGCCATGGATCTGGTTTTGACCCTGGACGGTTGTTGAGCACAAGAGCAGTAAGCGTCAGAAGGGACTCCACGGCATCTAACAGCAACCCCCTTGTGTACAGCATTAAAGTGTCCAAACAAACAAAACCATAGAGAATTCTGGAATCGATCTAAGAAGATGCCATATCTTCATGGAGAAAATTATAAATGTTTATCAAAGGATATAGAAGAAAACCTAAATAAATGAAGAAAATATTCACTAGTAAAAAGATTAAGTATTATAAGATATTAATTTACTCGTAATTGATCTAAAATTCCAGGCAACTCCAATCAAAATCCCTAAAAGATTTTAATAAAAACGGACAAATTCTGTAATTAACATGGAAAATCTGAGACCTTACAATAGTAGAGACACTTCTGAAAAAGAAGACAAAGGAACTGATGAGTTCACAGGGCAGAGTCATGAGACAGTCATGAAATATCCAAACTTGCTATTTCATAGAATATATATGATAAATGGGACTAGAACTGAATGTACATTTGGGTAAAAATAGAATTGAAATAATTTCATTCCATGCATGAAAGTCCATTCCAGATGGATGAAGAATGAATACTTAAGTCACAAGTTTCCAAACCCAAGTCCACTGCCCCACATCAATCCTGACTCACAGAGACCCAGTAGCAGAGTTGAACAGCCTCCTGGGGTGTCCAAGGCTGTAAAAGCTTTACAGAAACAGGCTGCCACACCTTTCTCCCACGGAGAGGCTGATGGGCATGAATTGTGAAGTTTGGCTAAATACTTAATTAACGAACCACCAAGGCTCTTTAGCCACAAGTTTAAAATGGCATTAAAATGAAGGTTGACAAAGCTGACGATAATTAAAATTATGACTGTCTAGTCATGACAAAGGGTCACTTTGAGTCAGAGTGGACTTGATGTCGCTGCACAACAACAGTCATTACGAGATACCAAAACGTTACCGAGAAAACTACTCCAAGGACTGGGAGGCACTCCCTGTAGCACACACACCTGGCCTAAATCCGGATTCAGTTAGACACAAGTGCTCCTCAAAACCACAAAGGAAAACACAAACAATCCAACTGACATTTAGAATGTAAGAGAAAATGGGTATCGCTAATAAGCATATGAATGGATATTCAACTTCATTAACAGTGAAAAATGTAAATTCAGACCACAAGATGCTATTTTCCACCCACCAAGACACATGCGCATGTACACGCCAAACAACCCCCAAACGCACTACCATCCCTCTGAGTGGCGAGTGGGTTGAACTCCTGGCCTGGTGGTGAACAGTCTAATGATTACCCAACGCGTCACCCACTACTGAAACAAAAACTAGAACGTTAGATACTAAGTCACAGACGCAGATCACCGGGAACTCATATGCAATCCAATGTAGAAACATTGGAGCAATTAGTTTGCCATTCTCCATAAAGCTGAAAATTTACATACTGAGGAGGCAATCCTATCTGAAGAAAATTCTTATGCCAGGAGACATGAATAAGGAATATTTAAAAAAGAGAACCATGCAAAGAGCATGATCACAAGAATAACGTGCTATGTTATCATATTTATTACATCTTTACACAATCTAATACAAAAATAAAAGTAGATGCATTGGTGGTGTAGTGGGTTACACTTTGAGCAGCTAAGTGCAAGAAGAAGGAGCCCTGGTGGTATAGTGGGCTACACACTAAGCTGATAACCACAAGGTCAGTGGTTCAAGACAACCAGCTACTCCATAGGAGAACGATGAGGCTGTCTCCTCTTGTAAAGATTTTTAAAGTCTTGGTAACCCCAAAAAGAAGCTCTACCCAGTCCTATATGGTCACTATGAGTCAGGATCAACTTGATGGCAGTACATTTGTTGTTGCTGTTGTTGTTGTTGATTTTGGTCAGCAGTTCGAACTCACCAGATGCTCTGAGGCAGAAAAAGGCGGCTTTCTATTGCTGTGAGGATTTACAGCTACAGAGACAGAGAGGGGCAGCTCTAATCTGTCCTGTAGTCACCATGAGTAAGAATGGGCCTGACAGCAATAAGAATATGGATGACTCTAAAACACCGTACCAGGAGAAGAAAAGGCTGCAGAAGAATATGTATCTTAAGATGACCAGACATCCGCTTTTAAGCGGGATAGTCCCAATTTTTAACAAATTTTCCCGTATCCCACGGCGTTTTAAAAAAGTCCCGATTTTTGGAAAGAATGCACAACAAGCTAGGGTATATGGTTTCTGGCTGCCATGTGGCTATTTCGCCAGGATATGAGTTTTATCAATGGTGTCCCGCTTTACCAATGTTAAAATATAGTCACCTTAATTATCTACTCAAGTGTTTATGAGAATACTATTTCTTCAGAAAATAGTATTTTAAAATCAACAGTGGGGAGGGAGAGGGAAAAATGAGGAGCTGATGTCAAGGGCTTAAGTGGAGAGCAAATGCTTTGAGAATGATGAGGGCAATGAATGTACAAATGTGCTTTACACAATTGATGTATGTATAGATTGTGATAAGAGTCATATGAGCCCCCAATAATATGATTAAAAATAAATAATAATTAAAAACTTCAACAAAACTAAGTGGTGGTGAGGAGGAATAAGTGAAACATCAATGGCAGAAAGTTCGTCGTCACAGGGGCTTAGAAGTCCAAGGTGAGATGTTCTGTAGTTGTGAAGTGCCAATTTCAAGACTTACTACAAAAACAAGAATCAAACTATCTCGTTAATAATTTTGACATATGCTGTATGTGTTAAAGTAATCATATTTTGTCTCTAGGAGTAAAAGTATACTATTTTCCAAATACCACAGTGTGACCACAGAAGCCAGCTCAACGGGTTAAAGAAAACGCCTTAAAAGCAGACAAGGGTGGTTCTGGTTTCAGAAGGGGTGGAGTAGCTCCCGTCAGGTTGGACGTGCCAGTAAGTAACAATCATAAACTCTAACCAAACTATTTTAAAAACTCGTTGATGGCGCTGGCAGGTATCCACGGCAGAAGGAAGCTGGAGGGATGTCAACACTTGTCAGGAGGCAAAGGCACCGGTCTGTTTCCTGGTTTTAAGGCTTTGCACCTGCAACAGGGTTTGGTCCGCGGCACACTGGAGAGCTAAAACTCAGGTTTGAGACCCTTGACTTCAGAGGACTGAAGGTCATGAAGACCATCCGGCTCGAGCCTTGTTCACAGATCATTCTAGCCGTCCTAAGCCACCCTGATGCAGGAGCGGTTGTGCACCCTTGGCCGGGCCAGCTTTCCAGCCCTTCCCTTGTCTTCTGACAGAACAGCACCAGCTCATGACTGTCAACACCATGAGGCACAGAAGCATCAGGCGGCGGAAACCAAATGGTAGCTGTTTTAAGCCACTGTTCTGGGGTAGCATGTATCACAACAACAGATATCCAGAATCGTATTTACATGAAATTCACAAAAAGCCAAACTAAAATGAAGACTTATTGCAAATAAATGTCAGGCATGTTTCTTCAAGAATTAAGCACAATATGTATGTTGTTGTTAGGGGCCTTCAAGTTGACTCTCCTATGACTCTGGGGACAGGGTGGAACAGTCAGTCTCACATGGTCTTCTAGTCTACCATCTACAGGTGTCCCTAGAGAAGGAGGTCACACTTGGTAAAACCGAGGGCCAGCACGAGAGAGAGAGAGACCCTCAGCAAGATGGGCTGGCACAGGGGCTGTACGAATGGGCTCACACAGGGCAACCGCTGTGAGCCCGGACAAGACCAGGCAATGTTTTGTCCTGCTTGCACACACGGTCTTTATGGAGTGCACCAGCTTGACGGCACCTAATAACAACAATCTTCGCAGCAACAGATGCCCAGTTTTCTCCTGTGAAGCCACTGGAGAGAGTCAAACTGCCAGCCTTTAAATTAGCAGCTGTGTGTAATAAAACACAAATGCCCTGCGAGATAAAGTTCATTCATTCCCCCCCCCCACCCCCCGGAAATAATTTTGTTTCCTTTACAGAACAAAGAGAGCACAATTCCAATGGCTGTAGCTTAAGTTAACCAATGAAACATGAAAAGATGGGTGGGGGTGAATTATATAAATACACCAATTCTTAAAGAGGAATTCTCATGGAGACCTTCCCAAGTTCAAGACTTCCTACATTCCACTCACCTTCTAACCCGGCAGCAGGTTAGCTCAGAGAGTACGGGATTTCACCCTTGAGAACCCTGCTCTTTAAAACACAATTCTCCACATGAGAACAAACGGAGAAGCTGGGCTAAAGCAGTTCCGGGTGGGGGACGGGAGACAGGGAGCCATAACGGGAGGGGGACAACTGGAATGGAAATAAGGAAGAGCGGAGATGAAGCTATAACCAATGCCACTGAGCATGATGTGTACAGATGGTTGAACAAGAGCCGGTCCCTACCATGCACACTCACAAAAACATACAATAAAAGATTAATTTTAAAAAAGGGTCTCCACTTCCCACAATCACCCATTGTCTGTCAGTTTGTTGTGCTGGAGTGCTCGTGTGTTGCTGCGATGCTGGAAGCTCTGTCACAGGTATTTCAAATGCCAGCAGGGTCACCCAAAGAGAACAGGTTTCCGTGGCGCTTCCAGGCTAAGAACAGACAACCAAGAAGGTCTTGGCTCCCCACTTCAGAGGGAGAAGCCACTGAAAACCATGTGCGTAACTTGGAAGCATTTTCAAATACTGAAAGCCTAAACAAAGGAAACTGAACGTTGTCAGACATACTGCCAGCAGATGGGTCCCTCAGGTCCCCAAGGGCTCTCGAAATGTGACTGAAGAGCTGTCTTGGAGGGAGTTTGATCAGAGTGATGCGAGTCAGGTAAAGCCTGTGGAAGTGGAGCCCTCAGGATCTGTATTTGCTGATGGAGAATAATCTAATGATTATAACTTGGAATGTGCGAAATAAGAATTTAAGAAAGTTGGAAGTGGTCAAAAATTAAAGGGAGTGCATGAAGATCGATATTCCAGGCATTAGTGAGCTGACATGGACTGCTATTGGCCATTTTGAATCAGAAAATTGTATTATTTACTGTGCTGTGAATAACACAATCAAGAGGAATGGCGTGGAATTCATTGTCAGAAAGAAGCTTGCTAAATCTATCATGAGATACCATACCATCTGATTGGATTGTGTCTAATGGCCTTCAAGAAAATCCAATCAATAGAACTATTATTCAAATGTATGCACCAACCACAAAAGCTAGTGATGAAGAAACTGAAGAGTTCTACCAACGACTAAGGTGGACATTGATCAAACATGCAATCCGGATGTGTTGATAGTTATTGGTGATGGGAATGCAAATGCTGGAAACAAAGAGGAAGGAACAATAGTTGGAAAATATGGACTTGGTGATAGAAATTAAGATGGGGATCGCATGATAGAATTTTGCAAAACTAACAACTTGTTCATAGCAAGTACCTTTTATCAACCACAGAAAAGGTGACTACACACATGGACTTCCCCAGATGGAATACACAGAAATCAAACTGACTACATCTGTGGGAAGAAGTTCGATGAAGAAGCTCAATACCAGCAGCTAAAACCAGATCTGGGGCCAACTGTGGAACAGATCATGAAAAATCTCTCCCACTTGAATTTCTGAGAACATCTCAGGAACAGATTTGACAAATTGAACACTAATGAGATAAGATTTAATGGGCTGTGGGAGGCCATCAAGACCATCATTTATGCGGAAAACCAAAGGTCATTAAAATACAGGAAAAAAGGACAAGATCAAAGTGGATGTCAGAAGAGCTTCTGAAACTTGCAATTAATAGTAGTGTAGCTAAAGCAAATGGAAGAAAGGAGCTGAACAGAAAATTTCTAGGGGCAGCTCGAGAAGGCAAAGCCAAGTATTGTAATGAAATGTGCAAGGACCTAGAATTGGAGAACCAAAGGGAAGAACAGGCTCACTTATCAGAAAATGAAAGAACGCAAGAAAAAAATCGAGCTTTGAATTGCAATTTTGAAAGAGTCTAAAGACAAAAGGTGAAAAGAATACACAGAGTCAATGTACCAAAAAGAACTAGTCAACAGTCTTCCAATTCAGGAGGCGGCCTATGAGCAAGAACCAGTGGTGCTGAAGGAAGACATTCAAGCTGCACTGAGAGCATTAGCCAAAAACAAGGCTGCAGGAATTGAGGAATACTCAATGGATGTTCAGAAAGCTATAGAAGCACTGGACGCATCGATATCAGGAAATTTGGGAGACAGTTACTTGGCCAACTGACTGGAAGAGATCCATTGTTACGCCCATTGCAAAGAAAGGTGACACAAAAGAATGCTCAAATGATAGAGTGATATCACTGATATCGCACACAAACTTTTGCTTAAGATCATCCAACAACGGTTGCGGCAGTACATTGACAAGAAACTTGCAGAAGTTCAGGCCAGATTCAGAAGAGGACATGGAACAAGGGATAGCCTTGCTGATGTTAGCCCTTAGCTAAAAGCAGTGAATACCGGAAAGATGTTAACTTGTGTTTCATTAACAGAGGTATTTGACTGTCAAAATAAACTGGATAACCGTGAGAAGAATGGGAATCCGGAACACTTCAGCGTGCTCATTCGGAACCTGTACATGAATCAAGAGGCAGCTGTGCAAACAGAATAAGGGAATATTGCATGGCATAAAATCAGGAAAGCTGTGTGTCAGGGTTGTGACCTCTCACCATATTTGTTTAATCTATATGCTAGCAAATTATCAGAGAAGCTAGATTACCATATATACTCGTGTATAAACCAAGTTTTTCAGCACATTTTAAATGCAGTTTCTGTGGTAAAATTAGGTGCCTCAGTTGATATTTGGGTTGGCTTATACTTGAGCATAAACAGTATATGAAGAAAAGTACAGCATCAGGATTGGAGGAAGGCTTATTAACAACCTTTGTTAGTATGCAGACGACACAACCTTGCTTGCCGAAAGTGAGGAGGAACTGAAGCACTCGTTGATGAAAATCAAGGATTGGAGTCTTCAGTATGGATTAAAACTCAATTAAGGAAGTTCAAAATGCTCACAACTGGACAATAGGTAACATCATGATCAATAAAGAATGAAGTTGTCAGGGATTGCATCTTGCTTGGATCCACAACTAATGCTCATGGAAATAGAAACCAAGAGATCAAAAGACATGTTGCATTAGGTAAATGTGCTGCACAAAACCTCTTTGCAAGGATGCTACTTTGTGAGCAGAAGGACACTGGGCCTCCACTCAAGTACTCCCTCAATGCAAGAATACTTTCTTCTATTAAATTGGCATTCTATGATGCTCACCTTCCCGAC
>NW_022103898.1:20106523-20110233 GCF_000313985.2 Echinops telfairi
GATAGATGCGTTTGAATTGCAGTGCTGGAGAAGAACTTTGAAAAGGACTGCTGAAGGGTCAAACAGATCTGTCTTGGAAGAAATGAGGCCTGAATGCTCCTTAGAGGCAAGGATGGCAAGACTTTGTCTTATATATTTTGGACATATTTTTAGACCAGTCCCTGGAGAAGGACATCACGTTTGGTAAACTGGAGGAGCAGCAAAAAAAGAGGGAGGCCTTCGAGGAAATGGACTGACAGTGGCTGCATGTGAAGATGGTGCAGGACCGGGCGGTATTTCATTGTGTTGGGCACAAGGTTGCTATGGGTTGAAGCTGCCTCGATGGCACCCAACAACTTGCCAGAGTGATGGCATCCTTGAGTGTTCATAAGCTATATGAGCTTCTGACTCATAGTGATGGTTTTTCATAGCAAATAAGCTTTCCCTTGAAACTGAGAAAGGATGGTGAATGGAATAGGACTGTGTTTTCCTGCCCCCAAGTGTGAGACATGACCTGCCCACCTTTCTCCTAAACTCAACTTTCCAGCTAGGACAGTCAGAACCCTGGACTTCTTATTGACTGTGTCAGAAGTGTTGTGAAAGAAAACTTCCTCCACTGAGAGCTTAATCCCTTCTTACCCTCAGTACAGACCCAGCAGCTTCCCTCGGGAAAGAAAGGCTCTGGGGAAGGGAGCAGGTGCAGAGGGCTAGTGGGGTAGCAGGGATGCAGACGCCTGCTCCAGCCACTTCCGGTGGAAGCTGGCGAAAAGGGCTTGAATGAGTCCTGAACAGAATCAAACAGTCTTTCCCTAAACCACAAAAGCTCGAGTTTAATTAGCCCCTTGCACTTAGACACTTTTGTGTCTCAAGTTATGACAAAGTTTTTCTGGATCCCAGTTGAATTTATTGTAGCCCCTGTGGCTGGCCCCGTACTAGGACAAAGTTAGTGCGCACCAATAGCGAGGCTGCCTCATGAATACGCTCTGTCCCACACTTGCCCCCCCACGCCCCCAGCCCCCGAATCTCCTTGTTTCCCGTTTCAGAGAAATCATGCTCTCCAGTTTACAGACCGGTGAGATGCAGCAAGGCCAGGCCCCACAATCGCCACACTGGGTCAAGAGCAAAAGGAGGGAAAGGGGTGGAATGCAGGTGATGATGTCAGTACTGCTCCCGGCTAGCACGAGCCCCTCCAGCCTGCTGAAGACAGGGGGTGCTGAAGAACAAATTACATTTAAGGAAAAAATGCTGACAGCTCATCAGTTGATTTTCAATGAAAATGCTATAAAAAAAAATTAATAAAGAAGTTAAGCTGCTGAAATACAGTTTCACCAATTAGCTTAATGTCAGAGAATTCTAATTAGGCGCCTTGAGACTGCTATTTAGCGGTTAAACCTTCAGAGTGCCAAATTCTCCTTTTCACACAAACTGGTTGCAAAATTAAAGACATTAGGCAGCCTTCATTACATTATCAGAACAGCTGGGATTAGGCAATCTCTGAAGTCAAGGCGGCATTCTTTTGTCCCCGGTAGAAATCCCTGGCTTTCCAGGGTGCCGGATTTTGGTGCTGTTCCATATCTCCCCCATACAAAGCAAGCTGCATTAGAAACAAAAAAAAACTGCAGACAAAGAAGAGAGTAATGCTCAGCAAATAATGAACACATTACTGAAAGAGAAAAGGTAGGTGAAAAGATTAAGCCTGAAATCGGTAGGTTTTCCTAACACCTCTGCTGGCGACTGGCCTGCAACTCCCTGGGGGCAGGAAGGCTGAGGGACAGCACTGTCAAACCACTTGGCCAGTGGCTGCACCTCTGTTATCTAAAGCGAAAGCACATTTATATGCCCGCATCCCAAGGGGTGTGAAATTAGCAGCTATTGTTTTTACACATTTTGGCCAATACAATGCCTTTTATGTCTTCACACTGTTTATAAAGCTATATTCCTCCGCCACATGGGAACCCTCTTTCTAATTCTCATTTTTCAAGCTACAGGATAGCCTCTTGGCTCTCCACATCCCAACACCCCCTCCCCTATTTATTCCTGTAAATAACTAACATCTCTTTAAAACAGACTCATTTAACAACATCATTTTTTTTTATTGTAAAGAGTAAGAGTTGGGGTGCATGGTTGTAGGGTATCCCTCGTCTCCTGAACAGTAGCCCCTGGGCAAGTGGACAAAATCCCATAAGCCAATCAAGCCAGCACCGTCATTCAATGAACAGGCCCACCAGGAGACCAAACCAAGCCCAATTCCTTTGCGTCAATTCCAACTCACAGCGACCCTGGATGACAGACTAGAGCGGCCCCTGCTACAGCTCTGAATCTCTACTGAAGCCCACGAGTGCGTCATTCTCCTGCCAAGGGGCCGGTGGTTTGGAACCTTGGACTTTTTGCTTAGAAGCCAAGTGCTTTTAACCACTGAGCCACCAGGACTCCTACCAATTATCCAGACACTAACTAACTTTTTCCTTCAGACCCTAACTTTTTCCTGAAACCTACTTTTACTCTAAATTTTAAATAGTGTTTGGGGAATTTTATCTAGAACTTCAGGTGTGGTGATCTCTGCTGTTGCCACTCAAACCACCATCACCTCTCCTTCAGACTACAGTTATTGCCCCCTAACAGCTCTTGGTCTGTTAGTCCCCAGGTCAGATCTGGCTAAATAAAAAAATCAGATCTTGGCACTCCCTCACTGAAGACTGTCTACTGGTTTTCCATTGCCTGTAATAAGAAATCCCAGCTCCCTTCCATGGCCTACAAGGGCCATAGAACCCAGCTTCATCTCAGTGTCCAATGTCACCTCTCTCCATCTCAGGCCCCCAGCCAGCCCAATGAACCTGCTTCAGGCTCTCCACACCTGCCCCCGTCTCTTCCCGGAATGGTGTCCACCGCTGCTCAAAACTGGCTTCTCCTCATTGATTTCTCAGCTCCAGTGTCTGCTGGCTTAATTTGAAACATACTACCCTCTCAAAGAGATCTTTCCTGATCATCCTGATGAAAGAAACATGGCCCCAACACTCTCATGTTATCCTGCTCTTGGTTGTCTTAGAAACACTGATAAGCCTCCGAGAAGCCGTACAACTTGGTGTACATTCCCAAGACCAGGACCCTCATCCTTCTTATACATTATTCTGTCTCCTGAAGCCTAGTCCAGAGCCTGCATTTCCCTGGGCATTAGGAGATTAACATAATGGCTTCCTGTCCTCAAGGCATGTGCAGCCCGAAGGGGGAAAGAAACAGTGGTGCGTGGTGTTTACAGGTGGTTTCCTCACAGAACGAAGACTGGGGTGGAAGACACGGAGATGACACTGTTTGGGACGATGACAGCAGCAGGAGATGCGGCTGAAAGGAGGGCCTGAGAAGAGCCAAAGGAGCCTGCAAGGGCTGCTGAAGAGTCTAGCCTTTGCCCTACCGAGCAGTCAGCCGTGTTCAGGAGAGCCACAGAGCGGTCCTGGGACAGGAGAACCCCATTCTGACTCACAGCGACTCTATAGCATGAGCAGAATGATCCTTTGGAGTTTCTGAGACTCGTAAATCTTCACAGGAGCAGACAGCCTCTTCCAGAAAGGCAGACTTTTCCATCTGTTCTAATAGTGGGATTCCAGTTTAGATTTCGTCACTTCCAAAACCCTTGTGAAAGCTGACTCTGAAGCTCGGGGCAGTGGAAAAGGTCCTACATACACCTTTTGGCCCAACCTCAAGGTAAAGACTAAGGGTGTGATGGGCTTGCTGTG
>NW_022103898.1:20110333-20116518 GCF_000313985.2 Echinops telfairi
AGAGATCCCAAAAGGAATAGGGGAAGGGGGGGAGGGGGGGTGCAGCCAGGAATCAGGGAAGGTCCTGATGTTTAAGACTTTGTTCAATCCCATGCTGATGGGGATAAATGATATGGGCTTTATGAGCACAGCACGCACACATACATTACACAAGGGGCGTCAATGAGGAAAAAATCAATTTTATAATAAGGCGAATTTTGTACCTATTATTGAAGTCCCCTCATAGTTTCTATGTAGGAAGTTTTTCATAACTAAGAAAAAATTCACAAAAGCAGCTACAGACACATTAATTGATTAAATCCTCAAGTATTAGCCATGTAGTAGTCACAGGCAAGCATGACTTGAAGGTCTGTTCCATACTAATGTGGGCAAAGTGCAATATGATGTCTTCTAAAGTTGCAAAGCCTGACCCTGACAAAGAAAGCCTAAAAGTTAGCATACATCACACATACACCTGAAAGGGTCTAAAAGCTGAAAGTACAGTAGAGATGTGATCGGTCCTGGATTCTTCTGTGGATTCAATACTATTCCAATTAAACTGCCAAGAGTGTTAGTTTCTAAAACGTAGAGAGCAAAACAACATTGGCCACCAAACAGCCAAGCAAACCTGAAACAGTAGATGAAGAGATGAAAGTACAAGTGACCACTGGTAGGCAACACAGCCTGTAGAAACAGATCAACGCATATCCTAGCCTGCGTCACCTGTCCCACAGCGAGCACTTCACACCAGTGAGGACAGAAGACACTGCACAATAAACAAACGGTGCCAGCACAACCGGTTACCCATTTGAAGAAAGTAATATTGGATTACATACTTCACATCATATGCGAAAAATCCACTGTAAGATGGATCCAAGATGAAATATCAACAACAAATATTTAAAACACAAAGGGCAGTATTACTTAAGGTGGAGGGGGGATAGATAAAGCTGTCCTCAATTAAAATTAAGAGAGCAAATCCTCAAAAGATCCTAGAAAGTTTCAGAAGTCAGAGATTAGCTAAGGCCTAGGATCCAGAATGTTCAAAGGGACTCTCAGAAATCAGTAAAGCGTAACAACTTGGAAGGCATTTCTAGAAGGAAGGAATAGTAATGACCAATAGGCATATGAAAAGATATTTAACCTCTTTAGTAGAAATGCAAATGAAGGCTAATGAGATATCACTTCATATCCACTACACTGACAGCTGCTTACCAAACCTTAGTGAGAATGTAGATCAATAGGAACTATTACACACTACAAAATAGAAGTACTTTAGAAAATGGTAAAAAAAAAATCCATCAAAGTCAGATTTATATGCTTTGTGACTTAGCAGTTCTATTCACAGACCTTGTGCATAAAAATATCTATATTATAGAAAGCAAAATGTCTATATGAATTATTGAATGAAAAAACTAATTTGCTCAGTAAACTCTCATCCAAAACAACTAAAACAAAACAAAAACCCACCTCAATAAACATAATTAAAAATTTTTTTTTAAATGTTCACAGTAGCACTGTCCTAACAGCAAAACAAACAAACAAAAAACATACAAAGCTCTTAATCAAGAAGTGTGTTGATACAATGGAGCATTCTTTTAAAAATAAAAATAAACTACAGCAACATGTAATCATATAGATGAATCTTAAAAACAATGTTGAACAGAGGAAAAGTTAAAAAAATACATAGCACACATCTATTCTTCAGGGTTTTTTTTCTTTTTACAAATCTATTCTTAAAAAGCTCAAAAGCAAGCAAAACTTATAATATGTACATATAAAACATTAAAAGGTTTTAACACTAAAGATTCGAATGACATACTGAAAGCAGGAAGGTAATGCAAAGCTTCGGCTCACTTCTGGGGGGGCAGACAGGGACGAAGGAAGGATGAGCACAGGTGCAGTGCAGGGATTATTTAATGCGGCTCTACAAACCCCAGTTTGTGTGACTCCACACACTACTGGGTGTGCTTCCTTTTCCTGTACGGTCTGCGAAGAAGATGAGGGACTGCAGTTGTGAGTGATTGTTAACAGAGTTAACCGTGGTTGTAAAATCTTGGAACTCTACGTGGGAACTGGCTGACTTTTAACATCCCTCCCGGGAATAAAATGAGCCATCTCAGCAACAATACATATTTTATCAGTAGCATTTCTGATGCTATGTTTTATCTGTACCATCTGCTAATTGTAAGATCAACAGTTCGAAACCAACACAGTTATAATCTTGGCAGCTCACAGGGGCAGTTTGACCCTGTCCGACAGGGTGGCGGTGAGTCAGCATGAGTTTGGTTTGGGCTCTGGAGCATTTGTACCTTGCTAACTTCCTAACAACTCCTTAATTGTGAGTCCAGTCTGTGAGCTCTGTGCGGCCACTGCAGTGAATGACCAAACGAGGCACGGGGGTTAGAAAGGGCCTTGGGAGGAACAATTGGTGTCAGAATGGGTAAGAAAGTTGAGGGAGGGAGGCATGTCTAACCTGAGCCTCACAGGAATCAGCCTTGGGCGCTTAATTCTGATGCTGCTGATTTCTTCTCCCAACTCTTGAAGCCAGAGGAGGTCAAGTAACAACACCCCCACATCACTGTTCTGTTGTTGTTGTTCTTTGCCAATGAGTTGGTTCCGCGCACAGCAACCCAATGCACAAAAGAACTAAGTGCTGCCCAGTTCTGTCCCCACGCCTGAGCCCACTGCTGCAGGCACGGTCCGTCCATCTCCTTGAGCACCTTCCTCCTTTTCACTGCTCCTAAGCTTGACCAAGCCCGATGTCCTTCTCCAGGGACTGGTCTTCTCCTGACAAGCTGTCCAAATTGTTTACGTTCTCAACATCTTTGCATCTAAGGAATACTCTGGTCATACTTTCCAAGATGTACAGGTTTGTCCTTCCAGCAGTCTATGGTCCTTCCAATATGCTTCTCCAGCCTCACAATTCAAATGCATTGATCCTTCTTCAGCTTTCCTTACTCAGTGTCCAACTTTCACATGCTTATGTGGCAATGGAAAATATCATGGGTTGAGTCCGATAAACCTCAGCCCTCAATGTGACAGCTTTGCTCTTTAACACTTTAAAGAAGTCTTGTGCAGCAGCCGTGTCCAATGCAATACACTGTTTGATATTCCATGAGCACTGCTGCTTCCATGAGCACTGATTGTAGAATCGCTGACAACCTGATTTATCAAGGTAATGTTTACTGGTCCAGTTGTGAGGATTTTTGTTTTGTTTACATTTGAGTTGCAATCTATACTGAAGGCTGTATAGTCTCTGATCTTAACTCTGATCTTAATCACTAAGTGCTTCAAATCCTTCTCATTTCAGCAAGCAAGGTTGTTATCTGCATACTACAGGTTATTAATGAGCCTTCCTCCATCTCGATGTCGTTTTCTTCTTCATATAATCCACCTTCTTGGATTATTTGTTCAGCATATAGATTGAAGGAATATGGTAAAAGGATACAATGTTGACACACACCATTGCTAATTTTAAACCATGCATTCATTATCCGTTTTGTTTGAATGACTGCCTCAAGTACTGCTTCCCCATGAAAGCAACTGAGTGCGCTAGAATTCCAGTTCTTCACAATGTTATCCATAGTTTGTTATGATAGAGAGTCAAGTGCTTTTGTATTGTCAATAAAACACAAGGAAACATCTTTCTGGTGGTCTCTGCTGTCAGCCACCATCTGTATGTCAGCAAAGATATCCCTTGTTCTGCCTGTAGCTTCAATCTCTGGAACTTCAAATTGATGCATTGATGCAACTGTTTTAGCATTATCGCCAGTAAAATATTACTTACATGTGATATTCACTATATTATTTGATAATTTTCACATTCTGTTGGTTCACCTCTGTCATGGGTACGAATATGAATCTCTTCCAATGAGTTGGCCAGGAAGCTGTCATAAAGATTTCTTGGAACTGCACGTGTGTGCTTCCAGAATTGTATCTAACTGATGAAAACATTTTAATTGGTATTCCATCAATTTCAATGGTAATGCCTTCAGTGCAGCTTGGCCATCCTCCCTGCAACACCATCAGTTCTTGATCAAAACCTACCTCTTGAAATGGTTAACGATGAGCAATTCTTTTTCACACAGTGACCTTTTGTATTCTTTCCATTTAATTTTGATGCTTCCTGCTTTTTTCAATATTTTCCCCTTAGAATCATTCAATATTACAACTCAAGGCTTAAGCGTTCTTTTTTCTCTTTGCACTTTGAGACAGGTTGTACATGTTCTTGGTTTTCTAATTCCTGGTGTTGGACACTTCATTGTAATGCTTTAGACTTCTCAAGCTGCTTTTTGAAATTTCCTATTTAGCTTTTTGACTTCATCTTTTCCAGTCAATTTAGCTACTCTGTATTCAAGAACAAGTTTGAGCCACTGTTTTTTAATGATCATTTACTTTCTTCATATAACTTGTTATGTCATCCCAAAACTCATCTGTTCTTTGGTCATTATGTTCAACAGGTCAAATTGGTTCTTGAGATAATCTCAGAATTCAATTGTGATCAACTCAAGATCATATTTTGGATCTTATGGACTTGTTTTAATTGTCTTCAATTCAACTTGAATTTTCATGTGAGTAATTGATGTTCTCTTCCGCAGTTGGCCCCTGGCCTTGTTTTGGCAAATGAAAATGAAATTTCTCCATTGTCTCTTCCTATAGAGGTACTCAATTTGACTCCTGCGTCTTCAGTCTAATATGGTCAATATGTGTAGTCACTATTTATATTGTTGAAAAATGGTATTTGCAATGGAGAAGTTGCTCTCGCAAAATTCTACCACGTAATCTCCAGTATTATTGCTATCACAAAGACATTATTGTCCGCCTCCTGATTCTTCCTCTTTGGTTGTAACTTTTGCATTCCAATCACCAATCTTACCAATTCATCGTGGCTGCACACTTGATCACTTTGAACGAATAAACTAGTCAAACTCTTCCATTTCTTCATCAATGGCTTTCAGGCTGGTGCATAAATTTGAGGAACAGACATACAAAGTGATCTTCCTTCTAGGTGGACAGACATTCTCCTGTCACAGACAACACTGTACTTCAAGACAGATCTTGAGTCTTCTTGACACTAAGTGTGAAGCCATTCTCATGAACCTGTCATTCCTGGCATAATAAAGCCATAGGACTGTCTGACTCAAAATGGCCAACTGACCAGTAATTTCAGTTTGCAAATGCTTAGGATATCTCTCTTTATGTGTTCCATTTCATTGATGACTATCAATGTTCCGAGATTAAAATGTTGTACATTTACATTTTGATTACTAATGGCTCCAATTATTAAGCTGTTGCTCCCTTATTTTGAGTTGTGTCCCATAAGCAAATGAAGATCCTAAACGGCTGACTCTATCCACATCTGCAAGGATGACGACTTTGAGGAGAGTTCTTTTCCAGTCCTATTTTGAGAGCCCTCCTGGTTCTATATCAAACAACGTTAGCCTTCTAGTCTTAAGGCTTTCAGTGGTTAAGCCTTCTTCTGAGTCTGTTCTTACTCTGGAAGCTCCACTGAAACCTGTTCCCTATGGGTGACTGCATTGGTATCTGAAGTAACAGTGGTTTAGGGCCATGCAAGCCACCACAGAATGACCTGACAGATGAGTGGGAGATACAGATAATAATTATTAACTGCCCACAGAATGTATACTTTTTATTATCCCTCAGGAAATGCTCAAGCCAAAGAGACAGAAAGTCAGATGTAGATTGTTGTTACTTGAAATATTTGCAAACTATATTCCATTTTACAGTCAAGTCCTCCAATCTAAGATAAAATAAAAATTATCTTTCATTAATATATATATATATATATATATATATCTTTTTTGTCAGTTTTTTTGTTGTTTGTTTTCTTTTGTTGCTTTGTTTTGCTCTATCTTGGTTTTTGTGTATATTATTATCTCTGCAAGTGTATCTAGATCAGATAGGCGGGATAAACAATCTGGAGGAGAATACAACGGACCCAATGGTTCTGGGAGGACATGGGAGAGGGGAAGGTCGGGGAAAGGAAGTGGTGTTAACAAACCCAGGGATGGGGGGCCAGCCCCAATCCTAAATACTAAGTGGACACCTGCCCCTCCCCTCAGAAGAATTTATTTCAAAAGATGGCATTGAATCTGCAGCTCCGGGAGACGGAGATATCTGATCGGAGCACACAGGTGCTGATGAAAGGGGAGGAGAGAGTGGAGCACATCCTGGCCCACCAA
>NW_022103898.1:20119635-20122095 GCF_000313985.2 Echinops telfairi
TGATCAAGGGTTCGTGAGGGACAGGGGCATGGGGAGGGAGGGGGAAAATGAGGAGCTGAATACCATGGGCTCAAGTAGAAAAAAAATGTTTTGAGAATGATGATGGCAACAAATGTACAAATGTGCATGATACACTGGATGTATGTATGGATTGTGATAAGAGTAATAAAATGATTTTAAAAAGAATATATATATTTCTAATACAAAATAATTAAATCACCTGTCCTGCCAATTCCAACCGTTTGTTGCCATAATAGTCTCTGTCATCAACTTTATTATCTCCTTGGGCAAGGATCACTCTGCGCACCATCACTGCGGTGTAGATACACTTGGCTCGGAAGTTAAATTCCTTAACCTGTAATTCAAAAGTAGAGGACAGATGTGAGACAAAACACATTCAAAATTTAAGGTGCCTCAAGAAAAGAGTCAACAGTTTAATACTTACATAAGAAAATAGTGACTTTCCACATTCAAAGAAATTCAACTTTATAAGATCCTTGAGGGTTGAGATCATGCCTTTTCATCTATCTTAAGGACCTGTGGTCACTTTTCTTCAAACGATAGGCTCCTGTCACTGCTTTCTCTTTATGTATGTTCATGCCACTCATAAATGGTAGAGTTCACCATCTACTTTTATCTGGGTCCCTTTGATTGTTTGACCAGAGAGCACAACAGGAATGATGCAATGCCAATTCAAGGGCACCAACTGTTTCCACTTCCTGTTTCCGAGACTAAGCCCTGAGAGGCCACATAAGAAGGCCAGGGCACTCTGTTTTGAAGATAGCCAGCCTCCTCTTTCTCCTTCAGAGCAGCTGGTGGGTTTGAATGTTGAAATTACCAGGCCAACATCTAACCCACCGCACCACCAAAGATCCTTAAACTACGGATAATGGAAGATAATTTCCAGAAGGGCAGTATAGTCTTCCTTAGGATTCTCTTTTCCTAAGGAAGTGCACTTTATACACTATAAACTCTTAGTCTCAGTTCTTTTCCAGAAATTCACGGACCCCACAATCATTTTCATTTGAAAATACAAAGGTCTTACTCACAGGCACATGGGTCAGAATGGTCGAAGCCAGGAGCTCTCTTGCTTCCTCTATTTTGGTTTTCTTTGGTCCACCGCCCCACATCCTTTGCCTTCTCACTTTGTTCCCTATGTATTTCAATGCCTGTAAACAACGGAATATGTGAATGTTCATCAAGTCTGCACGGCTTCAGAGATCACTTATTAAGCAGCTACCCCTATATAACACTGTAAGCGAAAGAAACCAGCAAGACAGAAGGGGAGCAATGCTGGTTTCACAGAAGGCTTTATTTGGGTAGTCAAACAACAAACAACAGTTTCCATGAGCCAAAGACAAAAAAACAGCATGACACAATATAAAACACGGCTATAGTATAGTCTTGTTTTCTTCATAGAAAATTGATGCATGATCATTATAGAAAGCATAGGTAAGTAAAAAGTACACAGGAAAAGCAGCTGCCTCCCCTCCACTCAGAATCACAGTAAACATCTGGGGCTGCATTTTCTCCCCTTAAAAAAGAATCGTATCACGTAACCCTTCTAAACTAAACGTAAAGCTACAGGTCATTGCTGAGAAAAAAGAAATGAAAAAGCACGTTATCTGAGGGTTCTGTGATGTTCATGGACTGGGAGCAGCAGTACTGTTAAAATGACTTACTGTTAAAACATTGTTAAAATTCTCTCCATATCGGCCAATGGGTTCATCCTTAATCATTAATTCTACTCCTGGTGACTTTTATATAAAAATTGACAGGTTCTGATATAATCCCTATGTAAATATAAAGCACCTGGTTTAACTGAAACCATCTTTAAATATTTAACTATAAATCCAAACTTACACAATTAATATTTTTATAAAAAGGCCAAAGCAATTCAATGGGAGAAGGGAATGACTTTTTAACAATCTGTGTCGAAACACTGAGATATCTGTAAGTAAAAAGTTAACCGTGACCCCTATGCCTCACACCAAACTGGGGGGAAAAATGGATTTTAGACTGAAATGTGAAAACAGAAACAAAAAAGCTTCTAGAAGAAAACATAGGAGAGTATATCCTTGGCCTTGAAGTATGCGAAGACAGATTTTACTGGACACACAATCACCACACAAGACACACAGCACAAATATTCATGGCAATTGGAGTCTCTAAGAAGTAAAGAATGTGAATAGGGAAATGAAAGTGAGAAAGGGTTTGTAACAAATCTGACAAAAGGGACGGAGAACCAGGGTACATTGCAAATCCGGCTAGACCAGAGGATGTACATTGTACAGATAGCAACTGGAAACACAGGGAATCCAGGATAGATGACTCCTTCAGGACCAGCGGTGAGAGGGGCGAGGCCTGGAGGGTGAAGGGAATGCGGGGTAGAAGCGGGGAACCAATTACAAGAATCTAAGTATAGCCTCCTCCCTGGGGAATGGACAGCAGAGAAGAGGG
>NW_022103898.1:20122497-20132458 GCF_000313985.2 Echinops telfairi
TCATCAAAGAAATGCAAATTAAAATCACAGTGTGACGCAAAGCCACCCCCAGTTGCCATCAGGTGACTCATGGCCACCCCATGTGTGCCAGTCAAACTGTGCTCCAGAGTTCCCCCAACGGAACATTCGGAAGCCACACCAGGCCTTTCTTGGGAGGTGCCTCTGGGTGGGTTCGGCTGTCAGCAGTTGAGCTCTGAACTGTCCCACCACCCAGACTCCAAACACCCATCAAGGTTAACGCTCTGCCACAGAGCGAATACCAACTCAACAGGGACCCTGCCGGAAGTGCAGAACTGCCCCAGATGGTTTCCAGGGAGAGAGAGGTGAGAGTCCTAATCCATTTCGCATTGGATGGTTTGTACAGAGTTCTATGGTGTTTACACTCGCCACAATGTGTTTTCACCTTTGCTTTAGGACAAATGTGGTCCTTCTGATCTTGTATAATTAGTTTTTCTAAGGAACATGTTTCTCTGGGGTATTACTGTGTATTTTAAGGATTTATCTATTGTTTGGAGCTCTGGTCGGGTAGTGGGCTCTACACTGAGCTGCTGACAACAAGGTCACGGGTTCAAGCCCAGAAGCTGCTCCCCAGAAGGGACCTCTATGCCGCCAGGGCTCCTACAAGCATCTTCAAAGCTTTACTGCCCGTGGGGCGAAAAGAAGCACTTTTCTTATGTTAACTAATTTGATATTTCCCTGTCTTTTAATTGATCTGCTCTAATTAGCTGAAAATTTCTTAGTGTCTATTTGACAGAAGTAAACGAGTAATTTTCTAGCCTACAATTTGAGCCCTGCTCAAACAGCTTTCAAAGGTGGAACTACTTGGCCATTTATGATGATGTCGGTGGTATACAGCTTAGAGCAGTGGTTCTCAACCTTCCTCAGGCCGCAACCCTTTCATACAGTTCCTCATGTGCTGTTGACCCCCAAAACCATAAAATTATTTTCATTGCTACGTCATCACTGTAATTTTGCTACTGTTATGAATCAGGCGACCCCTGGGAAAGGGTCATTGGACCCCCAGATTGAGAACTGCTGGCTTAGAGACTTACTGTAGTTTCTGGGCCACTGTTTAGGTAAATGGCTGGTCTAGGGTACCAACTGCTTTAAAGAAGATATGCCTCATAAAACTGAGCCAGTTAGTCCTGTTCCCAGGGCAAAGTGGACAGTTTCTACTTTCTGGACCTTTCTCGATGCTTTCTCCCTCAGGCCTTTAGAACCCTTGGGTAGTATTATTTTCATTTGGAATGAAGATTCAGGTCCACCAAATATTTCACTTTCAGTAAAGGCCCAAAACAGTATCTCCTAAATCCAAACAACTTTTTTCTGGTGCTGAAGCAATAACTAGAATCAACTACTCATTAACTACAGAAAAACAAACAAACAAACAAAAGGAAGTCAATGAAGAGAATCGTCCCTAGTAATCAGTATTTTGGAATTACATACATGCATGTATGACAATCAGACCCATGGCCTTCGCATCTTCACTTATACTCCGAGTGCTATTGCTATAAGCATTCTGGATGAAGAGAGAAGGCAGTCCAGAACTTCTACACCGTACAATAGTCACTGCACACGAGTCAACAAGAACTGCCTACTGTGCTTGCTGTGAGTATGAATTGCCTCGACCACAGTTTAAAGTCTATTGTGATTCTACGAGGGAGACGGACGGGGCTTTCTCCCCGCAGTTACAGTCTCAGAAACTCACAGGGGCAGTGCTACCCGGTCCTACAGGGTGGCTGTAAATCGACCGGCAGTGAGGGGGGTGGAGGTGGTTCTCTAGAGGGGACTTCCCACCTCCTAGGATGGCTACAGTGAGTGTTTCCCTGGGTGTACCGTGAGCAAAGCACTTTACGAATGTGGGGCAGCATGTCCTCAGGAAAATGTAATGAAAAAGGATATTAAAGAGAAATGTATGGGGGTCGTGGTATGTGTGTGTGTGTGTATGTGTGTGAAGAATCTCTACAAGAGTTTCTATTGAATAAAAAAAACAAAATAAATACTGTCACTCAGGCAAATCAGGTGCATAAACAGTATTTTCTCTTATATATAGCAGCCCTGGTGGGGTAGTTCAAAAGGCCAGCAGTTCAAAACCACCAGCCATTCCACTGGAGAAAGACATGGTTTTCTAAACCCATAAAAGAATTAGTTTGGGAACTCACAGGAGGAGTGCTCCCCTTGTCCTATATGGTCGCTGGGAGTCAGCATCTACTCGATGGCAGTCAGTTTGGTTTGGGGAGCTTTCTCTTACACATACCCCTCAAAATTAGACACCCTAAGGTGATCCAACACCCTCCTCAAATCCCTAACCAGACTATTCAAAGAAGCTTCCCTCCCACCGCTCCTCCCACGCTAGCACCTCTCCCACCCCTCCCAAGTCATTGCATCTCATGCTTCATCCAGGAGCCCCCTTAAATAAATCCCCACCTCCATTTCCAAGCAAGGAAAACAGGAGAAGACACACCTGCATCTGTGTGAAAATCTGAGCTTTCTGGCACTCCTCCAGGCTGGGCCCAAAGGCAGCCATCACGTGCTCCTCCGTGCCAATCATCTGCACGATTTCCTGGTCACTCTCCACACCCATGGCCTAGGAGGAGAAAAGACAGAGAGCAGTCTGGCTTTGTGTTAACTCACTGACATTTGCTTATGCTAATTTAGCATTGTTTGTGGGTATTACTCCTAAGCAGAGCTAGCTCTTCTCTCAGAAACGGTGCCATCTGGCACTGGCAGCCAGAGCCCAAGCTGCAGAAGAACCTGAAACAGAAATGTTGATGAGGAAGAGGAAAACAAACACTCTCAAGCACGTTTTGCTTGGGCACCAGCTTCAGACGTTTTCAAATAGCCTAGGAGCAGCACCGTGAACGGAAGAGGCGGAGGCACAGTGGCTGCAAGTACAAAGCCACAGGGAGGAAACCCCAGAAAACATCAAAACACAGGCCCGCTAAAACAAATGGAACCCCAACTCGCTCGTCGCCAGTTTAGCTGTTCTGCGATGTCTCAGGCCACTCACATCCCAGCTAGAACTACTTTTCCTAGAGAATGGTTTGTCTCGCTATCCTAAGGATATGGGGTTGTTCTGTGGGTTGCAGAGGGCTTTTTAAGAACTGAAAACACACCCTCCCAAGCCTATGACACTCCTTTTGCTTAAGTGCTTAGAGGTGGCAGCGGCAGCGCAGGTCTCTGTGGGCCTCAGATGGCACTAGGGCTCACACCTGCACATGCTAGCCTGGCATTCTGCCACAGCAGGAGAGCACAGTCTCACCACGCCTCTCCTGGCAGAGTCAGAATCTGCTCCTGGAAGCAGGGCGAGAGTGATGCTTGTATTAACATTCTTCGGTTAGCTATGCAGAGAGAAGAAGGCTACAGCTAATTGTCTCATTTGGCTTTGATGTTCCAGTTCACCTACAAGCACCCCACACCCAGAGAGGAGAGACAACACAGACAGAATGAAATCCCAGATTCCAATGCAGCATATTAAGAACAGGGTGGCAGGGAGGGTGGCAGGGAAGGGCCCCATCTCATCATCAAGAGATCTGGAGTGTTGGGGCAACCGTAACGTTGACAGCAAGCACGGAACTTAAAGACATTCACAGACATTCTTCTATCTTGATTTTGTCATTTGCGTGATGAGAAGTCACAATCAAGCCCCTCCTTCTCGAAATTCTGAGTCTCCTTTTCAAGGTCAGTGACCTGAATTCTAAAAATTCAATTGGGACACTTTTAGGATCAGGTACAAACTTCAGGGAAGGTACATGTATGTGTATACAAGGCGCCTTTGAAGTCAACTTCAAAGGTTGTGGTGGTTGAAAACATGTCTACAATTCTCACACTCCCTTCAAAGGGCAGAGTCTGAAGGACCTCCAGCATCCAGTTGAGTGTCGGATAAACTTGACTCATTTCTGTCAGCAAAAAGTGAAAGTGGGAGCATTCAGCTCAGAGACTCGGTTACACGTGCCCAGAGAGCTTCCTGCTTGCACTCTGCCAGAAGCCGGCTGCCACACTCACGCAATCAATGGAGACTGAAGCCCCCGGCTGGCCGCTCACTGTCATGCTGGTGAGCCGCCTTAGAAGCAGAGCCTCCAGCCCCAGTCAAACCTTCAGATGAGTGCAGCGGGGTTAACTATTGACCCACGAGAGGCTCTGAGTCACAACCCTTCTTCAGCTAAGCAACAGGGAAATAAATGCCTAACCAGTGGACACTAGGGTACAACCAAGGTCTGTTTTGTTTTAAACGACAACCTTTTGGGACAACATCTTACACAGTAACGCCTAGATCATGCAATCATTTCAAAAAGTAAATTCATTACATTTAAAGTATATAACAGGTGTTGCTGGAATTTTTTTTTTAGCATCTCCTGACTTTAAACCAGGTAATATTCTTTTCTTCTTTTTGCACAAATGACCCAGTCCATGTACAGGCTCTACGTGAGCACAACATAGTGTTCTGGAATTCCCACTTCTCAATGTTCTCCAAAGTTTGCGTAGGCAATAACACACGCAGACTTCTTTCTGGTACCCTCTGCCACAAGCCAAGGTCAAGCTGATGCTTATAATGCTATTCCCGTGCCTTCTTCTTTAGAATCCAGCTTTAATTTCTGACAGTCCTCTGTTGATGTACTGCCTTAGCCATTTTTAAACTGGTTTTAGTACACATCACTTGTGTGGTCTTAATCATACTGTTCGATAGTTTCTGCATTTTATCGGGTTACCTCTCTCTAGAATGGGCACAGATATGGATCTCTTCCAGTCCGATGCCCAGGTCTTCCAAACATCTTGGCAGGGAGGTGAGTACTTCCAGTGTCGCCGAAAGCTGGTTGAAACATCTTAATTGGTATTTCATCAATTCGGAGAGCCTTACTTTTTGCCAGTGCCATCAGTGCAGCTTAGACTTCTCTCAGCATCATCAGTTTTAAATCATATGCGACTTCTTAAATAGCTGAATGACGACCACTTATTTTTGGTATCGTGACTTGGTGTTTCCCTTCCACTTTTTGATACTTCCTACATCATTCAATATTTTACATATGGAATCCTTCAATATTATAGCTTGAGCCTTTTTTTCCCCTCTAGTTCTTTCAGTTTAAGAAATGCTTAGCATTTTCTTCCCTTTTGGTGTTCTAACCAAAAAAGTCTTTGTAAATGTATTATTAATACTTACCTTTGTGCCTAAGCTGCCCTTTGAAATAGTGAAATGGATATCAGAAATAAACTCGAGTTAATAATCATAAATTTATTACAGCACGTAGCATTTCAAAGCCGGACGAACAGCAATCCTGAGAAAAATGATCAGGCCTACTTTTCAAAGAAAACTTGAAGGATTCTTAAGTCACACACACTGGGCCATATCTACTCAGGTGGTGATAGTGTAGATACAACTATCGAGCTGTTGTCACTGCTACCAGGTTGATGCCAGCTCAACATAGCAACCCTACAGGGCAGGGCAGAAGTGCCCGTGAGCGTCTGAGACTGCACACTTCATGGGAGCAGAAAGCGTCATCTCTCTCCCTTGGAGCTGGCTGGTGGTTTCAAACTGCTGACCTGTGGTGAGCAGCCCAACACGTAGCCACCATGCCGCTAGAGCGCCCTCCTGCCGCCCATAGGGTCACTGTAAGTTGGAACAGACTCGGCCGCCCTAACAACAATACATGATTCTCTTTGGTCTCCAAGTCTCCAGTCACAAGGATCAAAACAGATTGTACCCCCTCTCTCTGAAAAGCTACCCACGTTACAGTTTCACTTGTCATTCTCTCAAAATAACGTTATGTGGTTTTCCCTAGGGACACAAATATGAGAAAAACAGCACAATTCAACTACTTTGATAGGAGAATTCATCACCATTTTCTAAAAGCGTCAGTATGGAACTTTTTAACCAATGCATTTCATTGCCAGAGGAAAGCCCCAACACTGAGAGATCTACACGGGGCAGATGCCCACACTGGCTTGCCAAATGGTCCACTGCTGCTGGGAAGGTCTCCTGAGACAACAGCAGGATGGAAGGCCAGCACAGGCGGTCCTTTTCTGCATTGGCATATTTTTCAAGTGGCATGTTAGTAACTAAATCAGCTGGGCTCACATGCACCTACTGCTTTTATTAGGTGCCTTTGAATTGGTTCCCACCCATAGTGACCCTGTGCACAACAGAACAAAGCACTGCACAGTCCTGTGTTACCCTAACAATTGTTCCTATGCTGAGCTCATTGGTACAATCACCATGTCAATCCATCTTGCTGAGGGCCTTCCTCTTGTTCGCTGCCCCTCCATTTTACCAAGCATGAGGTCCTTCTCCAGGGGCTGGTGTCTCCTGAGAGCATGCCCAAAGTACGTGCGATGAAATTCTGCCATCCTTGCCTCTAAGGAGCACTCTGGCCTCATTTCTTCCACGACAGATCGGTTTTTCTTTTAGCAGTCCATGATACTTTCAATACTCTTCTCCAGCACCACAATTCAAATGCACCGATTCTTCTTCGATCTTCCTTATTCAACATCCAACTTTCACATGCACGGCCACCTAGTTTATTTTAATAGCTATTTTTATGTCAATTGTCTCCAATGGAAAAGACTATATACTTTATTGCCTATTCTGGTGCTTCATAAAAATGGTAGGGGGGAGGGGAGCATCCTTTATTTGACATTTAAGGCTACCACTTCAAGTTGTCCTAGTGTCGGATCTGAGTAGTAATTGTTTCATTGCATGTGATTTGGAATGGCATAACAAGGATGTAAACAGATGGCTGAGGCACTCCAAATCTTTCTCAGCGACAGAGCAGCCACACACCAAGCACATGGTAAATAAATCACACCATTGGTTCAGAAAGCTAGCTTGCAGTCCGAGATCAGCTCCACCAAGACTCAGCTCCTCCTGGGCCGGGCGGCTGATGCCCGGTCAAAGGCAGGATGCTAAGTAAGGTGACCATCAAAAGCACACCAGCTCCAGAGCCCAAACTCTGCCTTTGTGGCTATTTAGCCTTTAGTCATCACAGCCACAAAGAAATGACACATTGCTATAGAAACGACAGCAAAATGCCCGGCCATTTGCTCTTACGGAAACAATTTAGACACTGGAAAACTACATAGCTCTCTGTGGATCTCTTTGTACTCAAGGGAGCTGCAATGATTCTTCCTCAGTAATAAGTCAGGAGGAACGGCCACAGCCAGATGGAAACGGCAGAGGTGGGCAGCCTCAGTGAAGGTCGTCCGGAGGTTGGCGAGCAGGACCGGCAGGGAAGATAAACATGGGAGGCGCACTCTCAAAAGCACATGATGTCATCCCTCGCTGTGCATACAGTGTGGCTAAAGTGAGACTTTTAAAGACAATTCCAAGAGAGAGAGAGAGAAGACAGATACGCACATAAACAGTGACGTGTGCAATGACATTATGTAACAAAGGGACAGAGAGCAATGTCTTCAAACTGCTTATCTCCAGTGGCCTCTCTCTTTTGGAGGAGCCTGAAGTCAAACAAGGGGCAGCCCAGCCCATCCCGGTGCTGATGCTCCTTCTGGGCTTTTCATTGTCTTTCTTCAAAGAGCTGGCCCCTGGAAGCCCCGAAGTGAAACCCTCCGCTCCCCCCAGACACTCAGACCCCGAGGTCCTCAGAGGGGAAGTGAACAGTGCTGTGGAGGGCAGAGTGTGAAGAGGAAAGATTCATGGGCCGGAGAAGCTTTGTAGTGACTCAAGCCCATAAATAAGGCTGAGCTATGTCTCACAAGCTTTATCCGTCATATGCAGACCCAGCATGGCATCTCGGGACCCTGCTGTTTCTGTCCAGTTTAGCCAATTGTTTGTCACAATCAACAACCATCAAGACCTAATGACTGTCAAGGTCTGTGTTAGGGCCACACAACACAAGAAGAGAAATGATGTGACTTTGGTGTCCCAGTTATTTCCCTGGCTTGGGGCACTAAATGGGTAAGGAGAAACAAGGGGGGAGAGTGTGAATTTTATTTCTAGACACTCAACGTCCCCAAAACTACATTTTCCCATGGGCACTTCACAACAGCCCCCACCCCCAACCAAGATGGAATTCTCAGACTCAAGGGATGGGAAACTTGCCCAAGGTCACACAGCTAAGACAGAGAGGCTGAGATTCAACCTAGATCTGTCTCATGCTAAGACAGTCTACGCTGGCCCCCAGGCACCAAATAGTGGTTTGCAAGTGAGTTCCCATCTGTTGGGGAAAACAGAGACCGAAAGAAGGACTGTGTGTGATCGAAACATGTAGTTCACTTGTTTGAACTAAAAAGGAAGAGAGACTTATTATGATTCTTATACACCGGTAAAATGAATACATTTTAGGAGGAAAAAATAGGCAACATATACCAAATCCAGGGAGTGGGAGGAGAGGTGTAATAGCATTCCCAGGAATTAACTCTCGCAAAAAATAAAAAATAAAAAATTCCAACATGCACAGACAGGTATATGGCAGAGACAGTCATTCCAGGCCTGGGTGTGGCCATAAAGGGTCACTTCCATTTTTATCTGTTTTACTTTGGTTATTATTGTTAGGTTTTTTGTTTTGTTTTGTTTTTAAAATGTCTTTTCTATATATTAAACCCTTGATAGGTACGTACATCTATAGAGACAGTAACTGTAATGGCTTCTGGCCAGAAAGGTAAAGGTGGAATGGGGAGCGAATAATGAAACGTACAAGAATGAGGAAAATGACTGAAAACTGGTGGTAGCGATGACTGCACCCCTCTTCTGGATGTGAGTAATAATTGGATTTTTTTACATGTGAATTATAGGCCATTGAAACTTAAAGGGAAAAAAGCAGGCCACCTACATGTAACTAAATAAGCCACAGTGCATCGACTCCATTTCCACACAGTTCCACTACAAATAATGATGCAGGCTCATGTTCAGAGACACAGAACGCTAGAGACGATTCACTTCTAAGTGAAAATCATACTAAAAATCAATGTATACATGAATAAAAGTAGAGAAGGTGAAAGGCTTGGAAAATATACCCCCAAATGGTGTACTTTTCAGTGGCTTTCCAAAATTTTATAATATATTATAATATAATATAAAATTTATAATAAGAAAATGAAATGAGAGGAGTTCGAAATCTCAATTACTAGTTATATAAATACATACAAGGGGGCTTCTAAAAGTTCATGGTAAAGTTAAAATAACAGGTGGTGAGATTTGTCCATGCATGTTTGACGCTTCTTAAATTGATAATTTATAGTACTTATAGTCTTATTCTAAAAAGTATGTCAGCTGAATACAGGAACATATCAACAACATAAAATTAAGTCAAAGTTACAATGGATGCATGCATGGATTGTGATAAGAGTTGTAAGCGGCCCTAATAAAATGATTTAAAAAAAGAAAGTAAATTTTTAGAATGAAGGCAATATATGTACAAACATGCCTGATACAATTGACGTATGGATGGTAATAAGAGTTGTAAGAGGCCCCAATAAAATGATCTTTTAATAAAAAAAAATAAGTCAAAGTTGACAGAAGAAACTGTCCTATCAAAGTTTGTCACCTGCCCCCTTTCCCCTGCTTCAAAGTACTGAATAAAGCTTTTCCGATTTTAATACTTGCATGCGTCTAGTATGCATCTTCCACACAAATGAAATGAGATGATTTGCTTGTGCACACTAATTTATAACTTCTGGTCTCAGAAAAGCAGTCTGGGGCATCTTCCTACCACTTTTGAAAAAAAAGCCCTTTGGATGCCTGGGCACATACCGCCCTCTGCTGGAGAAGCAGTTTCACAAAGCTATAGAAGGGACACCAACCTGGGCACTAAGGGATCACTACAGGACGAGCTGAGATGACCAGTGTTGGAAAATAAAAACCTTGAAGGAAGGCGATCAAATATTTAGGAATGCCCTCTGGACCTGTTAGCATTATCACACTATCTCCAGGATATATTGCAAATTACAAAAAGGAAACAGCTACATACAGAACAAGAGGCAGTCTAAGTAAACTACAGTTTAACAAGGAGCA
>NW_022103898.1:20132558-20133703 GCF_000313985.2 Echinops telfairi
TGGATGCCTGGGCACATACCGCCCTCTGCTGGAGAAGCAGTTTCACAAAGCTATAGAAGGGACACCAACCTGGGCACTAAGGGATCACTACAGGAGGAGCTGAGATGACCAGTGTTGGAAAATAAAAACCGTGAAGGAAGGCGATCAAATATTTAGGAATGCCCTCTGGACCTGTTAGCATTATCATACTATTAAGATTATTAGTACTGTCAGAATTGATTCGATGGTAATGAGTTTTGTTTTGTTTTTTATCACCGACAGAAGCAAAATCAATGCATTTGAATTATAGCACTGGAGAAAAATATCAACAGTACCACGGACTGTTAAAAGGGCAAGCAAACCTGTCTTGGACGAAGTAAGGCCAGAGTGCTCCTGAGAGGCCAGGGTGGCAAGGGCGTGCACACTCTGGGCATGCTGTCGGAGACACCGGCCCTGGAGAAGGACATCATGCTGGTACAGTGGAGGGCAGAGACAGAGGAAGACCCTCACTGAGATGGACGGACACAGAGGCTGGAACAAGCACAGGAACAAGGGCGAGGATGGCGTGGGAGAGGGCAGTGCTTCATCTTGTTGTGCAAAGGGTGAGACAAACATCATCATCATTCCAAACCAATTCACTGCCATCAAGTCAATGCGGACTCATAGCAACCCTATAGGACCTGGTAGAACTGCTCTGGGTTTCCGAGACTAACTCTTTACAGGCGCAGAAACCTCATCTTTCTCCCTTGGACTAACTAATGCTTTCACACTGCTGACCTTGCTGTTAGCAGCCCAACACATAACCAGTGTGCCCTCTGCCATTTATAGAACTTTGAAGCTTACCAAACAGAAAATAAGATCCTACTTCCTCCCTCCATGAAACTGCATTGAGAATAGGGACACATCCAGGTGGAACCTGACTTGTTGATACTTATTTGAGACCTGTGAGCAGCCAGGGGAGCACTCACTCCTGATCCCCACACAGCCTGACCTGAAGAAGCCTAACTTCCTCCTTCCACAACCCTGTTGTGCCCCCTGGTCACAACTTTAACAAAGGCAAAGGCCTTTTTTACTCTTCTGAGGCTTATGCCCAAACAACACTTTTCAACTAACTTAGTTCCACCTCAAAGGATCCTGTTTCCTCTCAATGCAATCAAACTCATACG
>NW_022103898.1:20133803-20141006 GCF_000313985.2 Echinops telfairi
ACACTATCTCCAGGATATATTGCAAATTACAAAAAGGAAACAGCTACATACAGAACAAGAGGCAGTCTAAGTAAACTACAGTTTAACAAGGAGCAGAGGCCTGCTTCACACATGCGTACATGTTGCACGGGTGCAGATGACCTCTTCAGAGAGAGTCAAGAAACCGGCAACACTGGTGTCTACGGGGAGGGCACTACATGGCTGAGAACGGGGTTGGGGAAGCTTGTAAAACCGAACTCACTAGCACCTAATCAATTTTGATCCCTAACCGCCCTAGGGGAGAGAGTCGGCTGTAAACCTGAACAGTAGGAGCAGAAAGCCTCATCTTTCTCCTCCGGAGCGGCTGGTAGGTTCAAAATGTTGACCTTTTGAATCTGCCACCAGCTGCTGGTGGGAGGTTTCCTCAGCAACATGGTACAACCCTGTTGTACCTTTGGCATTTTTAGGTGCTACTTACTTAAAACAATCAGTATTTTTTAAACTCTTTGAACTCTGGTCTTATTAGATTTCAATTTAAAATACATTATATGATTGACTAAATGCCTATGCCACACCTCTCTATTCCTAGAGATCCTTATCAGAGTAAATGTGGAAATGAAGCAGAAGGAGAATTCGTGATAATTTCCCGCCGAGGGCGGCAGGCTCACCTTGAAAATGATCACAATGGGTATGTCTTCCGACAGAGTATTGTGCCTCAGGTAAAACCGTCCTTGCTTCACAGCCATGTTGGTCCTGCTTTTCTTCTCGTGCGTCGAGCTGCAAGGAGTCGCAGGCTGGTTAAATTACCCTCCAGGTGAGAGGATGGCTCTGACTTAGAACTTAGAGAAGGTAGTTTCAAGATAGTAACGTGTATTCACAATGGCCATCAAACCATAAGATCTGATTGATCAATAAAGTTCATTAAGGTCTTTTCATTCTAATAAGCTACAAAGGGTTTTCTACAACACGCGCCCGCTCCCACTTCCACAAACATCTGCAAAAGGTGCACATGCTGCTTTCACTTTGAGATGACGATGGAAGATTTGCGGGGAAATGAATGAGAAACATCAGTTCACCATCTAACCTATTTCTTTCTTTTTTTTTTAATAGGGGAGAGCACAAACGCAGTCCCCCACTACCACAAATTATGCAGTTGAGTTTCCCATGTTTGGGAAATCGCAGGGGTCAGCACATCCAGAGTGCAATGGGTGAGCCTCGCCCTGGGAAAACCACCTTCATGATCATGGTAGCTCCCCTGCCAGGCAAGTATGAACCTATTTCTTTTTGATGCCGCAGGAATCACTTCTGAGCCAGTGTGGGGCACGTGTTCATGACCAACTGTGCACACTGGAAAAGGAAAAGCCTCAAAGTGAGAACAAGTCTGAGGACACGAATTAACATATTATGATTTTTAAATTCACAGTCCAATAAAACATACCTTTAACGTTGGTAGACAGTGAAGACAAAATTTTATAGTATGCTGGGTGTGAGACACTCAGCAATCTCCTTCTGTTGGTACCTCTGTCCATTATAAAAGGAGCCCTGGTGCTAGGCACTGGGCCCCCAACTCCACAATCAGCGGTTCAAGGGAAAAAATTAGGCTGTCTTCTCCACAAAGATTTGGCAGAAATCCTAAATTGGGTTACTGAGAGTCGAGATTGACTCAATGGAAGTGGGCTAGGTGGAGCAGTAAAAAAAATCCGTAATAGAATTTAAAACCTCTGAAAGATTTAATCAACTATAATAGTACCCCTCCTGATTGTCTACTGTGCACTGTTACTTACATTCGTTTTCCACTTACAAGACTTACTTTGAAGTGTTGTCTAGAAATCACAGGTAGCGTCTCCAAGGCTTAGTAAAGCTAAGTAGCTGCCCACTTCAGTACCCAACAGCTAGTAAATAAGAGCCTTGGAATCCAAATCCAGATGGCCCTGGTTCTAATGCTGTGCACAGTGGGAAGGCACAGGTTGTAGAATGAAAATAATGGGGCTCAAATGTAGGCTATCTCTTAAAATTAATGTGAGTCTAAGCTCCAAACCTAGACCAAACCTGTAAACTGGAGACAAGATCATTCATCTTGCAAAGTGCTGGTGACAGTGCCAGCTCTTAGTAAACCCAAACCCAAACTCACCACTACTGAGGCCTTTCTGAATCACAGTGACCCTACAGGACAGAGAACTGCTCCTATAGGTTTCTGAGGCTATAAATCTTTATGGGAGCAGATAGCCTCATTTTTCTCTAGCAGAAAGTCTGGTAGGTTTGAACCACCGACCTTGTGGTTAGCAGTTCTAACGCATAATCCACTACACCACCAGGGCTCCAAAAGTGCTCGATAAATAGTAGTCCTTGTGAGCTGCTTCGCCCTTGGAAAGAAAACTGCAACAGTGGTGGGCTAATCAGTTCAACATCAGTTGTCTAAAGAAAAATGTTAGTGCATGCTGACACCTTACTTATGCCACTTAGCATTCCATTCCCCAAACCTATTAACTTCCCAATTTCAAATTACACATGATGATGAGAGAAAAGAACAATGTTTTAATGCTTTATTTAAACAATGTTTCAGGTTTCATTACTGAAACTACTCTTTGCTTAAAAACTTTCAGGAGCTTTGGTGGCAGAATAGCATACTGGGCTAACCACAAAGGCAGCAGTTTGAACCTACCAGATGCTCTGGGAGAGAAAGATGAGGCTTTCTGTTCACATAAAGATCTACAGTCTGGGAAACTGTCCTACAGGGTTGCTATAAGCCAGAATCAACTGATGGCAGTGACTTTTTGTTTCTGCTTTAAATATACTTATACAATAAACTAAACGCAAATAATTTATATACTGGGGTCATCAGAAAAATTTACCAACACCTCTCTTTTCCCATACCTGGTCACTGAAGCACCAACCGCACCTTTCCGGTCAGCTTCCACAATGATCCTGTTCTTAGACAGCTGCTCCTGGATGAGAATAACTTTCTCTACTCCTTTGACAATGAAGTAACCACCTGGCCAAAGGAAACGATTTAAGCATCACCACCTTGTCCTCAGACAGGCTGACTCAGGAATGGCAGCCAGCTCCAGGATTAGAGGTCATTGCTTCCTGCTTTACTGGGTGCTTCTAGTGCAGTGGTTCTCAACCTTCCTAATGCCATGACCCTTTAATACAGTTCCTCAGATTAGAGTTAGGGTTAGGAAAAGAAAAAGTTAAAAAGAATTTTTTAAAAATACAGTTCCTCATGTTGTGGTGAACCCCCCCCCCCCCAACCATAAAATTATTTTCGTTGCTACTTCATAACTGTAATTTTGCTACTGTTATGAATCAGGCAACCCCTGTGAAAGGGTCATTCAACCCCCATAGGGGTCTCGAACCACAGGTTGAGAAGCGCTGTTCTAGCGGCTTTGCCAATGCTGTTTCATGGATTGATCATCTGGCGCACAGAGACGAGGACAGAACGGGAAGGTCTCGTATTTGGTTATGCATTCCCAGCACCTGAACCTACTGCAGGTGCACCAAGAAATATGTTAAACAAATTAGTCTTCAGATTTCAGAAGCAGAGAAATAATGGGCAACTTAATTTGCCCTCAGTTTCCTAACACATTAGTGACAGTAGTAGGCTAAAATTAGCTTTCCAAAATAATATTCTATACTTAATAAGAGCAATACAACATTGTCATATATTTCTGTTCCCACAATTCAGAGTAAGAAAAAGTTACTCTTCATGGGGCAGTATATAAGCAAAGGTAAGGTAGCACATTTGATTTATGCAATATTTTGTTATCTACTAAAGTGATGTTATTTGTTAACTTATAAAACCCAGGATTCTGCATCAGTGTAGCCTTAGGGGAACTAAAGCAACTATGAAAAAAAATCAGTATCAAAAAGTTAAGGAATTAAGATAAACTTTCTGTTATGTGTCAAATTTGATTATAAAAGAAATTGCCATAAAAAAGGCACAGAACTATAGCTATTAAAATCAAGACAAAAAAATACCTTCTTTTGCTCTTTCCTGAAACGGAAAAGCCTGGAGTCATACCTGAGTTTTTCAGACTGAGCCAGATAAAAAACTCCATGAAACTGTTCTATGATATTCCAGCTTATATATATTAAAAACCTAGTGAGCAAAGAAAGAACTGACTAATCATAGCAATTAAAAACAGAAATAAAAGCGTGGAGTATTAAAGTTCTATATCTCAAGTGAAAAAACAGTGTATCTTTCGGAACTACAGCCCAATAAAAAGTTGAAGCCAAATGTCTAGAGGTTTTGTGAACAGATTTTTTACAGCAAGTTCACTACACAGCAGAAAGGCCGGCACTATTTTGAATAAATCTAACAACAACAGTAAAACAAAAAGCAAAAAAATAAAAAAAGTGGGGGTGTGGGGGGTGGTTGGGGTAAACCTGAGAAATCAAACATACCTGGATCTAAAGGGCATTCATTCAATTTGGCAAATTCTGCTGGTGTTTTTCCCGTAAGAACACAGTTTGAACTGCGTAGCATTATGGGCATTCTGTTTAAAATAAAAGAGAAAATATCATGCAATGTATTGATGGTTACTGACAAAAAAGCCGAAAAATACACAAAACGTGCACACATCACTGAGGGGATTGGCATTTCTGTTGCTCATGTTAGAAAAGTTAAAAGAAATTGAATTAAACTCTGAAACTTGCTCTTGAATATAGAGCACCATAGGCAAATAGACGAAATGATAAAAGAGTTTAACAGAAAATTTCAAAGGGAAGCTCAAGAAGACAAAATATTACAATGAAATGTTATACTTTAAGTTAGAAAAAAAAAAAAGAACATGTTCTTCATTTATCAAGTTGAAAGAAGCAAAGGAAAAATAAACCTTGACTTATGATATTGAAGGAAAAAGGGTATGGATTATGACTCAATGTAAGGAAGACCAAAAGCCTCCAACTGGACCAATAAGCAATAGCATGGAAAGTTGAGAAAAGGATGACGTTGTCAGGGATTTCGTCTTGCTGGGATCCACTATCGGTGTTCACCAAGCAGCAGGGCTATGATGAAAAGACAGGCTGCATTAGGTCATCTGCTGCAAAAACCCTCTGCAGAGAAATGAAAAAGTGATTTGAGGACTATGGTGCAGGGCCATCACGTCAGGTCTTTCCAGTTGCTTCACATGACTGCAGACGTGGGATACTGAATAAGGAAGATCGAAGTAGAATCAGTGCATTTGACCTGTGACGCTAGAGAAGAATATTGAAAGTACCACGGAGTGCTGAAAGGACCAAGCTTTCAGCATCCTTGGAAGAAGTCTGGCCAGAGTGCTCCTTAGAGGCAAGGATGCCAAGCCTTTTTCTGACATACTCTGGACACGTTGTCAGGAGAGACCAGTCCCTGGAGAAGGACATCGTGCTGGTAAGTGGGAGGGCAGTGAAGCGGAAGGCCCTCGAGGAGATGGACTGGCAGGGGCTGCAACAACGGGCTCGGGCATAGAAACAGGTGTGAGGATGGCACAGGACTGGGCAGTGCTTCATTTGGCTGTGCACAGGGCCGCTATGAGTCGGAACCAACTCAATGTCACCTATCAATCACGTGGGGAAAACACTGAAGAATGCAGGAAGCATCAACAGAAGGTGGAAGGAATACACAGTCGCCACAGGAAAAGGTTCCGTTGATATTACACCATTCTGTGAGATAACGTCTGAGCAAGCACTGATGGTACAGAAGGAACAAGCTGAAGCTGCACTAAAGTCATTGGCAAAACACGGGCTCGAGAAATTGACAGGATACCAACAGATATTTCAGCAAATGGATGCAGCACTGCAAGTGCCCACTCTTCCATACCAAGCAACCTGGCGGCAGCTACTTGGCCAGCCAACTGGGAAAGATGCATATCTGTGATCATTCCAAACAATGATGATCTGCTGAGCTAAGGAAATGACTGAATGCTATCATTACAGTTGCACCCAAAGTAAAACTTTACGGAAGCTAATTAAAAATTGGATTAAGAAATGCTCTGACCAGGAGCTGCCAGAAACTCAAGCTGAATTCAGCAAAGGACATGAAATGAGGGACATCACTGCTGACGGCAGAAGGATCTTGGCTCAAAGCAGAGAATGCCAGAAAGATGCTTGCTTCATTGACTATTTAGATCTATTTCACTGTATAGATCTATGGATAGATCTATGTTATCCAACTATGCATAACATTGCAAAGAAAGGGAATTCCAGCACCCTAAATGGTACTCACATGGTTTCTGTAGACAGACTAAAAGAAATTTCAAATAAAACAAGGGCATTACATAGGGAACGCCAGTCTTAACTTTACAGAAAAGGGTTCTCAATGTCTGACATCACCACCACCATCACCACACTGAGCTGTACTCGGCTCTCAGTGTTTCACCCGTGCTGCCTCAGTGGTTCAGGGTCCCTAAAGAACCCTAGGATAAAGGCACATTTCCCCTGCTTTCCAGAGAAGGAAATGGGGCAGGCTGGAATCCCAGCAGTCTGCTGCAATGGGGACGTGGCTCCTCACCTGCCAATGGGTAGGGCATTGCGGATGATCCTCTGGCTGCCTCGGGTATATTCAATGTCCACTGTGATGGGGGCAGAATACGTCATGTCCCTCAAACGGCACTGAAAAGAGACAGGCAGCTACTGAGCCTCCTATTTGGAGAGGTGCCCTGACAATGTCAAAGAGCACTGGCTCTGGAGGTAGGGAGGAGTGGGGCCACCAGCGCACCTTGACCTCTCCTCCACTGAGCTACTCTGCACAGGGAGCTATGAGCTTACTTCTCCCGGAGGACAATGCCATGGGGTGGCGAGGCACCTCCACAGCACCCCTTCCCCTGCTGGCCTGGAAACAGAACAATAAACCTGATACTGGTTCTCTTAACATGGATCCAATGATGTTACCACCATCAGTCTGCTCCCTTATCTTAAAATGATTAAACTGCGCTCCGCAAACTGGGTCCATGGAAAACAATCAGAGGCCAGGGTTGTTGGTCAAAACTGCTACAACAGGTATAAAAACCGAAGTACACACGTGTGTATACACACACTACGCGCGCGCGCGCAAACACACAGAGTAAGGGTCTACTGTTGACTCCCATGACTGACCACCTACACACACACACACACACACACACACAGAATAAGGGTCTACTGTTGACTCCCATGACTGGCCACACACACACACACACACACAGAGTAAGGATCTACTGTTGACTCCCATGACTGGCCACCTACACACACACACACACACACACACAC
>NW_022103898.1:20141853-20146504 GCF_000313985.2 Echinops telfairi
AGGTCTGGGCTCCTATAACCTGTTACATGTCTTGTATTTCACGTCTTCCTGAGCCTCATGCAGGGCTCAGCCGAGGAATAGGTCTGGGCTCCTATAACTCTGTTACATGTCTTGCATTTCACGTCTCTCCTCCGTGACTCTCCTACAACACATGGCTATGCGCTCCCAGTCCTGTCCCCGTGCCGTACACAGGGCCTGCTGGGCCCTCATGCAGGGCTCAGTGAGGGGATCTGTGATGGACTGGGCACTGGGCCAGGCATGGGGGGCGTGGGGGGAGGGGGTAGAGCTCAGAACCTGGACACCAACAGGACAAGCTAATTTAGGTGAAATGGCAGAATAAATAGTACAGAATTGTTCCCTGGTGGAGCACAGAGCGAACAAAGAGGTCATAGGAGTATTTATTTTGGTTATGTTTGTCTTATGAAAGGCTCCCCCCTCCTACACACACTTTAAAATAATCTTTCAAAAAGTACAGTTTAAGGCACAGACTTCATTAAAGCAAAAAAGTGCAATTAAAATCGGGTTTGTAATTACCTCGTGAGGGGACACTGGTCTCGTTACATTGAAGCTTTCTTCAACATCAGGAAGCCCGACATAGATGTTTAGATACCTGAGGAGGGAATGAGTGCATTACTGTAGCAAATTCTTTAGTATGGTTGTCTGGCCATAGTCTTTGTTATTCCCACCAAATGACCTTTTCCTGATGAGTCTGGGTACGGAGGTGGGAGAGATATATACACTGGCAGGATGATGATTCAGCTGTGACTGAACAGCGCTACTGCGATGGCCATCCTGCTGGGTATAAAACGAACCACCTCCAGAGCAGGAAACACGGTATCTCATCACCAGCAAGAGAGAAGAGCCAGGCGTGGGACATATCCTCTGGACCCCAAAATCCCTGTGCAGTGAATTCCTTGATCCAGGAGACAATGGGCAACAGAGGAGTATGCAGCAGCAGCAGCAGAACCAGGAACCAGAGCATGAGACCGACGCTTTGGTGGACTTCCCAGCGCACAGAGCAAGTACAGCTGGGCACAAGATCATTGCAGATATAATTACATCATGATAGGGACCTAAATCCAGTTACTATGGAAAGGTCCCAGAAAAAGGCCACGTTCCAAATTAAAAAACAAAAACAAAACCAGAGAGGATGTAGAGATTGGACCTCATATACACCACTGGTGAGCTTATAAATACATACAGCCACTGTGGAAAATGATATGGCAATAATTAACGCAAGTGGGAACTGAAGTTCCATGTGATCCAGCTATACCACTGTTAGGCATATACCCTAAAGAACTAAGAGACACAACATGAGTGGAGGTCATAGCTGCACAGTTCACAATAGCAAGAAACTGGAAGTAGCCCAAATGCCCAAGAATGGAAGAACGGATAAAGAAACTATGGTACATGCACACAGTGGAATACTATGCAACCCTGAAAAATACTGATGAAAGCATGAAATACCTTGATATGGAAGGACCTGGAAACCTTTATGCTGAGTGAAGTTAGTCAATCACACAAGGACAAGTATTGTATGAGTCTACTTTATAGGGAGAAACACCAATTAAACCTTAGGGACAAATTTCTGAACTAAAGGGGAGAAGGCTACTGACCGGTCATGAACCGAACATCACCTCCCTTATGTGCACTTCACAAGAGCCATCTTGAAGAAGGAGACCTCACATTGTGTTGGGTCACTCCTTCAAGAGGGGGAAAATGGGAGAAGACCTTCCACTTAAGGCTATACAACATCAAGACAAGGCTGGGTCAAATCAATGATCCCTACCACCCCCACCCCCATCCCCACCCCCAGGAATGGAAGGAGAACCTTCCCAGAAAAACCAAACCAAGACCAGGGGAGGGGAGCAGCTCCATTTTGGAGGAGACACTGATAGTTCTGTTGGTAAGTATGGTGGGTGATTAGGGAGAAGTTAACCTCACATTGGGAAGGAATGTTAATCAATGATTGTAGGGGATCCAAGGGGACAATGGAACAGATTGTATGTTCCTGGGTAGAAACTATGTATATGGGTCCACCCGACCCTCGGTGAATCACGTCATGGACCAAGCACCATGATGACCTTGGATGCTGACCTTGCAGGCAGCATGGCATAACCCAGGGGCTACACGAGATGGACTTAACCTAGAGGCCCAGTAGAAGGAACTGAGCCCTGACTTGAAGTTGCCTACACCCTTGGATTGAGGACTGTGGAACTCGGATGGGAGAGGAAGCAGAGTGGCTACCCTGGACGTGTAGAAGTGGTACTCATTGCACCTTGTGGGGAATCCCCAGTTTGTTGGGTGTCCAATGGAAAGGGACCCAGAATCACCATGTATTTAGTACCTTGATGCCCACTTCCAGTGATATGATCGGTTTTGACCTGTGGGACAGGAATCTGCATGGGGAAGAATTGATCCAGGAAGTTTCCCCCTGGCACCACAATCCCCATACTTAAGGTAAATCGAGCTCAGCTGAATAGGAGATGGAACCATGTAAGGCAGCAGTTCTCAACCTTTCACAGGAGTCGCCTAATACATCCTGAATATCAGATATTTACATTACGATTTGTAACAGTACAAAATTACAGTTATAAAACACCAACAAAAATAATGTTATGGTTGGGGGTCACCACAACACGAGGAACTGTATGAAAGGGTCATGGCATTTGTAAGGTTGAGAACCATTGATATAGGGCAACAACTCATGGGGTGTGGCTCCAGGGTGGAACTGTACTTGAACAGACTTCAAATAGGGGCAGCGTTTGGAGGGCTGGGTCATTCAGCAAAAAATGTTGTTATAAGTACAATCAACTTATACCCCAGGGGGGTGATTGACAATGTTTCAACTTTTGGTTTTTATTTTCCTGCCTTTTGTTTGCTTTTGTTTTGTTTACTCGCATGCTGGTTGGTTTGTTTCTGTTGGTAGTGTAGTTTGGTCTTATGGGATTTTGATTTTGTCATAATACAACAGCCTAAGTAAACCTGAGTCATGCGCATACCGTAACTGGCCTCAATTCAACAATACCTCGTTCTGTTAACATGGCCCTGCTCAATATTCACCTTCATGAAATGATCACTGAAGTTAAGTGTGCAACAGCAAATTATGGTGAAGAAGCAGATGGTGCCCGGCTGTCAATCAGAATAGTGTCTAGGGCCTTAAGGCTTGTATTTCAAACATGCAGCCATCTAAGTGAAGAGTCAGCTAATTCCACATGAAAGAAGCACACAAGCTTGTGTGCTCCAAAGCCAAAAATAACAAAATCCAAACATAACAAAGGGAAAAGTATCAGAGCTTAAATTAAAAGGCTATGGAGGAGAGTGGAGGCCGAAAACTCACCTACAGAGTCTCTAGTCAGATTAAGGCGATGGCAGATCCCTTTGGCTACAGGCAAGGGTTTCAAACAGCTTTACTATCAGATAGAGATTATTGTAAACTTGATTATGCTGGATCGAACTTGATACTTAGTCAGCTGACCTCCCTCTAGACCAGTGGTTCTCAACATTCAGTTCCTTATGTTGTGGTGACCCCCCTCCCCCAAACATGAATTTTCATTGCTACTTCATAACTGTAATTTTGCTACTGCTGTGGATCAGACGACGCCTTTGAAAGGGTCGTTTGACCCTCATAAAGGGGTCTCAACCTACTGCTGCTCTAGACCCAACCTGAATTTGTACTAGGTGCAAGTAGTTCTTGCTTGTTCCATGACAAAGAATGTCTTCCCTAGCTTTTTAAATATGGATTGGGGGGGGGGGGGGTGTCTTTCTTTCTTACTCATTACTTGTATTTTTATCTTTATATTATTTTATCCTTAAAAAAATTAGTACCAGGGACTTATCAAAGATAATGATTAATGGAAGCTCATTATGCTTGGAGGAGAGGGTGGGATGATTGATAAGACTCTCTATCCTAACAAGGAGGGTTTTTTCTTACCTAAAAACAAACAAAACATAGATCCAGGAATAGGTTTGGAGCTCCCACTAAATCCTAGCTCCAATTTAAGAACAATTAGTTCTTACATCATGGCCCTGCTCAATAATCACTCAGGAAGAGACACAGAAGATATGGGTGCTACAGCAAAGTGTGGTGAAGAAATTAGATGGTGCCTGGCTAACAGATAAAATAGCGCCTGGACAAAGGGCATTTACAGAGGTCTAGATAAAGACATGTACATATGCAAATATATTTATATATGAGAGTGGGGAAATAGATCTATGTGCTTATATTTACAGGTTTAGTATTAAGGTAGCAGAAGGACTTTGGGTCTCCATTCCAAGTACTCTCTCAATGCAAGAATACTTTGTTCTATTAAATTGGCATTCTATGATGCTCACTTTCCCTACACAACCACTGAAGACAAAACGGATGAAGAAACAAATGTGGTGAAGAAAGCTGATGGTGCCCGGCTATCAAAGGATATAGCGTCTGGAGTCCTAAAAGCTTGAAGGTAAACAAGCGGCCATCTAGCTCAGAAGCAACAAAGCCCACATGAAAGAACACATCAGCCTGTATGATCACGAGGTTCCGAAGGGATCAGTTATCTGGTGTCAAAGAACAAAAAATCATATCATTGTGTGCTCACCTCCATGATACAATTGCTGAAGACAAATGGGTGCATAAGCAAATGTGGCGAAGAAAGCTGATGGTGCC
>NW_022103898.1:20147546-20148862 GCF_000313985.2 Echinops telfairi
GCTCTGCATGACAGTGGGAGCCCAAGACACATTTGTGGGATCTACCTAAGAACTAAGCCTCCAGTTATTTCCCTCTGTCCTAACAGAGGGATGGGAAGAAACTGGTTACCAAATAGAGCACATTGGAGAGATGACTACACAAAATCAAAATGATGAACCTGACTTGAAAGGTTAAAACCTTGGTAGTTGATTCTCCCCTCTGATGCATGCAGGGCCGGATCTGGTTTTCAACATCTTCTGTAATTTTGTTTGTTTGTTCATATTGGGGTTTATCTCAGATGTGTTATGTAATTGGGGTTACCCTCTTGAATTTTTGTTATGTATTTTTCTGTTTTTCAGTATATGAAACCCAGGATTGAGGAACCTACAGAGAAAACAACAGCAAGTAGAAGAAGGGTTTCTGGGGGGTACAGTGGGGAGGGGCAGGAGGCGGGGAAGGGAGCTGATGTCAAGGAGTTCAGGAAGGAAAGTAATGTTTTAAAACAGATTGTGGTAGCAACTGTACAATACTGCTTGATGTGATTGAGCGATGGAATGATGTATCTGTATTAAGCCCCAAAAAATAGTTTAGGAAAGAACGCCGTGTGAAAGCAGAGGCACACAAGCCAAGGAATGCGAGGAGCTACCAGAAGCTGAGATAGTTCAGGAAGGTTTCTGCCCTAGGGCCTCTGGAGGGAGTGGGATTCTGCTAGAAACTTGGTTTCACCCTTTTAACTCTAGAACAGCGGTTCTTAACCTGTGGGTCACGACCCCTTTGGGGGGCGTTGTCGAACAACCCTTTCACAGGGGTCGCCTGATTTATAACAGTAGCAACGAAAATAATTGTATGGTTGAGGGGGTCACCACAACATGAGGAACCGTATTAAAGGGTTGCGGCATTAGGAAGTTTGAAAACCACTGCTCTGGAAGTATAAGAGAATCTTTGTTTACAGGAATCAAGTTTATGGTAATTGGTAATGACAGCCCTAGAAAACTACTAAAATGTTTATCGTTTATATACATATATCCTAAGAAAGAAGAGACAGTAAGGGAGAAGGAAGGAAATGTATCCACTCAGTTGTGTAGACACAGGAAGATTAAAAGCAGCAACTAATGAGACTGGTTAGCCCTGGTGGTGGCTGGGAATAGTGAGGAGGAATAGGATGAGAAGAATTGTCCAATAGCTGACGCAACTTAAACAATGAGCCAATGACAGTACTGGAAAATAACTCTATTAAACCTGAGTCCAATTGGGCCTCCACTCAAGTACTCCCTCAATGCAAAAATACTTTCTTCTATTAAATTGGCATTCTATGATGCTCACCTTCCCGACACAA
>NW_022103898.1:20150334-20209307 GCF_000313985.2 Echinops telfairi
TTCTCTCACAGAGCAGCCAGTGAGCTCAGACAACAGCCCTCTTGTTGAGCAGCCAAGTGCTGAACCACTGTGCGACCAGGGATCTTTTATGTTTAATATATAGATGACACATTAATTCCAACACTGTATAATTATATCAGGGGCCTTTAAAAAGTTCATGAGAAAATGCCATAATTTCATTCCATTTTCGACAAACTTTGTGAAGCCCCTCCATCCTATTAAATAGATTTTAAAAAGGGATTACTTTAGAAAGGTGTAGGTAGTTAACTCTATTGTTAAGACGTTCAGGGGTCCTCAAACTTTTTAAACTGTCCCTCAGACCCGTTGGAGGGCCGGACTATAGTTTAAAAAAAGACCTATGAACAAATTCCTATGCACACTGCACTTATTTTATTTTGAAGTAAAAAACAAAACGGGGCAAAAAACACCTGACGGCCTGGATAAATGTCCTCGGTGGGCCACATGTGGCCAGCGGGCCGTAGTTTGAGGACCCCTGTATTAGACTAAGAGGTGATTGCTTACTTTAAATACCACATTGGGTCAGCATCACTTGTAACCTTTTCGTTTGCTTTCATGATCTTCTTTATCTGCAGCGGGAAAGGAAACAGAACAAAGCACATTAGGAAAGATATAATATGGGCCTTCATTTCTTACCTCGTCTCTGGTTAAGATTTGATGCTTACCTCTACATTAATGAAATAGTTAAATGAATCTATATGCTGTTTCACAAGGCCTTTCACCTAAACAGATACAAAGAAAAACAATAGTCAACAATGAACGAGTAGATCATATAACATGATGACCACCAATGTTTTTGAAAACCAAATTGGAAAACAGTTTTGGAATTACTCAAAAAAAAAGAGTAAAAAACCTATCAATTTTATTTAGTAAAGCTTCTCCCTACTGTATTTAAAAAGTCAAAAACAATCCCTTGTGGTTTTGGCAAAAACAATGCTCCTAAGTCAGGTGACCTCCACTGGGTACTTTGTGTGCACACTAAATTCTCAAAATTCATTGTCATTGAGTTGATGCCAACTCATAGTGACTACATGACAAGGAGCCCTGGTGGAGTAGTGGTTACGCACTGGCCTACTAATCAGCAACGTCAGCAGTTCACAGCAACCAGGTACTCTGGAGGAGAATTTCTGCTCTTTTAAAGTTACTGTCTTGGAAACTGGCAAGGCCATTTCTACTCTGCCCTATAATGAACATCAGAATCAACTCAATGGCAGAGTTTGTGTGTTTTTTTAATAGCCATCAAATGTGCAATCCCCTGCTAGTGTTCAAGGAAGGGTTTCCTCCCATTACTGTTTAGCAGAGCTCTTTAGTCTAAATTGAAGTCCTGCACCAACCTTATAGTCAACAGTTCTCTGATGAGTCACCATCCATTCCAGCAAAACAGACTTACAGACTACACCCCACTGCTCAGAGCTTCTACACCCTTTTCAGATGGGAGTCCTGTCTTAGAATCAGAACACCCTCTCTGTCGTGGTATTCATTACTCTTCTGCCAGTGGCCTCTTGGCTTTTTATGCACAGATGACATCATACTCCAGTGTGCACTGTGTCCTCACTCAACTTAAGGGATGCTGCTCCTCCTGCCCCCATCACCAGCTCTTTATCCGCAGGGATTTTGCCTGTGTGTCCTCATATTTCCAAAGTACATTGTTCTAAAAAATGTTAGCTGGTGATACAATTTTTTTACAAAGGCTTACTTTTGTACTTTTATAAACTTAAAAAAATCCAAATATTAAATGTAAAAATGATTACCTTCAAAAACGCTGGAAGCAGCCTCCATTTTTCCTGTGAATCAAAAGAAGAAGATCAGAACTTGGTAGCAGCAGCCACAATATTTCCAGAGGATATTAGGTGCTTTTTCACAGCCAGAAAAACAAAGTGGGACAAAAGGATACATTTTAAATTAAAGCCACTTTTATAGTTGGAAACAATAGAAAATTTTCTAAAGCGAGTGTGTGTGTGTGTGTGTGTGTGTGTGTACCCCAAAGGTCTAACGAAGAGTGTAATTCAATCTTTGAGATCCCAAATTACTTCAGTCGAATATCATCTTCTCTGGAGGGGAGGGATGGAGATTCCAAGCACATGGCGCACTCTGCTATTCTGCCGACAATTCCCGAGTTAAGTCAGGTTTATCAGGCTGAGGAGAGGGCAGAAGCCTCAGCACCTGCTGGGAGCTCCTATCTCAATGAGTGTCACTAGGCATCACTACAGGGCTGCTCAGAAATGACCTGATGTCTTGACCCCCATAATCCCCCTGGCTTCTATCTCTGCCCATTCACTGCCTTAATGCCATCCAGAAAACAGCCTCAACTCAGTTTCTCTGTTCCTGGAAGCCCACTCCTCCTTAACCCACTGTAACCAGGGACCTGCCTCACTGCCAGAAAAGCTGCTCCAGCAAAGATGGGCAAGTTTCACTGTGAATTCTGCCACTCAGAGAAAAGCCAAGTCATCCTAAAGAGCCAGCGTAACCCTGACACCAGAGCCAGGTGAAGACACTGCAAGGAAAGGAAGCTGTTCCTCATGAATCCAGACACCAAAATTCACAACAAAACTCAGCCCATAAAACTCAACAGCATACGGGAAAAATAACACAGCAAGACAAGTGACTCGCTGATTGTACACAACGTACACAATGATGGCGCAACATTAGAAAATCAATCAATGTGTAAATAAAAGAATTGCATGCTGCTCTCTATCAACAATGAAAAGGCATTTGATACAGTTCAACATACATTCCTGATCAAAAAACTCTCAGCAAAATGGAAATGAAGAGAAGTCTCCCAACTTAATAAGGGCTTTATTCAAAACCCAACCACCGACATAGTTCTCCACCAGAGATAGAAAGCTTGGGAACCAGACAAGCAAGCCCTTGATCACAACCCTTACTCACCAGACTATGGGAAATTCTACCTTGAGCTTTAAATCCAGAAAGGGAAATAAGGGGCATGCACATGGGTTAAGAAAGAAGTAAAACTATACCCGTTTGCAGATGAAATGAGATTATGCATAAAAAATCCCAAAGATTCCACAAGTCAACTATCAGAACTCACAGAAGAATTCGGCACAATAGGCGGATGTAAGATCAACATATAAAAACCACCCTCTACACCAGCGGTTTTCAATCTTCCTAATGCCGTGACCCTTTAATGCCGTTCCTCATGTTGTGGTGACCCCCCAACCATAAAATGATTTTCTTTGCTACTACATAAGTATAATTTTGCTACTGTTATGAATTAGGCTACCCTTGTGAAAGGGTTGTTTGACCCCCCCAAAAGGGGTCGCAACCCACAGGTTGAGAACTGCTGCTGTATACCATAAATTCACAAACTTATTTGGCTTATCACCCCCTTTTCAGAAAAAAGAAATTACTGAGCTTCCCCCTTGGAATTAAAAGCTTTTATTCTATAGCCCATAGTTCAGGATAAAGTGTAAGTATCTAGTTTTGCAGCCCCACGCCTACCCCACCCCAGAATGCTCCAGGGTACTCCCGGAGCAGTATCGCCCACTTTGGGGAAACACTGCTCCACACACCAGCAGAGAAAACGTCAAAAAGGAAACCAGAAATACAGTATCAATTAATAGTAACTCAAATGATAAAACACTTAAGAATACGCTGAACTAAGAATGTTAAACAGCTATACAACAAAGAAATAAACTGCAAGACACAGCTGCAAGAAACCAAAAGAGAGCTACATAGAGGAAAACCTATCATGCTCATGGGTAGGGAAATGTAACACTGGGAAAATGCTAACACTATCTGAAATGATCTATAGATATAATGCAATCCGGATCTAAACTCCAACAGTATTCTATAGCAGGGCAGAAAAGCTAATCACCAACTTCAGAGGGAAAGGAAAGGGGGCTCAAATAAGCACAGCATTACTGAAGAAAAATAACAAAGTAAGAGGCCTCCCACCAACCGACCTTAGAACCTACTATGGAGCCACGGTAGACAAAACAGCCTGGTACTGATACAGCAGCAGACATGCAGATCAAGGGAACAGACCCGAGAACACAGAAGGAAACTGCCCCCCTATGGGGAGCTTGTCATTCTGTGGGGGCTTGCATGTTGCTGTGGTGTTGGAAACTACACCACCAGAACTTCAGATACAGGGCAGTCCACGAAGAAGCATCAGCTGAGCTTCTAGACTAAGTACACACTCGGGAGAACAAAGACGCTATGGATTTCTGAGGGATTAGTCAGAAGATGGAACGTACAGAGTATGAATCTAGGAAAATTAGAAGTCATCAACAATGACACAGAAAGCATAAAGATCAATATCCTGGGCATTAATGAGCTGAAATAAACTGGTATTGGGCATTTTGATTTGAACAATCATACATATACAAATAGCTGTATGCTGGAAATGAAAAATTCAAGAGAAATGGCATATTTTTAAAAAAAATATCAAGATCTTGAAGAACAATGCAGTCTGTGATAGGATAATATCCATACACCTACAAAAAAATCCAGTTAGTATAACTATTATTCAAATTTACACACCAAACACTAAAGCTACTGATGAAGAGCCTAAAGAATTTTATCAATGTCTTTACGCTGAACTTGATCAAAGATGCAATCAAGACACACTGAAAACCTTTGATGACTTGCTTACGGAAGTTGGAAACAAAGAGGAAGGAAAAGCAGTTGGAAAACACAGTCTTGGTGGAGAAACAAAGCTAGAAGCTGTATGATAGAATTTTGCAACCAGAGATTTATTCATTGCAAATATGTTTTTTTCAAAAACATTAACAGTGACTCTACATGCAGGCCTGATCAGATGGAATATACAGTAAGATCAACCATATCTGTGGGAAGAGATGAAAGAGAAACTGAGTATTATCACCAAAATGATATCAGGGCCCAACTGTGGAACAGACCACCAATTGTTCATTAGTTCAGGCTGAAACTGCAGAATATTAAAATAAATCCGTGAGACCTTGAATATATCACACCTGAATTTAGAGAACATATTAAGAACAGATTTGACCCATTAAATGCTAATATCCGAACACTTGACAAGTTGTAAGATGATTATAAAGAAAGCAAAAGGTCATTAAGAAGAAAGAAAAGACCAAAGTAGATGTCAAAAGGGTCTGCAATCTGCTCTTGCCCTCCCTGACAGCCCTCCCACCCCCACCCATAATTCTCACTGTCTGGCTCCTATTCAGTCAGTGAGTCTATAGGGCAGGGTAGAACTTCCCCTCTGGGTTTCTGAGACCATAAATCTTTACAAGAGTAGAAAGCCTTGTCTTTCACCTGTGAAATTTGCTCCTGAACACAGAGTAGCTAAAGTAAATGGAAGAAATGAAGTCAAAGAGCTGAACAGAAAATTCCAAAGAACAGCATGACAAAAAAAAAACAAACCACCATATATGGAAGAACACGTTTAATATACCTCAAGCAGAAAGAGCTGAAGAAAAACTCAAGTCTCAAGTTACAGTATTGATGGATCCTATGGTCAAAATACTGAATGATAGATACCAAGCCAAACTCACTGCCACTGAATTCATTCTGACTCATGCAGACTCTATAGGAAAGGGTAGACCTGCCCCTGTGGGTTTCTGAGACTGCAATTCTTTATAGGAATAGAAAGGCCCATCTTTCTAACTCAGAGCACCTGATAGTTTCAAACTGCATACCTTGAAAATCACAATCCAACTCGTAACCATTAGACCACCAGGGCACTCCTACTGAATGATACAGGAAGCACCAAAATAAAGTGAAAGGAATATCCAGAGTCACTGCTTCAAAATAAATTTGTGGGCACTCAACCATTTCAAGAGGTAGCATAGGATCAAGAATCAGTCATTCTGAAGGAAGAAGCCAAGGCTGTACTGGAGGCATTAGTGAAAAACAAACCTACAATTATCGACAGAATACCAAATGAAATATTTCAACAGCTGATGAGTTGGAAACTGGCCAATCAACTGAAAAAGATTCATATCTGTGCCCATTCAACAGAAAAGACAACCTAATATAATGCGGGAATTATAAATCAATATCTCTAATATCATATGAAAGGAAAATTTTACTGAAGATAATTCAAAAACAGATGCAGCAGTACATAGACAAGGTAGTACCAGTAATTCAAGCTGGATTCAGAAGAAGTAATAAAACAAGGGATATATTTCATTGTTGACTTCAGCTGGATCTTAGCTAAAAGCAGAGAATACTAGAAAGATGTTTACTTGTGTTTTATTAACTCTGCAAAGTTATTTGACTGTGTGGATCATAACAAGCTATGGATAGCATTTCAAAGAATGGAAATTCCAGAACACTTCACTGTGATCACAGAATCATACATAGACCAAGAGGCAGCCATTCCAACAGAACAATGGAATAGAGGTTTACAATTAGGAAAGGTGTGCATCAGAGTTGTATTTTTTCACCATGCCTGCTCAATCCACATGCTGAACAAAAAATCCAAGAAGCTGAACTACATGAAGAGGATTGGAAGAAAGGCTTGTTAACAACTTGCAATATGCAGATGCTACAATCTTGTTGCTGAAAGTGAGGAAGTCTTGAAGCACTGTTGATGAAAATTAAAAAAAACGACTGTCATCGGTATGGGCTACAACTTGAGGAAAAGAAAAGCCAGGACCCCACACCTGGACCCATCAACAACATCATGATTGATGGGGAGAAGACTGAAGTTGTCAAGGGCTTCCTTTGGCCAGAACCTACAATCGACATTCACAGAAGCAGCAGCCAAGGAATCCAACCACTAAAGGGCATTGAGTAGATCTACTGCCCAAGACCTATTTACACTGCAGAAGACCACAGTGTCACTGTGAGGACCAAGGTGAGCCTGACCCAAGCCATGGTGTTTTCAGTCATCTCATATGCATGTGAAAGCTGGACAGCAAATAAGGAAAACCAAAAAAATGATGCATTAAATTATGGTGCTGGCAAGGAATATAGAAAATACCAGGGAAGGCCCTAAGAACAAACAAATATCTCTTGGAGGAAGTGTACCCAGAATGCTCTCTAGATGCACAAATGGTGAAATTTTGTTTTTGGACATGTAGTCAAGTGAGACCAATCCCTGAAAAGGGGCGCCATGCTTGCAAAGTAAAGGGAGACCCTTAAGGAGATGGACTGACACAGTGGCTGCAGCAAGAAGCTCAAACAATTGTGAAGACAAGGAAGGACCAGGCAGTGCTTCTTTCTGTTGTGCACAGGGCTGCTACGAGTGGGAAATAACTGAGAGGCACCTAACCACCACCACCACTTGGACAGTTGGGAGCGCCGAGATCCATTATGTGGGGAAGAGATCATTTAACAAACGTTGCTAATAAAACTGGATGTGCAATTGTAGAAAAATGAAACAGGACTTGTACTTCACACCAAACACAAGGACTCATAAAACCTATAACTGTAAAGCTCATGTAATAAAAATAAGGACAATGCTAGGGCCCCGAAATGCCACAAAGACAATACCAAACATAACTAAAATGTACAAATAGAAGATTAACTACATAAATAGGACTGCCAAAAAAGTAAACACACAGGCTCACCAAATGACTTGCACAAGAGTAAAAAGAGACCTGGAAAATTTTTCTGGCAAGGACATATATAACAAGGAATTAATCTCTGAAATTTATAAAAAACTTAAACACCTTAACAACCAAAAGACAACAACCCAATCAAAAACGAGCAGAGGCCACAAACTGACACTTCAGCAAAGACATTTAGCTGGCCAACAAATACATGAAGAAATGCCCACAATCATTAGCCACTAGAGAAATACCGATTAAGGCAATGATGAGATATCTGCTCACCCAGATAGTAATGCCACCACCTGTCTGCCAGTTTGTCCTACTGTGGTGGCTTGTGTGGTGCTGGGGACGCATACTGAAAGTGCGATAGAAAAGAACCAAGCGATCTGTCTTGGAAGAAGTATTGCCAGAGCACACCTTACTCTTACTGCCATCGAGCCAATGATGACTCATAGCGACCCCTATGGGTTTCCAAGACGGTACTGTTCACGGGAGTAGAAAGCCCAGAAGCTGCTGGTGGTTTCAAACTGCCAACCCTGAGGAACACAGCACAGCAAATAACCCCTATACCACCAGAGTGCTCCTTAGAGGCAAGGATCTCAAGATTTCATCTTGCATACTTTGAACATGCTATCGGGAAAGATCAGTCGCTGGAGAAGGACAATATGTTTGGTAAAGTAGAGGGGCAGCAAAAAGAGGCAGGCCCGCAAGGAGATGAGCTGATACTATGGCTACAATAATGGACGCAATCAAGTGAACAACCATGAGGATGGCACAGGACTAGGCAGTGTTTTGTTCTGTTGTGCAGGTCGCCATGGGTCAAAGCTGAGTTGATGGCTTTGAACTTGAACTGAATAAATACATCACATAATGAACTATAGCTAGAAAGGCCATACTAATTGACTATGACTCAAGAAGACTAAAACATAACATTGGTAAACACTATTAATTACACAATCTGACACTAACAATAACCACTCATTGGGCACTTCTGTTACACAAGATCTCAGTAAAGTGCTAAAGAGCAAAGATGGCACTTTGAGGACCAAGGTGAGCCAATCATGTCATGTATACGTGAAAGTTGGGCAATGATTAATGAAGACCATAGCACTGTTGATATATTTGAATTTTGCTGTTGATAAAGAATATTGAAAGTAGAGTGGAAAGCCAGAAGGCAGGGAGTGTCTTGAAGGAAATAGTTGAATGCTCTTTAAAAGCAAGGATGGCAAGACTTCATCTCAGGTTCTCTGGACCAGGTTGTTAGGTTCTGTGGAGCCAGTTATGACTCACAGCCACCCCAAGTACAACAGCACAAAACACTGCAGTCCTGTCCCATCCTCGAGTTGTTGCCAAACCACAGGCAAGCTTATAGAGTGAACAATATCCTAAGGAAGAAGGTGTACCAGTCAACCACAGGAGACCAAAAGGGCAGTGTTTCCCAAAAAACAAAAGCCAGAAAGTGGCAGGAAACAAGGATGAATGGAAATGAGGAATCCAGAGAGGAAGTGGGAAGAGTGCTGTTCCATTTGGGGGGAGGCCTTATAAACTGTTCAATGGGAAAATATTGTGCTCTATAAACTTCCACCCAAATCACAATAAAATACTTAATACAAAAGCATGCCAATGGAAAATAAAAGAAAAATAGAATGAGAGAGAGGGAGGAGCCGGCACAGTGGCCACAAGCAACAAAGCTATCTAACATCATCTAGGAGAATCACTTTCTTCTCCTCCTCACTGCCATCTCCTTGAAGGTCTTCCTATTTTTCATTGGCCCTCCATTTTATAGCAAGCGTGTCTTAAGTGCTTAGTAATTACCAGCTCTTAATACAAACTCAAGAGTTAAGACCCAGTTAAGTGGCTGATGGTCAAGCAAAAAAAGAACTCACTGCTATAGGGTCGATACTGACTCATAACAACCTTATAGGACAGGTTCGGACGGCCCCTGTGTTTGCAAGACTGGAACTGTAGAAAACCCATCGCTCTCCCTCAGAGCTGCTGGTGGTTTGGAACTGCTGACCTTGTGGATCGCAGCTCAACTGGTAACCACTAGGTCACAAGGGCTCCTCAGCAAAGTGCAATTGCCTGATGATTAGCTGAGTGGCCCAGGCATGAATTTGATTGATTATAATTTGACTTTATAGAGGTTTTCATGAGTATAATCCAACAGAGACTTATCGCATCACTCGACTGCTTAAACCCTTAAGATTGCACCTCATTGTGCCTAGGATTGAAAAAAGAAGAGTGGAATGGTGGATTATTCCTGGGGCCGCTAACCACGGGGTCAGCAGTTCAAAACCACCAGTCACGCCTGGCAGAAAGATGCGGCTTTCTACTCCGGTAAAGAGTTGCAATCTAGAAAACCCACAGGAGCAGGTCTCCTGTTCTACTGGGTGGCTTTGCGTGGGAACGGGAAGTTCAAGCTCCTGCTATCTAGCGAAGACCTGCAGAATGAGGTTCCTTACCTATCTCCCCCCTCCTCACTTTTATTCAGTTCAAGTTCAACAGATGACCTGGTCTACAAAACGTCAGATCTGCCTTCTACCTGAAATCTTTCTCCTTGCTTCAATTTCACATCGCATACCAACCAGATATAATGGGCATTTCCCCATTTAAAAAGATGACAGAATGTGCGAGAGGAACAATAGAAACTTCACTCGGTGTCTTAGTGCAGGGGAGTGACCCTGGACTTGGGAAAACAGACAACACACACCGGCGTGTTCATTCATTTTCAAGGCGCTTAGAGCATCTCGGCCGCGTGGCCCAAAGGTGAGGTCCCTGGCCAGGGCGTCAGAGAATGGGGTTTTGCCCCCCTGCGAGCTACGGAAAGAAACGACGTGGTCTCCGTCCCCTGGGGCTCTGGGTCCTAGTCTGAGGCCGAGGGTGTGATGCGTCCCCCGGCGGGGGCAGCCCAATCCCGGCAGACTCAGGCGTATCCGGGCAGGGGCCGATCTGAGGGCCACCACGGGCTCCCCTGCCCCGGTGGTAGCACGGGGGTCCGCACAGAAAGACAAGCCACGTGGACCACACGCATGCGCAGAAGCCGCCCCAGCTGGGCCTCGCCCCCACCTTCCCGCCTCCCGCGGCGACCGCTCTAGGGGCTACGCCTCCTCAGTGCGCGTCCCGGCCCCTTCCGCTCCCCGCCGGGCGGCCCTGACCTCCACCGTCTGGATCGGGGCCGCCAGCTGCTCCGGCGTCAGCTTCCCAAACTCCTCCGCTAGCACGTCCATCCTGCTCACTCGGCTCACGACGAAGGAAGCGGCAGCCTGAACCCGCGAGACCGCCTTCGCTGCTCCAGGCAAGCGGCAGCGCCGGGGGAGAGCGCTGCGCAGGGGCCAAAACCGTCCCGCCGCGCAGGCTCCTCGGGACCGCGACGGAAAGGTTCCGCCTGCTCCGGGCCCGAATCTGCGGGGAACCCGGATGTGAGGGAGGCGGCGCCGGAGGACTGCGCCCCCTGCTGCCGCTCCTGGGTGATGCCGCCCCCAGCCGGAGGGTTCCTGTCCAAGGATGATTGCTGACACCGACGACGCCTATAGGTTGTCATTTTAAAAACGAGTCCAGGAGACGAGTAAAGTTTAAACGGAAAATGTGTGTAACTTGAACCAACTAGGGAGGTGATGGGTTTAATTCAGTCGGAAAGGGTATTCCTTGTATGAAAAAATAAGAAACTTCTCAAATACCAAGTCATAGGGATTGATTAAATGATACCTATAACGTGAAAGAAAGAAGACAGCATCTTCAAGAAAACGAGACCGAAGGTCCTGGAATGAATGTAGTAAGAAAGAAAATGGCCTCTTCAATAATTAATGTGGGAACAGTCATTGAGGGGAAAACACATCTAAAAGAAAAACACTACATGATGCATTTTTGGTTTTCTTTCTTTTAATCTCCAAATGTATTGTTCTTTATTGTTTATATTATATATATGAACAATAAAAGTATATATATATATACTTTTATTTTGTTGAGAGACAAAAGTTGTCTCCCTATACTCGATACATTAAAAAAAAATCATTTTATTGGGGGCTCTTACAGCTCTCATAACAATCCATCCATCCATTGTGTCAAGCACATTTGTACATATGTTGCCATCATCTTTTTCAAAACATTTTCTTTCCACTTGAACCCTTGGTATCTGCTCCTCATTTTTTTCTCCCTCCCTCGTGAATCCTTGATAACTGATAAATTATTATTTTCATATCTTACACCAACCACTATATCCCTTCACCCACATTTCTGTTGTCTCCCTGGGGAAGGGGGGATGTTCTATGTTGATCATTGTGATCAGTTCCCCTTTTCTCCCTCCACCTTTCCCCTACCCTCATTGTATTGCTACTCTCAGTATTGTTCCTGAGGGATTTATCTGTCCTGAATTCCCTGTGTTGCAAGCTCTCATCTGTACCAGTGTACATCCTCTGTTCTAGCCAGATTTGTAAGGTAGAATTGGGATCATGATAGGGTGGGGGGGGGTAACCATTAAAGAACTAGAGGAATGTTGTATGTTTCATTGGTGCTATACTGCATCCTGGTTGGCTCATCGCTTTCTCCTGACCCTTTTGTGAGGGGATGTCCAGCTGCCTACAGGTGGGCTTTGGGTCCCCACTCTGCACTCCCCCTCATTCACAATGATATGATTTTTTGTTCTTTGATGCCTGATACCTGATCCCTTTGGCACACCGTGATCACACAGGCTGGTGTGCTTCCTCCATGTGGGCTTTACTTCTCAGCTAAAGGGCCACTTGTTTATCTTCAAGCCTTTAGGATCCCGATACTATATATTTTGATAGCCGGGCACCATCAGCTTTCTTCATCACATGTGCTTACGCACACATTTTGTCTTCAGCAATCATGTCAGGAAGGTGAGCATTACAGAATGCTGGGTTATTAGAACAAAGTGTTCTTGCGTTGAAGGAGGGCTTGAGTAGAGGCCCAATGTCCGTCTGCTACCTTAACATTTAACATGTACTATATGTACATAGATCTACGTACCTGTCATTATATATATTTACACATGTATATGCCTGTATTTAGACCTCTATAAATGACCTTTGCCTCCTAGTCCTTTCCTATTTCCTTTTACTTGCTTCTTGCCCCTCTATCATGGTCGACCTTCATTCGGCTTTCATTAATTTCTCTTGGCTACATTGTACTTGATCAAGCCCCACCAGGCATCCTACGCCCTCCTCGCCATCAATTTTAGATCACTTTTTGTTCCCTTGCCCCTGGGCTTGTTGGCTCCCCACTTTCTCTCCCCCACCTCCCCCTCTCCCATGTCCTCCTGGAACTGTCGGTCCATTGTTTTTGTCTCGGACTTGTTTATCCTGCCTCTCTTATCTAGATAGACATGAAAAAACAGAAACAACAAAAGAAGAAAAGCCTATAAATAGTTCCAGGTCTGTCTGTTGACACATTTTTGCTTTTCTTAAAAGTACAGTAAATCCTGTGAGAGCCCAGGTCGTGCTGTAAGCCAAGTATTGGGCTGCTAAGGGAAAGACCAGTGGTTCAAACCTCCCAGCTAGTCCATGGAAGAAAGATGAGGCTGGCTGTTCCCCTAAGAATGTACAGTCTTGGAAAGCCTTGGGAGCAGTTCTGTTCTGTGCTTGATGGCAGTAGGTTGATGTAAGTATCCTGTGTGGATTAAATACCTGTTACCAAAACTCTAGAAGAAAATGTAATAACTCACTCACTGCCAGCGAGTCCATTTCAACTCACAGTGACCCCAGGGAACAGAAAACTGTGGGTTTTCTTGACCAACTCTTCATGGGCGGGGAAAGCCTCATCTTTCTCCCAGGTGGGGCTGTGCTTTCAAGCAGCAGCCCACACAATGAACAGACCAATTATGCCACCAGGGGTCCTCAGAGAGGAAAATTCACGTGAATATATACATACTAATGAGGTGGCGAAGGAGCTTCAAGGTAACAACACAATTAGAAATCAGAAACAAAAATATTTGTAGAGTATGAGAAAATCATGAACATGATTCTGTGATCCTGTGAAAAATCAATTTTTTTCCTGTACAATCTGTTTTTCAACTCACCAAGAATACAGTTTGGTTTTTATTTTTTAAGCTGGCAGAAAACAGAGGTTGTTAATCTTATTTCACCATGTTGTCAGGTGCTGCCAAATCAGTTTCCACTCTTAGAAACCCCACAAGTAACAGGGGAGAACTGCTCCACGGGGTCTTCTGGGTTCTAATATTTGTGGGGAAAGATTGCTAGGTCATTCTCCTGGGGATCCAGAGCTGCTGGGTGGGTTTGGACTACTCACCTTTAGGTTAGCAACTGCATTCTTAACCATTGTGCCATTAGGACTCCTTTCAGTTACAAGCAACTCATTGCAAATCAAGAGGGGTCAGGGAACCCCAGAGGGAAAACCAGGCAAAAGATACCAACAAGCAAATGAATGATCAAGAGGGAAAAATACATTCAATCTCATAATGCAAATGGAAACAAAGTTCATCATTTTCAACCACCAAATTGATACAGATAAGATGCATAGTATCAAGAGTAGTCCAGAAAGTAAACAAAAGGTACTCACATTGCAGATAAGAGAACAAACTGGTACAATGTTGCAAACATTTTAGAGGTTCCTTAGGAGCCCTGTGGTGTAGTAATTAGGCACTGGGTTGCTAACCTTAAGGTCAGTCGTTCAAAACCACCATCTAATCCATGAGAGAAAGGCCAGGATTTCTATTCCTGTAAAGAATTACAGTCTTTGAAAGCCACAGGGAGTGTTCCACCTGCCCTATGGGACAGTTCTAATTGAATCTGCACGGTTACTATGAGTCAGAATCGATTTGATGGCAGTGACTTACACAGGGGGCTTCATGGAAAAATTCCATAATGTTTCCATTCAATTTTTCTTTATTTAATCATTTTATTGGGGGCTCCTACAGCTCTTATCACAATCCATCCATCCATCCATTGTGTGTCAAGCACATTTGTACATTTGTTGCCATCATCATTTTCTTTCTACTTGAGCCCTTGATATCAACTTCTGATTTTTCCCCCCTCCCTCCCTCATGAACCCTTGATAATTTATCTTTTGTTTTTCTTTCCTGCCTTTTACTGAGCGATGTTTGTCCCCCTGGGAGCGGGTTATACATAGATCATTGTGATCAGTTTCCCCTCCATTCAATTTTTCTATGAACTTTCTGAGACCCCTTGTATTTTTTTTTCCTTTTGACCCAACAATTTCACTTATATATTTGTTCTAAAGGAGGTTACTGATTAGGTATACAAACATTTGTACAGACGATTGCTCAAAGGAATCATTTTTTTTATGAAAGCAAAATATTAGAACCCATTGAGATGTGCTCAGCGGAGGGGCTGAAATGATGACATATGTGCACACTGCTATGATATGCAGCTGTTAAAGTAATTGCAGAGCACTCTGCTTTTTGGCAAGGGAAGCTGGCCTGCCGGATGACGAGGGTGGACAAAAGCCCCACGTTGCATGCACGATGCCCCATTTATGTGCAATGTGTGCAGTTGCAAATGCAGAGAGTTAGAGGGAACGATTTCAGCTGGCTTCCTTTGCACAGTGTGATTTTTTTGTCCTTTATGCTTTCTGGTCATGTTTTAGAGGAAGTGTGTAATTTTTATCATTGAAATTAAACCGTTTTCCATTTAACGGGAGAGGGAGTCAGAAACCACTGCCATTTTTTGTTAAAGACAGAAAGATGTTTTCAATATGGTAATGGAGAAAGTACCATTAAATCATAAATGCATGTGTGAATTCAACTTGGTCATTTTAAAATAAGGATGTTCAGAATATAGTTATCGAGCATCTTAGCAGAAGTGAATACGTATACGTTGACCATCCATATTATGAAATGACCAAGTTGATTTTAATGTGTGTATCTGTAACTTAATTATAATTTTTTTCACCCACAATAATGACAGCTTTCCTCTAGTTTAAAATTTTTGCATCTTTAAAACAAATAGCAGTGGTTACTGATTCCCTCTCCCCACAACCTGAACTGGATTCAGAAGAGGATGTGGCAGAAAGGAAATCATTGCAGATTTCCAATGAATCTTGACTGAAAGCAGGAAATACCCGAAAGATGTTTACTTGTGTCTTACTGTCTATGCCAAGGCACTCAACTGGGTTGATCCTAACAAACGGTGGCTAGCCTTGAGAAGAATGGGAATTCCGGAACACTTCGTTGTGCTCATGGGGAACTTGTACATGAACCACGAGGCAGTGTGGGAACAGAATGAAGGCATCCTGCCCGGTTTCAGATAAGGAGAGGTGTGAGTCGAGGAGGTGTGAGTCGAGGTGGTGTACTCTTACCATACTTACTCATTCTCTCTGCTTGGTAAATACTCAGAGAAGCTGGATTCGTGAAGGAGAATGTGGCATCGGGTTGAAAGAAGACTGATTAAACAACCCTCAGAGTTCAGATGGCACCACCTTGCTCGCCGAATGGGAGGAGGACTTGAAGCACTTGCTGCTGGAGATCAAGCTTTGCAGCCTTCAGGATGGATGACAACTCAACCAACTCACAGTTCGACCAATAGGAAACATCCTGATGAGTGAAGAAAAGATGCTCATGGTCAAGGATCTCCTCTTGCTTGGATCCACAGTCAATGCTCATGAAAGTTGCTGTCGAGATCTCAAATGATACATTGAACTGGGTAAATAAATCTGCACAAGACCTCTTTATAGTGTTGAAAAGCAAGGATGTTACTTTGAAGACTAAGATGTGCCTGACTCAACCCATGGTGGTTTTCCATGGCCGCCTATGCACGTGAATGTCAGACACCGAATATGGAAGATCCAAAAAGAATGGATGCATTTGAATTATGGTGCTGGCAAAGAATACTGAAAGTGATGTTATCTATCTACTGGCTCAGTTGTGAGGATCTTGGTCTTCCTTACATTGAGGTGTGATCCATACTGGAGGCTACAATCCTTAATCTTCATCCGCAAATGCGTCAAGTCTTCCTCACTTTCAGCAAGCAAGGTTGTGTCTTCTGCAAACCACAGGTCATTAATAAGCCTTCCTCCACTCCTGATGCCACACTCATCTTCGTGTCCAGTTTCTCTGATGATTTGCTCAGCATACAGATCGAACAACTATGGTGAGAGTATACAATCCTGACACTCGCCTTTCCTGATTTTAAACCACGTAGTACTCCCTTGTTCTGTTCACAGTCAACGCGGTACCTACTCAGTACCTACTCCACACCTGCGCTCAGGCAAGTGGATAAGTGCAGGGGATACAACCACGCTGAACCACGTTTAAAGGGATGCCTGCAAACTTCATGTAGGAGTCCCTGTGTGGTACAAGTGGCTCCAGTGCTTGGCTGCTCACCAAAAGGTTGGGGGTTTGGGTCCAGTCAGGCACATTGGAAGAAAGACCTGGTGATCAGTGAGCTACTTCCCCCCAAAAATCAACCATTGAAAACTGTAAGGAGCACAGTTCTTCTCGTGGACTTGCTATGAGTTGGAATCCACTTGGTGGCCACTGGTTAGTGGTCAGCGTCATGCAGAGGCCCTAATACTCCATCACACAGTCAGCCTACTCCATTCTCCCCTTCTCCTAGGCTTGCCTCCAACCTCCTCTATCCTCTTCCCCACGAGTCCCGGGGGCACAGGGATGAAGGCTCCGTTGCTAACTGAAAGGTTTGTGGTTTGAACCCAACCACAGCTCCTTGGGAGAAAGACGTGGCAGTTTATCAACTCTTAGCATGTCATTCACTCATTATTGTCATGGGTGATGATGGCCTTCCTCTTCTTGATGGTAGTAAGTTTGATTCAAAAAACCCTTTTTTTTCAAATCCTCTCTCTCCACTAAGATCTAGCTGCTTCTTTCATGGAGAAACAAGAAGCAACCAGAAGAGGACTTGTAAAAAGGCCTTTCTGCACAATGACCCACCTTACAGTGTGTGTGCTCATACTCTTCTTCCTCCTCTTCCTTCCTCTTCCTGCAAATGGACTACGTGCCTCGGAAAGACCCGCCTTTGCGACCGTGTCCACCCACCCCCTGGCCTCCTTCCTCCCGCGCGCGCACCCCACTGAGAGGGCGCATCTCCCTCTCCGCGAGCTCTTTGCCAAAGCCTGCAAGCATGCTGCTGCTTCTCCCATCGTTCAAAGCCACAGCCGTCTCCCCTCACCTGCCCTCTGACCACTTTCTTTTACAGCACAACTCCTCCTCGGGGTCATGTGAGGGTCTGGTCTCCAGTCTCTCTCCTGTCCTCTCTTGGGCCAGCTGTCCTCAGGCTCTGCCTCGCCACGCCTCTGCAGGCCCTCACGCCCACACCGTCCACCTTCATCGGACCAGTGACCACTTTCTAGGCTTCGTCTTACCTCTGGGCCAGTTTGACACAAATCACCTCTTCTTCCTTCTTGAAATACTCTCTGTTCCCAGGATGCCACGCTCATTTTGTTGTGCCCCTCTGGGTCTCGCCAAACTCCAGATGCCTCCATGGTCCAGCACCCAATCCTTGGACATCTTTCCTCCTCTTCCTCCTCCCCCTCCTCAACCTCCCTCTCCCCCTCCTCCTCCTCCACCTTCTGGTGTTTACCAGTTTTATTGGCATATACAGTATATACTCGAGTATAAGCTGAGATTTTTCAGCACATTTTTTATGCTGAAAAAGCCCCCCAGTTTTTTGTGGTAAAATTAGGTGCCTTGGCTTATACTCGAGTATATGTGGTAGTTCACATAGCATACACCTCTTCTCTAGCTACACTCACTTCTTTGGTGTGCCATCCAGCAACATGGCTTCCCATGCTATCAACCCACAGGTAACTTACCGTGTACAGCTCCAGACCAGACCTTCCTCCTGCGCCTCCCACTTGGCGATCCATATATCCGCTCCATATCTCCATGTAGGCTTCTAGGAGCCAACACACCCTTTACATGGCCACAGCAGAACCCCTGATTTCTCCCTCCAGACTGCCCCTCTCAAAGTCTTCTTCAGCTCGGTAAATGCCCCCACCCTCTTTCTTTCACATCTGTGTCTCATCATCCAGCAAATCTTGTTGGTTCATCCTCATAATTTACCCAGAACCCGACTCTTCTCTTCCACCATCACTGGTTTAACCTCCACCATGGCTCCGCTGAAAGATGCCGGAAACTAAACACATCTTGCTTCTGCTCTTACTCCTCAGCTGCCCATACTCTCGAGACCCACCAGAAGAATCCTTTCAAAGTAGGAGTCAGGCTGTGATTGCCCTGCTCAAAATTCTGCCCTCTCCCTCAGGAACAGTCACTGTCCATGAAGTGAGCTGCAGTGGCCTATGGGGTGTGACAGGCACACCTTTCTGACCGCTTCCCCTGCTCCCTCGCTCGCTGGACCCCAGTGTGTTGGCCCAGGTTGACTAGAGAAACAAATCCAAAGACACTCGCGTATGTGTACGAGAGAGCTTTCTATCAAGAGGTAATTATATGTCAAGCAAACATCCCTGCCCAGAACAATCCCATAAGTCCTAGTCCATAAGTCCATACTATGGACTAGTCCATAAGTCCATAGTCCATACTGGTCCATAAGTCCATACTATGGACTAGTCCATAAGTCCATAGTCCACACTGATCCATAAGTCCATAGTCCACACTGATCCATAAGTCCATACTATGGACTAGTCCATAAGTCCATAGTCCATACTAGTCCATAAGTCCTTCAGACTCACACAGCCACAGCCAATGATACAGAATGCAGCAAGAGCACAGGCCGGTGGGTGCAGAGTTATGTGGATCCAATGACAGTGTAAGCATCAGAAAGCTCTGGCAGGTCTGATCCGCGTGGCTCACCAACAGGAAGGTGAAGGCAGAAAGGCAGAGGGAGGTTCCCAGGACCCTCCTTATGAGGAGGTCACACCCACAGGGAGGTGCCACCAGGCTGTGGTTCCAACTGATGGACAGGCTAAATTCTGTAACTGTCACACCCAGCTTGTACTGGTCTCCTGATGCCCCTTAGTGGCTCAGGCACGCTCCCACCCTACGGTCTGTAGCTCAGTGGCTTTGCTTGTCTGGAGAACCCAGTCCAACTCAGATGGAGAGGAAGCCACTTGGCAATTTTAAATGGCATGGACAGAGGCAGCCCTTTCCAAGAAGGTACCAACAGACTAAAGTCCTGAAGAAGGAAGATTAAAAGCCAGGCAGCTATTTGGGGTCAGAGGGTTCCAGGTAGAGAAAATGCTGAGTAGAAATACCCGATGGTCCCTAAGGTTAGCAGGCCATGTTTTGGGCTGTTGGCTTAAGTCCAGAGACCGAGAGACTGAGGAGTCAGGTGCAGGATCCAGACCGGAAAGCAGCAAAGAAGCTCTCCACAGCATCTGCTACGTATGAAGCAGGCCACCCCCGGAGAAAGCATCACCAGGACGGAGACTCCAGTGAGGGATTGTATCCCCCCCTGATCTTCTCACAAGTGGCAGGCTGCTCACAGCAGATCCCATCATGGATTAGCTTATGTTGTGTTAGGTCACAGCATCGGAGAGGCCTTAACTGCCAACCTACTGAGAATCCTGGACCAGCCAAGCTGACACCAAACCAAACTCTCACGCCCTCTCTCCGCTCTTCTTTCTTGTCCTCAGTAGCACTGGCCAGTCTCTAACATGCAAGGGGAATTCAAAACATTCATGGAAAATGGAATTTAACCCACACATTTTTGTGAAGTGCCCTTGTATGCAAGATAACATGTTTTTGTTTTTATGTTACCATCTATGTCCCTCAACTTGAATTCATACTCACTGAGAACAGGATTTTTGGTCTTTCTTGCACACTTATATGTCCCCAGCAATGAGACCTGGTAAAATACAAGGAAACGGCAACGAGTTTGTGAAGAAAACAGAATCGAAAGGTAATGGTGTTTTTCTATGACCTTTTTGAGCAGTGGTTCTCCACCTTCCTAATGCCTCGACCCCTTCATACAGTTCCTCGTGCTGTGGTGACCCCCAACCATAAAATTGTTTTCATCGCTACTTCATCACTGTCATTTTGCTACTGTGATGAATTGGGTGACCCCTGTGAAAGGGTCATTTGACCCCCAAAGCAGTCGCGACCCCAGGTGGAGACCCGCTGGTTTTGAAGGGTCCACATACTAGTTGTTAGATAAAGATCCCAGCGCCACGTCTCACTCGCTGCTGGAAGTGTGGCCACTGGTCTCTCAAAGACAAGCCATGGCCCTCATGGTAGTCTGGTCTCAGTGGAACTTATAGACCAGGAAGAAAGGCCTGGATTTCTGAAAATAATCCATGACAATGTTATGGATCACAACAGAATTGTGCCTGATAAAGGGCTGATAAACCTGGCTTGCTCTGTTGGTTGTAATTAAAAATGATAATAATAAACACTGTCATCGAGTCATTTCTGACTCGGAATGACCCTATAGGACAGGGTAGAACTGCCCTCTCGGTTTCTGAGACTCTTAACTTTTTAAGGCAGTCGACAGCCTCATTTTTCTCCCAAGGAGCAGCTCATGGTATAGAACTGTTGACCTTGTGATTAGCAGCCCGATGTATAACCATGATGCCACCAGGGCCCCTTTAGGCCATATTTGGTGCAACAAAAAACGCGACAGTGGATGCATACCTACAGTCATGAAGATGACACAGGACCGGGACAACTTTTGTTCTGTCATATTGAAGGGGCTTGAAGAAAGTTTTAGGGAAAATTCCATGATCTTTTCATTCCATTAAAAAATAATAATTAAACCATTTTATTGGGGGCTTGTACAACTCTTTTTTTAAAAATTATTTTATTGGGGGCTCGTACAATTCTTATCACAATCCATACATACATCCATTGTGTCAAGCACATCTGTACATTTGTTGCCCTCATCATTCTCAAAACATTTGCCTTCCACTTTTTATTTATTTATTTATTTTTTTGCCTTCCACTTTTTATTTATTTATTTATTTATTTGCCTTCCACTTTAGCCCTTAATATTCAGTCCATTTTTTCCCTACAAACTTTTGAAAGCCCCCTTGTCCACAGGGCACCTTGAGTCAGCGCTGCCAGTAACAACAAATAAATACCAGTTAAGCATTGTGGAGTGGTATATCCATTGCTTACCGCTGCTGTAACCACTGATCACAAACGTAAGTGACTGCAAATGACATACATTTAGAATCTTCACTTTCTGGAGTGGGGCGTGGGCAGGATGGTGCTCTTTCTGGAGACCTGGGGGCGAATCTGCTGCCTTGCCTTTTCCAGCTTCCAGAGGCTTGCTGCATTCCTTGGCTCACGGCCTCGTCCATCTTCAAAGCCAGCAATAGATGGCATCACTCTCCATCTGGTACATCCCCTCTGTGGCTCAGCCTCCCTCTTTCACCGAAAGGTCCTTATGGTGGCCCCGCATAATACAGAGAGGTCTCTTCATCTCATGATCTTTAATACAGGTTTAAAACGTTTCATTGTGCTTTGGATGGAAGTTCACACAGCACGTCCATTTCCCGCTCAACCATTTCTGCATTCTGTGTTTATACGACAATTTCCATTTTACTTCCTTTCAGGTTTGTTTTTCTTCAGCTTCCCAGCTTTACAGAAGCCTTGGAGGAGGTGGTGGGGCAGCACCCGCAAGTCTGAATGGGGGGGTGGGGGGGTCAATCCTTTGGGGTTTCAGGTGAGTGGTTCCTGACCACCTTGCGGTGAAAGGCACAGCTCACAACAATGTAGCTTCCAGTCCAGCATGGGCAACGCAGACTCACGGGAGACACTTGATTTGGATATGTCTCTGACGGCTGCGGCCTCCACTTTGTTTTGAAGTACGAACTTCTCCAGGGCCTTGTCTTTGGCCGCACACTGCGGGCGAAGTTCGTGTGGCAAATACACTGTGTGTGGTCTCACCGCTCCTCTATTGTCTCCAGGTGGGTCGGCCAAATGCAGATACGCCCACCTATGAGTACCCACCCGGCGTAAAGACTGTTACCCATGCTGCACATGCTTCAAGACAAAATGTCATTTATTTGTCGTTAGAAATAACTATTACAAATATAGAATGACACATTGTTTTGTGTTGAATCACTGTGCTTTCATGATGTCCAATCGTAACAATGAAAATACATCCTGCATATCAGATATTTACATGACAATCTATAACAGTAGCAAAATTACAGTGATGAAGTAGCAATGAAAATTATTTTATGGTTGGGGGTCACCACACATGAGAAGCTGTATTAAAGGATCGCGGCCTTAGGAAGGTTGAGAATCACTGCCCTAAAGGGCAAATTTCTCCACTATCTGCCAGCGGGCTGGGCATTGAACTGCTAACCAAAAGGTAAGGGTGGCGATTCAACCCCACCAGCTGCTCCTGAGGAGGTTGTCCACGCCCATCGAGATCGGCAGTCTCTGAAACTCCGTCTGGGGTCACTGCGGGTCAGAATCAACCCGATGGCCGCTTTGCTTTCATCTCTTCCCTTAGGTGTTAGTGCAAAGATATTGGTGGTTTAATTGCATGGCTGGGCAACTGGCACAGAGAAATGTCGATGTGCTCTTCCCAAGCTGTGTACTGGACGTGCCTGGATGCATTATTACCCTGTGGAGCTCAGCTGACTCTGGGGGAGGGGCCCCGCTGGTACCGTGGTAAAGCACGCTGGTGCCCATCACAATGTTGGCAGTACACCCTCGCTGGATGTGGCGGTCTCCTTCCATAAAAGTTCTGGTTATTTGCTGCTCTCGAGTCCGTGCCAGCTCACAGCCACCGCACGTGCAGCAGAATGGCACACCGCCCAACCCTGCACCATCTCGCCATCATTGTTAGGCTTAACCCCATTGTTGTGGCCACCATGTCAATGGAAAGATGGAAGCCTTGGACACCCTATGGGGGCAGTTCTACTCTGTCCGCCCCGAGCAGCTGCTCTGGCAGCTCTGAGTCAGAATGGACTCAGTAGCACTGAGGGGTTACGGGGAGAGGGCTGCAGATCGATCCCATTGTCCTCACGCCTCATCTGTGTGTTCTGTCATCAATGAATGCCTGCTGATGGCCTCATGAGCAGTGGCTGGTCTGCACTCTGTTCCAGATAGGTCTTTTCATGAAGAGATTGGCTGCATGGAAGAGACTAAGATACCCGACTTTCAGGGAGAATGGGGAAAGAAGGCCCCACCTGTCAGTGGCCAACAGACCCAACCGTTCTCTCTCAGGAGGGTTTTCGGTGAGACACTCCCCCAGGGAGTAGAACACTAGTCAGCCTTGGGCAGCTTCAGGAGAGTGAGGAACTGCCCAAGGCGGAAGCCTAGGTAGCCCCAGACCAGAGCACACCAGATCCGGGTTCCTTCGTGACCCGGCACTGCCGCACCAGAAGTAGCACCAGTGGGTGGCTGTAACAAGCCGACATTCGTTCTCTGGCAGCTCAGGAGGCTGAAGTTGGAATTCAGATGTCCGCTCCAGGAGTGGGCTTTCTCTGCCCGCTCTGGAGAATGGCCCTGTCTCCTTTCAGCAGCTGCAGGCCTGCCATCGCATGGAGATCCTCAGGGAATGTGCCTTGACATCAGTCTTCCCCTGGTTCTAGGACTTTCTCAGGGCAGGAACCCCAGGCCCCAAGGACACCTCCACTCCCTCTCTCTTCTTTCTTGGTGCTACAGGCCTTCAGCTCTGCTTGCTTCTCGCTCTTTCTCTCAAGACCAAAGGTCTAGTAGGCCACACATCCCAGGGGAGCGCTCCTTATATCTGATCTGGGCTGTGACGTTGCATCCTCCACTCTTAAACCTTTTACAAGGGATGGATTTATCACGTCAGATGGTATCGTGGGGGATATGACCTAATTGCCACACCACATTACATGACTGCCAAAGGAGAGAAGTGTGGTCATGTTGGGGCATGTTTGGGGAGGGGCACACACAATTCAAACTGTGACACAGGGTTTGCCTTTTGGAATTCAAATCCACTCACCAGCCCGAGGACTGTGGGAGTTAGATTCTATGCCAAGTTGAACTTGTGTGAACGTGTAGCAGTGGAGCGCAGTCTGTCAATCAGATCAGTCAGGTGACAGCCTGGTGATGTCTCCTGGGACGTGTGGCCTTTACTTTAGAGAGACACTGGGGACCTTCACCTTCTTCCTCGCTGGAACATTCCTGGGAATCCATGTCTGCTTCCAGGGGTGCTCCCACGTGGGCCGCCCAACCCTGAGAGCTGTCAGCACCCTGCCATGTTTGTTTCCATGGATTGACCTGGGACCCAGGTGACTCTGCACTCACTGGCCTGCCATGCCCCTGCTGTACACCTTTGCATATCATCGGCCAGCAGCTATGTGAGCCTGAAGAGCTAGCATCCGACCTATGGACTTCAGTTGGACTGGGCTAGGAGGCTTTCTTGGGCCTAAACAACTTCTTGAGGTAACATTCACCTTAGAGCTATACGAGTGTCACTGATTTTGTTTCTCGAGACCGCACAGCCGAACGCGATGATGTTGGGTGAGTTCCTTAGTTACATGTTGCACATAGGGAGGCAAGAATAGAGCCTGCGTGATAGGCCAGGCTGAATGAGATCATTTATATAAAATATTTAGAAGAGCCCAGGCCATGTGGTGAACGTTCAGTGGTTACTATTGTTTTATTATTTTAGACTGAAAGGGAAAACAACAACCACAATAATAACTTGGATTCTCTGCTAAGCCTGCCAGTGCTGCTGCTGCTAGGATGGATTCCTGGGTCTCTTTTCTTCTCCAGAAAGCCTCCCAACAGCCCCGGGGCCCCTTCCCCTGGAATTCTGAAAAAAGAAGAAAAGCCCTGGAATTGAAAGGGAACATTTCCCACACAGAGAATAGAGAACAAGAGAGGACAAGTGGAGAGTGAAAATCCGTGCTTTGAAAAGGCAGATGAAAGCAGAAGGGGATCAAATCATAAGTGATTACTAAATGAAATGAGCACAAGGTGGGTGTTGCCATCACCCTTTGAAGTTGGCTTCAAGGATGGCGAGTAACCGTGGTCTTCTGCATATCCTCTAGTCTTTCTGTCAATGATCAGGAACGCTGGGCTTAATGAGCTGTGGCTCTGATGAGCTGTGGCACGTTTGATTCTTGTGTACTTGATCATCACATCTCACGATATTAAAACCCCCTGAAGCTCGAGAGATACTTAGGACTAATAAATCAAGATTGTAATATATTCTGGCTATATGATTGTAGTAGTTAAATGACTTTATGTCAACTGGACACTCCTGGCCAGGGGTGGAGTCAAACCTGTCAATCAAGTGGTAGCTTGATGATACCTCCTTGGGGGTGTGGCCCTTAGTATGAGAGTGAGGGGCTCCGAGAACTACCTCCTTCACTGCCACTTTGCCTTCTTGCCTGCTGAGATTCTGTTTGCCTCCAGCAGCAGCCTCATGTGGGCCACCTGACCCTGAAAACTGTAGGCACCCTGCCATGTGTCCACCAGCTTAGAATCCATGGGCCTCTGCACCCAGCAGCCTGTGATATTCCTGCATCCTGAATCACATTTCTGTGTTATCGGGCTGCAGCTACATGAATCTGAAGAGAGCCCCCTCTAGCACCAGACTTTAAAGTTGAGGGCTGGGGTGACTTCTTGATATCAAATTACTTCTTGATAGAAAGCTCTTTCTTATACATAGATGAGTGTCACTGGATTTGTTTCTCTAGACAACCTGGCCTAACACACTAGTCAACCACAGAATACTTTAAGGCTTATCTTGAATCTGTGTCAACACCCTTCTCAACGCGGTTTTGGGGAGCTACTACCCAAGGAGAGCAGGCACAGAACTTTAAACCCATTTTCAGGAAGACGAAGTTCACTAGAGCTTACTCAAGCAAGCCGGAGGGAGCTGAGGCAGACGGTTAATCCATGCCAAGGTCTTTCTCCTAGACACACAACTTGGATACATTTCTTAGCTCCTTTGCAGTCAGTGCAGGGGAAAGATGCAACGGTCTGGTCATGTAAAAGTTTAGCCACGGAAACCCTCTCTAGGGTCGCTACAAGTCAGAATCTACTTGATGGCTGTGGGTTGGTTGTATTTTTTCTGTGCTTTTTATTTATTCTTTTCCTTTTTTGAGGCTAATTGAGGTCACACAAATGAACTCTGGCCAGGGGAACCTTCCTCTCTCTCTCCCTATTAACTGAATGGAGAAGACACGGAAGAGGACAGTCTCCAGAGAGATGGGACTTGGGTTTCTGAGTGGCCCCCCCACCCCACACTCCACCCCATGGGCTGCTTTGGATGAGGGTTTGAAAAGGGCATCTATCCTGAGCCCTTTGGGACGTGGACAATGTTTCTCAGCAGTTGACTTTAGGTGGGCGACTCTACGTGGCTGCCCTGCTTTGCATTATCTTCTGGTGCTATTCCCAGAGGTCAGACTGGACTGGGAGAAGCTCCTCCCACATTTCTTACATGCCAATTTTAAGGACCTAACGAATGTGCATTAAACTAGACTTTTCTCCACCCACTCCCCTCTTTCCCCCCCCTCCCACAATGCCTTCCTATTTGGGAGAATTTCCTAATTGGGTGACTTTGGTGCGATCACAGGGGCTTAAGATTCAGCTCTTTATTTGTTCTCTCACCTGTAAACTAGAGTCCGCGCACCTGGCTCACCAATACTAAAGCCACACCCACTGCCGTTGAGTCAACGCAGACGCATGGCAACCTTATTCAGGGTTTCCAACAATGCGATCTTTCTGAGGGTAGACTGCTTCTTCTTTCCCCCCACAGAACCACGAGTGGGTTTGAACCACTGGCTTTGTGGTCAGCAGCCCAACACCTAACCCACGGCACTGCTAGAACTTCTTAGGCACGTGGCCTAGACGCTCCTAAATGCATGTTGTATCTGGGACATGAAAACTTGAGTCAATGAAGCAAGGACACGTATGGAATCAAACCTCTGAAGCCACAGACTGGGAGCCATTTGCCTCAGTTTCATACCTTCTTCCGAGCCTGGGATCCTCGGAGCTGCTAAATACCCCAACCAATGAACTCCTTTTTTGATTAGACCAGCGATTCTCAACCCGTGAGTCACGACCCCTTTGGGGGTCAAAAGACCCTTTCACAGGGGTCACCTAAAATCATCGGAAAGCACATAAATAGTTCACAATATATAATTACATATTGTTTTGTGATTAGTCACTATGCTTTACTTATGTCTAATTATGTTCAATTAATAACAATGACAATACATTCTGCATATCATATATTTACATGACAATTCATAACAGTAGCAAAATTAGTGATGAAGTAGCAACGAAAATAATTTTATGGTTGGGGGTCACCACCACGAGGAACTGTATGAAAGGGTGGTGGCATGAGGAAGGTTGAGAACCACTGAGTTAGATCCATTTGTGTGCTTGAGCCATGTATTCATGTATGGCTGTATACACACATACATATTCTACCAGCAACTAAGGCAATTTCCCTAAAATACAAATTTATGATCTATTCCAGTTTTAGAAGGGTCAACGCTTCTTCATTCCCTTCAGGACATAAATCCATATTTTCAAAGTGAACCCAAGTATCATGTTTAATTTTTCTGTCTCTCACTCCTCACTTCTACTTGTCTACCTTATGTTATTTTCTCTCTTGCTTGGCCTCTTGGAAAGTTCCCAGGTGGCCTGTTTCAGCTCAAGGATTCTATTATCCATGAAATAGATTTTTTTCTCTCCCCCAGCAAAAACTAATCTCTGCCATCGGGTTGATTCTGAAGCATAGGGGCTTTATAGGACAGGGTAGAGCTGCCTCTGTGGGTTTATGAGACTGTACTATTTTTTTTTTTGAGACTGCAAATTTCTACAGGAGCAAAAAGCCTCATCTTTCTCCTATAGAGCAGCTGGTGGTTTCACACTGCTGACTTTGTGATTAGCAGCCCGACTCGAAATCCACTATGCTACCAGCCCTCTGCGTTTGTACAATAACTCTTATTCTATATACTGTACTGCAGTTTTCACCTTTTTGTCCTTCTTGAGGACAGTGGCTGCCTAATCACCTATATATCACAACACCAAGGCTACTTCTTGGCACGTTAGGTAGGTGCTCACTGGGTGTTTCTTGACTGGCTGCATGACTGGATGGCATCTGTCAGGCTCTGGTGGGCTGAAGAATCTTTCAGAAGCTTCTGAAGTGTTGCAAGGTAGATTTGAACTACCAACCTTACAGTTAGCAGCTGAATGCTTAATCATCTATACCATGCCACGACAACAAGGAAGGGAGATTTTAGCCTTGAAGTCTGTGCACTCTTCCAGCCCTGAGCCACCCAAAGGTGCTTTAGAAAACAATGAGACACAGCCACCTTGAAGTAAAGTTTAATGCTTTAAATTTTAACTAGTGCACACAAAACACGTTTTACCAGTAGAAGGGAAATGTGCATGTGGTGTTGAAGAAAATAGGTACCACAAAACAAGACCATGTTAAGCTTAAAAGTAGAAGTAAACATTTAAGTCAAAACCAAATAAACAACATGCTAAGGGATATGATTTTTTTTAATAAATGTAGTTCTTACATCCAGCCTTGAGACATTTGAGGTTTATTTTGCCACTTAGAAAAAAATGCAGAATGCCCTTCATTTTTAAATGCATTAAAAAATGTTTGCACGTTGTTTTTCCTGCTGGCAACTGCAGTGTCATCAAGTATATAAAAGAAAACCAGGTGGGCTCCAATCTGCAGGTCACAGAGTGCCCCACCTGGTCTCCTGGTAAGTCCAGAGCTCAACTCAAGGACAAAACATAGGCCACTACAGACGGCCTTCCTAAGGTCAGCTCCGCGGGGCCTTAGAGTGAGTGCGGCAGAAAACCACTGAAGCGTAAGAGAAAACGAGAAGCAAAGCCTTTAGCACCTTATGTTTTCTAAGCACAGGAACTATTGGAAGGGAGAAATGGGTGAGACCCAGGGTGAGCTTTTCAGTAAGTCTCCAGTACAACTGCTCCAAGGGGCAGATGGCGCTATTGGTCGCGGTAAGGAAAAAAGACCGGACCTTCAGAATTCGCTCCAGGTTTGGCAGAGCCTTTCAAAAGATAAAGATTGGAGACTGAGTCAGACAATCCTTTCTGAGAAAGGATGAGATCATTAAGCAACACCATGACGGGGCAGGCTTCAAGGAGAAGTGCGGGGCTGGGGAAGGGAGGAGCTCTGCTTACTGCCTACCTAGCCACCTCCAAATGAGTTCTGAGGAAACAAAGCACTCAGCATGCTATGCTGGGCGCAGACTGCACTTCCCAGGTGGGACTCCCCACACCGCAGTGCGTCCTCCCCAGGCACTAGTGCCCAGCTTTGCAGAGCTGGGAGGATGCTGGAGGTCAGCAGATCACAAGGAGGCTGAGGAAAGCTCCCCGGTCATGATGGGTCAGAATGCTAACGGCACAAAAGGCATTTCTTTGCCAGTTAAGAGATGTGGCTCAGGAAGCCCAAGTCCAGCGCTCTCTTTTTTCACCCTGAACTTCACTGAGAAGAGGATCCCCTTGTGCCAGCTCATTAGACTGTCAGCTTGTCTGCTGCTGCTCATTGCGATACGAATTCAAGCCTGCCGGCCTCACAAACAAATATCAAAATCTCATCTAAAGCTTATCAATGGCCTGAGAAATGCAAAGACATCCACTAAATATTTGTGCAAATGGTTATTTCTCTTTTGAGAGCAGGTTACATTGCAAAAAGGAATCAAACCCTTGGGGGAGGGGGTGGGGAGGATTCTTTAGAAGGGGTTGGTTTCTATGTTCATTAAACAAACAAGGGGAGGCCTTGTCTGCAGTTTGCATTTAGCTCTAAAATGTGCTTCAGATTTTGAACTTCTACATAAATACTGGCAATTGGCATGAGGAGATGTGACTGGGTGCACATGTGGCCTCTGAGGACTCCCTATGCCAAGTTCCCAGTACACATTGGCCAGATGTCGCTGCACATTTCAAACACAATGATGCCACCTCTCCATCACTGATTTGGAATGCCAATCCCCTTGGTTAGTCTCCCAACCTTCAACCCTGTAAGAAGTTGCACCAAAATGTTAAACATCATTGGATTTGATGCTGACAAGCCAGGGACTAACAACTTCCTAAGGGCTGAATGAATCATTCAAAAAGAAGTGCTTAAGAAACCTTTGTACATGTATAATGTAAGTAATATAATTAGTTGCGAGTCGTGCAGTAAAAAAAAGTCTCTTTTGAACTTGAAAAGGGTGCACACATAGCTTCTGTCTCCGGGGCATGACTTCATAGCATTCATATCACATAGACTTGGGCTAGCGCCGCACCCTGGACAGTCCTAGGAACGCGCCACCTCTGTAATGCCCTCCATGCCAGGGACCGGTCACCACAGTGCTGGGGTTGCCCAGGTCAGCTCCGCTCTAGTTGGTGGGCGTCGAGGCCTCCGCCTTCCCCAGGGCTTTGTGGCTGAACAGCAGCTTTCGGAGGATGTTTGCATAGAACGGTCCATACACTTGCTTGTTGAGGTTCACAATGCTGGCGTACTGAGAGCCCAGCACCTCCAGCTCCTGCTGGATGACTGCCAGGCCCCCGGGAACTGGAGGCGGGCTTTTGGCAGGGCTTGGGAGAGAAAGGAGGCTCTTCAGGTATAGCTGGATTCGTTTATCTGAAGGAAAAGAGAGAGATGTCTTTATGCGTCCCCTGATTGGAGTGCAGACTCTTTCAAGATGAGAAGTCCTTGAGGTAGGCTGACTGCCTACCTCAAGAGGTACACTGTGCCCACCTCTTGCCTGCTCCTTGTACCCACACCCTTCACGAGGTGGCTACGTAGTAGCTCTTGCCACCAAGAGAGGGCGTCTGCTTCCCTGGCCTCATGACTTGCTTTGGCCAAGAGACTCTCTGGGAAGGGTTGCCGGGTCTGTTCTAAGTCTAGGTCTCAAGAGGCTCCTCTCTCTCTCCCTGTCGACACCCCGTGAACACGTCTGGGCCTGCTAGAGGATGAGAGGCCACGGGGAGGGGAGCCCAGATGCTCCCGTCAAGGCCATGCTCCCCCACTTTGTGCCAACCAGCTCCCCCACGAGGGACCCAGGTCAAGATCAGCAGAGCTACCAATCCAAACTTCAGCTGACCACAGATACCACAGTGAGCCCAGAAGGAACCAAAGAACAGCCACAACCTATGCCCATTGATTTGAGAACAAAGATGGATTATTTAAGTTTGAAAAAAAGAAATTGTGGTGAGAGTACACAGAACAAAGCAATCGCCAGCCCAACGCCCATGTTCTCAATGCAATGATGCTGAGCACGTTGGCTGGGTTGCGTCCCCATGGTCCTCCCTGCCCTGGGCCGTGAGTCAGCCTGGGCTTTTTCTCCATTTGCTTTGCTTCATGTAAGTGGGAGTATGCAGACTGGTCCCTCTGCAACTGGCTGACTTCACCCACGGGAGCCCGTGGCACCCAGCAAAAGTTCTTAGCTCTTCCCAGCGGTCTGCAGACACCGCATTCCGCTGGCCCGTTCCCCCGTGCAGGGGCCTCCAGGGGTCTCCTCCTCTGGCTCCTGTGAAGAGCGCTGCAGTGAACACGGGGCCTGGGCCTCTGTTGGCCTTGGTTGGTCGTGAGGACATGCCTGCTGCTTTCCACAGTGGATGCACCGTTGGCAGCTATTTTAAAAGGTCACCAGTCACAGGTGACTGACAGGGACATGGAGGGCACTCCAGGGTGGGGTGGAGTCGAGTCCTTCACAGAAGTCAGCAGGCCAGGCCCACAACTACGATGGCCACCACAGCTGAGTTCTCAGAGGGCACCTCATGTATTAGAAAATACCAGGAACTGCTTCAGTTCACGTGAAAATCCACATTTCTGGTTCCTCTGAGAAAGCTCAAGATCCGGTTCACTTACGCCGTAGCCATCGCCGTGGGGTCCATTCCGACTCACAGCGACCCTGTCAGACAGGGGACTCTCCCACAGGCGTTCCAAGGCTGGGACTCTTTCTAGGAGTAGACTGCCTCATCTTTCTCCTAAGGAGCAGCTGGTGGATTCGAACCGCCGACCTTGTGGTTAGCAGCTGAGCACTTAATCACTGTGCCACCAGGGCTCCTTGGGGCAGTCCTGTTGTTGTTGTTAGGCACTGTCGAGTCAGCTCTGACTCCGAGTGACCCTATGTCCAACAGAAGGGCACACTGCCCGGTCACGCGGCACCCTCGTGGGCAGCCTCAGTGTCCACATTGTCACAGGGCAAGGGTGCCCACATATCAAGTTCCTCCAGGACTGTCCCAGGTCATGTCTTGTCATCCTGGCATATCTCAAAAGACCACCCTCACAGGTCCCAGCCAGCACCCCAGTTTTCCACCTTTTCCCCAGCAGGTTGCACTGCTTTTAAAAGGGTCCGACTTGGAAACGACTGCACAAAAACATGTGGGGGCGCCAATAAATCAGCAGCAGGAGGGTTGGAGGAATTGCGCTGGCCACGGAAACAGAAGCCTCTGAGCCAACAGAAAGTCTCCTAAGGAGAATGCACTCCATGTGGACGCTCACAGCCACAGCATGAATGACACTCTGACCTCAAATCACTTCTCCCCAGGTTCCTACCAGACCTGCTGCAGAACGCACAGTTCCCAAATGGAGACATGCATGCCGTGCCTCTGGCTCAGAGCTGTGTCCTCCTGTTAGAGCCTCTCCCCCTTCCATTGCACAATGGCCAGAGTCCAGAGATGGCAGCAGGCACATTGCCGAGAGCCCTTTACTGTCACAGCCAAAGTCACTTCAATGCCAGGCCCTGCAGGGTGGCCTCCTTTTTGTGGCAGTCCCTAATATGGCACCACACTGCCACCCATCCAGTTGTCGCTGCAGAAGGCCTCTCCCCCCACTCTCCTGGGCACAGGGCTCTTTGGAGGCGAGGGCCATTCCTCGTGTTCATTCCTGGTCGGGCAGGTAGCAGGTCTGCCGCATAGGCTTACAGAACTTAAAAAGCAACTATACGAAGAAGAACCAAACCAGTCGGAGATAAATGCTGAATGTGTCCATAGAGGCGGGGCAGGGAGCCTGGGGCCTGGGGTAGGCAGTCAAAGGCACTCTAAGCCCTACCCCTACCTCTTGTAATTAAAAAAAATTTATTTTGAGCTAGGAAAAAATTCTCAGGTATTATTTGTACAACTGAGAATTAATTTTTCAAAGAGCAGATGGCTATCGGCATGTGACAAATCTACACAGCAGGTGATCTGTAATTCATTTTTATCTGGGTTTCCTCTTCATTTGAAAAAAAAAGGTTGGGAAGAAAACTCCCATTCTAATGATCTCTTTACAGGCTAGAAACGGGCAGAACTGTAGCCACACTGGTCAAAGAAGAACACTTCATCGAAGGACAAAAGCAGGTGGACTAGACTGGGCATCCTGAACGCAGGAGGAAGCCCGCCGCTCACCCTGCGTCTTCCTGAGCCCTTCAGGGACTTGGCTGCTGCTGCTCAGGCCTCCGCAGGCCAACACATAAGAGATAACTGTTCTTGTCTCTGAATTGTACCGTGACAGTCCTGTGCTATCCATTTTACCACAGCCCACTTTTAAAACTTAAGGATCAGGAGTTGACCCTGGAGCATATGTTCCGGGCACCTGCTTGCCTGACTCTCGTGGGCCACAGGTAGAGTCCAAACCCCTTCCTGCGAGGCTGTGTGAAGAAAAGCTCTGGGGCCTGTTGTCAGGCTGACTCCCTGGGGGATGAGTCCCCTCTGGGGCCAAGACTACAGTGGCAGAAGCACTTGTTCCCTTAGGAGCCGCCAAATGGAGTCTGAGTCTAAGGTGTGCCTTGGCTTTCACAATCATTGGAGTGGCTCACTTGAGGTTGCTATGACAACAACACTTGAATGAGGTTTTAAAAAATGCCTCCAATCTGCAAAGGGCAGAAAAGTTGGCCTCGGGAGAACTGGCACACAGAAACTACTTTACTGGGCTGGAAGAGGCTACCTTGGGGTGGGCACCTCCTGACTCCGCTTCTGACACTGCAAATACCTCCCTTATCTAAACTAAAGCCAGAACACAGATACACGCTGCCTCTCTGCCTGCCCTGCCAGTGGGCAGCCAGGCTCCAGCTCCCACGTCAATGCCAATCAGAGAATATGAGCTCTGGAGCCAGACAGACTGAGTAAAAATCCCAGCTCTGTCGCCAGTTGGTTATGCGATCTTGGGCAAGAATTACTTAACCTCTCTAACTCTTAGATGCCTCTCCTGTACAATGGAGATTCATGCATCCTACAAATATGTCTTAAAGGCCAGCGACAGGCCCAGAATCACATAGAAATCTGTTGCTTTAGGAGCCATCCATTAGACTCCCTCTGCCCAAAGAAGGAAACATTACCTGCTTCTTGCACGTACGCGCGCGCGCACACACACACACACACACACACCACACCACCCCACCCCACATGCTAAGCTTGAGCCCACTGGGGCAGCCAGTGTGTCAAAGGTCATATCATCAAAGGTCTCCCCCTTTTCTCTAGCTCTCTACCAAGCATGATGTCTTTCTCCAGGGACTGGCCTCTCCCGGGAACGTGTCTGAAGTATGTGAGATGAAGCCTCAGTATCCTCGCTTCTAAGGAGCGTGCTGGTGGTGCTTCCTCTACGACAGATTTGTTTGTGCGTCTGACAGTCCGTAGTACTTCCGACGTTCTTCACCGAGATTGAGGTCAAAGGCATCAATTCCTCTGCAGCCTACCTTACTCACTGTCCAGCGTTCACATGTACACGAGGTGGTTGAAAAGACGCTGGCTGGGGTCAGACATACCCTAGTCCTCAGAGTGACATTTTAGCTCTTTCATACTTTGCATAGGTCTTGGCACCAGATTTGCCAAAGGTGTTGTTTGATTTCCTGAGTGCTGCTTCCATGGGTATTGGCTGATTGTGGATCCAAGTGAAGTGAAATCCTCGCCAACTTCAACCTCTCCCTGTTTATCATGGTGTTGTCTACCTGTCCCATTGTGAAGGTATTTGTTTTCTTTACAATAAGGTGTCATCCATATTACAAAGTGTTTTCTCTGATCATCGGTAAGCCCCTCAAGTCCTCTTGACTCTCAGCTAGCAAGGCAGGCTGTGCCGTCGGCCTCTCACAGGTGTTAACAATTGCCTTCCTCCATTCCTGACGCCATGTTCTTCTTCATATCTTCCAGCTTCTTGGACGGTTTGTTCAGCATCCAGATTCAATAAGTATCATGAAAGGATACAACCCTGATGCGCAGCTTTACTGACTTTAAATCACACACGATCCCTTATTCTGTTTGAGCCACTGCCTCTTGGTCTGTTTACAGGTTCCTCATGAGCACAATTGAGTGTTCTGGAATCTCCATTTGTGGCAAGTAGATTCTACATCATCTTGAATTTGTATGAAAGGGTAGGGGAGGAATCTCACCTGTCAGTTAGGTCTCAGCCTGATGATGCCAACTGGGGTGTGTGGCCTTTTTATAAGGGAGACCCTGGGTACCTCTCCCTCTTTCTCTGCACTACTGCAACAACTCTTTCCCCTTCACCTGTGGTAACCATTGGTCAGGTGTGTTTTTTCCCCCCTAGTTTTCTTGATATAGTATTTACATATCATATACTTCCATTGGTTAAGTCGATTTTAAAATGAGTTGTATAATCACAATCAGTTCTAGTGCTCCCCCACCTTTATTGTTTGCTCCCCAAATCCCCTCACCCTTCTTGTCTCCCCCTCCCCAAACATCCCCTGTAAACCCTGCATCCATTATTATCTCTATGCACATACTCCTTCCGTGGTTCACAAGCTGGGAAGCCCAACAAAAACAATAAAAAACAAAAACAAGATACAGTGGTATGGATAAAATAATAATAATATAAAGATAAAAATCCAAATAATGATTAAGAAAGAAAAGACCACCATCGATGTTTAAAAAGCCAGGGAAGACATTTTTGTCATGGAACAAGCAAGAAACACAGGTTGGGTCAAGAGGGAGGTCCACCGACCAAGTAAATGCTTACTTCTTGATACAGAGTTCTTTCTTGTACATAATAGAGGCGCGTCACTGAATCTGTGTGTTAGGCAACCCGGCCTAACATGCCAGTCTTTGCAACATTGGCCACAGTTCATTACGACCTACACAACTGAATGCTTCTGCATAGTAAATGAGCACCCTGCTGCTATTTGAAAGACTGGAGGCAGAGCTTCCAGCATTACAGCAACATGCAGCCCACACAGTGTGACAAACTGTGGAGTGGTGGCATAGGGATGTCGCAGCAAACAAGCATGTGCCCTCCTAATGAAGCCTGCACATAAGCTGGATAGGACAGTAGCTGCCAGATTGCTATATAATCTGCCCCTCTTCCTCCTAGGGGTACAAGCTCCTTGGTCTTACCCAGGCCTGCAGGTGGTTGACTGGAGGCAATGTGCTGTGAGGACGATGCGCATCAGCACAAGCCATGCAGCTCAGGGCTCAGTGACTGGTGGCTATGGGGATGGCATGTTTGTTCCTGTCATCAGCTGCCACCACCATGCTGCAAGTGGCACCACTCCCTTTGGGGAGCAGGGTGCAGTCTTGAAATCAAGTAGCCTGAGCCACCTAGGTCCAAGCCCTCAGGGAGAAGGATGAGAGAGACTATTCAAGAGCCCCCAATAAAGTATAGAGTGATTTGCATTTGCAGGGTAGTCAATGTTGTACTTTGAAAACTTCTGTATAAATCTTGGAATATTAACATACAGGTAGTCCCCAATTTACAAGGCATTCAAGTTATGGCTTGAACCAAACGTATGATTGTTCTTTTGTTTTTTGTACAGCATTAGAAATATGCACTCCATATAGTGTTGCAGTGTGCAATTTGCTGGTGTTATTCTCAGGTATAATCTTTCTTAGCCTCAAAGACACGTTCAAACCAGAGTTATCAAAATACTGACAATAAAAAGCATATATAATAATGAAAGCTCAAAAAAAAAGGAGGGATTCACCTTCAAGGCAGCACTGACTTAGGACAGCGAGATCAGAACGTGGCCCAGTCCTAAATCGGGGACTTCCTGTATTCTATCTCTACCCACTCTGCCTCCTTTTGCTCTTTATTCCTCCTCCCTTATCCTCTGAAGTGGACACACCCTGTTTGTCGCACAAGGAGAAAACCCGCTGCTAATTCTCCGAGGGAGGCTCGCTAGGAGTCGGCATGGACTCGATAGCAGGGAGTTTGGGTTTTGGTTTAACTCTATGTCTTCATGAACTCTCCTCATGGCCCAGGGATCTCGCTGTGTTTAACTTAGCCTCATGCCTCCGATGGAAAAGCCATCTCCGCTCTCCCGTCAGACGGCATGACAGGTCGAGTTGATTCCGCCATGGCTGCAGGAATGACATGTCTCCCTGACTGCACTCGAGAATGGGGCATATTCTACAGCTAGGCCAATGGAAGCAAATGGGACTCCATTTCCGGGTTGATTGAGTCGACAGGAAAGAAAGTTGCCTCTTGTCCGGCCTGATGAGAGCAAGGAGTGGAAGCCACAGGGCTAGCCTGAGGACAGTGTGGGCCTGTGAAGGAAGCCAGCTCACCCGCAGGTGGCGAAGCTGCACCAGCAGCCAGCCAGTCCCTGGCCTCCTCAGTTGGGTGAGAAGCTGCCTTCTCCTGGTGCTTTAAGCTGGTTTAGCAGTTTATCCTTGAGACAGTCCTTTCCCAGTGCACAAGAGCCGGCCCATTTACACCTCCACAGCCTTTTCTGCTTTATCTCTTCATGCTGGGCTGAGATATGGGCTTCCCCTCCTTAGGGCTTGCTCACAGCAGAATGGTTATCTCCTCTCAGAGAACACACTGCTAGCTGGCTTGAATGGTTTCACTCATCTACTGTCGATCTAGGATTTTAACTCTTTTGGCAGCAGGGTATCTTTGTCATAAAAGCTGGTAGCTGGATGCTAGAAGGCCAGCCCTGAGCTGTCCCCTGTCCTACCACACAAATGTACACAAAGATGCAGAGAGACCCAGACCTTAGACATCTTAAACACTGCCTTCTATTTTTCAGTATTGATCCATCCAAAAGAAGCTAGCAATATGCTTATGACTCAAATCCGACTAATATTTCAATCGGTCAAAACCCAGCAAGCTAAAAAACAGATCAGAATGGAAGCTAATGAAAACATACAGACTCACCAATCAAGGACCAAATAGGATTGTCTTCCTCTTCAATACTGGAAAATTGACCTATAAGATTGGCTTCCACCTCAGCATTTAAAGTGGACAGACCTCTCTCCTCCAGGGTCTTGTTAACTTCAGCGCAGGTCTGAACACCAATGGAATTCAGGACTTCCTTCAAGTTGAATGTCCTGCAAGACATATCACACAATCCAGTCATGGATGGTTTGAGTTCTTTAGGGTCGTGTTTTCTGTTTTTTTTTACACATACCAACTTATTTTCTTAAACAATTACCTCTATGAGAAAGAATTAGAAACAATTATCTCCTCACAGTCACCGTCCCTTCTTTGTAGCAGATTTTTAAATGCGGGCATACTCAATTGTGTAAGGCCTGCATTAAATGGAAAAACAGGCGGGAAAATGTGGCCCTTCAAGGTAATAAGTTTGCACGACAAAATAATTTATAAATGATTAGGGGTTCATGAGGGAGGGGGACCAGCGAGGGAGGGGAAAACATGAGGAGCTGATACCAAGGGCTCAAGCAGAAAGCAAATGTTTTGAGAATGATGATGGCAACAAATGTACAAATGTGCTTGACACAATGGATGGATGGATGGATGGATTGTGATAAGAGTTGTGATACGAGCCCCCAATGATATTTAAAAAAGTAATATATTTGCAAAACAATAAAATAAAATAAACAATAAGCTTGCCACTCTGGATTTACACAGGCAGGGCTGTAAGAAAGGGAACAACAGTACTGGGACCCTGGTGGTGCAGGGGTTACAAAGTGGGCTGCTGACCACAAGGTCAGTAGTTTGATACCACCAGCCGCTCCACAGGACAAAGATGGGGCTTTCCACTCTGGTAAAGAGTCAGTCTTGCAAACCCACAGGGGCAGTTCTGTCATATCCTATTAGGTCACTTAGTCTGAGTTAGAATCCACTTGATGGCAGTAAGTTTGGTTTTTTTGGTTTATTTACTTGGCAAAAGATATCCCTTGGTCTGAGTATAAGCACACACACACACATATATATTTTTTTCATCTAAAAATGGAGTAAGAATCAATTCATTTATCCATGTTTGTGCAACAGATTTATAACAGTGATCAAAAGCAAGACAGGAAGATATTAGGAAGACAATACCACCACGACAAATGACCAGAGTTTGTCACTGATCATGATCAAAGATAAAAGATTTTCATGACTGCCAAGTAACTGATGAATAATCTCAAATATTTACAGTCCAAAGGATCATTTAATAAGGAAAAAGAAGCCATTGGAATGGGTATTTGTTGGGTCCCTACTACAGTCAGTCCTGGGGTTAAGCTATCTGACTAGCAGACAACTCCTTAAACTCACTGCCAGTATCAACCCTATAAGGCAGAGTAAAACCATCCCATGGGTTTTCTGAGGCTTTAAATCTTTATCTTTAGATCTAAATCTCTGCAGCCTGCAGGATGGATAACTCAATGTAAAAAAGACAGAAGTCCTCACAACTGGACCAATAGGTAACATCATGATAAATGGAGAAAAAGCTGAAGTTGTCGAAGATTTTTTGTCTTGCTTGGATCCACAGTCAATGCTCATGAAAAAAGCAGTCAAGAACTCAAAAGTCGTGTTACATTAGGTCAATCTGCTGCACCAGTCCTCTTTAGAGTATTGTAAAGCAAGAATTGCTTCAAATGCATGTGACAGTTGGACACTGAATTAAGAAAACCGAAAAAGAATCAATGCATTTGACTTGTGGTGCTGGAGAAGAATAATGAGAAGTACCATGGACTTCTAAAAGGACAAACCATCTGTCTTGGAAGAAACACAGCCAGGGTGCTCCTTAGAGGCAAGGATGGTAAGGTTTCCTCTTACATACTTTGTACAAGTTGTCAGAAGAGACCAGTCCCTGGAGAAGGGCATCATGTTTGGGGACGTGGAGAGCGATGAAAAAGAGGAAGGCCCTCAAGGAGATGAACGGACACAGTGGCTGCAACAATGGGCTCAGGCACAGGAACTATTGTGAGGATGCCACAGGACCGGGCAGTGTCTTGTTCAGTTGTGTGTAAGGTCACTATGGGTCAGCACAACTGACTCCATGTCATCTAAAAACAACAACAAATCCGTAAGGGAGCAGAGCCTTAGCTTGCTTCTGCATGGCTGGTGCGTTCAAACCCTTGACCTTCTGGTTAGCAGCTCAGCACATGGTCAACTATTAGCAGTAGGTGGTTTTTAGTTCAACACAATTGACACAACCCCTGCTGGCATCAATTCTGCATCATAATCATCTTCACTTGCTGCATATGCAGCTTTTAATCAATGAAAAGGCTCAAATCTCTCCTACTAAAGTAAAGATAAGAACTGACTTGCCTACTCTCTGAGCACTCACCTACAAATTCAACTTACAGACATGTGCAGGCATGGGTCTCATTTGTAACCCTTGGATACATGCATGCATTGTGGAACGATTGATGGGAAATTGTGATCTTGGGACCCAGAAAGGGTCTTTCAGAAAATTCTGCACAAGATGGGAAGTAGAGGATGCGAGAATGGCCCAATTAGAGGGGGCTGTGCAATGGCGTGAGTTCAAATCCTGACTCTAGTCGATGCCATAACTTGCTATAGGATCATTATCACCTCTGAGCAGGTTGCTAGGGAGATCGTGAACCTCGATGAGAAGAGGGAGAGAATGATTTCTCACTATTACCATTAACAACAAGCACAATAAACACACCCCGGTGTTCTGGCTGGACTGGGACTCATCACACAACCACACGGACCTTCCTCCTTTGGGGCTCTGCAACCCAAGGGGAGACCTATTTGTGGCAAAAATGTCACGTCCCGACTTTTTACCCACGACAACGTCCTACTCTAGCTCCCGCCTGCTTTTAATCACTGAGTGCAGGGAGGGTGCTGTGGAACACATTAGCTAACACAAAGCTGTCACTGGACTTGGACAGCATCTCCGAAGGACAGAAATGTCACCATTTCTGAAGACTTGATAGCATTTCGCTGATGACAAGGGATGGCGCCGGAGCCATCACGGTGGGACAGCGTTCTGTGACCAGCCATTCTAAACACTGAGGGCGGTGGGATTTTCAGTTCAGCTTGTTTTAGTTTTGAGTGAAGTGGATCGTCTTGGGTTCCACTTGCTTTGGTCTTGAGAGTGCTGTCAAAGGGCTCTTGCTCACCCCCATTATAGTGGAAACCCCACACTTGCCCTGGCACCCGTCATGCAGAGACTTTTGCACAAGAACATCAAAGCCAGGAGGAGAGTTCAATAAGAAGTTCTAGCAAAAGAAGATGGAAGAGAAGCGAAAACGCAATCCTGACTATCACACCCAGACACCTGAAGTTATTCATGTTCCATGAAACATACGAGGTGCCTTCATAAGCAGACAGACAGGAACACGGGGACTTACGCTTTGTTCATGTCTTCAAGTAAAACAGTTGAAATCCTTTTCAAATTGTTTGCAAGCTCAGGTAGACCTTCTGTCACAGCACCCACCATGTTGTTGGTGATTAAAGACAGGCAGGCGACCATCTTCAGTTGATTCAGCTTCTCTGTCAGTTCCTGAAGACGCACTCCATCTGTCATGAGTGTCTAGCAGATTTATTTAACATGTAAAAGCAGAAAAAGGCAGCTCAATACTGTGAACATGTCAGATAAGGTGTCAAATCCCAAAGGCCCAGTTTTATATCACTTCAGTGAAGCCCTTAAGACAAGAGTCAACACACACCCTCCGGCTGATGCCCGGTTGGAACATTATGAATTAAAATATTGGAAAATGTGGGGGAAAGCAAAACAGCATCACTTACCTCTGGTAACTCTTTCTTTTGGTAATCCCACTGTAACAGTTTCAAGAAACTGTTATTTAGCACCAAGGTCGGGCTCAGGCTGGGCTTGGAGGTGCCTTCAGCTCCAGGAGTTAAAGTGGCCTCAGAAAGAGAAAGCAATTCTTCATCTACAGATCCCTTTATCCATTCTGTAGTTTGATCAAGAGCACCTAAAAGGGAAATGTCCACATGTTGACCCTACCCGATCCTCAACTGTCCACTCAACATGACTGATGCTACGGGAGGTGCTGGGCGCACACAAAGACAAAGCCATGCCCTCGGACCATCATGCTTGGCGAAGGGGACAAGCTGGACTGGCACAGTGGCTGCAGCAATGGCTCAGGCATGGGAACAAGTGTGGAGATGGCACAGGACCGGGCGGTGTTTGGTTCTGTTGTGCAAAGGGTCGTTATGGGTCAGAACTGACTCGATGGCACCTTAACTAATGTGAAGACGAGCCTCTATACCAGCGGTTCTCAACCTGTGGGTCTCAACTCCTTTGGGGGTCGAACAACCCTTTCACAGGGGTTGCCCAATTCATAATGGTAGCAAAATTACAGTGATGAAGTAGTAATGAAAATTATCTTATGGCTGGGGGGTCACCACAACATGAGGAACTGTATTAACGGGTCACGGCAGTAGGAAGGTTGAGAATCACTGCTCTAAACTAACAATTACAACAGAATAATGTAAAATCCCTGACATCAGGGTTGTATCTTGTCACCATACCTTACTCAATCTGTATGCTAAACAAATAATCTGAGAAGCTGGACTCCGTGAAGAAGAATGTGCCACCAGGATTGGAAGGGGGTCTCATTGATAACCTGAAATATGCAAATGACCTTGCTTCCTGACGCGTGTAGTGAGCAAGGTAAATGACAACAGCCTTCAATATTGATTACACCTCAATTTAAAGAAAACAAAAAGCCTCCCAACTGGACCGATAAGCAACATCACGATAAATGGAGAAAAGGTGGCAGTTGGCAAGTGTTTCATTTACTCAGCTCTACAATCAGTGCCCATGAAAGCAGCAGTCCAGAAATCAAATGGCATGTTGCATCAGGCAGATCTGCTTCAAAAGACTTCTTGAAAATGTTCAAGAACAAAGATGGCACTTTGAGGGATAAGGTGTGCCTGATCCAAGCCATTGGTATTTTCAATCACTCCGTTTGAAGCAAAGCAGGGCAACAGATAAGGAAGACTGAAGAAGAATTGATGCACTTGAATCATGACGTTGGTGAAGAATACCGAATAGACCGTGGGCTGCCAGAAGAATAAACACGTCTGTTCTGGAAGAAGTACAGCCAGAATGCTCCTTAAAAGTAAGTAAGGCAAGACTCTGTCTCATGTGCTTTGGACATGGTATCAGAAGGACCAGTCCCTGGAAAAGGATATCATGCTTGGTGCAGTAGAGGGTCACAGACAAAGAGGAAGACCCTTAGGGAAATGGACTGACACACTGGCTGCAACCACAAGGTCCAACTATTGTCAAGATGGTGCAGGATCCGGCCATGGTTTCCTGTAAGTGGGGTTGCTAGGATTAAGGACCGACTCAAGGGCACCTAACAGCAACAACGACACAGAGAATTCCAGAAGGCATGTTGGGGGTGGAGGGAGCAGAGGTAGTCTGGGGTGGAGGGAGCAGAGGTAGTCTGTAAGAGGTGCTTATAGGTGGAATGCAGACTGGGAAAGGGCTGACACTCCCCACAAGGAGATTAGGCCCTACAAAGGCCTGGCAAAGGGAGCGGATGTGGCACATTCTGAATGCCCCAGCAACTGTCTCGCTTGTCTATACATAACTGGGAGAAACAGAGTAAGTTGCAGATGGCACTGAGTGAGACAGGTGGCAGCTCGTCAAAGACTTTGTGTTTCGGGGAGGGAAGGTTATTTAGACCACAGGCACTGAGTAGGAAACGTTCTTGTCTATACATAACTGGGAGAAACAGAGTAAGTTGCAGATGGCACTGAGTGAGACAGGTGGCAGCTCGTCAAAGACTTTGTGTTTCGGGGAGGGAAGGTTATTTAGACCACAGGCACTGAGTAGGAAACGTTCTTTGGGGCGGGTCTTCTCTGGGTGTGTGATTTGAACTAGGCCTTTCCCAAGATGCATGTGCATGCTCCCAGGGAACATACAACACATCCCATTGAGGGATCCCAGGTTATACACACCAGCTATGGGGACAGGGAGCCTTTGAATCCTGTATTTTCCTACCCCACCCCACCTGAAAGTGAGATAATCATAGAATGTTAGGGAGAAAATCATTCAGAAAGGAGGATTGGATTAGTGGTAAGTTACCACAGTAGTTCAGATGAGCAAGCCAATGAATGAGGCTCAGGGAAGTGGGGGAAGACGGAGAGATCAAACTGGATCTATTCAGGCAGAATCTCCACAAGTCTTGGTAAACCACCTTCATCTAAGGAGGAAGACAGGATTCTAGGATGACTCCCTTGTGCAGTTAGTTCACTGAGTGGTGGTGCCACCTAACGAGGTCAGGGATATAGGCCAAGAGGGGTCCTGAAACCAACCCCTCCCTACATGAACTGCAGTCACCTCCAGCCTCAAATAGTCCAATCCAACAAATACACCCAAATCAAGTCCACAGACTAAGTTCTATGGCTTCCAACTAGAAAAAAGCTGCTTTCTGTGCCACATTTCCTATCAAATCATGGATGTGGCAGAAGAGACAAGGTGGCGCAAACCAAACCCACTGCCATTGAGTAGATGCTGCCTCAAAGCGACCCTCGAAGACAGGGTTCAACTGCCACAGTCAGTTTCCGAGACTGTAACTGTCTTTCTCCTTCAGATCGGCAGGTGGTTTTGAACTGCTCACCTTGAAGTTAGCAACCCAATTTGTAACCACTACACCACAAGGGCTCCTATACAAGGGGGCAACTGCCAAGAAATGCAGACTGCATACAGGTTTGTTTTGTTTTGTTTTGTTTTTTAAGAGCCAGAGAGAAAGAGAAAGAAGAAGTAACCCTGCAATAGCTTCCCTGGCCCAGCAGCGCTTGGATGAGGGTGGTTGCATTAAAGTACTCCCTAGACTTTCCCAACGCTTGCTTGGCCTCAGTTGGCAAGCGTTCTTCCTTCGCTAGTGCTGTTTTCAGGATGTTAAAGACTGGCAGTCTTTTATTTAATAGACATCCAACAGAGAGGGAGGGAGAAGAAATCATCATGGATACAATGTGGCTGTCATAAGCATGTATACTGCAAGCTTAATCCTTTACAGCTGACACAATGAAAAGCCCACTGAACTATCGCTGAGTGAGAGCCACTGTGGTTCTCTGTGCTGGCTGAGTTCAGAATCACCTAGGCACTTTTCAACGGAGAATGACATACATAGTCCTGGCCCTGCTCCTGAAACTCCTGATGTACAGTAGTCAGCACCGCCGCTTCAGCAGCCCGGGGCAAATCGAATGCGTAGTCAGAAATGAATACTGCTAGGAAGGTGGAAGGCGCAAGAGCAGGGAGTGCACCAGGGTTTTTTAGGGGATCTACGGAGATTTCACACCCACCAGCTAGTACACTTGCTGTTCGACGTGCTTCCAATGGCCAAGCGGACCCCACAAGGCACTGATAGCTAGGTCTTTGCTGAGGACAGGCTTCGGTCAGCACTGAGTACTGAACACCTGCCGGTGTCAGGGACTGTTACCACGTGCTAGGGTTTCACAGATGAAAACCAGGCCTTTGAGCCATTTTTCCCTAGTTCAGTCCCAGCTGATGAGGTGAAACGGACAGGTAGCCAAATTTATAAAAGGTGGGCGAACTGGGATGATAACAGGAACGGGGGGAATGAGGGCCTGGCTGATACCCTTCTAGAAATAGAATCTCCCTCATAGAAAACCAGAGCAGTGCACATGTTGCTTGGTGGCCACATCTCTTGACCAACACCATCAGAAACATCACTGCCCGGCTCAAGGACAGTGGCTGGCTGAGCGCTCTCCAAGGTCCCCGCCACAGTCAGCCCGCCAGCTTGAAGCTCCTGAGAGGGCGTGCTGCCCTTTTGAGTCGCCTGCTCCAGAGCTCTGACTGGTAACTTTCCCCAGCTGGGGATTGTACAACTTCACTTAAATTTTTATGAACCCTGTTCTGTTCTGATTTAGCTGTGCTAGCCAAGACTGAACTGGCTTGAACTTGTCTGAAACCCCAGAGGAAATCCAGGCGCCTGAACTCAAGAAGGTCCTAGTCTAGTAAGGGAGTGAGAGAAAACGGCAAGCAGTGCATTATCATGTGAGGGCTGCAGGGACCTCAGAATCTCCCAGGAGCAGTGGAGGCCATGGGTGCTGACTCTGGATTCTTATCCGGCTGGGCTGAGGGCCTAGGGAACTACCTCTGCTTCCGTAAATCCAAATCCTGCCAGTCTTCATGGTCCAGCCCAAAGCCCTCCTGCTCTCGAAAATCTTCCCTGATTTCATGGGGCCCATCCTGATCCCTCCATCCTTGGACCACTCATCTTTCTAATTTTTTTCTGAAAAAAATTGTTTTCCTGAAAAACACCCCTGTCACCTTTTATATTGTCCTTAAACATCTCAGTTGGCTTCATCATATTTTTCTCTCACTTTCCAGACTGCTGGGAAGAGGCCAAAGCATAACCTTGATGTTTTACATCGCTTTCCCTTGACTTTAGCATAGAACAACTTGGCAGCCATGTGAAATGTATGGCTGAGGCTTGGCAGAAGTATTTTGCTTTCGAGTTTAATCAAATGTCTTTCCCACTGCCCCAAGGGACCCTGTCATATAGGAGGTGTCCCATGGTCTTGGCTTTCTTTCCCTGGCTCTCCTATTCTAGTGGGAGAGACGTGGCAAGGGCACAGAGTAGAAGCCATGAGAGAGGGCAGCCTGATCTTTCCCCCAGTTTTAAGGGGGAGAATGTAAAATGTCTGACAATTACATATGATGTTAGCTGGCGGTTTCTCAAAGAGGTGGCTTATGGGGTTGAAGACGTTTCCTTCCACTTCTAATTTGATATAATCTTTTATCACATAAAATTCGGTCTTGAATTTGACCAATTGTTTTCTCTGCATCGTCTAGTGGGTTTCTCTTTTATTCTGTGAATGTGACGAAGTACACTGCTATCAAACATTAAGCCAACCTTGCAATCCTAGGTTACACTCCACTTGGTTGTGGTGTATTTATCTTATTGAGCTGCTAGTACTTGGTGAGGAATTTTTGCATCTAAGTCATGAAGAACAGTCTGTACTTTTCTCTAAATGCCTTTGCTGGTTTTGATATCAAGGCAAGGTTGGCCTCATAAAATGAGTTGGGAAGTGTTCCCTCCTCAGCTTTCTGAAGAGCTTGTGAAAATCCCCGATCTCTTGATGTGATACACAATGTACATTGGTAAACACTTTGCAGAGTGATATTGGAGGACAAAGTGCTGCAGATACACAGGGTCAGATCAGTGTCCGTCTGAGAGAGACTGTCGGAGTCCATCTCCAAGCCCACTCTCTTTGCCAGGTGTGGTGAATTAAACTGGAGCTGCTTTCTCCTGCACCACTGGGTCTCCGCAGAGCTTTCGACCCCAGGCCCTCCACCAGGAACCAGATAGAGAGAAAGGGGATTTCTTGAGCATTTCCTATGTAATGATGTATTAGAAAAACAGTTAATTTCCAAAGCAGAATGACAGTTTGGCTGTATAAGAAAAATTACTGCAAATAAAAATTTCAACGATGGGTTTTGTTGAGAAGGGATGGTTCAGGATGAATTCCTAAGAGCAGAAAATGCTTCCCAGAGGAAGATAAATTCGAGCCAGCCACTAAGAACTGCTAGGATTTGGATTTACAGAACTAGAGGTAGTTTCATGAAGTTGGGACAAGACACCCAGTAGGAGATTGGGAGCAATGATTGTACTGTAGGTACCAGCCAGTGCAATAAGGCAAGAAAGAGAATAAACGCATACAGGAAGAAGTAAAACTGTCTTTACTAGTGGCCACTATGATCATATATACAGAAGATCCTAAAGAATCCTCCCAAAGCTACTAGAATTAGTAAGCGAATATAGCAAGGTAGCAGGCTACAAGGTCCAGATACAAAAAATTATATTTTTATATTCTGCAACTTAAAAATTTTATAAATATCATTTATGGTAGCATCATATGTGGGGATAAATTTAACAAAACTTAGCAAGTCCTTTAGTGTAAAAAATGAGAAAATATTGCTGAGATAAATTAAAGGAGATTTAAATGGAGAGAAACATCAAATCTACATTATTAGAAGATTCAATGATTCACAAGCCAATTTAACATAACCCCAATAAAAATCCTAGCAAGCTTTTTAACAGAAATGTGCAGACTAACTTTAAAATGACTTTGAAAATGCAAAGGACCTAAAATAGGAGAAACAATTTTGAAAAAGAAGAACAAAGAAAATGAATTTCAAGACTTAATTTAGTAATCAAGATAATGTGGCTAAGGGCAGACAGATTTTCAGATGAAAAAGTTCAATAAACGGAATGAAGTATTAATGTATATGATAACAGGCATAAACATTATGCTAAGTAAAAGAAACCAAGCCAGAAAGCTACAGACTATCTGTTTCCACTGTGATACGAAGACACAAACCTACTGAAACAGAAACGGATCAGCAGTTACTAGGCAATGGGGGAAATGGAAATGAGGAACAACTGCTAATACTTCCGGGGTTTCTTTGGGGGGAGGTGAAATATACACAGACTATACTAAGAACCACTGGAACATACAGATATGTATGAACTTTATGGTATGTGAATTACATCTCAAAAAAAGAAGCTTTTAAAACAGAATGAGTACAGAAATAGATGGGTACAGAAATAGACCTACATATGAGGGAGAGCTTCAAAAAGTTCATGGGAAAAGGAGATAAAAAGAAAATGGAATTTTTCCATGAACTTTATGAAGCCTCCCTGTACAATTGGTAAATACATCTTCAACCAATTTATCAGAGACAAGATATGCCCTTTCTCACAAATGGTGTTGAAGTCACATCTGGAAAAACAGGAATCTTGACCCCTCTTTGACACCGTGCACAAAAGATTATCTTGAAATGTATCACAGACTACATGTAATAACTAAAGTTATAAAACTTCTAGAAGAAAAAAGGGGAAAATGTTTATGATTTTGAGCTATGGCAAGATTTTGCAGGGAGGTCACAAAACATATAAAACCATCAGGGAAAAGGAACCCTTAATATTCTGGAAAAGAGCCCCAATATAGACCCAAACCAGAAACCAGTTTTGTCTCATCCACTCCTCTGACTCATGGCCGTGTGCCAGAGTGCAACTGCCCTCCATCTGGGTGTTCTCTCCGGGAGCCTCTGGGCCCGCAGCTAAGTGCTTAAGCATCTGCACCACCCAGGGACTCTGAAGATAGACCAAGTGCTCCAATTTCCAGTTAGAAGAATCTTGTTCCCTTACCAACATTTGCTTGAGTTACTTCTTTCAGTCCTGATTTTGAGACACTATTTCTTCCTCACTCTATGTTTTATTTTGTATCAGCTAAGAAGCTCCAACTTCATGAACTGGGTTGGTGTGGCTAAGTCACATGACCAATAGACTTGTGGATTCTCCATGGTGAACGAAGCATCCAAGAATGGCCGTGTCTGGAAGACAAATTAGCCATCCTGACAGTGGCACCTTTACGCTTTTCCCTTGGTTTTTCTTGCCCAGAGCCTTAATATTTCCCGGGTTCAATTCTGTGTACCGCCTCCTTCCTTCCACCCACCTTCTCTTAGGCTAACTCAGCCAGAATTGGCTTGCCATTAGGCCCCAGTGGACCTGGACTTGGCTTGGGGAGATCTGGCTTCCACTTCTGGCGCCATCATTTATTAGCTGTGTGGCCCTGGATTTTAGCCAGGTCACTGCTGAGCATCAGTTTGTTCTTCTTTATAACATCCCAAAAGCATTTCCTCAGCGCCTTGAGGGCGAGGCACAAGTCTAATGCAGTTTATTTCGGAAAAATATCATTTAAGTCCTATAAGATTGCTGCAAGAATCATATGACATGGCATTCATAGAAATATTTTCTCAGCTAATAAGGTATTAGGCTATACATAAATGTGTTTAAATGACTTCTGGCCTGTTAATTTTACTCATAAGCAATTTAGCTGTTACCTTATGGATACTTAATACATACACCTGTCATTACCTAAAGTTTTCTGGGTATATTTTAATTGTCAATTATATAAAATCTCTCCTTGGGCATAATAAAACCTTTCCCTGAAGTCTAATCAGGAATTATAAGTACTTCTCTGGATTAATTTCCAAAGTGATTATTTCATAAAAATCACACACACATACAAACATAAATCCAACAAGGCTCTGCAGAGTATGCTCAGCTCTTATTTTGACATGAGGGTACAGTGGCCAACATTTGGCAGGGTGACTGGAAGGATATAATTAACAGCTGCCAGACACTCCACTTCCTGGACTCTTCATTTCTCTGGGAATATATTTAGCGAGTGGGGCAATCACAACACATGTGCACAGCTGGGCTTAATTTATCCTTGAATCTCTGGAAATCTCCAAGTCAATGTGAGAATGATAAAGGGATTGCTGGTCACTGAACCTTAGGTTGAAGGAGAGAAGTATGAGCATGAACACAATTGTAAGCTCACCTTGTGGGAAGGAATTTGTTCTAGACTACTCTTATTCCCTTAGCCTCTAGAGCTAATACAATCTAGTGCTTTTCATCAGAGCTTTTGCTGTAGGAGCATCCTTCCAAGGCATCGAGTCGTAGCTCCCACCTGATTACAGTGCTCTCTCTGCAGTAGTCTTAAGCACGCAGATGGCATCACGGTTTCTATCTCCAGCTCCTAGCATTCCCCTGAACTCAGTTTCTCTGATCTAGCCGGCTAATCGACATCTCCACGCTGACGTCGAACAAGGATCTCGGAGTGCACGTGTCCTCAGTTGGACACTTGACTCCAAAGCACCCTCTCCGCTCCTCCATCTGAGGAAAAGGCACCGCCATGCATCCCAAGATGCTCGGGCAGAACAGTCCCGGTCCTCCTCGGCTCCTCCCCTTCACCCTCACCCAGCCTGCTAACAAATCTTGTTATTCTGTCGGCAACCTGCATCCAGAATCTGACTCCTTCTCACCCCTGCTACCAGTATGGACAGGACCAAAGCACCACCATGTCTTGCTGCAGCCGCCACAGGATCACCTAACTGGCCTCCTTGCCTCCCTCTTTTTGTCTCATACCATCAGATCTCTATTTGGGATCTAGATTATTCCTTAAAAACAAAAATCAGATGATGTCCCTCTATTCAGAACTCTCCAGGGGCTTCCATGACATTCAGAATGACAGCTGCAGCGCTCTCTGTTCCCAACCAGGCTCGCTCCCCTGCCCTTTGCCTTCGGCCAGCCCCTTCCACTCACCCCTTGCTTACTCTGCTCCCAGCACACTGGCTGCCTTGTGTTCTTCCAACATCACAAGTACGCTTCTGCTCCAGGGCCTCTGGGCTTACTGAAGTCTCTCACGAGAATTTGCTGTCCCTACATCAGGGGGCTGGGGAAGCCTTTTTATGGCTCAGGGCCATTTTTACATATTTATAATATCATCCTTGGGCCATACAAAATTACTGATTTAAAAATTAAACCTGCTATATTTGATCAAACGTTTCACTAACTCACCCCTAATGTGATGGCCAGAGGAGTCCTGGTGGTATAGTGGTTACAAGTTGGCCTACAAGGTCAGCAGTTCGAAACCATCAGCCATTCCTCTGGAGAAAGATGAGGTTTCTACTCCCGTAAAGAGTTGCCCACGTGGGAAACATACAGGGGCAGGTCTACCCTGTCCTATAGGGTCCCTGTGAGTTAGCATTGACTCGATGGGAATGGGGTAAAATGTGATGGCTAAAATAGCTTCTCTTTAGTGAGGTGTGTGATGTTAGCTGGTATGGATGAGTTCATGTCTTATACAGACCTCAGGCTAGACATCCACTGCCGCTGTCCTAGACCATTGTCTGTCCTGTCCTTATTTCTTTAAGAACTCTGTTCACATGTTACTTTTCACATAGGTCACCATCCACCCCATGGGGGAAAGCCCAGCTCCCACCCCTCCACCCCAGCACCATGTGTCCCTTTATCCTCTTGTTCTTCTAGCACTCCAAGTATGTTACCTGACAGGCCAACTACAATGTCAGCTCCATGGAAACCACAACGTCATTCTGCTTGGCTCGCTGCAGTAACCACAGGCCCTAAACAGTACCTGGCTCACCACAATTGCTCAAGAAACTTTTTCTGAATGAATGGAAAAGTGAACAATGCTTATTACAGTTCCTGGCACATCGCAAACAGCTGTAAGTTTATATTATCAATCTTAGAAGATTCACACACACACAAATTCATAGAAAGGTCAAAATTCTTTTCAACACAAATGCAATGGTTTTGAACTTACTTGGAGTTTCTTCTAAGATCTCCTGGAATTTGGTTCTCTCATAATCCACCAACTGGCGTTGGAGATGTGGCCTCAGACTCCGGATTATAAAATTGGCCATGTCCATTCTCATGAGGTCCAAGACATGGAATATTTGTCTGAAAATGTTTGAATTTAAATTGTTAGTGAGGTGACTAAGCTAAGCTGACACATACTAACTGTTGTGTGTGTTATGCCCACAAAAAGACAAGCATTCTGTAAAGAGTTTAGAAATTCCAGTCACCATTTGGCAAGCTGCCATTTTCATAGAGACCCATCCCCAAATGTTCCCAGTGAACTCATCCAGAGGACTCACTTTCGCAGTCAGAACCTAGCCAGCCGATCCATTATCACCAGCCACAAAAGACAAGAGAGATGGGGAGGAACAGGAACAGGCAGTTTAACAGGGAAAGCACCGCTCAAGGAGGGATTTGTATCAGCAAGCCCTGAAATCTTCCTGAGCATAGAGGGGGAGAGACCTCCTCTTAGAGTTGGGCAGCTTTGTGGGTTTGCCAAGAGTCCTGGTGCCATAGTGGTTACTAGTGGGGCAGTGAGCCACAAGGCCAACAGTTCTAGACCACCAGAAGCTCCTTGGGAGAAAGATGGGCATTTTACTCCAGCAAGTAACAGTCTCGGAAACCCACAGGGGCAGCGCTTCTCTGTCCTGTAGGGTCTCCAAGTTAGCATCCACTTTATGACAGTGAGTAGGGGTTTGCAAAGGACAGCTCTGTGGCCCCCCACAAAGTCACTACACCTGGCTGAGCCTGTTTCTCCACTTTGTGAGCTGAGATAGTTAAAGATTATTGTGCCAACCTGGCTGATAAACACATGTGGGGTTAATTGAAGGGTGGAGAGATAAATGGCTTGCTGAGCCTCGCCTTTCTAGTTCTTGGGTCTCTTGCTTTCTGATGGTCGGACCAGGGTGCAGCTGCCTTAGCCAGTTCCCTGCTTCAGCTGGCAAGGCTCACTTCCTGCAAGACATCCCTGAGGAGAAGCCACATGGACCTACCCCGATGCAGCCCTGGGTGCTGGAGCAGCCATGTGGAGACCCCTGCCAGCGCTGAGATGCTTACACATTCACTGATTGGACTTTCCTCCTGCAGTTGGCGTCATTGCGTGTGTTTTGTGAGATGGAGGAGGACTTTGTGAATTGGTGTCAGACATATGGGCTAATGTTGGACTTGTGGGCTTGGGCAGCACTGGGTTGGGCTGTTTTCTTGATGTGCACTTAACCTTTACATAAAACTCTCTCTTAGACATGAGTTTCTGTGGATTTGTTTCTCTAGAGTACCCAGACTAACACATGAGGCATACATGTGATAATACTGAACACAGCGGCCACAGCGGCATTTATTGCTGCCCAGTAAATGACCGTGGTGAACACCACAGAGGTGATATCCTACCTCAGACTCCCCGAAGCCAGCCCCCTGCATTGCCAAGACCACAATCTGCCTGAGCAGAGCCTGTGCCCATTTTACAGGCAGGGAAGGCGTGATGTAGAGGGATGCTGATGTAGAGGGATGCTTGGCTTGCCGGGGAAGGTACAAAGATAACATCTCTGTTCCCGCAGCCCAGTTCCTTCTCGTGCCTTCCCATAGCTACTGCATGAAGGTCAGGTCACAGTGTAGCCACGTTCACACAAGAGAGAAGCTCCTCTGGGTGACAGAAAGCACGATGGCCTCCTCTTTCCTCTGGGGTCATGTGGACCACGTGCAGTCTCATATTTTTCTACCCCCCACCCCCATTTCTTCAGACCATCAGAGATTTGTAGCTGGGAAAGGTGTTTCCAGGCAGCAACTGCATGACCCATCCCCTTGCAAGCCTGCTGGGGCTCTGCGACCAAGGATAGTCACAGGGATGGACCATCTCTGGGCTGAACTGACTGCACCAAGGCCTGGGCTCTCCTGTTCTCTTTCCCATATACCACCTGAATGCCAAGGGCATAGGGACCCCAGGCGAGGGCAGATCCAAAGATGGAAGGAACCTGGGCCTGTGAATGAATGACAGGCAGAAGTCACCTGACCAAGACCCCCGACTGGATTGTGACAGGAGTGTGAAATAAGCTTATCTTGATTAAGCCAATCAGAACTCAGGGTTGGTTAGATGCTACAGCAGCTAGCATGACTCGAGCAAATGAAGACTTCCCAGATGCTTGATTTGATGAGTTCACTTTGCTGAAGACTATTTATACCCTCTAGTACCTTGGGTGGCATTGTGGGTTACACACTGAACTGTTACTGTAAGGTCGGTGGTTCAAAACCACCAGCTGCTCTGAGGGAGACAGATGAGGCTGTCTGCTCCTGTGAAGGTTTAAAAATCTCAAACCCCCCAAAGGGCAGTTCTTCTCAGTCCCCAGGGGTTGCTCTGCCTTAGAACTGACTCCATGACAGGAGGGAGAACCCTTTTCTCTAGGAGCCCTGGTGGCACAACTGTTAAGCCCTTGGCTGCAAATGGAAAGGTGTCAGGTTCGAACCCATTTGGCAGCCCCCAAGGGAAAAAGGCTGGCCATCTTCTCCCATCTGTAAAGCTGAGGTTAAAAAAAAAAAAGAGAGAGACAGACCTCGTGCCAAGGAGTTGATCCCTGTGTATCATTCAGTATGTGGTCAGGCAGCCTTATTTTTCCCCAGCAGAGTAACTGGTGATTCGAATTGTCAACCATGTGGGGAGCCCCACACTTAACTCCCTGCACCACCAGGGCATTGCAAAAACTACCGCTTAGAAACCCCTTCTGGGCAGTTCGACCCTGTCATCACGAGGGTTGCAATGAGCTCAATAGTGTCACAGCTACCAGCAGCACCTTCCCTTGTCCAAGTTCTGTCTCCTCCGCTAGACTGTAAACCCCCTGGGGCCAGGGGTTCCATCCGTGCTTTTACTTTGTATCACTGTATTCACTGTATCCCAAGGGCTCAGCACTTTCCCAGAAAATGCTGCATACCCGGCAAATAGTTGACTTTTAAAAAGGCAACCCACTGTCATTGAGTTGATTTCAACACACAGCGATCCTACAGGACAGGGCAGAACTGCCCCTGTGGGTTTCTAAGACTGCAACTCTTCACCGGAGGAGAAAGCCTCATCTTTTTCCTGAGGAGCAGCTGGTGGTTTCAAACTAATAACCTTGTCATTAGCAGCCCAATGCTTAACTGCTATGCCACTAGTGCTACACTAATGGTTGCCTTACTGCTTGCTTATTTGATCTTCTTCAAGTGTCAAGGACTTCTGTGGGAGACCAGCTCCTTGTCTGCATTCCCCATGACCCACACTTCCCATTGAAAGGAACCCCAACACATTCTAAGAGCAGGGGGGCACCGGAGTGCTCACCGAAGCACTTCCACGATGTTGTTGGTCGCCTTCAGCTCTCGGATGTCGTCGTCGCGCGCAGGGGCACACAGCTTTCCCATGGTGCTGATGACGTAGTTGGCCAAGCCTTGGATGTCAACCGCATTGTGCTGTGCCTGCTGCCGGATGAGGTCTGTGTCCAGCACTTCACAGATCTGGGTGCGGAGCCGGTTGCCGCCGGGGGTCAGGAAGGAGAGAAGAATCTGAATGGGGAGAGGAAGGGCAGAGGACCCACCTGGTCACATGATAAACGCTTTAACAGGGAGAGCCTGTAGGCCAATCTACCCTCAGAGTCCATTCTCTTAACCTCCACTCTGGGCTCCTGGGCCCCTCCCACTGCACCCTCTCCAAGCCTCCCCCAGCCTCCCTCCTGTGCACAGAAAACCCTTCCAATCGGTCTGCATTTCCAGCACTAAAGGGCATGAATACAGCTTGTTGGGGAGGGGTGGGGTGGCCGTGGAGCCTGTCAACTTGCCTCCCTGATTTCCTCAAATAGTTTGATGGCGTGCTCATACTCGGGGGGCTCTGCACTCAGCTCCGACTCCAGGACATCCCAGAAGGCCTGGTGGACAATGTGCTTCACTCGCCCGGCCAAGCTGCAGGAGTGAAAGGGGGGTGGTGTTTAAAACGACACATGAGATTTCTTGATCAGGAAAGAAATGTGTTCACTGTAGGCATCTCAGAAAATCCAGAGTAAAAATGGACCAGAATCCCTTCAGTAACCCCCTGAGCCATTCGTTGCTTTAGCATTGTGAAGAGTCTCGAGCAATAGTGCAGACTTTGTCCATTGCACATTCTGCCCTCCAGCCATTAAAAAGCCTTCCCGGCTCTTGCTTTCAAAAACGGAAGACAATTCTGCCCCAAGGAGATGTGACAATTTACCTCATTCCTCTCCTACCCAGCTCTTTAGACTGGTTCTAAGGTTTGGGGACTTGGGTCTTTATGAGATAGCAAAATGGCTCTTTCCTCAGAACAGAGTCGATTGGCCCCAAGGAGTCACGCCTTTGGATGGCTGCCAACTGCAGCTCAGATGCCCCAACTGCTGAGGTGGCATTCCAAGGAAGCTCTCACAATAGAAGGGGTGGCCACCTTATTTCACCACTTAGATCAATGCCCCCAAATAGAGGCCCATTACATCCACATGCCTACTGACCGCCTGCCCTCCTTTCACCACAGCCTTGGGGAAAGCACACACCCTGCACTGTAATAGCTCACTTTCCCCCACAGGCGACCCACTTCTCCAAGGTCAGAAGCCATAACACCTGCTAGGTGCCCACCATTGTGCCTAGCATGGTGCCTGGTGCACAGCAAATCGTCAATAAATGTAGGGTGACTGACTAGATACTTTGATGGTTAAAGCAGATGGCTCTTTTCTTTTGAAAGTACAAAAAACAAAACAAAATAACAAATGTCACTGTCTTCCAGTCAATTCCGACTCATAGTGATATTATAAGATAATACAGAACTGCTCCTTAGGGTTTCAGAGGCTGCAAATCTTTACAGGAACCCCATCTTTCCCCCATGAAGTGGCTGGTGGGTTCGAACTGCTGACCTTGTGGTTAACAGACCAACACATAACCTGCTACGACACCAGGCTCCAAAAGTACAAACAGCTAAGCATAAAAGAATGCAATTACAGATGAATGTTAGCTTTTTGAAGTGTGTGAGTTAAAGTTGTTTCTAAAATTAAAAAAAATACTATACTGCCCTGTGCAACTCAAAATATTAAAATCTTATTCTAATTGCCTGTCAAGATTTGTCCTCCATGAGTCTCCAATATCAGAGACCCTCCTGAGCATCGCCAGGACAATTACAAAGGCAAATACTGCTGGGAGGGGCTCTGGCCTCGATCTCCCACTTCCCGGACTTGGCTTGAATGGACCAAGGTACAAGCTGAATTAATTTCATAGCTCTCTCATCAACTTCTCTTAACTGAGGCTAGACATTTTTTAGCTCTTTAATTTCCTGGGGAGATGGAGAGTTGGGGAGGAGATCAATTGAACCCTTTACAAATTTTCCTATTAGGAATCAGATAGCTAACTTACTTTACCAAGTTCTTTTCCCAAAGGAAATCTTTGGTCATGTTTAAGAAGAGCTGGGCTGGTCCACTGTGGAAAGTCACCAGGATTGCAACAGCTAATTAGAGCGCTGGTCCGCGTTTAGCAAGGGCAACCTGTCCTTCCTCTGTGCTGGGTGCTTCCCCCACCTTCTCTAGCCGTGGCAGAGAAAGACAGGGAGGGGACTTCCTTGTCCCACGTGCAAGGTGCTTTTCAGCTTTGAGTTCATCTCCCATCTTTGAAGTGTTAGTATTGGAGACCTCCCTTCACACACCACCTTCTCCACCCCCACCCAATGCCCCCATGTTGTATCCCAGGGAACCTGGAGGTGCAGGCAAGGCTCAAGCCCCAGGGTCTGTCTGATGCTAAGAAGCCTCCACTCTGACCTCTCCTTGTAGCTTTTGAATTCATGGTACAGGTATCTCAAAATGGCCTCTTTCTATATTTAAAAAGCAAACTGACTTTAAATCCAAAAACTCATTTTTATCCGTCAGTCAACCAATGTCATTGAACAGCTGATATGTGCGGGGCTATGTTTGAGGCAATTGAGGTACTGCAGTGAAAATGAAGTTTCTACCTTCAAGAAGCTTCTATGTTAGCGGGAGAAAAAGACAAAAATAAGGAGATAAGAAAGAAAGAAGGCCAGGTCCGGGCTAGGGGAGGAAGGAGTCCCGGGCGGTGTTGGTGCTGGAGAGAGGCTGCCAATAGAGGCGGGTGGTTGCAGAGGCCGCACTAGGTCTTGTGTTGGGATCTGAATGGGGAGAAGTGGCAGCTGTGAGAAGATCTAGGGCAGTGTTTCCCAAAATGGGTGATGATACCACCCCCTGCAGGGTGCACTGGAATGAGGGAGGGTGGGGCCTGCAAAGCAGAAATGGGCACTTTATCCTGGATTATGGGCTAGAGTACAAAAGTTTTCAGTGCTGGGGATGGGGTGGGGAAAGCACTGAGTA
>NW_022103898.1:20209636-20221097 GCF_000313985.2 Echinops telfairi
ATGCAAAGGCTACCATGTGGCATGGGGAGGCTGGCCGGGGGCAGATAAGAATGGAGACCGGGTTGGATTGAAGTCTAGGTCAGAGATGGTTTCTTCAACTTTTCCCACCTGAGACCCCTTTTCGCCTGAGAAATTTGCAACATGGGCAAAAACATCTCGGATTCCTCCGTGTTTTGATTTCAAATTAATTTTTTGTTGCTGTGCATTCAGAATCCTCTCACTGCTGCCAAATTTCTCTAACCCCTTCATTCAGTTACGTGGCCACACGTGGGGACATGGCCCACAGTTTAAGAATCTGGGTGCAGCAGTCCAGTGAACTGTAGTTACCACAGAAAACCAAAAACAGATACACTTACTGTAGTGAGCAAGGGTCCCAAAGACGAATGGTTCTTATGCACAATATCCCTAGCAGGATTCTGGGCCACATTTTAAAAGAAGGAAAACTATGACAGGCACGTACTTTCCTGGTTTAAAAAAACCAGGAATTCTCTCAACGGGATCTTGGTTGTCTTAATTCAGAGAGTAAACACCTCGGGACTTATCAACCAGGACTGATCTGTAGTCACACCCTCAGGTCTCTTTCTGTCGTTGCAGGGTCAGCACGTGGCTCTGACAAAGGGCCCCCAAAGGCGAAGTTGACCAGGAGGTGGCTGTGCAGTGGTGAGTCTCCGTCTGCAGGCTTCCAGGACACTGATTCTTAGCACCTGGCAGCTAAGCTGCATTTAACCATCACACTCTGAATATCGGATTTTAATAAATCAATCTGCAAAGATCTCTCGAGAGGACCCGCCACAAGCATGATAAGCAGGGGGGTCAGAGCAATAAATCATTCACAGTTCTTCCCTTAGTGCTGCTTTTGATCAAGTGAGGAGGGATGAGATTGCACCTAAATCATAAAACATCTCACCAATGGGAAGGGCTTTCATGTCCTTTGGGAAAGCTGCGGGGTACACATAGGGAAGTGATTGACTGCTAGCTCGAAGGCTAGGGATTTGAACCTGCCTGGTGGTGCCGTCTCTTGAGACAATCCTGCTGAGACCTAGGGAGCAGTTCAACACTGCCCATACTAGTTGCCATGAGATGGAATCGACTGAGTGGCACAGAGCCACCACCGTGCAGTCAGCAGCAACCCTGGATGGTGCAGCAAATGGTTAATATGCTTGGATGCTAACCAAAAGGTTGGTGGTTCAAGTCCACTCAAAGAAGCCTTAGAAGAAAGGCCAGGCAATATACTTTGGAAAAATCAGCCATTGAAAATTCTATGGTATGCTGTTCGACTCCAACACAGGGGTCATCATGAATCAGGGTCAACTCTGTGTCTTTCTTTCTTTCATAAAATGAGGTTCAGTCATGTCTGACAAACCTTCCCAGAGTAACTGACATTTCGACTGAGTTCTAATGATGATGAGGATTCTGACCACCCATACAAACCCTCACTGAAGAGCCGAGTATGGTTGCGCCCATGAGATTACCCAAGAACCTTCCGGAATTGGTATCAACACATGCACAGGAGAGAAAGACAGACAGAGACACAGAATCTTCAGCAAGGTTTATGCCCAGCAGACTGTCCCATGTCACCTGTTCTCAGGAAGGTCATCCTGTTTCAAGTGGAAGTTCTCATTCACAGCGATTTCGTGAGCGAGAGTCATGTCTGATAAGCTCCTCGCTGCAGCCATCACTTCGTCCAATGTCACAACCCTGGGAGGGCTCGTCGCTGGAAGGAAAACAAAAGCCCGTTCACCGTTGTGACAAGACAGGAGTCTTCCCAGGAAAGCCCCTGAGGCAGAGTTAGTACTTCAATGTGTGTTTTACAAGTAAAGAGACTTCAAAGACTTTGGGGGTAAAATCTACTATCTTTTCATTCCATTTCCCCCACAGACTTTTGGGAGTCCTTTCCTAAAATGAAAATAGATAGTTAAAAACTTCAAAAATGAAAAGTCATTTGATAACTAAGTTCTCAAATGTTTCTGAGATCACATTAATAGAGGTCTATTCTGTTACAGATGTTTTCTCCTCGTTTATTATGTGTACCAAAGAGGAGCTTGATGAGACAACTCTTTATTCTGTAGTTCAGAGTTCTCATTAATATGCACAGAACCTGTATAAAGCCATTCATTTTTAAAATGACAATTTCTAGAAGTAGAATGCTTCATTTCAGCTTCTAGTTTCGTCCGCTGGGAGTCACCTGCCTTCATTGAGGCAGAGCGTGCCTCCCCATAGCGTAGCCCTCAGATTACATGGAAAGAAAAACCCAGTGAGAATGCAGATCACTCGAGTTAAATAAAATAAACCAGATGAGCAAGCTGATCTACTTCGCAGTAGGAAGTAACAGGGAAAGAATCCTAGTGACACGTACAGACTCTCCTAGCCTAATATATCCTGTCTTCTTTGAAGTCCCTGCTGGATCACTCAGCTTCTGTGCATTAAACATTATGACCTCAGACAACAGCACTGATAGGAATACTTAATTACCAAGTAAATAAATGAATAAAAAGCAAAGAAGAAGAGAAAGAAAGAAAGAGAGAGAAAAGAAGTGGCACATAGACTTGGTAACACCTTCTCCAGGATATAAGGCACTGTGTTGCCAGATGCGTCAACTCCATTTAAAACAGAGTGAGAAAATGCACAGAAACTTGAAGTGGCTGCTGGTAAATTCCACCCCCAGCCCCAAATTTCTGCCCTAATAAGACTTTCCTTTGTGCTCTTGGTCCCCAATTAATTATATCTGAAGGAATTCCCAGAAATGCTTTGTGCACCAAGACACTCACAAAGTCGAACCTGCAACAGAGGAGACTTGGGAAGAAGTGAAGTCCACTGACGAAGCGGTGGAGTGGTCACCTGAGCACATGTCCACTCCCTGAGGCAGCGCAGCACTGTCATTAGCACTGCTATCAAGTCAGACCCAACTCATGGTGACGCATGTGCAGCCCAACCCTGTGCCACTCTCGTGATGGGCTGTGGCTCGGACCGCTGTTGTCTACAGCGGGTTCCTTGGGTGATCTTTGGAAAGAGATCAACCAGGCCTTTCTTCCTAGTCTCTCAGTCTGGAAGCTCTGCCCACACTTGCTCTGCATCATAGCAACACTGAAGCCTCCGCTCACAGATGGATGATGGCTGTGCACGAGGTGCATCGAGAGAGACGCTAACAGGGTCTCCTGCAGAGAAGGGGGAATTCTACTAATGACACACCACTGCCCTCAGATAAAGCAGTTAGTAGTCAAAAAACTATGCTATAAAACCTCGTATAACTCATACATGTTTGAGCTACAACTAGTATTGAAACTAAAACATGTACATAATAATAAATAAAAGGAGTCTAAAAATATTACAGGCAGTCTCCAGGTTATAAGCCCCCAACTTCAGGGAACGTTGCCCTCACTTTGTAGTGAATGAGCCAATCCTATCTGCAACAAACTCTTCATCATAATCACTTTCGTTTGCTACACATGCAGCTTTTACGACACTGAAAAGATGTTGAGCCTTTTCTCGCACTGAACCAAACGACTGCCATCAAATCGATTCTGACTCAAGGCAACACTCTCCTGGGTTTCCAAGGCTGTAATTCTTTATGGGACTACATAACCTCATCTTTCGCCACAGAGCAGCTGGTAGATCCAAACCGTCAACCTTGCAGCTAGCAGTCCAGCACTCACCTTCCTTTTCCACAGGGCTCCTGTATCATCTGGCACTAAAACCCAAACTGCCTGTCATGGAGTCATTCCCCGACCCATAGGGAGCCTACGGGACAGGGGAGAGCTGCCCCTGTGGGATTCGGCCACTGCACCTGTGCTGGGAGTAAAAAGCCTCATCTTTCTCCTGCTCTTGCACTGAAGTAAACCTAAATCAGACGTGTATGCACTTGTTCTAACTCACCCACAAATCCCACGTACTCAGAGACACAAGTAGGAACTCATCCTGCTCGTAACTCGGGGCTGGCTGCCTTTCCATTAAAACATCTTATACACAGTAGCATCACAGATGGGATGAAGACATGACAACGCATCGGCAGTCATTGTCTTCAGATGATAGTGTGGGTCATAGCTTCCTTTCGCTATACATATGCATGTTACAGAATGTCTGGTAAAGTGGAGGAGCGGCAAAAAAGGGGAAGGCCCTCAACAAGACGGATTGCCACAGTGGCTCCAACAATGGGCTCAAACATAAGAACTATTAGGACAGCAGTTCTCAACCTGTGGGTCGTGACCCCTTTGGGGCTCGACTGATCCTTTCACAGAGGTCGCCCGATTCATAATAGTAGCAAAATGACAGTGATGAAGTAGCAATCAAAATAATGTTATGGTCAGGGGTCGGCACCACATGAGGACCTGTATGAAAGGGCCGTCGCAGCAGGAGCAAGGTGGAGAACAGTGAGTTAGTAGGATGCCACAGTACTAGGCAGTGCTGTACACAGGGTCACTGTGGGTCAGAACAGACGCCACGACACCTAACAACAAGAACAGCATACATATCATTTCCAAGTCTTCTTTCATGTGATGGAAATGTTAAAAAAGTAGGTACGGATGAGCACACTTTTTAAAAGTGGCCATTTGCTTGTAGTAAATATCAGTTTCTTCTTTGTCTGTTTCAGGTGTACTATTTGCTTTTTCAGCTTAAGGCGTACTGTTTCTTACACAAACGCCAATTAAAATGCTCATAGAAAAATAAAAACAGCCACTTTCCACATTTTTATGTTCCGCACAAATAGGGCTAGCTCTGTCTCCCTGCGTGAGGGCCGCTCCTCTCACGCATCCCCTGCTCTCGGCACCTTGCAGGGCTGAGGCTTGCACAGCGAGATTTTCGAAACCCGTTATTTTCTCTCGCTTCGGACCTGGCCCTTGAATTGAAGGCAAGCTGACTGCAGTGTAGTTCAGAACTAATCAGAAGAGACCATGCTGGACTGACTGATCTTTGGGGGAGGAAGCAAGAAGGGATCTCCACAAAGAGTCATTGGCGACTGCGTGGGAGAGAAGATGGGTAAGGTTGGGGGGCCTGATTGACAGGCAAACCTACGCAGCTTAGAGACGATGCTCAAACGTGCCACCAGCTGGTTATAGCATCCAGGGCTACCGAGTCCCGAGAGTGTACGCAGAACAGTGGCAAGGCCTCTGCAGTGGTGGTTGGACGCCACTGGAGAGTGGTGGTGGTGGGGGGGCTGTGCTTTGTTCCCACTCATCTCCAAGTTTTAAAACCTAGTCCTGGAGTCTAGGAGCAGCGTCCCTTGCCCCCGTCGACTTACAAGCAGGAGAGTTGGATTTGCTGGAGGAGTCGCTGGTAAAGCTCTGCCTGGAGCACTCATAGTCACTGAGGGAAGCCATGCTCTCGGAAAAGCGGGAGGAGTCTGAGTCGCTTGGCTGGTCCTCGCCCACGTACTGCTTCTCGCCATTGAAGGGCATGTTGTTGTGCTTGAGTGTGGAGAGAGGGCACCTGCACAGACAAACAGACGCCGCATGAACATTCCGCGGTGTGTCCCCTGGCTGCGTGGGCCTCACGTCATAGCGATGCCTTCCTCCATCCCCAGGGCCTCAGCCAGGAAGTCACTAGGTCTGCAGGTCCACCTTCCAGCAAAGAGATGCCACACCAGAGGTGTGGGACACACACCCAGTGTGAATGTGGAACCAGCTCTCTGCATAACAGAGCCTGAAAACACGCGTTTGTTTTTTTTACAGGGGAAAGCGCGAACGCAGTCCCCTACTACCACAAATTATGCAGTCGAGTTTCCCACATTTGGGAAATCGCAGGGGTCAGCACATCCGGAGTGCAATGGATAAGCCTTGCCCTGGGAAAACCACCTTCATGATCATGGTATCTCCCCTGCCAGGTAAGTATACACACATTCATTCATTCATTCATTCATTCATTCATTCATTCATTCATTCTCTCTCTCTCCTGCATTGCTAAAACACAGGAAGGGGAGAGCAGGAGTGTGGGTGCTTGGGTTGGTCAGATAACTGGAGCTGGAATTTCACTCTGTCTTTTCCCAGAGGCCCTTGGGAAAGTCACTCAACCTCTTGGCTTCACTTGTTTACCTAACTGGGCTGAAAAACTGATGTCATGGGGTTGGTTAAAGATTCAAAGCTACTGCCACCACCACCACCACCACCCCACACACACTGCACCCATCACTGCCAATGCTTCTGACTCTTCACAGCCCCCTAGGAGAGGGGAAGCCTGCCCCACGGGGTTGACGGAAGCAGCCCTTCCTCCCAAAAGCCAAACCAGTGGGCTCAAACCATCGACCTTTTGGGGAAAGCAGCTGAACTCTTATGATGAGGCATGATGTTTGGTTTGTGCTTGACAATTCACAAAGTCCTCCCCACAACATGCTGAGTAGAACAGGTACCCAGGGTCCTGATTCATAGGTGTGGCCAGGCTGGGGGGGTGGGGAGCATCCAGGACAGAGGAGGGGACACAGCTCAGCCTGGCCCACCGATTGACTGAGTGCCTGTGGAATACCAGGCACGGAGCTGAGCCCTGGGGGGAAGGAACACTGAACACAGATGGGCTCTCTGCTCCTGTGTGTGTCAGAGTGACAGGGCCAGATATAGATTCCAACTCATGGCGACCCCACGTCTGTCAGAGAAGGACTGTGAGCCACAGTTTTCATGGTGGAGTTGGCAGAAGCAGCTTGCCACTGAGTGGATCCGAACCCCGAATCTTTTGGTGAACGCGCAGGCATGGTAACTGTTTGCCCTGCCCAGCAGCTCCGTGCAGGACCTCAGCAAGTATGGAAAAGGGAAAGCCAGGCATTGCTGAAGATGCCCGAGGAAAGGAAGCCAGGACCAGCATGAAGGAAGGGGCAGTAGCTTTTGTTGAAAAGCACCATGTTTTAATCCCTTGGGTCACCACAAGGATGACAATGGCAAGGATGGGCCAGAGGGATTTATTGAGGGCCAAAGGCCCAGAGCCACTTGCACCTTGCCTTATCAAACAACCCTCTTCAGTCCTGCCACTCACAGAAGGGACATCAGTCGGGCCACCCCCTTTGCAAGCAGAGAACCCCTAACAGAGGAGCATGTCTCTAAAGGTGGAAGGGTCCAGAGCTCAGGCACGGAGCTTAGCTGCCAGGAAGCTACCACATGGAGACAGGCACCATATCCTTGAATCGCAGAGCGAGTCAACAGGCGGGAAGGCCATAGAAACAGCCGTGAGCCCTGGCACATCATTGGTGCAATGCCCTCCCCGAGTCCACGATGCTGTGCTTGGTGGAGTGGGGGCTGAAGAGGGCCGGGAGACCCTGTTGGAATGGATGGGCACGATAGCGTTAGTGGTAGATTTGAACGTGTTGGTGGTTGTGAGGACTCAGAACTGGGCAACCGTCGGTTCTGTTGTATGTCAGGTCGTCACGAGTCAGCGTCAACTCAATGGCAGCCATCATTCCATCCAACCATCCATGAAAAAGACTTGAATTTTTATTCCCAACTGGAGGAAAGCGGTAGAGAAAAGGGGGTGGGGGGGGGCACTTGCTGGAACCAGTTCATTTCCAACCCTGAATCCAGAGTCAGCCCACCAACTCACAGTGACCCAGTGCCACTGAGAACTGTCCAAAGGGTTGCCGCTGGTTCAACCCACGTAGCACTCTGCGGGAGGAAGAGGAGAATGTGAGCTCCTGTACGGTCTCAGGAACTCGTATGGAACAGTTCTACTCGGTCCTACGCGGTCACCAAGTGGGGACTGACTTGATGGTAGTGGGTTCATCTTCCTGAGGGCAGTGGCCCTATTTCTCTCTCTTGGAGCTTCTTGTGGGCTTGAACCCCCAACCTTTTGTTAACAGCTGAGCTCAGCATCACTGCACCGCAGGGCTCCTTACCTCACTTACACTGAATCCAGAGCTTAAGTTCAATGCTTGCCCTCCTCTCTAGGCTTAGGTTTCCCTTCCCCCACCATTTGACTTTCCATTGGATGCGTGTCTTGGCGCCTCCTTCTATCCTCCCGTCAGGGCTAATGGCACTTCTTTTACAGCAGCAGCTCATGTTGTGGGTCCCCTCAACGGCACTGAAGGCCTTTCTATGGTTCTTTTCCTTCCCTGGCTACATCTAACGCCCTTCCCCGAGGCAGACTGTGCCTGATCCATCACCACTGTCCAGTTCATGACCAGTCCTCATTTAGCAGCTGCTGAACAGACGTCATTGTACCCGTTTGGTACAGCTTCCACCGGCACGTGTACAAACTGATAGCGCTCCCTGTTTACAAGACGCCTGCTGCTGGAGTCCATGGCCTGGAGCAGAGAATCTACCATCTCAACCGATCTCTTCAGTTTAAAATTCACACACACACACCCACCACCTCACCTCCAAGTCCTTGCCAGACTCTTAGTTGACTAGCTTAGAGGCGGTCCCCAATTGACTGCTACACCGAGTATGCTCTAGGCTTCTCTCAGCTGCCTCAGACAGGTAGGATCCTGGGTGCTTTGCCCCGGGAAAGTGATCAAAAGCTTCCATCTGTAGGAATTTATGAACTCGGTGAACACTTCTAACTGTCCATTTCATTTCTCTGCTCTAGGTGAACAGCCCACTTTACCGGTTTCTTCAATGGTGCTTAATGAGGCAGCAAGGGGCCAGATTTTAGAAGCAAAAGGTCTTAGTTTAGGAGTTGAAGAAGTCTAGGTTTGGGGACTGAGCCTGTGCATTGACTTGCACCTCACACTGGCTCTCTGGCCTGATTCCCGAGAGAGGGCTGGCTGGCTGGCTAGGAGTGACCACATTCTAGAAACCAGAGTTCCAGGAGGTAGGACCAGGAGTTCCAGGAAACGGGATGTGTGCAGGACAGCCCAGCCTACGAATGTGCATCCACGCCCTTTGTCCTCAAGATTCCTAGACGGGAGAGCTGCTGCCTCTGCGGGGAATGGGACAGAAAGTGGACCAGCTTCTGTCAAGACAGAGAGGAGCTCCCAGAGAATGTTCCTCTCCCATGTTGAACTGGCAGCGGACCCGAGTGCTGCTAAGCAGCACCAGCAGTCGTTCCTCGAAGCGTCATGAGGTGCTGTAGAACTTGCCTGTTTCCTCATCTGGGAACAGTCGCAAGACCTAGCTCCTAGGGTTGGTGTCAGGCGCCGTTCTGCGGATCTCTGTGGGGTGCCTGGGTCGGGACAGGTGTCTGCTATGATTGGTGCGCCCTGCTCTCCGTGGTGGCGGCTGTGGCTGTGTTGTCACCATCATCTCAGGTCTAAAAATGCTGGAGGGGAGAACAGCTCTTTCCCAGGATGATAAAAGCATGTTCCTCTCCCAGGGACACAAGGTGGGTAGCAAGCCTAGGACAGCTCTCTGAAGCATGCTTGCTGGAACTACGAAAGCCAAGCGCAAAGGGCCCCTTCCCTGGCGCAGAGGCTTCTGCGAGGCCCTTCCCATCTGTGCATCTCGGGCTTCCATGAAAGCCATCTGGGGACAGAGCTACTTGACTCAAAAGGCAATGAAGGGTAATTAGGCTGCTTTTCAAACTATTTTGGACTCTCTTGGCACAGGGATAGCGAATGCAGCTGTTTCTTGACAAAAGAAGACGTGACTCCCTCGACAAACAAACGTCAGTCCATTTCACCTGCACCACTGCAATACTCAGAGAGACCTCATCTCAGACTACCTGGTGGGTTTACTCATTGGCCAAAGGTAGAGGCAGACAGGAGGCCAGGCAAAGCTGCCAGCACTACACTGGGTCACTAGAATGAAGCTCTGTCACATCCACGCACGTGTTCACAGTTCCCCTCTGGCATTCTATAATCATCAATACACTGTCACCCCATCCCTCCATCGGCCACTCACTGGCACGGAGCAGACACTGAGCTACCTTCCATTGAAGACAGGAATGGGTGGAAGCAAGGGTTGGGACATGAAGGGGCTGGGGTTATGCTCCAACATCAGGTGACAGGGAGGTAGGCGTTCTAGTTACTAGTGATTCCTCAGCCTGTGTCCAGACCGCTTGCTGACTTGACTCCTTGGTTCCCCTGTCCCCAGCAAACACAACCTGTGACTGGTCCTGGGCTGGTTCCGGACTGCAGAGACAGCTGACATCGCAAAGACAAGGATCCTGCACATGTCCCTGGAAGCAGGGAGGATGCTGGCTCTGGAGCCAGGAGGCCTGGGTTCCTGATCCTGACTCTTGATGGTTACTGACTAGAGACAGGGAGCTGGCTGGCTGCCAGTGGCACGCTGGGATAATGGTAATCCGAGTGTGAGTCTGCGAGTGGGCTTCCAAGAGTTCATGGGAAAGTGGAACTTTTCCATAGGCTGTTTAGAAGCCCCCTCGTGTGTTGTGCTTAGTATGTTATTTTTATTAAAAGAAGTTCTCAATTTCAGAAATGTCAATGTCATTTTGAGAAGAAAAGCCCTGTTCTTGTAAAGGACATGTTCCAGATTAAAAATTATGAGAGACTTGACAACTACAGTTGGGTGATCCTAGGCTGGGTCCCTATGGCAGGGGGGAAAACGACAACGACAACAACAACACTGGGCCTGTTGCTATTACTGGGTCTAGTCTGCCTGTCTTCCAATGTTAAACTCACTGCAGTGGGTAGAAATATGGCGGCTGTGCCCCTAACTTTGGACTCTGGAACTTTGCACATATTGGTTGGTTCCTTGTTGTCATTCAGATTCAATGCCACAACTTCGAATGACCTTCCTTGTTGCCCCGACTCGCTCTAGGTAAATTAGAGCAGGGCTCAGCAAATCCTACTGAAGGAACCAATAATGCCATCCTCCAACCCGGAAAGTAACGTGGGCACGCCTTCTCTGCCGCCTCCCCGGCTCAGCTCATATTCCTATTACACCCCCACTTAGGGCACTGTGGCTGTCTGCCTCCCCTCAGAATTCTAGGCTGTTTGTGTGAAGACGCTGCCTCCCCTGTTCCACTGCCCAGCACTAGCTCAACACACTTCCAAGACATCGTGACACCAAGACTCCACACCAGAAAAGACAGACAGGTCCAGAACTTAAAGACAACCTTTAAGCCATCTCCTGAATCCTCACTGATAACCAATAATGACAATGAGCACTAACCAAACCAAGTCAAAGAAAACAAAAACCAAACTCATGCCATCGAGCCAATGCCAACTCATAGCGGTCCTATAGGACAGGGGAGAACTGCCCCCGTGAGTTTCTGAGCCTGTAACTCTTTATGGAAGTAGAAAGTCTCGTCTTTCTCCCGTGGAGCAGCTGCTCGTTTTGAATGGTTGGTGTTGTGGTTAGCAGCCTCACATGTAACCACTCCACCACAATCAGCCTTAGCACTTATCAATGGCGTACAACGGCCCAGTCTCCATGCATGCTAATACTTCAAATGATTTACCTCCTTGAATCTTCAGGAGAACGCTGTCGGCAAAGACACAGTTATTACCCCCATTTTAAACATGAGGGGTGCTGGTAATGGGGTGGTTATGAGCTCGGCCGCTAACCGAAAAAACTGCTACAGTTTGAACTCATCATTCCACTCTTCTAGAGAAAGATGTGGCAGTTTGCTCCTGCAGAGCACGCAC
>NW_022103898.1:20221261-20223380 GCF_000313985.2 Echinops telfairi
GGTTTGAACATTATATTATGGTTAACAGTCCAAAGCGTAGCCAACAGTGCCAGGGATAAACAGGGCTCTTCACAGCAAAGATTCCAGCTTTGGAAACATGTCCTACGGGCAATGTTAAGTCAGACTTGACTTGACAGCTGTGGCTTGGATTATTCTGGTGAAATACAAGAACCTAAAGTTCAAAGAGGTCAAATGACTTGCCGAAACGGTTCAAGGCAGAGGTGCAACTCAAATTCGGACAGTGGATCCTTAAAGCCCAGCCACTCTCCTGGATGGCTGGGAACATTTTGGTGTGTGGCTCATTCTGTCCACTCCACTCTACCAAATGGATCTTCCAGCACCATGTGGACAGCTGCACACATGGTGGCAAACTGGCCTTTCCCTGGGAGTGGCTACCTCAGTGTGATATCCAGAAGGGCATTGCTGAAAAGAGTTGATTGTCCAAAGTCAGAGCCGACCACCCCACTAGAGTGACTGAGATTCTGTTTCCAAGGAGCCATTCTTTCGGTGCTCCAGAAGGCCTGGTTAAAAACCCAGATGCTATGAACAGGGTTAACGGCTTACAGCTCGCCTGAGTCATTACCATTGTGGAGCGAAGGATTCAGATTATAGAGCAGAGTCCTGAGGAATGGAACCCCGCCGGGGCAAACTAGGTGGTGGGCAGGGGAAATTTCAAGACACATCTAGCAGATACCATCCTTCTTCAAGACCAGATCAAGGTCAGGTGCAAGGGAAAACAGTCACATACATGAGGTTGCAGGCGAGGACCAGGGGAAGTAACACACAGGACTGGGGCTCTGCAGAGCACAGTGACAGAGGACTGGAACATACTCATCTTCTGCATGCTGCAGCGGTAGCCCCACTCCCAAATAGCAACGTTGGGAAGATACCCACGCGGAGCAAAGCCAGCCACAGGGCAGGGAGAGGTGGCTGGACCATTCAACTAGAGAACACTGTTTTCACCAACTGGAACCAGCAACACAGGGGCAGATGAAAGCGAACAAGCCAGGCATTGTTTTAAGAAGCAGATGTTACCCATGGCATCACACCACCAGCGAGAAGGATTTCTAAGCACGTTTCTCACTTAAAGATGCTTCGCTCACCCCAAATTTGCCTTTTGCAGCGCCGCCCCCCATCTTGCTCCTCCCATTTGGGGGCCCTTCACTCCTCACAGACTGGCCTGGAGGCTACCCCTACACATGATGGGTATTTTCAGACCTGGCTGCCCAGGTGACATGTGACTCTCTAGAGGAAAGAGGTAAGGCGGGCAGGGTGTCTCTAAGTGGGAACCACCCACAGCTGATTGACCGATTGAAAAGAACAAAGTCTAGCAGGGTTGGAGACCATGGGCCAGCGCTGGGTTTAAGGAACCCACTGGGGACAAGGACAACTTTCCCCCCCTCATGGTTATGGTAGGGGGACAATGAGCTACAATTAATTCCTAAACTTCAGTAGCCCTGGGTATGTTCTACACCTCCATCCACACCTGGGTTGCAGTTGATGAAACATTTGTACCTTCACGAGATTTACACAATGAAACTTTGTATCATTGTGAAACGGCTTGTTAATAGTTACATATGATTTCTGGCACAACGGGATGGGGATAGGGGTTGGAGCACCTATGTTTATATAACGCAGTTAGCAGGTTCCTTAAGTGCTCCATACTGCCCCCTGGGGTGAGGGCGCTGGAATGATCCAAAACAAACAACCAAACCCCCCAAAAAACACACCAAAAAACCTTCAAAGCCAGGTATCCATTCAGACTCATAGTGATGCTGCCAGAGGCAGAAAAAAACTGCGCCTGTGAGTTTCTGAGACTGTAACTCTTTGCTGACCTGGGCAGTTAGCAGCCCAACGTGTAACCCCTATGCCACCATGGCTCCCGGAGTGACCCAGGGAAGCTGCCCAGCCGACACCTACACTTTTATCTTGCATTAGGGGATAGGGAACAAAAGTTTTTCGTTACTAGAGGGGTGCACAGTAAAAAAAATTCCCCCCCTAAAAGGTGGCAGTAGACTAGGTACGTTTGGATACCTATGATCTAAACTATGCTCTTCCACTAAACCCACTGCCACTGCATTGATTTCCACTCACAGGGACCCGAGTTAAGGTTTCCAGA
>NW_022103898.1:20224758-20228846 GCF_000313985.2 Echinops telfairi
GGGGGCGGGGCCTGCCGCCTTGGGGCGGGGCCTGCCTGGGCCGGCGGGGCGGGGCTGGTGGAGCTAGTGGAGAGCTGAGTTGAGCCGTTGGGCACATTGGGCGTCTCCACTCACCCAGTGCTGCAAACTCCCAAACTCCCTGGCTGCAAGTGGAACTGCTTTGCTAGTCGCCAGGCAGCACTCCAGCACACCGCCCCCTCACACACAGCATACGACAGCGTTGCAAGTGGACTTTCCCACGGGCACTCACAACCAGCCGCGTCACTTAGGCTTGCATCTGCACCTCCACAAAAACACCGGTCCAGATTTGTACCTGGACAGGAAGATTAGCTCGGGGGTGGGGTGGGGTTGGGGTGTGTCACACCCACTCAGGCTCTCTGGAAAGATGTCAAGTTCGTGTGCGTGCGAGAGATTAAAAAAGCACCTCACTTCCTCTAGGGCTCTTGGCATCACCTATCGTGGGCAGAAGTTTCGACACTGGTTCATGTAAATAACCAGGCCCTAGAGAGACTCCGGATGGTCAGACCAACTGTTCAGCTCTGTGGGTGTGATTCAGGCTGCTCAGAAACACTCCTCTCCCTCCCTGCACATGGAAACCACAGTGCACACCTGTGAGTGCATCTCCTGCCATTTGTAAACTAGTGTTATTAGGGAGAGATTTCCATGCAGGGATTTTGTATAGACTGAAGTATTTTAATAGAGCGTGAAAATCGATGTCTAGGTTGTGTTGGCACATTGGTCACCAATAATCTGGAGAATGACAGACAGGCAGTCTTTAAAGCCAGCGTTGAGACCAGTTATTACTGTAGCTGGAGTTGTCATAGGTTCAACCCTTGGCTCTGACATTTGCTGCTCAGGCGATCTACACAAGCTACTAATTTCCCCTTGTTTCCTTCAGATCTATAAAATGGGGACAACAATGAAAACATCTCATTGGGTTATGATGAAGACAATGCATGTTATGTGGTGCACACAGTAGGGACCCAACTGAAAATAGTTGGCAAGCCCCTCTAGCTGGTGATCTGTATTACTTTGTGTTTGTGTCTCTGTCAGCAGCTCCCTCCCTTCTTCTCCTAAAATGTGCATTTCCTATAACCCAAGGTTCTCCCCTGCCAACAAAGTCTTAATTTAGGTCGCTTGTTAAAATAAATAGAGTAACAAAAGTCTCTGGATCCAATTCTCACCCCATACCAACCAACATCATAGCAACTGCCTTCCCCACTCTAAAGATTTCACAATAGAGAAAATAACCCCAAATACCCCTAAACATGACAATGACACACGGCAGCCTTGCTTCCTTTGTTAGCTTTGTAAGAGCGTGTTAAATACTGTTTCAGGTTGTGACATACCTCACAGCAGGTGAGCATTAGTCAGGCAGTAGCTGAGTCTGCCTCTGTGCCCAGCTGCCAGACTCTAGGCCTGGCATGTGTTTTTAAACCTCAAATATGTAGCTCTCAAGACTCAAGGATGCAATGGGATGTGTTTTTCTTTTTTTTCTAGTCAAAGCAGGTGAGTCAAATGCAGGCTATGTGGGGGTAAAGCGGTTGTAGCAGGGGGGGATTAGGGAAGAATCCTGTAGTGGGAGAGGTGGGCTAGCCTCAGAGACCTCAGGCAGGAAGGCACCAGAGTTTGGAAGCACAGCCTTCTCCTATTTTGAAATTAAATGGCTTGATATCTGGAAATCCTTTGGTGAATTACCTGGCTAACTGCCCTCGCCCTTGTTTGTGATAGAAAAGCACTTGGAGGAAGAAAAAGACAAAAACACACCATGTTTAAAAATAAGACACGTGTCACACCTTTGCTCAGGAATGTCGAGCAGAGACTGGAATATGTCTAGTCACAGAATAGACCCCACCTGGCTCAGGTTATGTTCACAATGTTCTGGAAAAGGCAGTCTCTTCAGCTGAAGATGACTCAGTCTCACACTTAATTCTTTTTCTTCGCCCCCCCCCACCCCCCATATGTTTGAAATGAACTTGTTTGCCACTAAACATTCCAAGTCCATTTCAGTTTTCCTTTTCTGCTGTTATTTTCATCCACTCGGACCAATATTCAGGCTGGATGGCTAAGGGATCTGGAGGGAGTTTTGTTTTGAAAGAAGCACATTGTATATAGTTGTGCACGGCCCCTCTCAACAAATGAAATCAATAACAATATCCCATTAAACCCTCCATAGATGTGATTCCCTTTCTTTAAAAAAAAATTCTTCTTTTTTATAACCATGTTAGGAACACATGGTAATGCTGTTTGTTTTCTCTCCATAAATCACACCAAATTGGGTCAGGTTCCCTTGGCCAGTAACAATGGCCAAAGGCAGCTTAACATGTTGGCTCAATGAAGAAAGTTTACTTATTTTCTCTTTTATACATCTTCTATCTGAGCTCTAAGTGACCGTGACTCTGGAAAAAATGACAGATAATCCTCGAATACAATTTTAATTTGGATTTGCTACCTCCTACCCGTTTCACTTTTATTGGAGAGCTGTGTTGTCTTGTGCTGATTTAACAGAGTGCGAATTCAGCTCTCCAGACGTAGCTGCGGGAGGGGCGGAGGGAGCCCAAGAGACCCACTTCAACGCTGCCAACGACGGGGCCTTCCATTTTTCTCTCTCTGGGAATGGTTAGCCCTCTTCCTGAGTTGAAACTGGTGTCCAAGCACCTCACATTCCAAACTTCTCAGCCAGAGCTGGCCGCCTGGGTGTGCCACCTGTTTAGCTCCCTGCACTGCAGTGCGCGTGCGTGCGCGCGCGCGCGCGCGCACACACACACACACACACAGCCCGTGCTTAGTTTAATGATTTGCTGTTGCCATTTTGAAATTGTAAATCCATTTTTCCCAAGGGGCCACATTTTCATACTGCATTGGGCCCGGCATTGTGTTTCGCTGTTCCTGATTTCATGGCACGGCGCACGAATCTAGTGTTTAAAGACTCATTTTTCCTTAACTCTTACAAATCAATGCTTTCATCGAGTGCTCAGTTGAAGAGACAGATATCTGCTGTCATGCCCTCAAACTCCCTGCCATCAAGTCGATTCCAACTCGTGGAGACCCGATAAGACAGTTTCCAAGACTATACGTCTTTACGGGAACAGAAAGTCTCATCTTTCTCCAGAGGAGCAGGTGGTAGATTTGAACCGCTGCCCTTCCGGATCACAGCCCGACTTGTAACACGATGCCACCAGGGTTACATGCTAGAGAGGAAGGAGAAAATTCAAACGGCATAGACTCGGGTTTTTTGGTCCATTTAAGGGATTTTCCAGCATAATTTTACTGCACAGGATTTTCACCCTATGTCCTCCCTTTAGAAACTAACCCCTCACATAAGATGTGGCTCTAGTAAAACTAGAATCAAGATGAAATGGAATCCCACGTGTTTTTTTTTCCTCTCACCCTTATCCATCTCAAGGTGCTAAAAGGAGGACTGAAAAACAGTAGGAGGGAAGAAAAAGAATTTGGCTCATTCACAAACTAGGTCATTTTCTGAACGTTCAAAATGGAACCACCCTTCCTGCCAGGTTCAAGGTTTTCTTGCTTCTTCTTTTGGTTGTGAAGAGCAGGCCCGTTTAGATAATTGAATCGTTCTGATTATTGATCAAAAGGTTGGTGTTGGCTCAATTTTCCAAAGCCCCCAGAGCAGTTTCCCCTCTGATCCCACTGAATTACAACACAGCTAGTGGTTGTTTCGCCATTCCAATTACCTGTCCTCTTATACCTGGACCCTGCCCAGGTCTTATCCCTTATCCAACATACCAGAAAGACAAACATTGTTAGTACCTTCTGTCGGCTCCCTTCTGTCCCTTCCACTCACCTGGATACCACTGTGATCTCTTGGGAAGCACACACACAAAAAGCGATGACACCCGGTGAGGCTAGCTGTGGGCTGGGGGAAGTGGGCAGGGCCCAGGAGAGTTGAAGCTCACTGGGCCACCTATGAGCTTTGGGCAACCTAGGAGTCATAGAGGGCTGAGACCAGTGCTCACCTCATTCCACCCCTAGGTCAGCAGACAATGTCTTCTAACTACCTTCAGGGTCCATTTTAAAAACCAAGTGAAATGCTCACTGGAATGGGGAAGAACTCAAAGAAGAGT
>NW_022103898.1:20229510-20231650 GCF_000313985.2 Echinops telfairi
TTTACCAGCACCGTCATTCAAGTGTATGTTGTCTACTCGGATCTTCCGTATTCATTGTTCAACTTGTACATGCTCATGAGGTGATTGAAAATACCAAGACTTGGGTCAGGAGCACCTCATATATGATATGATATGTGGTTTGGGACCTAACCGATCATGCTAAATTTTGAGACTGAAAAATGGAGATCCCTGAACAGATAGGTGCCTGAACTCCTAGGAGTTCTAGTGGAAGGTATTATACTAGGGCCGCGATGGTTTACGATTGACCTGCAGATACTCAGGGACGCACTGAGTTGGCAGGACAAGAATAGAAACCAGAAGAACTCATTTCATGGCTTCACTCCACAAATACACACATGTGCAGTGTCACATGCCAAGTATTGTTGATTGGCATCATTATCTAATTTCCATAACAACATGCCAACAAGCCTACCAGTACCTTGCCAACTAAGCACCCAAAGTATTTGTAATCGCATTCCATCACCCTGGAAGAGTGCCTGGACCAGGTACTGGTGTGGCTATGACTCCCAGTGGACAAGGAGAACGGACCGCTTTCAGCTGTCCTAAAATGAGGCCACTTCTACATGGGTGGGAGTAAGGGGGAAATCGTACTTAATTGAACAATTCACTCTCTAAGTGAAGGGATGTGTGATTGCACCGTCCTGGGGGGATGGCAGTGCAGGTTGGCATTTGCTAGTTGGAGCACTCATGAAATACTCCAAGAAAATGCCATTGGTCAGTAATTGTTCCTCATTCAACAACTATAGCAGCCAGCATTAGCTGCCTACTGTGTTCTAGGCTCTTTGCAAGATTCTGGAGATATTAAAAAAAATGAGTGAGACACAATTCCCACTCATAAGGCTATATTGACATATGGGAGACATTCTTTCCATGTCTAATACAACGTATGACTCTTATGAGACATTCAGCAAATGATTCTTTTACAATAGTCTTTCTAAGAAGAAATATATCACATAGCCACTCTACCTCCCATTATAATAAATATTGTTACTAATGAAAACAAACAAACAAACAAACAAACCCCACCCCCAGAATTATAAATGACTGTATTAGTAGCTGAGGACAACAAGCAGTATTATAATATGATTTTCTGTTCTTACACATTTAATTTAATTGAAGTATTTATTCAGTGCTTATTGTAGGTTGGATATACATTTTTTATTCAGAGCCTCCTAGGCTGGATATCAGTAAGTATAAGGACCAGTAGGTACCAGGAAATGCCACCACTCTTCTGTCAGTTTGTCATACTGTGATGACTTGTATGTTACAGTGATGTTGGGAGGTATGCCATCGATATTTCCAATGCCAGCACAGTCATCCTTGGTGAACAGGTTTAAGTAGAGCTTCCATACTAAGCATGTACCAAAAAGAAGGACTAGGAAGTCCACTTCTGAGGGATTAGCCTTATGAATAGCAAAAGGTAACTGTGATACCATACTGGAAGATGTGCCCCTCAGGGTGGAAAGCACCCTAAGACTAGGGAAGAGCTGCTCCCTTACAGTAGAGTTGACCTTAATAACATGGATGAAGTAATGCTTTGTGAATCTTCATTTGCCGATGGGGCACATCTCAAAATGAGAAGAAATAGCTGGAAATATCCATTAATAATCAGAATGTAGAATGTCACAAATATAAATCTAGGAAAATGGGGAATATCAGAAATGAAATAGAATGCATAAAGATGGATATGCTAAGCATTCGTGAGCTGGAATGGATTGGTACTGGCTATTTTTTAGTAAGACAAACATGATTTACTGTGCTGGGATTGAAAAATTTAAGAGGAATGACATTGCATTCACTTTCAGTAAGGATATTTCAGACTTGTCTTGAAGTACGATGCTGTCTGTAATAAGATAATACCTATTATCTACAATGAAGTCCAGTTACTACAACTATTATTTACATTTAGCACTAACCACTAAAGACAGTGATGAATTAAAGAATTCCACAGAATTCTTCAGTCTGAAGTTGATCTAGCATGCAATCAAGATGAATTGATAATTATTGGCAACTGGACTGTGAAAGTTGGAAGGAAGGGGGAAGGGTCAATGGTGGGGAAACGTGCCTTCAGTGAAAGCAACAATGGTGGAGATTGCATCATAGAATTTTGTAAGACCAA
>NW_022103898.1:20232565-20233860 GCF_000313985.2 Echinops telfairi
CAAAGTAAGAGGTCTTTCACTCCCCAGTTTCAAAACCTATACACAGCCATGGTAATCAAAACAGCCAGGACTTGGTACAACAATAGATAGGTGTGTAGACCAATGGATATGAACAAAGAACCTCGAAATACATCCAACCCCCTACAGACACTTAATTTTTTTTATAAAGGACTGAAACACATTAAATGGAGAAGAGATAACCTTTTCAATAAATGGTGTTAGAAAAATTGGAACTCCACCAGTAAAAGAATGAAGCAGGACTGCCTACCTTGTACAAAAATGAACTCAAGATGAAATAAAGACCTAAATGTAAACCCTAGAACCATAAAGATCATTAATAAGAACAGTATCAAACATAATGAAAGTCACTCAATACGGAAGACAAACTAGAGGATGGGTCCTTCTAAAAATACAACATTTATGTACAGCAAAAGACTTCATCAAAAGAATAAAAAAAAGAACTCACAGATTGGAAAGCTATTTAGCAACGATATATCAAATACAAAAGTAATTTTAAAAATACATGGAAAACTACAGCACCTTACTAAGAAAAACAAAATAGTCTGATCAAAAACAGGCATAGGACATGAACAGACCACTTACTAAGGAGGCTGCCCATAGTCATATGGACAAATGTTCATGTTCATTAGGTATAAGAAACACAAATGTAAACAATAAGATACTACCTCACATCAATACTCTTAGCAAAAAAAGAATATAAGAAACCAGACTTGACCTATGATTACCATGAGTGAAGGAGGAAGAGTTCTTGTTTAGAGGGATTGAGTTCATTTTAATTGTGGTGGAACAATTTGAAGAGGGATAACTGTTGGTTGTACAGCACCAAGAGTATGGCCGGTGGCGCTGAATTCTACGTGTAGAAGTTGTTGAACTGGTGAATGTTTTGCCGTGTATATTTTTGCCAAGATGGACCAAAGAATCACACGAATACCCATGAGCATGGGGGAAAAGAAAATGTTCTAATATTGATTGTGGTAAAGATTATTCAACACTTCTTGGTATGGTTGACCTACTGAATTGTGTATGTGGACAAAGTGCCAATAAAAAATTGATAAATAAATAAAAATAAAATAGTAAATGTTGAAAAGGATGTAAAGAGATGGGAACACACATACATTTGCGGGTGGGATTGCAGAATTACACGGCCACTATGAAAACAGGATGGCATTTCCTTAAACAAATGCAATTACATGGGGAGGAGGGGGGAAGGGAAGAAGAGGGGATAACAAACCCAGGGACAAGGGAACAACAAGCGATCCAAATTGGTGGGGAGG
>NW_022103898.1:20235476-20237336 GCF_000313985.2 Echinops telfairi
TTAGCCCATATGTCTGACACCGATCTATAAAGTCCTCCTCAAACTCACAAAACACATGCAATACTGCCGAATGCAGGAAGAAAGCCGAATCAGTGAATGTGTAGGCATCTCAGCGCTGGCAAGGGTCTTCACCCAGCTTCTCCAGCACCCAGGAAGGGCTGCATCTGGGCAGGTCCATGTGGCTTCTCCTCAGGGGTGTCTTGCAGGAAGTGCGCCTTGCAAGCTGAGGCAGAGAACCAGCTAAGGCAGCCGTACCCTGGTCCAACCATCAGAGAACAAGACACAAGACAGGTGAGGCTCGCTGAGCCATTTCTCTCTCTGCCCTTCAACTAATCCCACACGTGTTCATTGGCACAATAAACCTTAACTATCAACTACCTTATGCACAACAGAAGGAACACTGTCCAGTGTGGTACCATCCTGAAAACTGTCCCTATGCTTGAGCCCATTGGTGCAGTCCATCCCAGCTCACTAATGCTTAGGATATCGATCTTTATGTGTTCCATTTCATTTCATCCAATTTTCCTAGATTCATATTTGGCACATTCAAAGTTCTGGTCATTAGCACATGTTTGCAGCTGTTTCTTCTCACCTTGAGTTGTGCTCATAAGCAAATGAAGATTCCGAAGGCTCCACTCCCCCGGGCTTTAATTGACTAATGTCACCAGTGTCAATGCCATTCCACAAAAGCTGCCAGGACCTCCTCAGTCATATCCTGAGTGTCCTCCCACCCAATGGGGTCATACTCCGAAACTGTCACCGACAATGCTCTGCTTCCATTCATTAGGAAGCAGTAGCTGACGCTTCGAGATTATACATAAGGTTTTCAACAGCGACATCCTCAGAAGGGTACACTTGATTCCTTCTTTATTGTTTAATCTCAGTCTGGAAGCTCCACTGAAACCTGTTCCCTTTGGAAGACCCTGCTGGCATTTGAAATACCAGTGACATGGCTTCTAGCACTACAGCAACACACAAGCTACCACAGTAGGACAAACTGAGAGACAAGTGGTGGACAAATACCTTATGATCCTGCCATCGCTAAAGAAATAAAGAACAAAATACAAGCAGCTATATGCACACCCATGTTTGTGGTAGCAATTTCTATGATAGCAAAATGATGGAAACAACCAAAAACCCCGTTTGTGGAGGGATGGGTAAATAAACTCCGGTACGTCATACAACGGAATATTACACCTCCTTTAAAAACAATGATGAATCTGTCAAATTCCTCAATACATGGACAAAATTGGAGAATATTAGGTTTAGCAAAGTTAATCAATCTTATAAAGATACATATTTCATTATATCATTACTATAAAGGGGGAAAATGGTTTTCACACCAAAGGGAAAGAATTTGAAGACTAGAATGAGGCCAGGGATGGGGTGGGGGAGGTGGAGAGGGGGAAGATAAAGAGGATGGTGGTGGGGAAAGGAAAAAGAAGAAGAAATAACCATATACATGGGGGTGGGGGGAGAGTATGTTTCCTAGGATACAGTCACTATTTTGATGCACGAGATTGTGTAACTACATGTAGTAAGTTTTTCTTTGTATGTGTTATATCTCACAAATAAAAGAAGGAAACGATTAATGAACAAGAAACCATGATCCTTGTACATATGAAATTCACAGAGCATTGAAGGTATTTGGCAAGTCAATGAGTTATAGTGCTATTATGTAATGAGTATTAATGAGCCCTGGTGTGCTGTGGTTTAGACATTGGGCTGATAACCTGGAAGGTCAATGATTAAAACCACCATCCTCTGTAAGGGGAGTGGGGGGGCCACATCTCTTCTTGTAAAAGTTTAGTCTCAGAAATCCTATATAGATCTGATATGAGTCACAGTTGACTCCATGCA
>NW_022103898.1:20237820-20239824 GCF_000313985.2 Echinops telfairi
TCCGAAATATTCATCAGTGATATAGTCTTAGGATGAACTTTAGCTATCCTTAAATCTGAGCACTACTACTACTCTATCATGTTAAAACCAATGACCCCAAACTTCGGATAATTCACCAACGATCATCCAAGAACGTGGAAACAGGCAGAAGGCGTTGGATATTCTTCCAGTGTGGCCCTGTGCTGAGTTGTGTGGCGAAAGCTGAAAGAACCCAAGACAACTAATCCCCTACAGATGTGTCTTTGTTTGGTCTGTTGCTGACTACAGATTTGAATAGTTCTCTACTTTGTCAAAGTAAATATTAATGTACTGAAAACTAATAAGAGTGACAAGGTGATTCTTGTTTGTTGGGCTTCCAGGCCCACTGAAGAAGGCAGAGGCCAAGGGACCATGAGGCTGGGAGGTTGTGGGCCAGAAAGACATGGGGCTGTTGGCTGAGAAGAAGGGCTGCTATGGGGAAAATACCGTATTCTTACTGTGCTTTTATCCTGATTTGTGGTAATCTAGTAAAGTCCCTAATAAACCTCATTATCATGAAAAAACACAAACAAAATGATCTGTGCTCCATGGAAAGATAACTCCCAGCCTGATTGCTTACTGCCCTGCAATATAGTCACCAATTGGGTTTCTAACCTAGCCATCTCACACGCAGATTTTCCCCCCCAAATGACTCTTTTCATGGAACCTAGAAATCCCTGTTCTTCAAGTACCCCTTAAACCAGTTTATCTCTCCACACCCCCCCCCACCCACCCACTAGCTCCTTTTTGAATGAATGAAGTGAATGATTTGTCAGGTTTTTTAATCAGAGGTTTTGTTTTGTTTTTTACTTTTTGAAAAGTATACTTTGGCAAATAGTGGATTCAAAATGCGATGTAAGAATAACATGCAGTCCTGATGGGAGACCCAGGGAGAACCCCTCAGAGGGAGTCATACTAAGCAAAGATGTGGATAACACATTGTCAAGTCACCCCAAACTCTTACCTATTGCATTTGAGCCAATTTCCTTGTAGACATAAAACAAAGCCTGTTAGCTTAATGGACACAGAGACAACCCAGCATGGCTTAGCCAAAACTCCAAATTGGTCTAAGTTCCTTCAGTCTGGGAAAATTGTGGAAATTAGTCATTCCTGCTAAATGAGGAGAGTGATTCCCTTCAATTTCTAGGGTGTTTCAGGCTGGGTGCTCTAGAGAATCAAAACCAGTAATACGTGCATATGTCTACACAAATTTTACCAAGACAATGGTTGTAGAAGAGGTCAAGTCCAAGTGTGGGCTGGAGACTTCTCCTGACTCACGTGGTTGTGGGGAAAGTAACAGACTGGTGACTGCAGAGGCAAATGAATCCAAGGTTGGTGGGTCAGGTGTGGGGCCACTGGAGATCCCTAGAGAATGGTAGGCCCCTGGCTCCAGTCTGAAGCCAAATGCAGGATCCAGATTCGGAAAGAAATGAAGCTTCCCACAGCATCTACTAATAGATGAAGTAGGCCACACCCCAAGGAAACACCATCGGGGCTGGGACCTGAGTTAGGGGTTGCATTCCACCCTAATCATCCCACAACTGCTTGACTGCTCATAGCAGATCCCATCATAGATTACTTTATATTAGATCACAGCAAATGGTGTGTGTGTGTGTGTGTGTGCTCAACTGCCAAACTACTGAGAATCCTAGTCCAACCAAGTTGACAGAAAATGAAACTCTCCAGAGATTTCCTAAGGATCAAAACAACAACTTGGAAGAGAGGTGGTACACCATGAGATCTCAGCTGCCCATGAATTTGGTCTGAATCCCCCCTCTCTTCTGTAAGGACTGCTGTCATTATTTTCAGAATTCTCCCAGCTGCTTACCTGTTAGGGCCTTTGGTGTGACTTTTATCAGTGCAACAGGGTAAGCATGATTAGTGTGAACTTGGATTTTCGACAAGCTTTGAAATGCCTGGCATGTATCGCACGGACCTGTAGTAATCTGATTACATGGCAAAGAAACCCACCAATCAGCTGCCATC
>NW_022103898.1:20240634-20242428 GCF_000313985.2 Echinops telfairi
GCCTCTTGGCCATGCATCCAGAGAATAGCGCTACTTCTGCCTGTTCGTGGAGATCTGCAGTCAGTGATGCTGTCTCATGTTTACTTCAAACCTTTCTTTTAAGGCATTATTCCCTTATCAAAATCCCACCTACCCATTAGCTTATGTGCTTAATACTAAGAGAAGGGCATTACTATTAGCCTATTTGACAGGTGAAACTGAAGCTTGGCTAAATTAACTTCCATAGCTCATAAGTGTCTGAGCAGGGGTTGTATGAAAGATTTCTGTTTTACTCCAGATTCTAGTTCATGGTGAGCCTGTGTGAAGTTTCCAAGACAACAAATATTTAAACAGACAGCTTCATCTTTCTCTCTCAGAGCACTTGGTAGATTCGAACAACTAACCTTGTGGTGAGTAGCCCAATGCCTAATTCATTGCACCACCATAACCCCTATAACCAACCTAAACCATACTAAACCAAGCCAAACCGACCCAACCCAACTCAGGGACCTAGAGTCAATTCAGACTCAAAGTGACCCCACAGATGGAAGAGAACTGCCCCTTTGGGTCTCTAAAGCTGTACATCTTTACAGGATTAATAAGGCTCATCTTTTCCCCTCAGAGTAGCTGGTAGTTTCAAACTGCTGACCTTGTGGTTAACGATCCAACTTATAACCCACTATGCCATCAAGACTGCTTTATAATCCCATATAGCCATCATTAAATTAATCTATCTCTATATTTCATACAGTGCCTGTCACTCCAAAACAAAACTCACTCCTGTTGAGTCGGTTTGGACCCATAAAGACCTTTTAGGACAGAGTGGGACTGTCCCTGTGGGTTTCTGAAACTGTCCATCTTTACGGGACTGGATAGCCTCATCTTTCTCCTGTGGAGAAGCAGGTGGTTTTGAACTGCTTGCCTTATGGTTAGCAGCCCGATGCATAACCCACTAAGCCTCCAGTATTGGGAATACTAATTGATAAGAGCAGCCGGCCAAGCAAATATCTAAATATTGATTGGGAGCACGGAAGTCGAGTTGGCAGGGAAATCAATAATTAGGAAGAAAATGAATTCTGACAGACTTTGAACAGGACTTTCTCTCCTTTCCTTTCTGCTTTGGCTGAAAATCACAAAGCTGTCAGAAGGGACCAGAGGCTAATTGCATTCCCGAGACCGGCCTCTTGGTACTCCAGCCGCCGTCTGTGGCCCTTCCTCAGAGACAAAGTCAAAGGCCTTCAGGTCCCGGGAGGATAAAACTGGACAGGACCAGGGACACTTCAGGATGAGGAAACACAGAAAGCAATGGCCTAAGAATGAGCTGCTTGGTTTTGATAATGCAGAGACGGGCTGGAGCCGTGCTGTTTGAATGACAAGGGCTGTGGTGCAAAATGAAGCAGACAAGATCAATATCCTCATGGACATGCATGGGTATGATTTTAGTAGCTTAGTCAAGGTGAGGAGCCTTAGTGGTGTAGTGGTTATATGTTGGGCTATGATCTGCATGGTCAGCAGTTCAGAACCACCAGCAGCTCCAATGGAGAAAGACTGGGCTTTCTACTCCAGTGAACAGTTACAGGCTCAGAAACTCACGGGAGGTCACCACGAGTCAGCGTCGACTCCATGGCAGCGAGTTGGTGTTTCGGAGTCAAGCCAAAGTAACATTTGAGCGGAAATCTGAACAAAGGGATGATGTGGGAAAGAATGCTCTAGATGGAGGGACTAGTAAGAGCATGGGCCTTGAAGTGGGAACAGGCTTGACGTTCCTTTTAAGTCATTTTATTGGGGGCTCATACAACTCTTATCGCAATCCAC
>NW_022103898.1:20243820-20245622 GCF_000313985.2 Echinops telfairi
TGTCAATAGTTCAAGGTCTGTTTGTTGACCTTTAGGAGTGTTTTCTGGTGGAGTCTGATGGGGCGCCACGCCCTGGTCCCAGAGCCTGTTTTTGGTACTCCCTCAGACTTCTTTGCACTGCTCCCCTTGCTGTTCTGTTGAATGCCCTCAGTGTTTTGCCTCAGTGTATTGGGGTCGGATTGGGTGCAATTCCCACACTGTGGCTTGACATTCTTAAGGAAGAGTCAGGAAGCATGTGTGGCTGAGGAATGGAGAGTCAGGGTGAGGGGCAGGAGATGAGGTTGGAGTAACCCAAGGCCCGAAGGCTCAGGGTTTGTAGACCCTGAGCAATGCTGTTGATTTTATTTTAAGGGTGGCAGGGAGTGACTAGAGGTGGGGTACAATATATGACTTATGGGCTTAAACAAAAACCAATAACCAATAAAACAATCTATGATTTATGGGTTGAAAGCAAAAAACCAATAAACTCATTGCGATCGATTCAATGCCGGCTCATAGCCACCCTCTAGGACAGGGTAGAACTGCCTCTGTGAGTGTCTGAGACTGTAGCTCTTACCACGGGTAGAAAGATCCATCCTTCTCCCGTGGAGGGGCTGGTGCTTTCAAACTGCCGGCATGGCCCAGCTGGTAACCACTAACCCACCAGGGACCACCTCCGCTCCCACCACAGCGGGAGCAAGAAGGCAGCAGAGAGGACCAATTGGGAGGCGGTGGCAATGATCCAGGCTGGAGAGATGGTTTCTATCCTGGGCCCGAGCTGACAGCATGATCTCTGGGAACAGAGCATGCTTATGAATAGCAATTGGATATGTTCCACTTGCCTCTTGTGCAGGAAGTATGCGTTGAAGTGCAGCCTTCTGACTCCTATATTGGGCGGGGGAAGGAGATAACCTGGCATCGATGCAACTGACCAACAAGTGGGGAAGAACACATCAAAATACTGGAACCAAACCCGTCACTTCAGGGGCCAGTTCTGGCTCACAGCCACCCTAGAGAGGTCAGAGGAGAAGCCCCTCAAAAGAGTTTCCAAGACTGTAATCTTTACAGAAGCAGACCCTCACACCTTCCTCACAGAGTTTTTGTCAGGAGCCCTCGAGTCGGCTCCGACCCAGAGCCACCCCAGGCACAACAGAAGGCAACACTGCACGCGCCTGCGCCTTCCTTACAATTGGGCAGCCACTGGGTCCATCCATCCCCTTGAGCGCCTTCCTCCCCTTCCCTGCCCCTCCACTTGACCAAGCATGATGTCCTTCTCCAGGGACTGGTCTCTCTTGACAATGTCCGAAGTGTGTAAGATGAAATCTTGCCATCCTTGTCTCTAAGATGCACTTTGGCCGTACTTCTTCCAACACCAATCGGTCTGTCTTTTTAGGGGTCTGTGGTACTCTCAATAGTCTTCTCCAGCACCCCAATTTCCATGTATCGATTCACACAGCGTTGGTTGATTTGAACTGCTGGACTTTCAGTCCACAGCCATGCGCTTAACCACTTGCAGCACCAGGGCCTTTGAGGAAGCATGCAATGTCCTCAGAAAACCTCAGGAATGCCCCCAGACGGAGCTGGAGGCTGTTGTCTAGTTGACCGTAACTCATGGCGACCCCACGTTGCCCGGTCCTGTGGCATGCCTGTGGTTCCCAGGAGAACAAACCAGTGTGGTCCAGAGGCTTTCGCTGGCTGGTTTTGAAAAGAGAACACTCAGGCTTTCTTCCTAGTCTGTCTTTGTCTGGAAGCTCTACTGTGCAGTATCACAACAACACGAAAACCTCCCCTGGCCGATAGGGGTGGCTGTGCATGGGGATACA
>NW_022103898.1:20247326-20254169 GCF_000313985.2 Echinops telfairi
AGTCCTCTTCATGTTCAGGAAGGAAGGTTGTATCATCTGCATATCGCATGTTAATCAATCCTTCTTCCAGTCCTGACGCCACATTTCTTCTTCATATAACCCAGCCTCTCAGATAATTTGCTCAGCATACAGATTGAACAAGTGTGGTGAGAGGATATGACACTGGCACACATGTTTCCTGTTCTAAATCATGCAGTATTCCATTATTCTGTTTGCACAACTGCTTCTTGATCCATGTCCAGGTTCCACATGAGTACAATGAAGTGTTCTGGAATTTCCATTCTTCTCAAGATTATCTATAATTTTTTATGATCCACACAGTTGAATGACCATGCACAGTCAATAAAATACATGTAAACATCTTTCTGGCATTCTCTGCTTTCAGTCAAGACCCAACTGACCTCATCAAGAAGACCTCATTCCACGTCTTCTCCTAAAGCTGCCCTAAACCTCTGGCAGCTCCCTGTCAGGGCATTGCTGCAACCATTGCCGAATGATCTTCAGCAAAAGTTTGCTTGCAGGGGCCATTGATCATATTGCTTGATACCTTTCAATTTTCTTGGGTCACTTTTCTCTGGAGTGGGACAAATATGGATCTCTTGCTGTTGGCTGGCCAGACAACTGCCTTCTAACTTTCTCAGCATAGTTCAGCGAGCGCTTCCAGTGCTGCATCAGCTTGTTGAAGAGTTTCGGTTGATATTCTTTCCATTCCAGAACCTTGCTTTTCACTCACGCCTTCAGTGTAGCTTGGACTTCTTCCTTCCTTCAGTACCATCCGTTTTTGATCGTATGCTGCCTCTTGAATTGGCTGAATGTCAACTAGTTCTTTTTGGTCCAGTGACTATATTTTCCCATTTTCTTTAGATGCTTCCTGCATCATTTCATATTTTGCCCATAGAATCTTTTAGTGTTGCATCTCAAGGCTTGAATTTTTTTCCTCAGTTCTTTCAACTTGAGACATGTTGAGCTTGCTTGTCCCTTTTCTGACTCTTGCTCTTTGCACATTTCGTTGTAAGACTTTACTTTGTCTTTTCCAGTGGGCCGTTGAAATATTCTGTTTAGCACTTTGACTTCACCTTCTTCCATTTGTCTTAACAGCTGTAAAATCTAGGGCATGTCTCAGAGTCTCTTCTGACGTCCAGTTTGATCTTTTCTTTTTCCCTGTCACTTTAATGACCTTTGCTTTCTTCATGTCTGATGTTCTTGATGTCAGCGCACAGTCCATTTGGTCTCCTGACATTAGTGTTCCATGAATCAAGTCTGCTCTTGAGATGTTCTCAAAATTAAGGTAGGATGTACTCAAGGCTGTAATTTGGAGCTTGTGGACTGGCTTTCATTTTCTTCAACTTGAACTTGGCCTTACAGTTGAACAATGCATGGGCTGCCCCCTGCCCTGGTTTTGGCTGCTGATATTGAGTTTCTCCAGACATGCAGTCCATTTGACATTTGTGTATTCATCTGGAGAAGTCCTCACCTAGAAGGACAGTTTATGTTGTTGAAAAGAGGCATTTGCCATCAAGAAGTTGTTGGTCTTACAAAATTCTATCACGTGATTCCCCAATGGCCAAAACAAAACAAAAAACCCCAAACTCACTGCCACCGAGTCAATTCTGACTTATGAGGGTAGTGCAGGGTAGAATTGCCCCTTTGGGTTTCCTGGACTGTAACCCTTTACGAAAGTAGAAAGTCCCATCTTTCGCCCACGGAGCAGTTGGTGGTTTCAAACTGCTGATCTTGTGGTTAGCAGCCCATTGAGCTACCACTGCCACCAGCGCTCCTTGAGTTCCAAAGTAGAAGTGCTTCAAGAATTATTCCTCAAGTGAATGGATAAAATGGTGAGACATCTTCCTCGGGAGACCCAGTAAAGCAAAAGGAAGGCCCCATTTCTGCCCTGGGGAAGTAAGACAGAGTCGGGAAATGCTCTGCATTTGCTGGAACGGTTTTCTTGTGGCCTCCAAGGGGCCAAGTTCAGAGATCGCCTTGCCTTTGGATTCCCCAGCCATGGAGTGAGGTCTCTACCTCTGAGTTTGGTGTCTGGAGACAAATCACGTCTCTACTCTGGGCAGGCCCTAAGCACACACGAGAAAAGGCACAATGACACCATTTTCCTAAGGCTGCAGGTGTGGCCGTTCATGTGATCGCACTGTCTCACTTACCCATGTTCTAGGAAGATTTCTACGAAAGATTCTTGGAACACAACAATGACCGCCAGGCAGCTTGGGCCCTCCTGCTTCGTGTGGGGCGGGGCCCGTGAGGGAACTCAGCAGATAAACTATAAACAGCGGATCATTACTAAACATGGTTGGTGTGTAAATAAATATAGTAAATGTGTTTACCGGTGTGGTACAGTGACTTACGATGGCTGTTCTAGCCATAGACTTTGAAACTCCCACCAAACTCCCGCCCCCGCCTCCCACCCGTGGATCTAGGTGATCAGAGGTGGGAGAAGATGCTTTTAGGTTTACATGGTTCAGTTATGAGAGATCGGTAAAAAGGTGGTGAAGAAAAAAACTTAGATCTCTAATGTGGGGATTGGTCAAGTTTGCCATCCTACTAAGTTTAAAATGAGTCAGCTGAGAAGCAGGGTGTGTGTGTGTGTGTGTGTCACGGAGGATTCACTGCTATCAAGAAAGAAGAACGAGGAGTAGCCCATGTCCTTTGGTCCCCCAAATCCAGGGACAGAAAGCTGTGCCATCAGAGGAACAACCGAGGAGCAGAAGGAGCGTGGTGAAGCGGAACTGAGAGCCGGCGCACAGGCAGAGTGGCGGGTTTCCAGTACCTGGAGCGAGGAAGGCTGAGGACCTTCGGGCCCGAGGCTCCGGTGTGGAATAGGGGGTCTTCAGGGGCTCCATTAGAGGAGCTAGGTTTGCTGACCCTTGGAGCTAGAGCTGAGCACCTTTGAGCTGAGGTTTGAGGATGAGTGGAGCGGCCTTTGGGCATTGGTTGGCAGCACTAGGAGGGCTTCGTGAGCTTGCAGGAGCAGGGCAGACAGCAAGGGGCCTGGTGCCTGAGAAGGCGAGGGCCAGAAAGAGGTCCTGGGCATAGCTGGGAAAGGCTGTCCTGATCAAAGAACTGTACCCTGAGTGTTTCTGAACTCAGTTGTGACCTGCTAACTTCCCTAAGAAACTCCAGAATTGTGGGAATTGTCTGTGAGTTCTGCGTGGCCACCGTCACGGACTTTCAAACTCAGCCCAGACATGGAGTGCCCTGGGAAGGAGGGCTAGCGTCAGAATGGGTCAGCAGGGTGGAGGGTGGAGGCGTGTCTGGCCGCTGTCTCACAAGAAACAATCCTGAGCTGAGGAGTTGAGTCCTCTCCCCGCTTGATGATGCCAGATTTGGCCCGAGCCCCATTCTATCGAGCCCCATTCTGTCGTCGTGCACGTGGGGCTAAGGAAGCCTTAACTCCATATTGGGGGTAGCAGACAGGCCTGTAGAGAGGATGGGACTCCTAAGCAGGGTTTTGAAGGCTGAGTAGGAGTTTTCCAGGCACCCCTGGGACAGGAGTGGCAGAGGGACACTGCAAGGACGGCAACGAGCAGGTGCAAAGATAAAGGTACATTTCTGTGTATTTAGAAAATGACACGTGGTTAGGTACTGTAGTACCAAGTACCAGGAAAGGAATCCATGGAATTGAGGGCGCAGAACTGGACAAGAGCTAAAGAACTCTGGGCAGGGGCTCAGGATTCTTTTAGGTGATTGATTTTCACCAGGATAGAGAGCTAATTAGATGTGTGTTTTTGAAAGATCAGTCAGGCAGTCAAATCCAAGATGGAGTTTAGGCAAACTGCTCAGATCAGAATGCTATGCAGTTTCCTACAGCGTCCACCAGGTGGGGCAAGTGATCCAGGACAGCTTGGTTGCGGGCTGGGGGATGGCGGTGGGGTGTCACGAAGCCATTAAGACCCCTGGTGGCAGCATAGACCTGCCCAGAGGGTTTTCTTGGCTGCAATTATTATGGCATCAACCAGACTGCTAGGTCTGTATGAAATCAAAAGCCAGTGGGTGGGTGTGAACCACTAATTCTGGGTGCTCTGCTGAGCATTTAAGCCTTGCACCAGCGGGAAGGTCAAACCCAAACCAAACTCATGGCCATCGCGTCCATTCGAACTCGTGACTGCGTAAAACCGGGTAGACCTGCCCCTTTGGGTTTCAGAAACTTTAACTATTTATGCGAGGAGACAGCCTCATCTTTCTTCCTTGGGGAGAGTGGTGGGTTTAAACCGCTGACCTTGGGATTAGCACCTGAATTTGTAGCCCTCCATGCACCCAGGGCTCCTTCCGGGAAGGGGAGGGCCGGAGAAATCACCCGCAGTGCAGAGCTGGAAGCGTCTACATCAGGTGCCCATAACTCTGGGGCTGGGCCAGGGTGGGAATCGGTCATGATTTTAAAAAAAGATCCACAAAACCAAACGGAGAACCAGTTACACATCGCAGAGCCCCACATACCGGAGTAGATGACCACCATTTGACGGAAGGCACTAGATGCGCCTCTGTAGCCACGTGCGGATCTTTCAGGACGTTTCCTACAGGCGACTGTGGTCAAACCGAAAACATTGTGAAGGCTGATATTCCGATAACGGTGACCCCTTCTGTTTGGGAAAACGTAATTATGGCTCTCGAATAATTTATTTAATTGTTGTGAGGGACCGGATTGGCTCTTCTCTCTCAAAAGTTTGTGCACTCCTGCACTAGCTCCTCGTGGGCCCGCAAAGAAAATGTGTACAAGGGAAAAGCAGTTGTAGATTAGTGTGTAGCATACAATCCCTGTGGTAGAAATGTTTAGAAAGGTGATCATAAAACCGACAGCAGTTGTGACTTCTGGAGAGGGATCTGAGGGGTGTGTGTGTGTGTGTGTGTGTGTGTAACAGCTTTACTGAAATACAGTCGACCTGCCCATATTTAAGATGTGCAGCTTGATAAGTCTTGCTATATGTGGGACATTACCACAGGCTCCATAGTGGATTTACCCATCACCCCTGAAAGTTTCCCCACTGCCCTGTGCAACCTCTTCCTCCCCTACCTCCACCCCACCCCACCCGACATTGGCCATCCTTTGGCAACAACTATGCGTTCTGTCGCTATAGGTTAGCTTACATTTTCTAGAATTTTCTGGAAATGGAATCAGTGCATAGTGTGCTTTGTCTTCTTGAGTTCAACAGAAGTGAGATGTATCCTGGCTATTCTGTATAATTGCTGGGCCACCCTCCATCGGGGAGAGTATCACACTGTATCTATGCCTCTGTTGATGGACATTTGGTGGATTATTTGGGGCTCTTCTAGACACACCCTCTATGAACAGTCATCTACATGTTTTTATAGGGACATAAGCTTTCACTGCACCTGGGAAACGATGATACAAGGAGTAAAATGGCTTCATCGTAAACTAAGGGTGTGTTTAGCGTTTTAAGAAACTGCCGGACTGGTTTCCACAGCACTGTACTACTCTACAGCCCACCAGCAGTGTACAGGAATTCCCAATTTCTCTGTACTCTCGACAACATCTATAATGAGCAGACTTTTAAATTTAATCATCTTAAAGGGGGTTTTAAATGTTCACTTCTCTAATGACTAATGATCTTGGGTATCTTTTCATATGCACATTGGCATAGTGGGTTATGAGTCAGGCTACGAGTCACAAGGTCAGCAGTTCAAAACCACCAGCTGCTCTGTGGGATAAATGTGAGGCTTTCTAATTCAGTGGAGAGTTACAGTCTCAGAAACCCACAGGGGAAGCGCTTCTCTGGCAGTGAGTTTGGTTTTGGTTTTGTATCTTCTTTGATGAAATGTCTGTTCAAATTTCTTCTGGCCTATTGGCTTCTACATTTCACTTTATACTTCCACAAAGGTTCATTCTTTTTCAATATCACTTCTATTAAGATTAAAAACACCACAGAACAACAACTCATTTAAAAATTTGAATCCAGCGTTTAACCATAATTATAATTTGAACTTCAAACTTCGTGGTAAGATATCACGTTGGGGCGAAGACCATTCCCCATTATCTTGAAATAATCTGTAATGAAATACATAAACATCATTGGTTTCCGGTCTCTAATGACTAGGAGGTCAACGAAAAACTAATTATGATTACCATTTTCATTGATAACTGCAGATTATTACACACATCGCACATTCAGACTTCAATGAACCTGACTCCAAATTCCAGCTCCTTCACTTATCCTCTGCATGAACTTGGGAAGATTCTCAGAGCTTCACCTTGCTTTAAAAAAATTTTTTTTATCAATCTGATATATTTTATTTACTTCATAGGTTGCTTTTGAGGACTGCATTCAACATGATGTGTAACCAGCCGACACAGTTAGTAGCATGTAGTATGAGCTCTACACATATTAGAACTACTACTGAACAGCATTTGAGTCTTTTGGCAACGGATGGCTCCCTGTTCACAATTCAAGTTAAGGCTATGCAAAGTACAGTCACAGTGTTGTGTAAGGGAACTGTTGAAACCAAAGTCAAGGCCAGCAACATCCTTTCTGATTACAGAGTTCTCCAGCCTCCCCCTCACCCCCCAATTACTTTGAAAGAATCTGAAAGAGCTCTGGTTTGCTTTGGGGGTTGAGCGGAAATGAAACCGGAAACGTCGATTGAAAACACTCGACATCCTCACTTGCTCAATGTGACCTTGTAAAAGCCCACGGCATCTGCCTCGGATGGGCCACAGGGAGTGTTCGGCACGTGTCCCATTAGGGTGGTGCAGTGGAGAGAACTTGGGGGCCACACTGAAAGAGAAGCTTTGTGCCCTAGTTCCCGAGGACGGCTGTCTCAGAAAGCCCACCAATGGGTGCCTTTAACAAACAGACACATCTCTGCTCACAGTTTAGG
>NW_022103898.1:20254629-20271640 GCF_000313985.2 Echinops telfairi
GAATGTAATGGTGACTAAAGGGTGTTTTTTCATGTCCTCTATGCTCTAACTATGAAAATATTTGATTTACAAATAAGGAATCCTACTTCACGGAATTTCATTTATCACGGTAGGGTCTAGAACCGGTTAACCGCGATAAACGAGGGTTCACTGTATAATCATAGCTATGTTGTTGTTGTTGTTGAGTGACACTGAGTCCCTTTCGACTCCCAACCACCCCCGTACAGCAGAATGAGGCGCTGCCCAGGCCTGGGCCAGCCTCACCATTGTTCTCCTTGCGCCAGCTCAGGGAGGGAATTCTTCCTCTCTGCTGACCCTCCACTTCACCAAGTTTGATGTCCTTGTTCAGGTCCCTCCAGGTACAGGGGTTAGGGTTTGCAACATATCTTTGTGGGGATGCAACTCAGTCCATAAGAGAAGCTGTACTGGGCTTGAGTGCACGGCAAGAACGAGGTGCTCGACTCCTGCAGGTGTGGGATCTTGAACCCACGAGAGACCTCAACCCATAGCCTGCTCTACCCTCTTTAGCCCTGTGCCCCTTTGCCGCCCCGCTGTTGCAGCACCAAGACCTAATATGGGGGATTACATGTTCCTTATAAACTGTGGATTCCTTAAGAGAATTGCTTGCGTGTGGTAAAAATTTTGTCTCCGGTGTCTGGCACACAGCTGGTACATACTTAAATGAATGTGCTTAAGGGTGGTGTCGGGGTGACGTGTTGGGCTGCTAACCTCAAAGTCAGCAGTTTGAAACTACCAGCCAGCTCTTCAGGAGAAAGCTGAGCCTTTCTACTCCCACCAAGAGTGACAGTCTTGGAAAGTCACAGGGGCAGTTCTAGCCTGTCCTACAGGGTCCTTATGAGTTGGCAGCAACTCGAGGGCCACGAGAAGTGCAAGACAAAGGGAGGACAGGCGGTCTATCTCCATCCACAAATACTTTATGGGAAAAATGGGCTCCGCGTCAGTGAATGGATCTTATCATCCATTGGATCATTTTCTTGGAAAATGGGTCAGGAGTTGAGTTGGAGGTTGTGCCTGAGGTGAGCTGAATTGCTGTGCACGAAAATAAAAAGTAAAAACTCACTGCCGTTGAGTCAGTGCTGACTCATATCATCCCTCACATGGGGCAGAGAAGAACTAACTGCTCCTTAAAGCTTCCTCGGCTGTAAATCCTTACGGGAGTTGAAAGCCCGTCTTTCTCCAGAGGAGCCGCTGAGCTTGCGATTAGTAGCCCAAGTCTTAATCCACTGAGCCACTAGCGCTCCCTGACTGTGCATGAAAGAGAGAGGAACTTGGAATTGAGACATGGTCTGGGGTTAGGAAGGCAATGGGGAAGGAGAGAGGCAGAGAGCGAGAGAGACAGACAGAGATTATAGTGTGAAATACTACATAAAACAAAGCAGCCAAAAAAATGAAACATCACCAAGGGCCTGGTGGCCAAGAAGTTTGGTTTGGTCTGGTTTTCACAGGGATGTTGACGTGCATGTGAGCATTGGCGTTTCAGCCACGTGGCTCCTTCTCCATCCCTCTCCATCTTTAATCAAATACACACGCGCACACACACACACATTGCCTTGTTAGAGTGGGTTTCCTGCAGAAAACATGGCAGGGACTGAGCAGGGTTGGGTCACTCAATAAGCAAGGTAAGCAAGGACTCACGTGTGCTTTCAGACTAACCTGCAGTGACCATGTTCAGCAAAGTAAGCACAGGCTCACTTACACTTAGCTCCTAATCCATGAGAGCTTACATTCTAACCACTAGGCTTGTGGAAGGCTAGGGTTTACGGTCATGGCAGCGGCAGTTAAGAGATCCAAGAGGAGTTGCGTTGGGTAAATCTGCTGCCAGAGATCTCGTAAAGTGTCGAAAGCAAGGATGTCACTTGGAGTGATAAGGTGCGCCTGATAAGGAGTGAAAAAGCTCGTATGCATGTGGAAGTCGGACACTGCACGCAAAAGACCAAAGAATCGATGCGTTTGAACTATAGTGGTGGTGAAGAAACGGAGTTGCTATCAGGAGAGAACAGTCCCTGGGGACTGTGAAGATTCTGGCCTAGAAAACCCTCTCAGGCAGTCCTAGCCCGGCATGTGGCCACGTCTCTCCTCCCTTGGACTCCCTGGTCAGTTTGAACTGCCAATCTTTCAGTTAGGAGCCTAGCGCTTAACTGTGTGTGCCACCAGGGCTCCTTTTCAGCATGCTAAGGGTGGGAGGGGGCAAAAGAGGGGGCAGTGGTGGTAAGATTTGCTCATATCGACTGATGGGGAAGAGCCAGGCTACAGGGTGCAGGGGGACAACCTCAGGAATTACGAGCACGGGAACCCAATGCCCCCAGGGGGTTTCTCTCTCTGCAGACACACCTTTTTTGTTTTGTTTATTGATTTATTGATTTATTTTGCTACAGATCAAGCCTTTCCACTAGAATTTTAAGCGTGTGTGCATGTGTGGTGTGTGTGTGGGTGGTGTGTGTGTGTGTGGGTGTGACAGTTAGGTTTTATGTCAACTTGAGTGGACCAGGATTCTCTCAGGATGTGATCTGACACAGTGTGGTCAATTCCACCAGAGGATCTTCTGTGAGGTAGCCGAGCAGTTAATCTGGCTAGAGTCCTGATACCGTTGCAGGAGGGTTCCTTCGGGGTGTGGTCTACTCTTTTGATTTTAGATCATTGTATGGGGGCCTGGCACAGCTCTTATCACAAGTGGTCTACTCTTTGTATCGATTGATGGTGTGCAGACGCTGGCCCACTTCTACTGCCAGAGCTGGATCCTGCATCTGGTTGGTCAAGTTCCTGTTCCTGTTATGTCACCTGCCGGTCCCAGGAGCCATCAGAGGACTCCTGACCTTGGATTCAGTCAGCTCTGAATCCACCAGCCCGTGGTCTTCCTGCTTCCCGTTGGTCAGCTCCTGCAGCTGCAGGAGTCAGGAGAAGACGTCAGCTGACATCTGACCTGCGCACTTGAACCAGACGGGACTTAACCAACTTCTACAACCATGTGACCCATTTTTTGATTTAAATCTCTTTTTATTAAAAAAATATCATTTTATTGGGGGTTCATACGACTCTTATCACAATCCATACATACATCAATTGTGTCAAGCACATTTGTACATTCGTTGCCCTCATTATTCTCAAAATATTTGCTCTCCAATTAAGCCCTTGGTATCAGCTCCTCATTTCCCCCCCTCCCTCCCCACTCCCCCTCCCTTATGAACCCTTGATAATTTATAAATTATTATTATTTTGTCATGTCTTACACTGTCACCCACTTTTCTGTTGTCTATCCCCCAGGGAGAAGGTTATATGTAGATCCTTATAATCAGTAAATCTCTTTTTATATACATATGTGTACAAATGTCACTGGTCTTGCTTCTGTAGGGAATCCAGCCCCACACAGTGTGTGTGCTTGTCTTCATTCAATAAATATTTGCTGATCTGCTAGGAGAGGCCTTGTGCTGTAGACACAGGAAGTACAACAGCAAACAAGACAGACAGGGTTACACCTTCAAAGTGCTTGACCTTTCTATATATGATCCATGACCTTTTAAAATAATAATGTATTAAGTTTTGCCTGTCATGTTTACAGTGGATGGTTTTGCAACCTGCTTTTCTTATTCTTTAACATGCCAAAGCAAACCCACTGCCATCAAATCAATTCCAAGGCTCAGGGAACCCATAGAGTCCGTCGACAACAGCAACTTGACAGGTTAGATAGAAAGCTTAAGGTGAGTTAAGCTTACGCTGGGTGAGGAGAAGCACTTTTAACAAGATGGAGAGAGTGCGGTTGCACAGCTTGAAGAATGTGATCCAGGCCACGGAATCGAACAGACAGAAGTAGCTGAATTGGTGTATGTTCTGTTGCATGTATTTCTCAACAACAGTGAAATACAATAAATGATATTACAATTTTATGTAGTTAAATCAAATCTACCTTTCCTTTATAATAAAACTTTTTTCTTCCTGCTTAGAGATTCCATTTCCCCACCACAGTTTCACACATGATTCATTTGACCTATTTCCTATTTCTCTATGTATTGGAATTTATGTATTAAATTTCTTACTTCATTTGTAATTTATTGCTGGGGGCGGGCAGTGAACTGAGCATCCAAATTGGTTATTTCTGCCAAACACTGCACAATTAGGGAAGTGATTTTTATAGAGAACAGTGGATAGATTTTTGATCTGTAGTGAGCTGAGGTGGTGGGGTGGTGGTTGTCAAAGGGAGAATGATTCTTAATCAAGAAAGGACACGCCAGTTGGGGCCTTTAAAGGAATACCCATAGTTGTACCTTTCCATTAGTTGAGCTCGCAGGGGGCTGGAGTTCATAATTTTTTCGAAAGTTCCCCAAGCAAACGGTGGAAGGTAAAGCTAGTCAGATCTACAGGGAGACGGAGATCGGCATCAATGCCAAGGTGGAGTTTGGGTTTTTTAATGCTATATTTTTTCTTCTATTTTAAAATGTTCTATAAGTAAAATCTAGAGGTAACAAAACATTTGCCATTTCAACAATCTCCACACAGGAAGTTTGGCATGTCCATCAGGTGGCTCAGCCATCACTGATGGCACAGTGGTTTAAGGCTTGACTGCTAAGCAAAAGGTTATTGGCTTGAGCCTACCGGCCGGACTGCAACAATCTGCTTCGGTAAGGATGGCAGCCCTGAGGTCCCGAGGGAGCAGTTCGATTTGAGTCTACCGGTTCATGATGAGTTGTAATCGACTCAACGCAATGGGTTTGGTTTTTTAACCAAAGTTCAGTCAGCTCCCTTGCAAAAGTGACACGGAGCCCATACCTGACCACCTCTGGTTACACCAGGGGCCGGAGAATCCAGCTCCTCCCCAGCCGGAAGCCTGGTGTCACACAGCAGCTGTGCCTCCGGCCTCCATCCTTCTCCTTCTGTTCTGCCACCAACCATTGCTCTCTTCTCCCATGGTGCTCCACTTCTCCACGGGCTTCCATAATCTGTTGCGATTGCCACACAGACAAGATGGTTAAGGGCAGTTATTAGGGAGATGAACAGGTTACCAAAATCCAGAATCAGAAAGCTTTAAAATACAACCCTTGGTCCACAGCAGCGCCTCTCCTCCGCCAGGAGCCAGTCTCTAGTCCTCAGCCTCTCCACTCTATGGTTCCTTGGCCTCCGTCTCCGTGGGTCACGGTCTCCGTGCCACAGCCGCTGGTCTCTGGGTACAGTCTCTGTGCCAGCCTCTAGTGCCTTTGGGCTCGGCCTTTGCCACTTCAGACAAAGATTCCAGTGTGCTCGGCCAGTGACTCTTCTTCCTGGCTGGTCCTGGGATTTCTCTCTGCTCCTGCTTCTCACAGGACTTATCCTTATAGCCAGGGGATTGGCAACTCAAACTGACCAATCTCCTCTATTAGTGTTAAACATGCCCTCCTGGCATAGTGCCCTGGAATCAGTTGGTGGGAGTTACAGAGACAAGCAGAGAAGGGACATGTTAAGAAATTTCACTTCCCCATAGCCCACTGAGCCTTGTGTCTTCCTTTCTACTGACCACCAAGCTAAATGTAGCTTTACGTCCAGTAGTCTCTGAGGTTAGAGACAGCAAGCCTTTGGACTCAAGTGGTTGTGTGTTTCAGTCTCTCTCTCTCTCTCTTTTTTTTTTTTTACCACTTTGCAGCCTGGGCAGGCCGCTACTCTTCTCTGAGCCTCAATTTCCGGTCTTAAACCAACATAATCATGTTTGTTCAATAGGGCGGTGATGATTTCATGGGAAATCAAGTATAAACCACCTGGCTTCGCTCCTGACGCATGAATTCATTCTCCCTCTTTCTCTCCAATGAGTTTTGGCCCTTGTCTTTGGCCTACCTCCTAGCCCCCTGCAGGAGGAACTGATGTAAGGCCTTTACAAAGACAACATGACAATGCTCGTCAAGGTGAGGGACAGAGAGAGACCCATGCTGTGGTTCAATCCCAGGGCTTTTGGAAGCCTTCAAAGAGACTGAACCTTTCAGGAAGAGGAGCTCTTCTTCCTTAGAGAGAACTAGAGAAGCTTTGAACTTCACAGTGTCTGGCTTTCATAACTCGGCTAAAGCAACAGGTGCCTCCCATGCAGGGCCCCTTGGTTCACTGGCCTAGCTCGTCTCAGCCCCCAGGCAGCTTTGCCTGTGAACCAAGAAGCAGCACCAGCAGAGTCGTCTGGAGGGGAAAGAAACACTTCATGCTGATCAGTTCTCCGTGAAAAGAAGCTCTTTTCTGGAGGATGGAAAAATACCAGTTTTCTCCCAAGAGGCACCTGCCTTACTTTCCTATTCCTTACAGTCATTTGGTCATCTGACCTACGTCTACTGACATCATCTCTGTTTGGCAATGCTTTTGGAATTGGCCTCGGGTCGCGAAGCATTTCAAACTGATTTCACGTGCTGCCCGCCCTGGGCATGGCAGGTTGACATCAAATATTTATTTGGGGATTGGGTGCTGTATTAGTCTAGGTACTTTAGGGAAACAAATCCACAGCAACTCATATATAAGAGAGTTTTATGTAAAGAAAGTGTGCATCACGAAAACATCCCAACCCAATGCTGCCCAAGCCCACAAGTCCAACATTAACCCATTAACCCAGCACCAGTCCACAAAGTCCTCCACCTCACAAAACAGAGGCAATGATGCCAACTGCAGGAGGAAAGCTGAGTCAGTGAACGAACAAGCATCTCAGCACTAGCAGGGGTCTCCACACGGCTGCTCCAGCACCCAGGGCTGCATCGGGATAGGTCCATGTGGCTTCTCCTTGGGAATGTCTTGCAGGAAGTTAGCCTTGCAAGCTGAAGCAGGGAACTGCTAAGGCATCTGCACCCTGGTGGACCATCACAAAGCAAGAGACCTGAGAACTAGAAAGGCGAGGCTCACCACCCATTTATCCCTTGCCTTTCAATTAGCCCCACATGTGATTATCGTCCAGGTTGGCACAATTAACTAACTCAGGTGCTAAAGAGTATTCCTTTGAGGTCACCCATTAAAGAGGACATGAGAACTGGTAGCCAGAGGGTGGGTGGAGGTGGGTTTGTAATGAGACACCATAGGTCTCTCAAAGCCTGAACTCTTGAGAGGGATGAGCTTTGTGGATTTAGGCAAGTGGCTGAAACACTCTGGGCCTCAGCCATACTTTTCCGGAAAGGGACAATAATGTCTTTCTTACGCCAAAGCCAGGGCTCTCTTCTCTGAAAAGAACATCCTCTTGGACAGGAGGGAAGGGCACACTCATCCCAGGGGAGGGGGACGTGCATGGCTGCAGAGGGGAGAGAGTGAGAGACAACTTGAAAGAGTGAAAGGAGAGCCTTCTACCTGGCTACACTGATCTCGTCCCCAAGACCAGAGCTCAGGACAGGCGTCCTGGAAGTCTCTGGATGATGATGAGGCTTGAGTTACACAGAAGATGAGATGATCACCAGTCACCGTGGAACGGAAAGGAGAGCCTCCTAGGAGAAGACAATGGTTCTTGCCTCCATCTGTTTCACTGGGTGCAAAAGAGACCACCCCCCATCTCAAAAATAATTTCAGGAATATTTATTAATTGCTAAGAGACACAGAGACATAGACAGGTGCTGTGGAGGAGGGAGACCTTTAGCACAAGGTTAACATGGCATCCGAGGATTCAAGGCAGGGAGCTTCATTAACAGGGCATGGGATGACGGGATCTGACACAAATGCATGACTGGGGACAGGTCAGTACATCACAGCGACAAGAGAGGTGGCAGAAGCAGAAACAGGACCATGATGGGGACATGTCCACTGTTAGATAGAAGAGCTCGCGAGTCTGGTCCACAGCCTTCTGACTCTCAGGGAGAGACTGACGGACCTGACTCTGGACTGTGTGACCTACTGCACTGTCCCCACAGACAGCTCTCTGAAGGTACGATTACCTACGTCTGTAGTTAATGAACAGAAAGAGTTCAATGGAGGCTTCATCTTTTGCAAACCGGGGTGCTCAGAATCGAAGCTCTAATGTCCTGGACATCAAAGACACAAATCGAGAGAAGAATAGGACTGGTTTCAAAGAACAAGGGGAGCCACACCTATCAGGGAAACTCAGACCAAACCCACTGCCATCCAGTTAAGTCCGACTCATGAGGCGCATAGAGGAGAGAGTGGAACTGGCCCTGCGGGGTCTGAGATGAAATGCTTATGGGAGTAGAAAGCCTCATCTTTTTCCTGCAGAGCAGCTAGTGGTTTTGAACTGCTGACCTTGCAATTAGCAGCCCAATGAGCAACCCATTGTGCCACCAGGCCTCCATGTATTGAGGCAAAAGGGGTTTAATTTAAATAGTCATGTGGACTCCCCATCAGGGTGAGTAAAATATTCTACAAGCAGACGCCAGGGAGTCTCCTTAGTGAGACTTGAAATGTCCTGACCGAGGCCTACAGGGGGCTCATTAGAGACACAGGCTCTTCACATAATGGACAAATCTGAATTATTATGACTGCCACCCCCAGCTCCCCCAACCAAAAGTTCAACAAACAAACAAGCAACATTTATAAGCAAACAAAAACCCACCCAGTTCCGTTATTTCTACACCCCCCAACCCCACTCCCAACCTCTCTTCTAGGCAGGACTGTTTTCAGGTGTCATATCACTGTGGGACCAGAGTCTCCAAGTGTGCACCCTGGTCCCCAGTTAGAATTCCTCAACTTTCTTCTCCTGTAAGGTCCAGACCAGACATAACCACAACTGAGGCACACACACACACACACACACACACACACACACACACACACACCAGCCCTATCGGTTTGCTGCCCCTCGGGGTTTCCAAGGCTGTGAATCATTCTTGGAGCAGACAGCCTCATCTTTCTACTCATTCCAGGCACCTTCTGCCTGATTCAGGATGGATACAATGAAGGGGCCTGGCCTCAGATAAGAAGTCTCGGAATCTGGTCTGCTGGGCTTCCTTGTTATCTTTTTGAAGTCTAGGAATTCACCCAAAGTGATACTGTTTCCTTTACTGATAATGCTGGTATCACTTTAAGATCTCAAGATTTTTAGACCAAAAGGCCCCTGTGAGGAAATAGTAAGTTTCCAGCACAGCTAAACCTCAAGGAATAAGCAACCGCAATAAAAATCAAAACCAGAGGGAGTGGGGGAAACAATGTTACTGTTAGGTAGCTAGCTTAAAGACAGGGGGGTGGTCCTTCCATGTCTACAAGGGCCCTCATAGAGGAGGCTGGAAAGAAATAGAGGCAATCATTAAACACCCTAAACTGAGCATGCACAGACACAAACCCCCTAGGCCCACGTAAAACCAATGTCTTGGACACACCTACCTTAGGTACATCACACAGGTAGGCCTACCTCAGCCAATGGGGTCAACCACTACCATCAACCACAGGTCCCCAGCCAGAGATTTGAAATCTCCTGGCTGTGGGAAGGCCTCATCTCTTTTACCCTGCTCCTGGACAGCAGAGGTAAACGGTGAGGGTATCCCCTCCCCTTGTGGGGGCAGATGGGCCTGCTCCAGGTCTACTGGGGGCCCATGGCCTATGGCTCACACGCGCTTAGTCTCTGAGCCCCCAGTCTCTTAGCTTCTAGGGTTTTGGGGCTTCTGGCCTCCCAGAATCCACCCCACACTTCCACATGTGTCGGTGCCCTTTTCTACGTGGTTGCTCATGTCCAGTGGTGAACCCCAGCATGGCTTCCACATGGCTTGGCACGCTTTCCAGAAACAGCATGTATCCTTTTGAGACTGTAGAACGTCCTGTCCTTCATAAAAACTCCCTTGGATCATGAACATGCGTTGGCGTGAATTCTTTCAACATGCAAAGAACCAAGGTATAACCCACTCTAGAAACCTAAAATGACCATGGTAGAAAGATGAAGCATTCTATCCCATAAAGAGCCATAGTCTCGGCAAGTGACAGGGACAGTGCTACTCTCTCACTAGGAGGAGGCATTGACTTTGGCTTTGTGTTGAGAAGGGCTGGATGTCTGCTAGAGCTTACATTCTGAACACCTGGTTTGCCGACAGCAGTGGATGACGGTGAAAGCCCAACATTCATTTGCAGCGTTGCCCCTTAGATGGAATTTCTTCGACCATTAACTGGGGCTGAGGATAGTTTTGCCCTCGGGCAGAGTCCATGGGAAAGTGGGGCACCCCAGCCCCTTTCTAGCCAGCCCAGGCATGGGCAGTCTCCTGTAGGGACTTGTCTGGGTGTGTCCTGTGGAAATCACTGTACTGGGGGCATGTTGTCATGAGTCCCATCCTGACTGCCATGGTCGGAGGCCAGGGACCAATGTCGTAAGCGCTTTTGTCTAACATAACTATGCGTCCAATCATGGCTTCCTTCCCACTTCTGTCATTCTACCTGTAACTGTGAGGTGTTGATCAGTCACCAATGACGATCTGAGGACCATCTCCTCTGACCTGCTATTTACAGCTCTGTATCTCAGCACACCTGAGATGCCATTATGACCTCATGCTCATGGTCTCCTTCACCTGGATATGTTTTTGTCTCATCTTTGTCCTGTGTAAGACCCCATAAACATTCTCCTTACGGAGCCCTGGTGGTATAGCGGTGACGGGTTGGGCTGTGGGCATGGTGGGCAGTTTGAAACCACCAGCAGCTCCAGGGAGAACACCTGGGTGTTCTCCTCCCGTCCACAGGTATAGTCTCAGAAACCTCCTGGGAGTCAGCATTGATGTGAGGGCAGTGAGTGAATAAATGTTCTCCTTCCATTCTATTTGAGATGTGGGGTTTCTTTTATACCCTAAAACAGGTCGCAGGCAGGTGAGGATCACTGGTTCGCAAGGCCCCAGCCCTGAGACGTCTGTGGAGCAGCACTGCCTCTCGCAGATGGGGTTGCCATCGGTTAGAAAGGGCTCCACAGTGACGATGAACAGCCACCAGGCACAAGAAGAACTGCAGCCAAGAAACCCCGGGAGGGGGAAGGTCCATCTGTAATCCACGAGCTCGCCCTGTGTTGGCATCAAGTTGGCACCACGGATGGTGGTGGTCGGGGGTGGTTCATTAGGGACACCCGTCTACACAGGACACTGCAATTCAGTTCACCAAACAGCTAACGAGCCCTTATTAGATTCCAGGTCTTGTAGAGAGACCTACAGAGGTAATGGCAACAGGGACAATGACAGTCACAACCGTCACAATGTACCAGAGCTGGTATGTGCCAAGCGTTATGCTTACCTTTTCCTTTGTTCGAAAAATAATAGGGGCTGAATGAACACTTGCTGAATGAATTGCTCACTCGTCCAGCCACACTGGCCTCCCTCTCTGCCCCTCTGATGCATCTCATGACCTTTGGACCTGCTCAGGTCTCCACAGGGAAGGCTCCTTGTCCAGGTGTATGCTTTGGGCTCTGGAATCAACTCAATTGCAATGTTAGTCTGGGTTGATTAGAGAAACAAATCCAGAGACATTCATATATATGTAAGCGAGACCTTTAGATCAAGAAGTAATTATGCATCAATAAAACATCCCAGCCAAATCCTTAAGTTCAATATTAGCCCCTGAGCCTGAATTCCTCTTCAGACTCACACAGCACATGCAATGATGCTGAATGCAGGAAGATCACAGGCCAGTGGGTGGCAAGTCCTCTGTGTCCAATGGAAGTGGATGCATCTCCAGGGCCCTGGCTGCCATCAGCGTGGCTCCTTGTAGCTTGTCACTAGGAAGGTGAATCAGAGAGAGAGTGAAGAAAAGAAGTCCCAGGATCCTCATGAGAAGGCCACGCCCACAAGGAGGGATCACCGGGCTGTGACCTGATTGACAGGCTAGACTCCACCCCTTCATTCCTATCTATGAAGTTGACATGAAATCGTGTAACTACCACAAGTTCCTTCCCTTTCCTCAGGTCGTTATTGGAATGTGAGGAGTCCTGGTGGCTCTGTGGGGTACACACTGGGCTGCTAAGTTCAAGGTCAGTGGCTCCGTAGGAGAAAGGTGAGAAAAATGAGGTGCTGTATTCCCCTAAGGATTCCCCGTCTTGGGAACACAGAGAGGCAGTTCTGCTCGATTCTATAGGAGCACTATAAGCTGGAGTGAACTCAGTCGCAATAGATGTTTACTTGGATCTTACTTTCTCAGTGCTGTCTCCTTACCACTTCATCTAATGCAGCAACCGAGTCGGTGGTGGTGCTGCAGTGTAAAGGCCTGGTGATCTGCTCCTAAGAAGGTTAGAGCCATTGAAAACCCTACAGAGCAGTTCTACTCTGTAACAGGTGGCCTCAACTTGACAATGACAGATTGGTTGGTTTGGGGGCAAGGTGGGGGTGGGGATTCGGGAATTGCCCCCTGGGTCAGAGTTGACTTGATGGCAACTGGTAAGAGGGTTGTGTTCCATGACCTAGGACAGATGCTCAGGTTTTCACAATGCATGAATTGAATGAAAGAAATGATGCTTAGCATGAATTATGTGCCCCACCCAGCAATAGGCATGAGGGATAGTTAGCTCCAGGAACAAGATAGTCAAGGTTTTTGCCCTCCAGAGGTGTCTGGCCTTGAGGATGGGATATTAAACTAACTGCACCCTAATTTCTGTTTTGCTGAATTGGCGCGTGCTGAGTGCTTCACTCACTTTCTTATGCGGAATCCTCCCCTCACCCCGAGGACAGGGCTATAATGCATAGTTCATAGAGGCTAGCACCAACATTTTGAAGAGCCCTGTCGCTGCTCTGGGTTAAGTGTTGGGCCACTAACCCCAAGGTTGGTGGTTCAAACCCACCATTGTCTCCAGGGGAGAAAGACAAATCTTTCATAAAGATTTACAGTCTCAGAAACCCCGTGGAGCAGTTCTTCTCTCTCTCGTGGGTCTGCTAGGGATAGAAATCGATTGCAGTGAGTCCATCTTATTTATTTTTGGTGATAGCTGAAAATACCCAGATAGACTCTGACTTACTAAAAACAAAACAAACAAAACTTAACTCATCGCCATCACACCATTCCTGACACATAACAACTGAGATAGTTAAGATTTATTATGCCAGCCTGGCCAATAAACATGTGGGATTAATTGAAGTCAGAGAGAGCCTCGCTGAGCCTCGCCTTTCTAGTTCTCGGGTCTCTTGCTCTCTGACAGTCAGACTAGGGTGCAGCTGCCTTAGCAGTTCCCTGCTTCAGCTGGCAAGGCTCACTTCCTGCAAGACATCACTGAGGAGAAGCCACGTGGACCTACCTACCCCAATGCAGCCCTGGGTGCTGGAGCAGCCGGGTGGAGACCCCTGCCAATGCTGAGATGCTTACACGCTCACTGATTCCACTTTCCTCCTGCAGGCGGCGTCATTGAGTGTGCTTTGTGAGATTGAGGACTTTGTGGATCGGTGTCAGACATATGGGCTAATGTTGGACTTAAGGGCTTGGACAGCACTGGGTTGGGATGCTTTCTTAATGGACATTTACCCTTTATACAAAACTCTCTCTTATATACTTATGAGCTTCTGTGGATTTGTTTCTCTAGTCTACCCAGACTCACTCAATTACCCTGTAGGACAAGGTAGAACTGCCCCTGTGGGTTTCCAAGACTGTCACTCTCCAAGGGAGTAGAAAGCCTCAGCTTTCTCCTGTGGGGAGGCTGGTGGCTTCGAACTGCCAAATTTGAGGTTGGCAGCCCAAGGCATAACTCACTGTTACCATAGCTCCTTGACTTACTAAAGGGCTGGACTCATTAGCTGGGAGACAGTAGTGGTAACTATGTGTGTGTGTGCGTGTGTGTGCGCGTGCGTGCGTGCGTGCGTGTGCGTGTGTGTGTGTGTGTGTGTGTGTGTGTGTCTTTTCCTGTAAAGTTTACAGGAGTCGTCAGAAGTATGAATATAAAAAATACTTTACAGCATAAAGTACCCATCCTACTTAAAGGAGGAAACAGGCCTAGAGAAGGTAGATTCGTGTCCACAGCCCTACATCTTCCCACCAGGAGCAGACCGATTCCACATCGTTAACGCTCCCTCTCATTCTGAGGAACCAATTGACCACCCGTCCGATGGGTGGGGTGGCAGGCAGTCGGGACTCAGTTTCCTGGAGTGGGAGGCTGCTGGGACTTGGAAGCTGGCGAGCTGGGGGAAGAGCCTGAACACAGAAGAAAGCCTGCAGGCGACTGGCTCTGGGGTCAGCACTGGAGAAGGGAGAGACAGGTAGAGGAACATTCAGAGGTCTTCCCCCCCTCGCCTCTCCTTTGTGGCCGTGTGGTTTGATTCTCATAAGGAACTATGGGAGGTTTTTGAGCAAAGCCGTAGGATTTTGATAAGCTACTTTTCTACTTCACTTCTTTGGGAATCCATTATGTTTATTAGTCCAAATCCAAACCTTTGCCAATGAGTGGATTATGACTAACGGCGGCCCCAGGCATGGCAGAGTAGAACTGCTTCATAGAGTTTTCTTGGCTCTAATCTTGACAGAAGCAGATCACCAGTCCTTCTTCCATGGTGGGCGTTTAGGTTAGTTGTTGTGGTTGCTATTGTTAGGTGCCATTGAGTCAGAACCAACCCTCTACACAACAAAATGAGACACAATCCAGTCCCGGGACAGCCTCCCAATTGTTCCTGTACTTAAGCCCAGTGTTGCAGTCACCGTGTCAAACCATCTTGTTGAAGGCCTTCCTCTTATGTGCTGCCCCTCTACCTTATCAAGCATAATGTCCTTCTCCAGGGACTAGTCTCTCCTGACAGCCTGTCCAAAGTATGACAGACAAGTCTCGCCATCCTTGCAAGGAACACTCTGGCTGTACTTCTTCCGAGGCAGGTGTGTTTATACCTTAGCAATGCAGGATCCTTTCAGTGTTCTTCACCGGCACCAACTCAGGAGCCCTGGTGGTGAAGTGGTGATGAGTTGGGCTGCAATCATCAAGGTTAACAGTTCAAACCACCAGCCACTCCATAGGAGAAAGACAGGGCTTTGAACTCCTGTAAACAGTTCCAGTCCTGAAAATCCACAGAGACGGTTCTACCCAATCCTACAAGGTCACTATATGTAGGCATCAACTCAATGGCCACAGGTTTTTGAACATCAATTCTTCTTCAGTCCTCTTGATTCAAGGTCCAACTTGATTGTGAATATGAAGTAATTGAAAATACCATGGCTTGGGCCAGATGCACCTTAGTCCTCAAAGTAACATCCTTGCTTTTCAATATTCTAAATTAGTAGCCGAGCACAGACCTTGTACCTGCCCAAGGACCTTCTTTCCCCCTGATATAGTTAAGGTTTATTGTGCCAACCTGGCTAATAAACACATGTGGGATTAATTGAAGGACGGAGAGATAAATGCCTTAGTGAGCCTCGCCTTTCTAGTTCTCAGGTCTCTTGCTTTCTGATGGTCTGACCAGGGTGTAGCTGCCTTAATCAGTTCCCTGCTTTAGCTGGAATGGCTCACTTCCTGCAAGACATCCCTGAGAAGAAGCCACAAGGATCTACCTTGATCCCACCCTGGGTGCTGGAGCAGCCACGTAGAGACTCCTGCCAATGCCGAGACGCTTACATGTTCACTGATTCGGCTTTCCTCCTGCAGTTGGCGTCATTGTGTGTGTTTTGTGAGATGGACGAGGACTTTGTGGATCAGTGTTGGACATAATGGCTAATGTTGGACTCATGGGCTTGGAATGCTTTCTTAATGTACACTTACCCTTTATATAAAACATTGTGTGTGTGTGTGTGTGTGTGTGTGTGTGTGTAGAGAGAGAGAGTTTCTGTGGAATTGTTTTGCTGGTCCACCCAGACTAACATCCCCCCCATATATTTGTATGTTGTCTGAATCTATACATAAAACATTTCATTTACATGTGATACCACTTCTGCTATACTTTCAAAGCTTTGAGGCTTTCTTATCTCCTTCCTGTAAAGAGGGCAGAGGGCTGTAAATCCGGAGCCCAGCATTCTAACAACTCATATATTGTCATATGCATATGCATGGGTTGAATTGTGCCCTCTCAAAATACGTGTCAAGGTGGCAGGACTGGGATTGTCAGTGGTTTATCAGTTATGTCATGATTCGATCCATCATCTCCCATGAGAGGATCCCATGTGATCAGTCAATCACTTGTATGGGGTTGAGGAAGGGAGGAAGCGCCTTACTCAGGTCATAGCCCTAAGCCAATGTACGGGCATTTCCCTGGGGAGCGGCCTACATCACCTTTTGTTGTTGTTGTTGTTAGGTGCCATGGAGTTGGTTCTTATCCACAGTGACCTTATGCACAACAGAAGGAGACATGGCCAGTTCCAGCACCATCCTCACCATTGTTTCTATGCCTGAGCTCATTGTTGCAGCCACAGTATCAATCCATCTTGTTGAGATCTTTCCTCTTGTTCGCTGCCCCTCAGCTTTACCAACCATGATGTCCTTCACCAGGGACTGGTCTCTCCTGACAACATGTCCAAAATATGTATGATGACGTCTCACCATCCTTGTTTCCAAGGAGCACTCTGGCCTTACTTCTTTCAAGACAGATGGGTTGTCCTTTTAGAACTCCATGCTATTTTTCAATATTCTTCTCCAGCACCACAAGTCAAATGCATCGGTTCTTTTTCAGTCTCCTTTATTCAATGTCCAACTTTTGCAAGCACATGAGCCATTCAAAATACCATAGTTTGAGGGTGTGGCACCCCATAAGACTCCACCAGAAAACACTCCTAAAGGTCAACAAACAGATCATGCACTATTTACAGTTTTCTTTTTTGTCATTGTTTTTTGTTGTTGTTTTGTTTTCTTTTGTTGCTTTGTTTTTCTCTGTCTTGTTTTTTGTGCATATTATTATCCCTGCAAGTCTATGTAGATAAGATAGGCAGGATAAACAATCTGGAGGAGAAAACAATGGACCGACAGTTCTGGGGGGACATGGGAGAAGGGGAAGTGGGGGAAAAGAAGTGGGTGTTAATAACCCCAGGGACAAAGGAACAACAAGTAATCCAAAATTGTGGGCGAGGAGGGTGTAGGAGGCTTGATCAAGGGAAATGTAACCAAGAGGAATTACTAAAACCCAAATGAAGGCTGAACATGATAGTGGGACAAGAAGAAAGTAAAAAGAACTAGAGGGAAGAACTAAAAAGCAAAGGGCATTTATAGAGGTCTAAA
>NW_022103898.1:20272553-20276279 GCF_000313985.2 Echinops telfairi
ATGTACAAATGTGCTTGACACGATGGATGGAAGGATGGATGGATGGATGGATGGATGGATGGATGGATGGATGGATGGATTGTGATAAAGAGTTTTATGAGCCCCTACCCCATAAATTGATTAAAAAGAAGAAGAAGAAGAAGAAGAAGAAGAAGAAAATACCATAGTTTGGGTCAAGTGTGTCTTAGTCCTGAGAGTAACATTCTTGCTTTTCAATGTTCGCCTTTTTCCTCATCGTTGTATAAAGAACCCTCCCCTTTTATTTCGTTGTTGCATAATAGAGGTCTCGGGCACCAGATTTACATCATGCAACTCATCTTTTGATCTGTTGCCTGCTGCTCTCATGAGCATTGATTGTGGGTCCAAGCCAGACAAAATCCTTGACAACTTCAACCTTTCCGCCATTGATCATGATGTTAACTATTGGTCTAGTTGCGAGGATTTTGGTCTCCTTTACACTGAACCCTAATCCATACTGAAGGCTCCGATGTTTGATCGTCACAAGCACGTGCTCCCAGTCTTTCTACTTTCAGCAACTAAGATTGTGTCACCGGCACATCACAGGTTAATAAACCTTCCCCCAATCCCGATGTCTTCTTCCTATAATCCAGCTTCATGACAGTCTTTTATTTTACAAGAGATTAAAGAAGTAAACAGACCAGGGATCTCATTACCCTGAGAAAGAAGAGGTGGGAGGGGAGCTGCCCTGTCCTTTGATCCCTGTACTGAGAAGCTTCTAAATGATTGGGCTCACAGATGTGGAAAGGAGCCAAGATCCTTCTCCTAAAGTCAGAGAGACAGGAAGTCTCCTGAGAGCTGGCACTGGCTTTGGACGGTTCCCTTCCTAAACGGGGAGGGAATAAAGTTAGGGTTATTAAAGCTGACCACCTGTGGTATCTGTCATAGTTGCCCTGGATAGCTAAGTTCTGTGGTATTTGTCATAGTAGCTCTGGTTAGCTAAGCTCCATCCACCCACCCACCCACCCATCCATCCACCTCACATTGAGAGCTTCCTACCGACTGCCTGGAACTAGGATTGAGAAAGGACTCGATGACACTTCCTGCTCTCTGAGCTCTCAGGTTTGGATGGGACGGTAAACAGACAATGACTCTTCACAGTGATAAGTGCTGTCAGCCACCTGGGAGGGGGTGGGGGGAGCAAGAGGGTAGAACCCCTTACCCAGGTGGGGCAGCCACAGGGTATGTTGTGAGGTGCTATCCACTCAGTGCCGACTCATCGTGACCCTGTGTGCCCGCTCTTTTGCCGCCCTCAATATTGTTACCTTTGAGTCCACCGTTGCAGCCGCGATGCTAATCGTCTCCTCCAGGGTCTTCCTCCCTTTCTCTGCCCTTCAGCTTTTTAGCAAGCCTGATGTCCTTTTCCAGCGACAGGGGAACTGAGAGAGAACATGGCACTTTCGGGAAATTGCAGGGAAGCTCTCTGGCTAAACATGGGGTAGAAAGGGATTTGACGGAAGTGTGAGTCTAGAGAAAGAAGCCAGGGCCAGATGATGAAGGATGTATTTTTCTTTCTTTCCAATTCCAGCCAAGACAATGGTTCTTGTATTATTTTTACCTACCACACACCCTGAAGGATGAAGCAGCAATAACCCGGCAACAGGGGGCTGCCGAGAAGGGGAATTGCCTGTTTGAGGTTACGCTGCAGCCCTGCCCTCCCCTTACCGGGTGTCTCAGTTGTGTCACGTGGCTACTACAGAAATGCCACACATGGGTGGCTTTAAGAGAAGTGTGCTTCCTCACAGTTCAGAAGGTTAGAGGTTCAAATCAAGGTGTTGCCATTTGGAGAAGTTTTCTCTCTCTCCCGCTTTCTCTCTTGAATCTGGAGGGAGGAAAGTCCTTATCTCTTCTGAGCTCCTGCTCCTTGGTGATCTTCCAGGGGTTAACATCTCTCTTCCCCATCTTGTTCAATCTTTTTTCTAACTCCAGACACTGTCTCACTATACACCCTACACGAACCCTGCCTCATGAACACAAAAGGCAGTTTATTCCCAAATGGGATTATAACCACAGACACAGAGGTGGGGCTTTATAACTCCATTTTTTTTTTTTTTGGCGGGGGTGGAGGTGGGGTGCGGTGTCTATTGTAGGAAACGGAGGAGCCCTGGTAACATAGTGGTTATGGTTTGGGCTGAAACCTCAAAGCCAACAATTTGAAACCCCCAGCTGCTCCTCAGGAGAACGAGGAGGCTTTCTACTCCCATAAGCAGTTATAGTCTCGGAAACCCTCAAGGGTCGTTCTCCTTTGTCCTATTGAGTTTTTCTGAGTCAGAATCCACTTGATGGCAGTGAGTTTGGTCGTGGTTTTGAATTGGAGGGGGTGAAAGATCAAAATCTCAAATATAATTTATAAAGACATGTTTGTTAAGTCTTAGCCTGGACACAGATAACTCATCTGGATGAAGGAGATTGTGGGCATGAGGCCATAATGGAGCTCAATGGTTTACAGGAAACCAGCTGCTTATATAGGACCTGGGAGTACAAGAGAAGTGGCCACAAAAGCAGTTCAATACATCACTGATGCAGGTGGGACCAGAAAAGTGAAAATTGGAGCGTGATTGGGACACATTGAGGATGCTCCATTGAAGAGCTTGATCCAGGGACCTCTCACCAGGGCAGTCAGGACATGTGGACCCCAGTACCCGAAGTTCCATCAAGGACACACCCAGGCAAGTCCCTAAGGGCTAGACTGCCTTTGTGTGGACTGGCTAGCAATTCACTTTCTAACGTACACTGCTTGAGACCACAGCTATTCACTCGAATCCAAGCCAAAGTCATTGCCATTGAATCTATTCTGACTGAGAGAAAGCTCATAGGGCAAAGTAGAACTGTCTTTTTTGAGTTTCTGAGACTTTAAATTTTTATGGGAGGTGACAACCAGCCTCATTTTTCTCAATGGGGGCAGCTATAGGATTTGAACAGTGGACTTTGTGATTAGCAGCTCAATCCATAGCCCACTATGCCACCCCACACCTTGGGCTATCCACATTGCTGGTTAAATGGTCAGAAATAATTCAATGGAGGCTGAATCTATGTGGAGATTTAAAATGGATTTAGGGCTTTCACTGTAAACCCCAGCCTTCTGAAAACTTAGTGCTCAGCATTTAAATCCTAATACAGGATGCAATTCAATCCATAATGCCAAGCTAAGAGTCATGATTCATGTTAAGGGGGTGGATTTCATTTGAAGGCTGTATGGTCTTGTGTATGTTACTTCTCAACACACAATCATTTTCATGTCGGTTTATAAATTTGTGTGCTCGTTGATGGATGAGCCCTAGGACTGGATGTTCCCTGTTTTCAAGCTACATCACTGTGGATCAAGAGTCCATTCTCCTAAATCCTAAGTCCTTATGGGAAAACTGGATCAATACCAACTGTGGTGCCTACAACACAGGTTCACTCGTAATGCATGAGGCAATGCACATGAAGCTCTTGGCATAGTATGGGGAATCTAATGTGTGACCAATAAGCATGAATGACCATGAAGTAATGTGGTATAGCCACTGCAGCCTCGAAGTGTTAGCAGCCACCAGCTCACTGACATCACCACTACCACCCCCATCAACAGCAGCATGATACTGATGTTCCGGGAGGGCCTTCTTCATTAGGTTCCTCTCCTCCACCATCTTCCCTGGTGGTGTGTTATGAAAGGGAAGGCGGCATGGACAGAGATTTTAATAGCAGTTATTGAGATCCTACTATGTG
>NW_022103898.1:20277396-20279870 GCF_000313985.2 Echinops telfairi
AGTCAGTTTCCAACCATTCTTTTACTGCATGGACTTACTTCATTTTCCTTTTACCCCACCTCCACCATTCTCACACCTCTCCACTTCCTCCTTATTCTACTTGCTGCCCCTAGAGGTTCATCAATCCTAGATTTCTCCCAAAGGTGTAATATAGTGCAGTGGTTGCAGGGGGACGGGAGAGGGAGGAGTCAAGGATGAGTCTTAATAACATCATGGGCAGAATGGCCCCATGCTGGGACAAGATGAGATCCCTGGGTGGTGCAAACAGTTCACATGCTTGGTTGGTAACTGGGAGGCTGGCAGCTTGAATGCTCCCAGAGATGCCTTGGCAGAAAGGCCTGGCGATCTACTTTGCCAAAACCAGCCATTGGGGCACAGTGATACTCTGTCACACACAGAGTTGCCTGGGTGACAACTGTTTTGTTTGTTTTTTAAGTGGTGGGGGTGACGGGATGGGATGACTGTGAAGGGAGTGGATCTGTAGGAGAAAGTCAATGTAATACTCAGATTGTTCCTGGACTGCGGTTGTGGATGTTGGATGCCATTGGGTCAGTTCTGTCTCAGAGCAGCCCTACGTACAGCAGAAGGAAGCTGTGCTCGGCCCTGTGCCAGCCTTACCATTGTTCTGATGTTTAGGAACATTGTTGCAGCCACTGTGTGATGGTTACAGATGATGTCAACTAGACACTCCTGGGTAAGGGTGGGGGCGGAGCTCAACTTATCAATTGTGTCGCCACCTGCTGGCACCTCCTTGATGTCCTAACCCTTCTGGTATAAGAGAGAGACCCCGAGCAGAGTCAACTTCTCTTTGGCCCTTCACCTTCTGCCCCAGCTAGATCTTGTGTCTGGTTCCTTGATCTCCTGTGGCATTGCCTGCCAACCATAGGAGGCATCAGTGGATTCTTGGTGTGGATTCATTTGGCCAACTTTGGACCTCTGCATACACCAGTCTCTGCTGCTCCTTCCTCCTGGTCTGGTTCCTCAATCTCTTGTATCACTCACTGATCCCAGGAGCAGTCAGCAGACTACCCTGACTAGGCCTGGACTGGATTTAGCTTATTTCTATAACTGTGAAAGCCATTTATCAATATAGCAATGGTGCAAGCAGTACACTGACAGGACCTTCCAAAGGGTCCGGCTGGATTCAGAAGAGGATGTGGAACAAAGGATATCATTGCTGACATCAAGTGGATCTTGGCTCAAAGCAGGGAATACCAGAAAAGTGTTTACTTGTGTTTTCTTGACTGTGCAAAGACATTCAATTGAGTGAATCATAACAAACTGTAGGCAGCCAGAACACTCCATTGTGCATGGAAGAAGCGGCTGTGTGGCCAGAACAAGAGAAATACTGCATGGTTTAACATCAGGAAAGGTGTGCATCTGGGTTGTATCCTCTCACCATACTTATCCAACGTGTTTACTGAGCCAAGAATCAGAGAAGCTGGATTATATGAAGAGTGCGGCATCAGAATTGCAGGAAGGCTTATTAACAACCCGCAAGATGCAGGTGACACAACCCTGCCTGCTGAAGATGAGGACTTGAATCACTTGCTGATGAAGCTCAAGGATTGCGGCCTTTAGTATGGATTACAACTCAACGTAAAGAAATCAACTAGGTCCGCGTGGAAGAAGCAGACCAGCTTCTGTGATCCAAGGGTTGAAATAATATCATCCAAATCCAAAGGAAGGAATGGTGTCAGAGTTTAACTAAGGAACACCTGGTTTGCAGAAGGTTATGGTTGATAGTGGAAACCCCAAATCAATTTGAAGGGTCCACGCATGGACTAAACCTCAGCTGAATTCCCTCTGACCGCAGACCGGGGAGGTGAACAGCCTGGTTATCAGAGAGCATTTTAAAGTCAATTGTAGCAGAAAGAGTTAGGATCAGATGTAGGATCTTATCATTTGATCTCTTTTTTAACCCATTTAAAAGTTGTAGGTTTTTTTAAATTGAAGGGGAAATAGAAGGGGATTAAGCCTCTGGTGCGTGTCTTCTGACCATAGCTCAGGGGTGTGAATCGCCTTGCTCTCATGGAGAGGGCATTGGAAAGTGGATCACTGCTGATGCGGTTAGGTTAAAATTTGACACCTTATTATTTGATCTCCTTTTTGACCCATTTTAAATTTGTTCTAGGTGTTACTATTTTCTACTTTCCTTTTTGTTATTGTTGAGGTTTTTCTTTGTAAGAATGGTTAGTGTTTTAAATTTTTTTAATGTTTTTTTTTCTGTATATGAAATCCAGGATAGATAAAGCTAGAGAGACAATAACTGGATTAATGACTTCTTGAGGGTATGACAGCAGAGGTGGGGGGACATGGGGAGTTAATTATAATGAGTACAAGAAAGAAAAAAATGTTCTAAAATTATGGTCATGAATATACAACTCTTCTTGATATGATGGAACTATTGTATATGATAGGTGGATTATGTGCCAATAAAACTGTTTAAAAATAAAGAAGAGAAAACCAAAATC
>NW_022103898.1:20280629-20284652 GCF_000313985.2 Echinops telfairi
AAAAGAGAGAAGGCCTTCAATGAGATGGACACAGTGACTACAACAATGGGTTCAAACAGCTCCATGACTGTGAGGGTGGCCTGGGACCGGGTGGTACTTGGTTCTGTTGGACACAGGGTTGCTATGAGTCAGACTGACTCAACAACAACAACAACACTCAAACCCAAAGCCCCAACCCACTGCTATTGAGTGGGTTCTGAGTCCTACCACCCCTGTAGGACAGAACAGAACTGCTCTTGAGTTTCTGAGACTAAATCTTTATGGAGCAGACAGTCTTGTTTTGGCCACTGAAGCCTCTGGTGGGCTTGAATTGCTGACCTTGAGGTCAGCAGTCCAGTGCTTAACCCACGGAACCCCTTGGATTCCTTGTCACAAACCCCGGACATTGTCATTTACCTGTTTTAGAGCTTGCTGGGTCGGTTCTTGCTGGATTATAAGCAGTATAATGGCTAATTGTCCCAGCTCTGGAGTTTCAGGGAGGAGGTGGGGCCCTCCTAAAATTCCTCCCTGGGCTCTTCCACTTTACGGAAGTCTATTGCTACATCTTTCTCCTGAAGAACTACTGGTGAGTCCCAACTGCCAACCTTTGGGATAACCGCCAACTGCTTAACCACTGCACCGCCAGAGCTCCTTGGTGTCAGCCCCCCTGGGCTCAGTCTGCCAGTTATTAACCTTGGGAACTCGGGTAGGTGACGTCACTGTTCTGTGCTGTGGTTTTTTTCATCTGTAGAATGGCTTCCTGTCTGTCATCGGGTTGATGTATGGTTTACAATACAAAGTATGCACGGAGGTGAGTGCGGTGTCTGCATCTAGTCAATATCTAAGCAAAAAGTGTAGAAGCCCCAGTGGTGTCATGGTTACAGGTTGGGCTGCTAACTGCAAAGTTAGCAAGCTCGAAACCACCAGCTGCTCCGAGGGAGAAAGATGAGGTTTTCTACTCTCCAAAAGAGTCTTGGAAACTTACAAGGGCAGTTCTACCCTGCCCTATAGGGTTGCTAAGAGTCAGGATTGACTAGATGGCAGTGAGTTTGGAAGAAAAGTTCGCTGCGAATATAATTTTATTAAGACTGCATTTTGTGCGTCATCATTGCTACCATCACCTACAAGAGCTTCAGCATTTACATTTGGGGTGGTCCTGGGAGGATGGACCCCTGAGGTGGGGAGAGGTGGTGCCAGCTCTCTTCTAACACACACCTGGTTCACAAGGCATTCAGGCCTAGACCTGGTCCTCAGGGGCCTCATCACCCGGGAATCGAGGAGGAACCATTGTCAGAGTAGACCAGCCTCTGACAACTGCAGGGTCTGTAGTCACAACTGTACAGTTATAATATATAAAGCTCATTGGAAAATCATGGAAGACAGGAGAGAAGATAAAGGAGTCAGATACATTTTATGGTAGCATACCCACTTCGCGGATGGCCATGATCTCAGCAGCCAGGTCCGCGCAGAGAGAGAGAGAATCTTTACTGTCTTGGGATATTTATAGGTATCCATAAGACATGCCTATTCAGTTGTTACATCTGTCACCAGGTGGGTGGTAACCACAGGAGAGTCCCTGAGCTCACAGGTGAGGAAACCTAATGCCTGCACTGGGGGAAGGCATGAAGGGGATGGGTGCCTCTGGTAACAAGAATGTCAGCTTGTACAGGGAGATGGAATCAACCACCTACTCACTTTAAGGCAGCAGGGCTGTTAGGGGAGAATCTGTGGGAATGATATTTAAAGCAGGATAATGTACTTGGAGTTTATCTCTAACTTACCAAAATGGAGGCTTTCCTACCGTGAAATACCAGCTTTCCAGATTCCCTCTGCTATAAGTTAGGGAATATAGTCCTAGTCATATTTCCCTCAGTGTTAGTTTCCCACAAGCCATCAAATTGAGTGGGCACTTACCAAGCTCAGTCTTATAATTTATAGACCATGCAATCTGAGGAGGGGGCCCTTGTGCCTCAGTGCTCACCTGTGGACCCAATGATAGCTGCTTGAACCACCAGCAGCTTCGTGGGAGACAGAGGTGGCTGTCTGCTCCTGTCAAGATGAACAGCTTTGGAAACTCTGTAGGGCTGTTCAGCTTGTCCTGTGGGGTCCCTAGGAGTCAGGATTGACTGGATAGCCAGGGCTAGGACTTGGTTTGGGTGCAGGCCCAAGGAGGAGAGAGAAAGAGAAAAAGAGAGAGCGTGCGCCAGAGAGAGAGAGAGTTGCTGCCAACTCGTCCTCTTCTCCATCCACATTTCTGACCACCCCCACATGCTGTGTGTGTGTGTGTGTGTGTGTTTAGGGCGGAAAGTGACAGAGGAGAGGAATCAAGAGGAGAGAGAGGCACCTTGTCTGTGTGCCGGCTGGCCGGCGGGTGCAGCAAACAGGGTGGGCGAGTGGAAACCTCCCAGGACCTCTGGCTCCGTCTTGCTGCATTTCCACAGGTTGCTTACCGTGTTCTCTGCAGGACTACCGCGAGGACCCGCCCTGCAGAGGGAAACACTGCCTGCTTTTTCAAAGTCAGAAGGCTCGACGTCTGTGGCTTGTCAGCCACATAGGGGGCTGGGAGCTCCCAGAAAGACAGATGAAAGGAAATCATTTACATCTGGATGCAGCAGCTCTGGGCAACTGTATGTTCCCCTGGGTCACTCTGCAGAGAACATTCCCAAACCTACGCCCATTGAAATCCAGTCTGAGTCATAGTGACCCTGGATAGCCAGCTTCCTCCTCCTCCCGAGGAGCGGGCTGGTGGGTCTGAAGTGCTGGTTATGGGGTTAGCAGCCCAATACTCAAGCCACACCACCAGGTGGGCTCCTTGAAACTTAGGTTCAACTAAAACTCCCTGCCATCAGATCAATTCCGACTGGCAGCAGCCCTACAGGGCAGATGAGAGCCACCCCTGTAATTTCCCCAGGCTGTACATCTTTACCAGAGCAGAACACCCCGTCTTTCTCCTGGCGGGCACAAACTACTGACCTTGTGGTGAGCGGCTCCACGTGTAACTAATGATACCACCAGCGCTCTTGGCCATCCGTGTTCATTCCCTGCCATCTCTCCTACGGGAGATGTCTCAGCATCCCTGCCTCTAAGGAGAATCCTGGCTGTATTTCCTCCAGGACAGATTTATTTGAATGACTTAGTCTTCCTCTGCCATCTCCCCTGGGCTAACTACGAGGCTCTCACTACAGTTCCAAAAGTGGGGACATTCTTTGAGTGGAAGAGAGGATTATATTCCAGAATTTGTTCTGGACTCTTGTGTCTCCCTGGATGGTTTTGAAAACCCTCCACAGACCGGACCCTTCCTACCCAACGTATGTCTTTCTTCCCTCTGACCTTCGTGTCCACCAGGTCTCCTGAGCTCACACCCCATTTCTCCAGCAAAAGCCCCCCTGCTCTCACCCTGAGCGAACCCTTTCCTCCAGCCTTCCCCAGGTGTTGTTCAGGGTGTCATGGAGTCAGTTCCGACTCACAGCCACAGGCAGAGGGGTTGCAGCATCCTCACAACTGTTGCTCTGTTTTGAGCCCACTGTTGCTGGTGAGGTGTCTGGCCATCTCCTGGAGGGCCCTCCCCTTTTTCGTTGACCCTCTACTTTATCCAGCTACGGATGGGTCTCTCTCGATGACAGGTCCAAAGTAAGGGCTCATCTGGCTGTGTTCTTCCACCCCAAGGGGTTGCTTTCCAAGATCCCTTCACAGGTGATATTCTCAATGGCAAGAGTAACCCTGAAGATTTCTCCACGCTGACCTAAAGAAGCCAACTGTAGCGCAGGTCCCTTGAGACCGGGCATGCGTGTCTCAATTCATTCCCTAGAAAGACTGGGCTTTCTACTCCTGCAAACAATGATAGCCAGGGGTTGCTATGAACCAGCATGGATTTGAAGGCAGTGAGTTTGGGTTTGTTTTTAGAGATTTAAGAAGCACGCTTTAAGGTGAGATAGAAAGAGGAAAGCTAAAACCTTTGCTTCCTGTCCAGGAGGGGTGACTCTGGCAGCTCATAGACAACTGCCTGGCACATAGTGGGCCTTCGACCAGGTTTGTTGTACTGAA
>NW_022103898.1:20285434-20286892 GCF_000313985.2 Echinops telfairi
TAGGAACTGGAAACACAGGGAATCCAGGAAGATGAACCCCTCAGGACCAGTGGTGAGAGTGGAGATACCGGGAGGGTAGAGGGAAGGTGGGCTAGAAAGGGGGAAACTGATGACAAGGATCTACATATAACCTCCTCCCTGGGGGACAGACAACAGAAAAGTGGGTGAAGGGAGCTCAGACATAACAAAATAATAATAATTTATAAATTATCAAGGATCCGTGAGGGAGGGGGGTTGGGGAGGGAGGAGAGAAATGAGCTGATACCAAGAGCTCAAGTAGAAAGCAAATGTTTTGAGAATGTTGATGGCAACCAATGTACAATGTGCTTGACACAATGGATATATGTATGGATTATGATAAGAGTTGTACGAGCCCCCAATAAAATGATTTAAAAAATTTAAACAGAACCAGAGGTTAGAGAAATAGACAGTGTCCCTACTCCAAGTTCCTAGGCACAGCCCAGTGCTAGGTAGGCACACACCAGGGGAACAGCAGCAAACTGGCTGCTGTTCTAACCCAGTGGGGCAGCATTAGTGAGTGGGCAAGGTATTTAATGTCCATGGGCCCCCAGTTCCTCAAGGGGATGTCACCAAACCTCGGTTCAATTCCAGACGGTGTATGACCTTGAACAAATCCACTGGGAAGGGAGCTTAGCCTCCTCAACGTCCTGCCTATAAATTAGGTATAACCATTTGGTGAGGTTTTAAGGAACCTGTGTAAGCTGCTTAAGCCCAATGCCTGCCATTATCATCTTTCCTTTTACAAAAGTAGGGGTGACAAATCCCAGCTTTCGGGGCGGGTTCTGGGGGTTTCTCGGCAGCTAGCTAGCTCTGGGTCCGAGCTGTGGACTGCAAGACCCGCAGAGAGAACACCGAGTTGAAAGGATTTCAGGGAAAAAGTGAAGAGCCATCCACAGTAGACTGACCTAACTTAGAAGCCCAATAAATGTGCTCCCTTGAACCGACTGAATTCTTCCCAAACATGCCCAAGAAGCGGACTAACAGGTCGTTAGTCTTTTAAGCCTCCAAACGCAAGGAAAGAGAGGGTGGTGGCCGCGGTGGGTGGACTACTTAGGAAAAGACTGCCTGACTCCCACCCCAGACCCCTGGGCTGGATTCCTTCCTCGGAAGACCCCGCTCAAAGGGTATGGTCATCCCAGCATTGGTCTCTCCGGACATGCCCGCCGGAGTGGGTGTCCCCTCCCCTCGGACGCCTTCCGCCCGCCCCGGCCTCCGTAGACCTCGGCCGGCCCCCACCTTCCCCTCGGCCACCTTGGTCACCCGCCCGGCTCCCGGTACCTTCCGCCGGTCCGGCCCACTCCCTTGGCCCCCAGACCTCCTGCCCGTTCCCCGAGGCCCCGCCTGGCCGCCTCCCCCACTTCGGCCCCCTAGACCTGCGCTGCAGGCACCCGGGCCCCTAACAGGCCGTCACCACCTCGACCACCGCTCCCCGCCTCC
>NW_022103898.1:20287870-20294611 GCF_000313985.2 Echinops telfairi
GCCGCCTTCTCGGGCTGGTGTGTCCACCACGTCCTGGAGGAGGTCCAGCAGGTCCGGCTCAGCCACCAGGACATCTCCCGGCAGCGGGAGGAGCTGGGCCAAGGCTTGCAGGGCGTCGAGCAGAAGGTGGGTACCCTCGGCCCCCTGGAGCCCCCTCCGCCGGGAGCGGGCCAACCCCCGGACCGATGGACCCATAGCCGGAATCACACAGGCCTGGCCGGACCTGGCTCTGGAGGATGCCTTCCGCCCCCCACCCCACCAAATCAGACCCAAGACCCTCTTTGTTAATGGCCGGAGATAGACCGTGGGAGGATGCTGGAGTCAGCTTGGAGGGTTGGCCAAAGGCATGTCACCGGACATTATCGGTGACCTGTAAGGGAGCCGGCCGGCCCTCGGAGCCCATTCTTTTTGGGTTAGGAACCGCTGAATGGGCAGTTGTCTGAAAAGGCAACCTTGTGCACCCTGGAAACCCCCGGGAGGCCTCGTCTTAGCCCTGCTGGTGGTGGGACGTCGAAGTGGGTTTTTAAAAGACCCGAAGCTTACGTTTGCCTCGGGCACATATACTAAAAGACCCGAAGCTTCAGGCAGGAGAAGCCTCAGGTATTCTTTATTTGAGAAGTTCAAACTGAATATTATGTAAGAGGCCCCTTGGGATCCGCGTGCCCCAGTGGGCATTTGAAATAGCATACTTCAGCTGGAGAGGGAAGGAAAGGCTCCAAATACTAGGTCAGATGGAACGGTACCCCGAGGTCCGTTCTATGGCATTGAGAGGCATACTGTCCACCAGCCCTCAAAGCACCGCTGGGAAGAGTGTGGGACTGTTAGTGGGACTCCCATTTCCCACATCAGAACGCTGAGGTTTACAGAGATGAATGGAGTCTTGAGTTGGCAAAGAGCCCTAGCTGCCAAGGGACAGTGGGATACCCCTTAGATCCCTGCCCACTCAAGGGCCCACGGGCCGAGTTCAGATGCGCCTAGGCTGGGCTCTGGTGTGCCCAGCACCAAGTGTAGCTCCTTCCGTCCCTTCTCCCTCTTCCGGCCTCCACGGATTTCATTGCTCCATGAAAGTTGGTTGCTTGACTGAGACCAAAAATCCCGCCACTGCTGAGCCGGGAACTGGGACCTCCTTTTGCCAGCATGCTGCCTGGCCTGCCAAGTTTTCTCCATACTCTGTTGCGTCTGCAGAAGTGTCTTCGAAGACCGGCAGAGCCACTGGAATGAGTCACCAGGCTCAGCGTTGCAGGCCCAGGGCGGGACACTTCCCAGGGAAGGACACAAGTAGGCAGTGCTGTTCTGCCAATCCTGAATGTCGGGTGACACCCCCCAAACAGACAGGCTGCCGGAGCCTAATCACCAGCTCTCTGCTTCCTCTTTCATCCACCCACTTAGCAATCATAATATTTATTGCAAGCTTTATAGTCACGTGGCTCTGCATAGGCCTTGTGGAGGGTGTGAAGTGGTGCAGGACAGTATGATTCGCCTTGTTCCGGGGAATACTGGTGACTTGGTAAGTGACAAGTTAGGCTGCTATCCACAAGGTCAGCAGTTCGAAACTACCAGCCACTCTGGGAGAAAGATGAGGCTTTCTATTCCCGGAAAGAGTTTCAGTCTTGGAAGCCATAGGGGCCAGCCAGTTCTACCCTGCCCTGTAGGGTCGCTGTTGAATCAAAGTGGACTTGAGGGCAGTGGGTCTGGCTTGGGTTTGGGTTTGGCAGCTGAGTAACCAGCTGCCATCGAGCTCTATTAGACTTGCTCTGGTGTCAGAGGAGAGCTGTGTTTTCAACGGCCGATTTGATTTAAAATAATAATAATTGTTTTTCTGGCCCTAGATTGCCAGACCTTTCTTCCAAGCTACTTCTGAGTGGACTTGACCTGGACCTCCAACTTTTGGGGTAGCAGCTAAGCACCCGTTACACCACCCAGGGTCAGGAGCGGCAGTGGTCATACAGTTGAAGAAATGGGGAGGAAGGAATGTGAAGCCCCCAAACAGGCGGGGGAGGGAGGGAGCTGAACGTGGTGTTTGAGGGACAGGAAGTGGTTCCCTAGCCCCAGGCAGAGTGAACATTTAGGGAACCAGAGGCAGGAGGTTGGCAGTGCTGCCCACCTGGAGGAAGGTCTGAAATCAAGGTTGAAGAGCCTGGACTTAATTTGCTTCTCAGCTGCGTACAGATTCTTTTTCTTTGGGAGTTTTGTTTTCTTCCATGTTCCCCGTTGGCACAATGGGAGGAGGGGGGCAGGGCACAGCCCAGATTTTTAGGAATCTTCACGACTCTCAAGTGACTGAAACCCTGGCCACGCTATAAAAATTCTTTTTTTTTTTTTGACTTGGGAATCAGACTGGTCTTTAATCCCCCATGTTTATTGTGCATTCATGTTGAGGAACATTTGGAAACACATCTTCTCTTGACCTTCACAACACCCTCAAGAGCTGAGTGTGATGAGGATCTCTCTGTTGCACACGAAGAAACGGAGACACAAAGAGGCGAAGCCACTTGGCACGATTGCACAACCAGTAAACGGCAGGGCCAGGATTCGAACCTGAGCCGTGTAACTCCTCAGGCCCCCTTAGCTACTCTGCCGTTTATTTTACGGTCTTTCCCCTGCCTGCTAGTCTAGGAGGAGGAGAAACCCACTGCTGTCCACTTGATTCCAATTCATAATGACCTTATACTGTATAGGCCTTTTGAGACTGCAATTCCTTATGGAAGCAGGCAGCCTCACCTCTCCCACAGAGCGGCTGGTGGGTTTGACCCTCTGACCTTTGGTTAATAGGCCCAATGCCTAATCCACAGCAGGGCTGGGGCACCTTAGTGTAGTACAGTGTTTTCCAAAATGGGTGATACTGTCCTACCCACAGGGGCACTAGAATAACCCCGGGGGGTGGGGGGTGGGGGGCTACAAAAACAGACACGTATGCTTTATCCAGGATTATGGGCTATAGTACAAAAGCCTTTAATTGCCAGGACGGCACTGAGTAATTCTTTTCTGGAAAGGCCGAATGAGTTTGGGAACCTATGGTTTAGTACACAGTAAGCAGCAATTGCTTAATAAGTGCTTGTTCTGTGACTTGGATCTCAGAATGGGCCCAAAACAGGATTAGGATTTGCCACAGTGGGCAGCTGCCCCTCGGTCTCCTTTGAGCAGTAGGCAGCTGTTCCTTTGGCGTGGCCAGTGGGGGAGAATCACTCCGCGTGGAGGAAGCCAGAGTGATTGGTCTTCTGCCAGCCTCCACTGGAACTCTGTGGTAGGTCTGTGTGCCATGGGAGGTGGGTGGGGCTTGATTACTAGCTGGGCGGGGTCCTGACCATGTAATTAGTACTTAGTATGGTGGCTTAGAAGTTATGAATTGGGCTGCTAGCTAGCTACAGGGTCAGCAGCCTCCCTGGGAGAAAGATGAGACTTTCTACACCCGTAAAGGGTTACAGTTTTGGAAACCCACAGGGGCAGTTCTATGCTGTCCTATAGGGTCGCTATGAGTCGGCATGGACTCAACAACACGGTTTCGGCTTCTCCGTGGGCTAGCATTCTATGAATGAGTACTTGGGCCAGCCACTATTTCAGTTGTCAGCCACCCTCTGGGGCAGCTGAGCCTGGAGGAGTTAAGTTGCTCCTTCAAGATCATTTACCACAAACACCAGGAATGGAAGAGCTGGGATTGGAGTTGAGGCAGCCCGCCTCTGAACCGTTCTGTGGCCACCTTTGGGTGGCCCCCCTGGTCTCTCTTGTGCTCCAGGAGTCTGTGCTGTTGGAAAATAGTCCAGGCCTTCCGAATGGCTGCAGCATAGCTGGTGGGCTTGCCTGGCCTAGAAGATTGAGCAAGGTTCACAGCTTCAGAAGATGTTGACTGCTCAACTCTGGTCCCTTGGAAGAGCCATGCTGCCCTAGTAGCCCCGGGCTGTAATAAACTAGGGACCCGGGTGGCATGAAGTGACAGGGGAGTGGGTTTGGGCCTACTAGGGAGAGTTGCGTGAGACCCAGGGACTCAGACAACAATTGTAAGGGTGGCACTAGACTGGGAGGTGTTAGGTTCTGTTGAACCCAGGGTCACAATGAACTGGGACCGATGGCACCTAAACACCGACTCAAACTCATTGCTGTCGAGACAGTGCCGACTCATACGGACCCTATCCGACAGGTTAGAATTGCCCCTGTGGGTTTCCAAGACTAACTCTTTATGGGAGTCAAGAGTCTAATCTTTCTCCCAGGGAGCGGCTGGTGGTTTCAACCCGCTGACCCTGGAGTTCGTTAACAGTCCAGTGCATAATCATGACACTACCAGGGCTCCTGGCAACAGTGGGAGCTATTTTTGGAAGAGGACTTCTCTGGCCCCGTTTCTGTGTTTTTCCGTCATGACTCTGGTCAGGGAGGCTGACTTGGGTGTAGGCAGCACGCCCTCCCTGGGCTCGTGCTGTTGGACACACCTCTGGGTGAGCAGATCTCTCTCTCTCTCTCACATGCACACACTATTTGGATGCTCAGCCTGGTCACTTTCTAATGGTGTGACCTTGAACTCCCTACTGTTAATCTGAAATGGAGGTGAATGGACGCAGCCAGCTCTCGGGAGTGTTAGGAGGGTGTAGCCTTGGTGACGCGAGGGTAAGCACTTGGCCGTTAACAGAAAGGACATCAGTTTGAAGCTACTGGCTGCCCTGCAGGAGAAAGATGATGGTCTGCTTCCAGAAAGATTTGCAGCCCTGGAAACCTTGTGAGGTAGTTGCATCTGCGCGATGGGTGCCGTGAGTCAGAACCAAGGCGCTGGCCCTGGGTTGGGTCTGGGTGCCACCGCGATGAGGCCTGGGAGGCATTTTACACAGTGTGCGGCGGACAGTCAGTCGGGTCTCTGCCGAAGCGGAGTGTCAGCCTGGGCTCACCTCCTCCCCCACTAGGCTTGGAGCTCCTTGGGGAGCAGGGGTACTGTTTTATCTTAGCCCCCCTGCCTCTTCTGCGTGTCCCACATGTGTTGGGTAACAAAAGCATCCAAAGCACATTGAATATAAAGAGTTCTCTGGTGGCTCCGTGGTCATGCTTTGGGCTGTGGTGGGCGCCCGGAAGCACCAGCCGCCCCAAGGGAGAACGATGAGGCCCTTTCCTTCCTTAACCAGGCATGGTAGCCCGCAGGGACAGTTCTAGCCTGCCCGTAGGGCTACTGAGTCATCGGAATTTGCCACAAGGCCGAGAAGCGATGAGTTGGTGTGAACTTGCATGTGAACACGAACCACCCCCCACCCGCCGACAGGCCACCTTGGGTGCTCCCCCGTGGTCGTGGAGGTTGGTGGGCTCGGTTTCAGTCAAGCTATAAAGACCAGCCCAGGATATAAGTGACAGGGGCCTGAGGGGCCTGCCCAGCCTGGTCTTCATCCGAGGCGTTGCTCGGTGAATGTATTTACTTCCATCATTCATTTTAAAAAAAGAAAAAGTGTGTGTTGGGGGACAGGGCACCTCCCTGCCCTGTGGTAGGTACTGTGCTCATACTACTCCTGCCTACAGTGGGGAAAGATGGCTTTCTACTCCCGTCGAGCTGCAGCCTCAGAAACCCACAGGGGCAGTTCTCGCCCGTCCTGTGGGGCCTGTGGGCCAGAGTGAACTCGGAGGCTGTGAGTTTGGTTTGGTTTGGTCTAGAGTTAGACCTGTTGCAGTGACTTGGTTCTGGCTCCTCAGGGCGCCGTGGGACAGAGTAGCGCTGCCCTCGCGTGCTTGCAGGGCTGGGCGATCTTTACAGGACCAACAGTGGGGTTCACTTAGGAGCGCAGCACTTAGCCACTGTGCCACCAAGGCTCCCCCAAGAAGGTGATCGCTGTCGTTCGTCGATGGAGCGTTTGCTCAGTGTGAGGCCTGGCTTATGCACTCTCCATATTTTAACTCGTTTACTCCTCCCAGGGCAGGCTTGTCAGTCAGGTGCTCTTTCTGCAGATGGGGACAGACACCAAAGCCACAGATACGCTTCATAACACGTTCACGATCTCACAGCTCGGAAGTGTCAGGAGCTAGTATTTGACCCTAGGTACTTTGATTCCAAAAACCCTGATGGCCCAAACGGTTAAGCGCTCAGCTGCGAACTGAAAGGTTGGCAGTTTGAACCCACTCAGCTCCCCTGCCGGAGAAAGACAGACCCGGCAACCTGCTTTCATAAAGTTCACAGCCAAGAGGACCCTTGGGGGCAGCTCTGCCCTGGAATCAGTGTCACCTGCAGCATCCGCATTCTGGTCGCAGGTTCCTGAAAATTTTCATTATTTAAAAAAAAATTTCCCCCCATCACTTTTATTGTCACATAATTCAGATTTCATACAATTGAACAGTTCATTCGTTCAGTCACATTAAGGGGAGTTATACAATCACTCCCCCACTACAAGACTTCTCAATGGAGACAAGTTAATATACCGTGTATATTTGTGTAAGCCGAGTTTTTCAGAACATTTTAAATGCAGTGTTTGTGGTGCAAATAGGTGCCTCGGCTGATATTCATGTTGGCTTATACTCGTATATATACGGTACTTTCTCTTCACTGCCATCTCAGGAATGCCTGGTGACCTGCCATCCCGGTTTCAATGATGACCCACATTTTGCCATTCTCTCCTCCCATCACCTCTCTTTCATTTGGCTAGAGCATTTCAAAATTCATCCCTAACTGCCCCACTGACTCCCCCCAAGTGTTCAGGGTTTATTTCTAACAGGTAAGCCAGAGGTCCTCAAACTGTGGCCCGCCGAGGACATTTATCCAACCCGCCGGGTGTTTTTGCCGCC
>NW_022103898.1:20294711-20307007 GCF_000313985.2 Echinops telfairi
AAAGAATGACAGAGCGGAGAAGCATTTTCTTCTGAGGGACAAAAGGGTTTAGATCAGGGGTCCTCAAACTAGGACCCGTGGGCCACATGCGGCCCACCGAGGACATTTATCCGGCCCGCCGGGTGTTTTTGCCGCCGCTGCCTGTCCTGCTTAGCAGCCGACTCATCCAGTGTGCATAGGAATGTGTTCATAGTTTTTTTTAAAACTATAGTCCGGCCCTCCAGCGGTCTGAGGGACAGTGAACTGGCCCCTGTTTTAAAAGTTTGAGGACCCCTGAGGTAAGCGCTCTTTTCCTTTCCTACCTCTTCCTGCCCTGTTGTCACACCAAACACAGTTAACAATTGTTAACAAAACCCCAAACAAACACCAAGCACCAGTGCCGTCCAGCCTGTGCCGACACCTAGTGGCCCCATAGGCCAGGGCAGAGCTGCCCCTGGCTCCGAGACCGTCACTGTGCGGGACAGGAAAGCCAGTTCCTCTCTGACTCAGCTACCCTGTGCGCTGCAACAGGGTGAAGCACTACCCGGCCCGCCGTCCTCACCACCCTTGCCGTGCTGGCGCCACTGTATCAGGCCGTCTCACGAGGGCCTCCCTCTCTCAGGGACCCGCATCTACCGAGCGGGCGTCCTTCTCCAGAGACCGGTTCTTCTGATTACATGCCCAAAGCACCCTAGATGAAGTCTTGTTGCCATTTTTACTTCCACTTTAACAATAGTTGCTTCCTTTCAATGAACAGAACCAAACCCCAGACCCATACCATTGAGCAATGCCGCCTGCCTTCTGGTGACCCCACCTGTGACCCATCAGAACAGCACCACAGGGGCTTCCTGGCTGGCCTGGCTCCCACAGTGGGGCGGGGAGGGTTCGAACCACCTGCTTTTAGGCCTGCAGTCATGCAAATACCCAGTCTGGGATCACATGTCCCTAGCTCGCTCTCTCAAAAACAACCCTCCTTCTTTTTACAGCTGGTTTGTGTGGATCAGGATTTAGATGAGGGCTACACTTTGTCACTTAGGATTGAGCCGCCTGCGGTTCTCTTGCGAACAATCCTGGTCACTTTTGCTGAGCGCTTCCCCACCTTGTGGATTTGGCCGGCATGCATAATGTGCCTCTTCATCCCACATGCTTTCTGTAAACTGGGAGTAAGTAGCCCACCTCACCCCCCGGGCTCCTTAGCTCGTGTTTCAGGTCGACTAATCAGTCCAGAAGTGAGGAATCAAGATGCTGTGTGTCCACAAAGCCAGAGAAGGTGGAGAGAGCCCCTGATCCCATTGCTCGTGTTATGCAGGGAAGACACAGGCCCAGAGAGGGCGATGCCTTCTTGAGACCCACGCAGCTCTAAGTCACCAGAGAGGATGGACCCCTGGGTGTGACTTCCCAACCGAGTGCCCGCCCCCCGTCCCTGCGCTTTTCATCCTACAAAGACTTGAGATTCAGTTGCACACGCTAGGTCCCATGTAGAACTGGCTTACAATCAAAGTGAGAGTGGATTGACTCCGAGGGCTCAAGGGCAGATTCCTTCAGGACTAGCGGCAGCCACGCATTCAGATGGCCTCCCCAGAACTTGACCTTTTTTGTCTCCAGTTCTCCGGGCTGGCTCAGTCCTTGGGCGGCTGCTTTTCAGGGGGTGGGTAGAGTAACTCCAGCCTCACTGGTCACTAGCAGTCCCAGCAGGCAAGAGGCGTTTGCCTCCTCATTGTTTTAACAAGACCCGTTGGCCGGACTCGGGCCACATGGCTGTCCCCGGGCTAATCGTGATGGCCAGGGGTGAGGGGTGAGGGCGGAGAAAGCGTGGATCAGTCAGGCTTGGTTAGGAAGCCGCTCATGGAACACCTAGAGACCGGGGCTTCCTAGGGGTTGGTTCCCCAGACCCACGTGGACGGGGTGGGGAGAAGGATGGCTGTCCAAAGGAGAGTCGCCGGCCGCGCTGTGAGAGGCAGCGGAGTATACCCTCAGCAGAGCTCAGCAGTTATTATTTTGGGGCACCCTCTGTGTGAGCATCATTTTGCCAATCAGCAGGCAGTTATGAACCAGGAGGGGGGTCTGTGACATTTTTATGACGAGAGGCGCCCCCTTTAGGAACCAGCAGGCCGTCGGCCCGTGAGTCGCCAACCCAAGCAGACTCAACAAAGGCCCCCTCTTCTCCACAGCTAATGTCTGGGTTTTGGTTGCAGGTACAGTCCCTGCAAGCCATGGTTGGGGCTTTCGAGTCGGCCCTGCGGAGCGCCCAACACAAGCAGGAGCTCACGGAGAAGGCCGTGCAGCAGGGCGAGGGCGAGGTGAGCCGCCTCGCCGAGGCCCTGCAGAAGCTCCAGGACGAGATCCTCAGGGACCTCTCAGACGGCATCCACGTGGTGAAGGACGCCCGGGAGCGGGACTTCACCTCCCTGGAGAACACGGTGGAGGAGCGGCTGACGGAGCTCACCAAGTCCATCAACGACAACATCGCCATCTTCACCGAGGTCCAGAAGCGGAGCCAGCAGGAGATCAACGAGGTGAAGGCCACGGTGGCCTCCCTGCAGGAGCCCGAAGCCCACCGGCAGGACTTGAGGGCCCTGAAGGATGCCGTGAAGGACATCCAGAGCACGGTGAAGTCCAAGGAGAAGGACCTGGAGGCCCTGAGAAGCGCCCTGGCCACCGTGGAGTCCGATGTGTACACCGAGGTCAAAGAGCTGGTGAGCCTCAAGCAGGAGCAGCAGAAGTTCCAGGAGGCAGCTGACGCCGAGCGGGCCACCCTGCAGGCCCTGTCAGAGAAGTGTCTCCGCTCGGAGGAGGCCGCCGCCCGCCTCCCCGGGGAGATCGGGAGGCTGGAGGAAGAGCTCCGGCAGCTGCGAGCCGACGCCAGCCGGCCGGGAGAGGGTGGAGCGTCCCTGGACCCTGCCGCCTTCGAGGAGCTCCAGAGGAAGAGCCAGGGCCTGGACTCCCGGCTGCGGGACGTGGAAGACGGAGTGCAGTCCGTGCAGGCGGCGTGCACGCGGCAGACGGAGGGCCTGGAAGGCCTCCTGTCACAGAGCGAGGAGCAGGAGCGGCGCCTGGGTGCCCTGCAGGAGCGCGTGGCCGGCCTGGGCCCCTCCCTGGAGGCAGCCGGGGACGACGTGGCCAGCACTGTGAGGAGCCTGGGGGAGGCCCAGCTCTCGCTGGGCGCCGACGTGGAGGAGCTGAAGAGGCGCCTGGGCGAGCTCCCCAGCACGGTGCAGGAGCAGGTCCACACGCTGCTCGGCCAGGACCAGGGCCACCTGGCCAAGCTGTCCAATGTGGACACCCTGCAGTCATCCGTGAGCCAGGTGCAGTCGGACCTGAAGATGCTCAGGACTGCTGTGGACAGCTTGGTGGCCTACTCCGTCAAAATCGAAACCAACGAGAACAACCTGGAGTCGGCCAAGGTCCTGCTGGAGGACCTGAGGAACGACCTGGACCGGCTGTTTGTCAAAGTCGAGAGGATCCACGAGAATGTCTAAAGGCACTTGCGGGGTGCGCTTGGCTGGCCCCAACTCCTCATGACCAAAACCAAAACAGTCTGGTTTCCTCCCACCGTCTCTCACACGACCCCTTGCCCCGCCACCTCCACTGTGCCCACCTCCCCACCCCTGCACCTCATCCTTTCTCCCCGAAAAGAGCAGCTTAGAACCCGCTGGAACACCAGGGCGTCGTGACTGGTCCTTGACCACAGTCGCAGCCTCCCCCCACACCAGGGTGCCCTGCTGCTGCCCACAGGGCCATCTCTAGGATGAGAGCAGAAGAGGGATGAAGGATGCCCTTCTCCTGCGGGTTCACCTCAAAAACACTGCTTGGTGGCAGGGCCAACGTGTTCTTCTCTCTTTGTTTTAAAAGGAGAGAACATGGAAGTACTCTTATTTTTCATTGCTTTTAAGGAAAATTGGTTGCATTTGATTTTTGAAACTAACTCTGGCCCAAGTTTTCCTGAGCTGCCACTCCTTGTCTTCCATTGAAGCTGGCTCCATCCCGTAGACATCAGCTCTGAACTGGGGGTTGAGTGGAGGGAGGTGGGGGCCCCTCGGTGCCTCGTGTGACAGGGTCAGCCATTGGTCCCGCAGCCGCTAGTCAACAGTGGTCACTGCGGAGAACCCGGGGCCCCTCGCCACCTCCCGAGGTCAGCTCCGTGGGCTCCTTCAGGGAAGTAGGAGCGCTGTCCACAAAGGAACTGGCGTCCCCCTGGGGGATCAGAGGCCAATATCTAGTTTTCTCTTGGCCTGCGACGTCTGCGTAGAGGTTTGCCGTCTGAGCAGACGCACCCCCCTCCCGCTTCCCCCTATGTACCAGTAAGGAAGTGTGCACTCTGTCCTGGCCCTGTTGGCTGTAACACCCCACTCCCACCCCACCCCATCTTCCCCTTTGGGCTGTACTGGTCTTTGATGGTTTTCTCACCTTTCAAAAAAAAAAACCCAAGGAGGAAAAAAAATTTGTTTAGTTTACTGTGAAATGAACTGTATGGCTTATTTACAGTATTTTTAATTCTTAATAAACATGAGCTTTGTTACGACTGTCGCAGTGATTGCACCTGGGTATGTCTTCCACACAGGTGTGTGATCTTCGATGAACTGGGGATTTGGTCCATTCTGAAACCCTTTGGCCTAGGGGCTGAGGGTCGGGGTTTCTGGAAGACTGTCAGCAGATCTGCCGGCCAGCCACAGCTTGCTTCTGGCGCTGTTTGCTGCAGCGGTGAATCTCAACCCCGGCTTCCCACGAGAGTGTTCCCGAGAGCTTTTTAGCAAATGCCCAGCCCTGCCCCCTTGGATTCAGGCTCTGTTGGCAGGAGAGGAACGGGACCGGCGCATCAAAGGCTCCCCAGCTCGTTGCGTCAGCTGCTTAAGCCCACCAACACACACTTCTCCCAGGGAAGATGTACAGTCAGAATCCTGGGGAGTAGTTCTGCTCAGCCCCATAGGGTCTCTAAGAGAATATATGCGACCACGGTTGGTTTGGTGTGAGCTGATTCTAACGGGCAGCTAGGTGGTAAGAGGATCTTTGACCATCTTAGTGACGGGGAGGGAGGGCTGGGGCTGGGCCAGGCTCTCCTGCAAACCCGGGTTGTCCACTGCCTCTTGTGAATGCCCGTCCCTGAGCTGAAGCACAGTGTAAGGAGGTGTCACCTGGCCCTGTGCCAACCCGTGTCCAAGGTTTTCATGAGCTGCTGTTTGGAAGGAGATCGCCAGGCCTTTTCTCCTCAACAGATGGGTGGTGTGTTGACCGGGACTCCAATTTAGGACTCCCGAGGGTGAAAGGTGAGTATTTCTCCCCTGAGCCATCATAGCCCAGCACCTAAAACCACATCAAAAAAACCTCACTGCCATGAAGTCAATCCTGACTCAAAGTCAGGCCTGACTGAGCAGAACTGCATCCAAGGTTGTACATTTTTATGGGAGCAGAAAGCCTCTTCCTCCCTCAGGGTGGGTTGCTAGGGACTTGAACTGCTGACCTTGAGGTTGATAGCCCAGCAGGTAATCCACTTCCCCACCAGGGCTCCTTCACCACCAGCTGCAGCTCCATACTAACAGATGGTGTTTGAGCGCTTTGTGTGCTCACAACTTAGGCCTCATGCTTCTGCAGAACTCCTAGCACTCCTCTGACTGGGGTAGACGGGCCCCATTGCAGTTTCCAGGGGAAACTCGGCCGAGGAGCAGTCGGTGTGGTGCAAGATCCTCAGCTAAGAAGTGTGCAGTCTGATCATTTAAACCACACCCCTGGTCTCAACCTTAGCTCCCCGACACCTGCCTCATTTAGCATCTCTCATCTCCCACCAGCCTCTGTGCAGGTCCACCCTGCCCTGTGAGCACCTGCTGCCCCTGTGGGTACTGTCTCAGAGCCCGCTAGGGAGCAGAGGAACCAGGACCTGGCATCCGGGGCTTCCCAGCCCCTTCTCTGGCTGTGGGGCCCGCATCTCAGATGCTACCAGCCATTCTGGGCCCGGAAAGCAGCATCCCCCAGGACTCCCAACTGAGCTCAACACGTTCTTCCTAACGCAGTTTGCATCATAAGGATGGGGCCCCTTTCTAGGCGTTAGGAACCCCACATGTTTATTTTAAGGTCTCCAGAATCGGTCTGTGTGCATCTTTGTGCTGAGCAGCTTAATCCCCCTGGTGTGGAGTAAAGGAAGTTCTAGCTCCTCTCAGTTGCATGGGCCATGTTCTCACCCTTCCTTCCGCCTTCTGCAATTTCTCATCTTGGACCAGGTTCTCCTGGGCAGTGCATACAGTTAACGTGCTGGGCTGCTACCTGAAAGGTCGGAGGTTTGAGCCCACCCGGAGGTGCCTTGGAAAAAAGGCCTGGTAATCTATTTCCAAAATAGTCCAACCATTGAAAACTCACTGAAGTACAATCCTATCCCAATACGCATGAGGCAGCCTGATAATCTCAAACTGTGGATGTTCTTACTAGAGTTGAGTGCAATAGAAAGCATTTGTGTGCACGTCAAATGCAGATTTACGTGGTAAACATAAAGGAATGAACTCAGATTCCTCAGGGTAACAAGAGACAGGTCTCACCCCACTTGACAGTCACATATCAGCCTTGTTCATGTGTTCATTCATTCATTCACCCACCCAGCCAGAAAACATTCCTTGAGCTCCTAGCCAGTCATTTTGCAATAGCAAGTGAATCAGAGATGCACACCACGGTATCCTGATCCTCACAGGACCTGCAGTCCCGTGGGGGCAATAGCCGCATAAGCTAATAAGGCGTCAGAAGGAATAGCCCTTGGTAGCTCAAGAGCTCAGCTGCTCACCGGAAGGTTGCCGCTTCAAACCACGAGAAGACCTGGTGAGTTGTCCTGTATGGGCAGTTCCTACTGTGTGGTGGCACCGCTAGGAGTCAGAAGCAACTTGCTGACACACATAGCCAGGTGTCACAGAGCACCGCTTGGGCCTGGGTTGGGCTGGAGATATTTAGAACAGGTTTTCCAAAGCCTCTGAGTGATGGACAAGAAACCTCCTGCAAACATCCGGTTGCTCGGCTGGTGGATGGGGGCTAGTCCACAGTTACTGATGGTGCTGAACACCAGGGTGACAGTCTGACAGGATGGGCGCCACTGGGCAGGATTATCAGTAGGCGGTGAGGAAACTGCCCCTCTACTGTTGTCCAGCCCTGGCAAGATCACAAGTGAGCCTCTGAGCCACCTCGTCATCTGTATCAGGATGTTGGGGATTGCCTTGTGTCCCCCTCAAAATACGCGTTGCACAACCCAACCTCTGTGCCTGTGACCCTTCAGGGTGCTATCATTTCACCGTTATCCAATCTGTATGCTGAGCGAATCATCAGAGAAGCCAGACTCTAGGAAGAGCGCTGTGTCAGGCAGGACGAGAGGAGGCTCATGAACAACCTGTGAGATGCAGATGACCCAGCCTTGCTTGCTGAAAGCCAAGAGAACTTGGAGCCCTTGCTGATGAAGGTCAAGGATTTCGGCCTTCAGTATGGGTTATACTTCAGCAGAGACGAAACAAAAATCCTCACAACTGGCTCGGTCGGTCAACAACAACCTGGTAAGTGAAGAGACAATTGAGATGGTCCAGGACTTCGTTTGATGTGGATCCACAATCAGTGCCCTGTGAATCTGCTGCACAAGGTGGACACCTCTGTACAAGTGTCCACAAGCAGAAAAATGTCACTTCGAGGCCTCAGATGCCCAGACCCAAGCTGTGGTCTTTTCCGATCACCCCATCTTCACCTGCAGGCTGGCCAGTGACCGTGGAAGATGGAAGCACGGGCCCATTTCAGTGCTGGTGTTGGTGAACACACCGTGGTATCTTGAATAAACCCCAGATTGCCAAAAGGACAAGCAAATCTGCGGCCTGGGAAGTGACCATGGTGAGACTTCATTCTTACATCCTCTGAACATGTGATCAGGAGGGACCATTCCATGGAGAGGGACATCCTGTTTAGCAGAAGGCAGGGGAAAGAAGACCCTTAATAAGATTTGTTAGGTAGCAGAACAGGGACTGGGGATGTCCCTCCACATGCCTGAAGGCCCCCTACAGGAGGGTGGAAGAGAATCAGGCCAGCCCTTAGCCAGCCATGAAGACTAACTAGGCATGCGCCAAATTCAGGCCACCCCTCCCCCTGCCCCCACCAGCCAGGTGGGCGTACTCCTGGGTGGGCCCAAACTAGGCCAGGTGGGCTTAATTCAGCCAATAGGATCAACCAATACCTTCCACTACACCTCCCAACTGAAGGCCCCAAATACCTGGACCTCGAGACCACCTGTCCTTCGGGTTTCTTCACCTTCCATTTGGCTGTGGTGTGGTCTCTCTGGCCTCAGGCATGAGTACTTAGTGACTGTAGACCCGAAACTTCTTCTGTCCTTTATGAAAACGCGCTAGGATCACAAACCAGGCTTCTGCGTGAATTCTTTCTCACAAACCAGGCTTCTGCGTGAATTCTGTCTCGTGCGAAGCTAAGAACCGAGGTATTTCCCACCTGAGAAACCTATTAACACAGTGGCTACAAAAGTGGGATTCAAACATGGGGGCGGTTGGAAGAAGGGACCAGGACTAGGCAATGTTTCTGTTTTATTACAGGGTCATCATGAGCCTGAACTCTGGCTGGCACCTAACAGCTACAGCCATATCATCCCACCCGGTTATGTTCATGGGGCAGGCTCAGCGTAGGGCCTAGATGCAGCCAATTTAGGTTGCGATATAAAAGAGGTTAAACAAGTCAAGTGAGCAGAGGAGAGACAGACGGGGAGACAGACGCCTAGACACCTGGGAATCTCCAAGGAATCAGGAAGAGAAGGTGAAGCAACAAGGGCCTTCCCCCAGAGCCACCAAGGAGAGCAGGCTCTCCTCCAGTCGGCGCTCTGCGTTGGAGCGTCTAGCTTCCTCAGCCTTGAGGAAGTAAATGCCTGTTTGTTAAAGCCACCCGCCTGTGGCATTTCAGCCGTAGATAATTAATGCATGGCAGTCATCACACCTCAGTGGGACAGTGGGTGGAGAGGGCTTGGCCAGCATAGCATCCAGGGCAGCTGGGCCTCACCGTGGACATACTTCTGGACTGGCTGGGCAGTAGCTACAGCACTGAGCCTCCAGAAAGCTTTCCCTTGTAACCAAGGGATCTCCTCCCAATCCAGCAAGTAAGAGGCTCACACCTGGGTCTACCACGAGGCCCCCCCAGGGCCTTGCTAGGACCCATGGGCAGCATTTGTTCTACTGGGTGGGAGTCAGAAAAAGATGAAAGCCCGGGAGATCAGTGGAAGGAAATGGCAGGGATCTTAAAGGAGGGGAGACGGCTTCCTCACACACCTTGCCAGCACAAAGGAAGGGGAGGGGCAGAGTAGACAGCATTTCCTTATCAGTGGAAGAGACCAGAGATATGGGAGATAATGAAGTGGCAGTGGGAGGGGTGGGTGACGCTCCCAAAGCCTTCTGAATAGGCTCTTGAGTTTGGGGACTGAGATGTGAGCACAGCGTGACGTCTGGGGGCCAAAATCTGCATGCCTGAAAGGAGGAGGGACACTGCAGAGGATCGGCCAATAGCAGAAGACCCCCACACCCCCCACACCCACCCCAGAGAGCCAGCCACGGGTGGGAAGCTGTCCACTGAAGGCCAATATAAGATCTAGCACAACATTTTTTCCCCGGGCCTTTTGGACTAGCTCAGGGACCTTTGGACTTTCAAACCTTTTCTGTGACTCTTGTCTGGGTTTTGTCCCTTGCTTGACATCTGGTCCAGAACTGAGGAGCAGAGAAGATGGAAAGTCTGAGCCTCTCCCCCTCCCCCCAGTAACAGTGGATGTCAGCGCTGGCTATATTTTGAAATCACCTTATGAACTCCACCATGGGTACATATGTGTGGACGGATGGATAAGTTCCTTTAAAGCAATGACTACGTAAGATGAGGGTGAAATTTGAGCCCCGTCTTACAAAGGTGAATAGGGTTGCCAGGTGGCCAGGAAAAGTCAAAGCGAGCATCCCTGGGTACCCTGGGAGAGCTGTTGGGTAAACACTGAATTGGTCAACTGCAAGGTTGGCAGTTCAAACCCACCAGCTAATGGAGAAAGACATGGCTTTTGTGCAGGCTTACAGCCTCGGAAACCCTGCACCAGGCCGCTGTGAGGGGGAATGAACTCATGGGCAGCTGGCTGGGTGGGAGATTCCTGAGCGGAGCATGGGGAGAGGCTTGGGGCGGGTTCTCCTGGTGGCAACAGAAGGAAAAGAAGTGAGGCATGGATTGGAGCTGGAGGGCGATGGGTCGGGGTAGGTCCCGGAAGCCTTGTGCCTCACCCCTAAAAGTGGACTTACTTCTCCGATCCACAAAGGGCGTTGGGCAGGAGCAGCACACAGAGCTGGTTCTCGGAGGGCCCTCCTTGGCAGGATTGGAGGTAGGTCAGCTGTTAGGAGGCATGGGGTGTGAGGGTGAGCGTAGGAGAGGCACAGCAGCAGAGGTTCAGATGGCCCGCTCATGTGGAGGAGTCTAAGAAGGCAGCTTGCGTTCCTGTTGCCCACACAGCCCCTCAGGGCAGCCCCCAGGGTACCGGGGCTGGAGAGCAGACGGGAGGACTGGTCCTAAATTGGATTTAAGGACAGGGGTGAAATTGTTCAAGGAATTTAAAAGGAATGCGGAGGGAAGATGCTCACAATGGAATGGTCACAGAGAGAGGGGGAACACTAGTGGCAACCGGTGCAGTCAGGGCTGGGGCCAACCTCCCGGCCAGTCATCATAAGCAGTGCAGAGAATGTACCCACGAACAGTGGTGTCCCAGCACTTCACAGTAGCGTGTAAATGACAGTTTAGGGCGTCCCACACCATATCCTTGCTAGGGAGCAAGAAAGAAGTCTAGGCATCATTTCTTCAGGGCGGCCTGTCCAGACTCCCCTAGCTTGGATCGGTGTGGTGGGCTGTGACACCCATTTGCTTCATCACCTTTTATTAAAATGGAAAATAATGGGTCCGTCTTCCCTCCCGAAATGTTAATCTCCTGTTGAGAGAAGAGTGTGTTTTTTATTGTGTTTGTGTTGATGTTTGCTTTTGTATTTAGGGTGAGGGTAAGATCTTCCAATCAGATCTTACTCCCATAAAGATTAGAAAGGTACTTACTCTCTTCTCAGAGTTAGGCCATTGTCACTATTTCATTTCAGACCCAAATCAAACCCCCCACTGCCCTCACATTGATCCGGGCTCACATTGAGCTCTCTGGGCAGAAGAGAACCACTCCTTAGGTTTCTGAGCACTTTGGGGGCAACCCCGTCTTTCTCCCCCAGAACCCAGCTGGTGGGTGTAAAGAGGAACCTGATACTGAAGCCACAGCACCACCAGGGCTCCGTGGGGGTGGGCTTGTCAGCTTTCTTGAGTGGGTGATGTCTCAGGCCCTGGCTTCGCACGATGAAAGAATTCACGCCGAAGCCTGTTTTGTAATCCAAGTGGGATTTTCTGAAGGGCAGGACAAGTTCCAGGGTTTACATTCTCGAAAGGGCACCCAGTGTTTCTGGGAAGCTTGACCAGCCACGCGGAGGCTGAGCTGGGGCTCACAACTGAACGGGAGCCACCACACAGAAACGCGTACCCACGCGTGCCGAAGCCCAAGGACCTAGAGGCTTACAGCATGTGGGCCAAGAGGCCATGGGCCCCGAGTGGGCCCTGAGGGGGCATGCCCGGGCAGCACGTGTGCGCCTCTGAGCAGGAGCAGGGTAAAAGGGAGCAAGGCCTTCCCACAGCCAGGATATTTATTCAAGCCTCTGGCTGAGGAGGTGTGGTTGATGGTATTGGTTGACCCCATTGGCTGGATTGGGTGAGGTTCTGAACCTGGGCCTAGTTTGGACCGCCTAGGTGTACCTCCCACCTGGCTTGGGGGGTTTTGCGTAGGAGCATGCTTAGTTTGGGGGGGTCTTTATAGGCATCTGATGGTTGCCTGATTTCCTTCCAACCTCCTCTAGGGGGCCTTTGCAGGCATGGGAGGGACCACCCCGTTCCCTATATCTAGCTGTCTCACAGGGTCATCGCAAGCACTTCATACACATGTGGCTGTTTGTTCTGTGAGGTTCCATGTTCCAGTCTCCTTGCCAGTAAAATGCACTCCACAGTGAGCAGGGATCTCTCTTCTTGAGAGACCCATAGACATTGCTACACTTGACTGAGTTGTAGTCAGTTAACAGCACTTCTCGATATAATTCCTTATGTGCTTTCTTTCTGGACTCGGCTGTAATCTACTGTATTTGGGGACAAGTGTGGGGAACAGAAGGATTTCTCTTAAGTTGTCTCCCCAAAATATTTACCAGACTTAGCTGCTTTAGCGTGACTGTTCTTTAGGCAGCGAAAGTAAGTCAGAGGTTATTCTCCTTAACATC
>NW_022103898.1:20307700-20308659 GCF_000313985.2 Echinops telfairi
TGGGGTACACACGGCAGAAGTGAAGGAGTTTCTCCACAGGCTACACCAGGCTGAGACACACAACTGCCCATCAGCCTCTCAGCCCCCACCTGGGCAGCCTCTTTTTCTGACTGCTGTCCTATCAGATGCATATCCAAGTAGGCTTTAAAACCAACATAAACATGGGGATGTAGCTCACATGCTCTAAAATGGTCTGTTTTGAGTATACAACGGTTTTTCGTGTATTCACAGTTATGCAACTGTCCCCACTATCTAATTTTGGAACATCTTTTATTATTCCTTAAAGATACTTCAGAGCCGGCTCTCTTCACTGAGCAGCTGGGGAGGCTGGAAACACCCCCATTTGGGTGACTCCTGCCCTTTTCACTTGTGCCCAATACTGTCAAGTGTTTGGCGGTATAGGGGGCTTTTAGCTTGGCAGTGCTGGTGGGGACTTGCTTTCTCCAGTAAGCTTTGGACTGCTAACCCCAAGGTCGGCAGTTCCAACGCCCCTGCCTCTCCTCAGGAGGAAGAGGAGGCTTTCTGCTCCCATAATGATTTAGCTCTTCAGGGCCACTAATAGGTTGGCATAGATGGCACTCAATGGCAGTGGGGTTCGTTATTGCAAACCATTTATGTGCTGACTGCTAACCAAGCCGTTGGTCATCAAGTCCACCCAGAGGTGCTGGGAAGGAAGGCCCCGTGATCTGTTTCTGAAGGGGAAAAGGCCACGGTCACTCCTAGGGAGCACGGCTTTCATCGACTGGCACTAGGAGGATGCACGAGTTAAAACCACCTTGACAGCTTTGTTGTTTCATGCTACTGGTCAGCAATGCAATACGAGGGAGCTTAGGGTGTGGTGGGCCTTTTCTTTCATTGGCCTCTCAGGCTGAGTCCCGCCAGTGGGAGGAGGGGCTACCCTCACCCTGCTCCCTCTCCAGGCTGTGTCAGGTGGCGATGGGTTCCCCAAGCCTTTGCTC
>NW_022103898.1:20308759-20310765 GCF_000313985.2 Echinops telfairi
GACTAGGTCTTGGCCATACATGCGCTGTGTGGTATGTCCAGCATCCCACTCCTCCTTCCTGTGGGAACCATTCCCCTCCCGCACTCGGTCCGTCCGTCCCGTTTTGGGAAGGCTGACTGACGAGGATGAGCACAGGCCCCTGGTTTGGCCAATGAAAGACCTCACCCCCTGGCTCTGACTTGTTCCAGATGAACACCTGTGCCCACCTGGCCCATTAAATGTTGCTAGCATTTTCCAGAAAGAGATAACGCCTGTCCAGTGGGGCTGCCAAAGCAGCAGTGTTTAAAATGGCAGCAGCCGGTGTGTTCGCCTGGGTGGACTAGAGAAACAAATCCAGAGATACTCATATATGTGCTAGAGAGAGTTGTATAGCCAAGAGTAATTGTAATATTAAGAAAACATCTCGGCCCAGCCCAGATCAAGTCCATAAGTTCGATATGAGCCCATAAATCCGATATTAGCCCACAAAGTCCTCTTCAGACTCGTGCAGCACATGCAACATTGGCAGATACAGGAAGATCACAGGCCGGTGGGCAGAAAGTCCTGTGGATCCAGTGGGAGTGGACACATCTCCAGGGCTCTCGCTGCCGTCAGCATGGCTCCATGTGGCTTGTCAACAGGAAGGTCAAGCAGCGTGTGTGTCCGCCTCCAGATAGAATTTTCCAGAATCCTCAGGAGAAGGCCATGCCCACACAGAGGCCTCATTGGCTCTGACCTGATTGACAAGCTAGACCCCACCCCTTCACTCAAGTTGGCGGGAGATTATGTAACTGCCGCAGCTGGAGCCATACACAGTGTGTCATCTGTTCCTACAATGCGCCTCAGTACAGCAATAAAAATGAAGGCCTCCTTGATACATCTCACATGTCAGTGTGGAGGGCGGTGCACCTCAGACATGTGGAGAAAGCAAGCTGCAGGAGGAAATGCGTGCAGCTTGAGCACATGTCCAAAAAAGAGAAAAATGACATCAGATCAAATAGTGCCATGCAAGTGTCACCTGACATGTGAGGAGTGTACCCTGAGCGGCGCAGCCAATTTACCTGCTCCAAGTCAGAGGCAGAAAGAGATGTCGTAGGTGGAAGACAAGCGAGGAGACCCCAGCAAGGAGAATTGGGCTGACTTCCTGGTGTCCTGTGTGAAATCAGAGTACACAGAGAATATATATCTTTGGCTTTGGGGCTTCCACTTTGGAGTGGGATGTTTTCAGCAAACCACACCACCCAGGGATGCAAGGGAATATCTTCAAGGGCGGAGGGGGCTGGGGCGGGGAGAAATGGAGCAGAATAGCATCTTGGAAGAGTTGGACATTTGGTACATCTTTAATCCCCAACTCTTTGGGACTAGTCTGGTATTAAGTCTTACAAAAGAAAGGATGGCCACAGAAACCCACATGAATAATAATTTCTTGGTCATCCATAATAATGAAGTTGGTCTTTGAGTTGATTCTCCCTCAGTGCAGCCCCGGGTGAGGGAACAGAATGGGGGTTCTTGGCTGTACTCTTTATGGAGCAGGATGAGGCCGACTGTCTGCACCCGCAGGGATTTACAGCCTTGGGAACCTTACACAGTGTCACCACATGGGTTCGAATCGGCTCGACACCATTGGTTTGGGTCCATCTATATGGAAGTCTTGGGGATTGCCAGGTCTTCCCCGGGCAGAGAAACCAGCAGCCTTTCCTTTAGCAACTAAGCACATGGGCACCATGAGGACTCCTTCAGCATAGGATAAGCAAAGCCTTAGTGGGCACTTGCTCTGCCAGGCACAGCTCAAAGAGTTTTCACAGGATTAACTAGTCCGGTCATCCCAACAGTCTGAAGGGCAGGTACTATTAGTATCTTCACAGGGGAGCAAAACTGAGGCACAGAGACGTTACAGAAGTTGTTCAAAGCACTTACGAGTCACAGCGAGTAAGTGTTATCCGCAGGTTGAGAGCCCGATCAATACGACTGGTCCTGAGTTGGAAATCAAGGGTCTGCGCTTCACTGGGTCTTCTTCATTTAATGGG
>NW_022103898.1:20310865-20321642 GCF_000313985.2 Echinops telfairi
TGACTTCCTGGTGTCCTGTGTGAAATCAGAGTACACAGAGAATATATATCTTTGGCTTTGGGGCTTCCACTTTGGAGCGTCACCCACGGGTGGATGTTTAAACATAAGCTTGGGTTCCAGAAAGCACAGGAAACCATTGTGGACCCATGAGCAAGCAAACAGAACATGAAGGTTCTTTAAGCCTCTGGCCAGTTCAGGATGTCGCTGTTGACTAGCTAGACAGCAAGGCTTGGCTTTTCATCACTAACACACAGGCAGAGAAGAGAACATTCTCTTTAGGTGGCACGGCCATCCTACCTGTCTGCTTTGGAGCCGCGGAGCGAGTGAGAAAAAGCCCTCCGAGACTGCATTCAGAAAGCACCTTAGGCTCACTGCCTTCTTCTAACGACATTCAGTAAAACAACTCGGGTTACAAAGGGTCACGTAATGGCAAGGACACTGGATAGCAGAGGCAGGGGAGAGCTTATCTTTGGAGAGAACTTGGGGGGAGCTGGGAGGAACTGGTCCCTCCATTGGTTTGAACTCTTGGGCTGAGTGGGGGCTACATGAATTATACCATCCTTCATCACTCATTTCCTCCCTTGGCTTATTACGAAAATCCAGCGAACACTCAATGTTCATGTTTGCAATTTGCCCCATGACCTTGTTGCCCCATGCAAACCTGCTGCACGGCCCTCTCTGAAGTGCTGACGAGCAAGGGAGCCGCTTTGAAGACCCAGGCCATGGTCTTGTCCAGCTGGACACTGACTGAGGAAGCCCGCGGATGAACTGGCGCCTTTGAATGACGGTGCTGGTGAAGGCTACTGAAGGTACACCATGATTGCCCGGAGAATAACTCCCTGCTGATGATTAAACTCGCTGCCATCCGGTCGATGCTAACTCAGAGAGCCAGCCGACAGGACAGGGTAGAACTGCTTCTGAGAGTTCCGAGACTGTAAGTGTTTAGAGAAGTACAAAACCCCGCCTTTCTCCTGTGGGGCAGCTGGTGGTTTCAGACACTGGACCTTTTGGATCACAGCCCATTGCATAACACCCGCCCCCCTCCCTCAATGAGGGGGAGGTGTGATTTGCTTTGGCTCCACCCTAGGCCTAACCAGGGATCTGAAATATCAGGAAGCAGCCAGGGATCCCAGGGAGTTCCTGCAGGCAGCCGACAGCATTCTCAGCGGGAGGGGTGTGTCAACACAGCCGCAGTGAGCACCCCGAGCACATTTGTGAGCAATAGCTGTTAGGCAACGGGCCATGTGGCCAGGCCCTGTTGAAATAGGTCAACCTGGTGGTGGGCAGTTGTATGGACCTGCAGAGCCATTCTTAGAAACAAACAACAGGACGGTGCTTCTTCATCTGTTGGCTGCCCTTGTGGGGGATGCCCCACTGGAGAGTGTGAGGACCGCAGTCTGGAGGGACTGGCTCAGGATGCTGCTCTGAGTTTGCTCCCAGGGCTTTCCATCCCACCAGCCGCGGCCTCCTTGGGAGAAAGATCAGGGTCTTGGAAACTCTACGGGAGCAGTTCTGATCTGCCCTGCAGAACTCACTATGAACCGGAAGCCATTAGAAGGTAGTGGATTTGGGGGTTACGTGGTTTCAGCAGAATCGAATGGACTTGTATTTGGGTTTCTTTTTTTTTCTTTTGGTTTAAGGAATCCAGAGAAGCCAATTGATGTGAAAATTTGGCGCCATCTAGTGTCTAAATTGGGAATCCCGTGAATGATTTAATTTTTAGAATCAGCAGATTGACAGCTCATGGCAACATGATGTGTATCAGAATAGATCCGGGCACCACTGGACTTTTCAATGGTTGATTTTTTGGAAGCAGACTGCCAGGCCTTTCTTTCGAGGCACCTCTGGGTGGACAGGAGTGACCAGTCTTTCTGTGAGCAGTGATAGCATAGCTGTTTGCACCACCCAGGAACGTCTATTGTTAGAAAGTAAGGGAAATATTCAGTCAAATACACATCATATATAAACACACTACTTAAAGGACCCACAAGTATATTCTTCAGTGACTTTTGTAATATGTATAATTCCCCAATTAATCCCTTCTGAAGACTGATTAAACCAAATCCAAACCCAATTCTAATTCATAGCAACCTTATGGGACAGAGGAGAATGGCCCCATTAGGTTTGTCAGGTGGCAGCTGCAGCACAATGGCAGAGAACCGTCGGAAATTCAAGCTGACTTCAGAAGAGGACGTGGAACCGCCACAAGGCCCTGCATTGCTGAGATCAGATGGAGGTTGGCTGAAGGCAGAGAATGCCGGAAAAGACACTTGCTTGTGTTTAATGCACTAGGCAGAGGCATGGACTGTGTTGCTTATAACAAGCGATGTATAACACTGGGGAAAGATGGGCCCTCGAGAACATTTTATTGTGCTCATGTGGACCCGTAGATAGACCTAGTGGTAGTCATTAGAAAATAAGAGAATTAATGGTTTCAAATCAGGAAAGGTGTGTGCCAGAGTTGTATCCTTTCACCGGACTTATTCAATCTCTATGCCGAGCAAATACTCCCAGAAGCTGGACTATACGGGAGAAGAATGTGGTCTCAGAATTAGAGGAACGCTCATGAACAACCTGCGACACGCAGATGACACAAGCCTGCCTTCTGAAAGCAAGGAGGACTTGAAGCCCTTGCTGATGAAGATCAGAGTCAGCACATTTTCAGTATGGATTACGACTCAATGTCAAGGACACAAAGAATGCCTACATCTAGACAACCTCATGGTACATGGAGAAAATATTGAAGCTGGTCAACGATTCCATTTCATTTGAGTCCACAATGCCCATGAAGGCAGCAGTTAAGAAGTCAAACATACTGCCTTGGACAAACCTGCTACAAAAGACCTCTTTCTTCCCAGGCTGGCACCCCGTCTCTCTTTCTCCCTGGTGATCGGACCAGCATGCTGCTGCCTGAGCTAGTTCTTTGCCTCAAAGGTGTGCTGCACTACTTGTGGGCTGAGCCAACCCCTGGATCCTGTTGCCTTGCTGTGCATCACTAAAGCTTGAGGCTCCTTTGAAACCTCCTTCAATACATTGCTGGTGGATTGTCACCGTGTGTACGCATGAGTTTCAAGTGTTAGAAAGCAAAGACATCACTTTGAGGACTTAGGAATGTTTGACCCCAGGCCGTGTGAAAGGTGGACAGTGAATAAGGAAGGTCAAAGAAGAATCATTTTGTTGTGCACAAGGTTGCTGTGAGTCAGAACTGACCTTGCTGGCACCTAACAACAACAATCTTGATGGAAGCAGATACCACATCATTCTTCCATAGAGCAGTGGGTGGGATTGAACCAGTGACTTTTTGGTTAGCAGCTGAGTGTCTTTTGAAAAGGTAACCAATGATCAAGGGCTCTGTTAAGGGGAATCGTTTGCTGATCAGATTTTGGAGAATCCCAGGGTTCTTCACCCATCCACATGCTTGCTCAGAGGGGCAGGCTTGAACCCGTGCAGCAGCTCCATCCAGTGGGAGCTTTGTTGTTAACATAATATGTCAGCTGTTCACCATTGAGCTTTATCCATGTGCTGGTCTGAGTGCATGCATTATCTCACTGGCCATGATTCTGGGGAGTCAGAGTGGTTCTCTCTGGTTTACTGAGCAGGTGCCTGCTGCTGGCGAAGCTGATTGCCGCTGAGATCATGCATGTAGTAATTGGGAAGCCTAGGAAGCTGATTTAGATCAACATGTCTCAAATGTCCACTAAACTGGATTCTTTTTCCAGAGCAAGAAAATCTGCCCCTGACAGTATCCAAGGGTGGACAGCTCTGGATGTGTGTACTTTGAGTGGTTAAGAAATTGGGCTCCAGAACCAGGCAATCTGAGTTCGAACCCCAGACATACCTCTTTCTATCTATCTGGCACTGAACAAGTCACTGAAGTGCCCAGTCCATCAGTTTCCCCCTGGACAGATGAGGATGATGGCAATGATAGTAGCTGCTTCAGAGGGCAGCCCTGAAGCTTAGCCTAGTTACTGTACCCGATGTGTGTAGAACAGCACCCAGCCCAGAGTAAGTGCACACTTAATGCTATTTCAAAGGGACTAGCTGGCAGGGGACAGGAGCCCTGGTGGCAGTGTTTATGCTTTGGGCTGCAATCCAAAAAGTCAGCAGTTCAAAACTACCATCTGCTCTGGAGGACAAAGACGGGGCTTCTATTCCCTTAAAGAATTCCCATCTCAGAAACTCACAGGGGCAGTTCTGCCCTGTCCTATAGGGTCACTATGAGTCAGAATCAACTCGATGGCAGTGTTTGGTTTTAGTTTGGGAGCCAGAACCACGAGCTAATCAGATGAATCCCGCCTGCCCAGGCCAGCTGAACACGTGGGGAGCTGGGAGTGCAAGTGGCTTCATGTGGGCCTGGGTTCCGCCAGTCCCCACAGTGCCACCTGCTTCTCCACCCTCTCAGGCCTCCAGACTGGGTCCTGAAGGCAGGTGGGCTTGGGACCAATTCAGTCTAAGAGATGACTGCACGGACCTTGTCACCCCGAGGAGTGGAAACTCATTACCTTCCACCTTAGATGAACGTGGAGTTCCCTCTGTGCATGGCAGGGTCTCTCCTACCAAGAACAGAGGACCTTAGAGCCCACCTCTAGGCCCCGGGAAGCCCTCTCTCAGGTCCACACCTGCGCCCCATTCCACCTGACCTCTCCCACAGATGGCCCCATCTGCCATTTTTCAGAGAGGAGGCTGGGCTCCCTGAGGTCAGGAAACGGGCAGGAGCGGGTGGGCGGGACAGGCAAAGAGTCTGGCACCTCTGAGAGGAGAGGTCCGAACCACACGATCTCCCACGGGCGTGAAGGCAGAACTGGGCTCCGCTGCGTTTCCGGTTTCCAGTGGCTGATTTTTTTAGGAGTACATTGCCAGGCCTTTCTTCCTAGGCGCTTTCCTCAAAAAACAAACTCACCGCCACTGAGTCGATTGTAACGCATCTCAACTTCTAGCACAGGGTGGAACTGCCCCGTGGGTTTCCGAGGCCGTACCTCTGTACCGAGTAGAGAGCATTCTCTTTCTCCTGTGGACTGGCCGTGGCTTTCAAACCGTGGACCTGTGTCTAGAAGCCCAATGCACAGCCCGCTACGCCATCCACGACTCAGACCTTGGAACCAAGCCCACTTCCTTTGTCAAGTGGACTCTGATGCCTAGTGACCTCCTGGGATGGACTTGACCTGCCCGTGGGTTTTCCAAACCTGTACATCTTTAATCTTTACACAAACACCTTTCTCCCATGGAGTGCCAAGGGTTCAAGCCTCTGGCCTTTCGGTCAGCAGCCAAGTGTTTAACTAGTGAGCCACCAGGGCACCAAACCACGTCCACGGTCAAGTTGATTCTGACTCATACCAAAAACCAATCTCACGGCCGTCAAGTTGATGCCGAGTCACCGTGACTCTGTAAGACAGGTAGAACAGCCCCTGGGAGTCTCTGAGATTAACTCTGCATGTTAGGAGAAAGCCTCTGTTTTTCTCCCTCCGAGCAGCTGGTGGTTTCGAACTGCCGATCTTGCAATTAGCAGCCCAGCATGTAACCACTTCTCTACCAGGGCTCTTGAGTAAGTCTAGGGTTTTCCAGGCTGTCAGTCTTTACGGGAGTAGGTAGCCTCATCTTTCTCCAGTGGAGCAAGCAGTGGGTTTGAACCACCAGGCTTGCTGTTGGCAACCCAATGCCTAACCAACATTGCCACCAGAGCGTCTTAGCAGAGCTCACCAGAAAAACCAAAACCCAATGCCATCGAGTAGATGCTGACTCATAGTGACTTTATAGGACAGGTTTAAACTGTCCCTACTGTTTCTGAGACAGTAATTCTTTATGGGAGTAGAAAGCTTCAACTTCTCCCACAGAGCAGCTGGTGGTTTTGAACTGCTGACCTTGCAGTTCTGCAGCCCAACTGGTAACCACTAAGCCACCCCCTGGGCTCTTGAAAATCAGATGCAGCCCAAAGAGGCCATTTCCTTCCACTACCAGAAGAGGGCAGTGTAGCTCAGAGGGCAGAAGGTGGGTCTGGGTGCCAGGCCTTGCAGGCTGCTGCTCCGACTGTTGGGAAGTACAGCCCAGAGTTGGGATTGAGACCTCGTCCTAACTGCACCTTTAAGACTCTAAGAGAGGCATGTAGGTGCGTCAGAACCAGTGCAGAATGTTCTTATTTAGCCTTACCTCCGTGCAAAACGAAAGTCTCCAAGCATTTCTAACGATTTAAAAGCTGCCGGTATGAGCAAGTGAAGGGGATGCAGATGAAGATTTTGTTGTGAATTGAGGCTCTTTCAGTCATTTCAAAGGGAGAGCAAATCAACTTAATACTAAAGGCCAAGTTGGAAGGGATTTAACTGTAACAAAACAAAACCAAAAACCAAAACAAAACCAACAAAAACCATTCCAAAATGAGACGCCCGGGTCAGCCTTTCCGGATGGCTCCTTCCGGCACTGACCTTCTGTGATCCCGGAAGGGAAGAGAGCACAAACGAGTCATCCAAGAACTCTACATGGCCTGCCTTGAACGCGGCAGAAGCCAGACCCAAGCTGGGGGGCGTGGTGGCGGCTGTGTGGATGAGGCTGGAAAGTTTCTTCTGTGGGGGGAACCCAAAGTTCTTCCTAAGTGAAACCAGCAGGCCAAGCAGACTCGGGGCAGCCTCAGAGGCACATGCTTCTGCTGCTCCAAATAGCTTGGAATCCCTCTCTGTCATTGCTATCCTTCCCTGCCCTGGTTTGGTTGGAGGCTTAATCCCCGAGACACAGAGCTACACAGACCACATGCTGGTGCCTGTCCTGGCCCTCCCCCCACCCCCTAGCTCTCATCTCCTAAGTGCAGAGCCTGATTTCTTCCTCCGTGGAAATTCCTTCCAGAAGTGATTTGCGGTGGCCTTGGGGTGTCCCCTTGGCAGGAATAAAGACTGAAGTCAGCAGGCAAGGCCCATGCTGGCTCAGCGTGGCAGCCCTTGTCGTGCCCTAGCAACTCCACGGGTGTCCCAGCTTTCCCTGCCCACCCCCCACCCCCCCACCCCCGTCCCGCCCCCCACGCCTCCCAGCTTCCGGCAGGGTCTTTGTATAAGGGAGTCACTTGGGTGGGTGTCCTGGAAGTTAGGGGACACCAGAGGGGTTTCTGTTTTGCCAATTTGGGTAAATATCTAGGGAGCAAACTGGCGGTTTTTCAACACTCTGCACAGTATAATTCAGGGACTGTGTTAGGTTTATCCTGTTATTCCACCATTACACTTGTTGGTTTCCAAAATTTCTGACCATGTGAAACAGAAGCTCTGGATCCCTGGGACAGCGAGTCCCCCTTTTTCCCCCGCTCTCCTTCACCCGGGGGAATCACTAATAAACCTGCTTTTAATGCATTGCCTGTCCTCGATATTTCAGATACATGGAATCATACCATAGGTACTGTCAGAGGAAACCAGTCTCCAACAACTGAAGGGCCAGTAGGCACAATTTTATGGTTATAATATGTAAAGCTTACAGTAAAGTCATAGAAAATAGGAAAGACAAGAGAGAGTAAAATAAAGGAGTCAGACATTTGATGGTAGCATGCTCACCTCAGCCCCTCTTGGTGGTCCATGTGGGAGTGGGAGAGAAGAGAGTGAACCTTTCCTTTCTTGGGACATTTCCAGGTAGCCATAAGAGATGCATAGTCAGTAGTTACATACCTCACAAGGTGGGTGGTATCTACAGTAAGGTCCCAGAGCTCACAGGGAGGGAACCTCATAGCTGCATTGGGGGAAGGTAGGAGCGGGGGCGGGTGACACTGCTGAAGAAATAACAACAGGATGTCTGCTTCCGGAGGGAGATAAAATCAACCATGTGCTCACTTTAAGGCAGCACAGCTGTTAAGGGAGAATCTGTGGGAATAATATGTCAAGCAGGATCATGTACTTGGACTTTAACTGACCAAAGTAGAGGCTTTCTTTCCTACCATGGAATACCAGCTTTCCAGATTCCCTCTGCTATAAGTTAGGGAATATGGCCCTCGTCATATTTCCTGCAGTGTTCGTTTTCCACAGTGTACCCTTCATGATTGACGTCTTTTGCTCTGCGTATAAGGGTGACTTTAGAGAGCTCTGTGGGCCTGGCCTGCCATGAAGAGATTCATGGGCATTTTTATTGGCTCTTCTTCCACATATCATTCAAGTCAATTGTTCAGTCATATCAAGAAGAGGTGTGCAGTCATCACCCCAATCTATTTTAGAACCCTTTCTTCTTCCTTGTACTCATGGCTTGTGTATTTATTATTTTTTAACGGTGGCAAACATCTACACAACAAGCCATTCTCTAATTCAATACCTTCCACATGTATAATTCAGTGCCATTGACTGTACTCTTTTGTGACACCATTACTGATATCCTTTTCCAAATTATTCCACCACCATTAACACACCCAGTGCTCATGGGTATTTTTGATGGTTTGGGGGTCCCTTTTAGGGTAAACATGAGATTCCAAATCTCAAATATAATATAAGGAGAACATGTATTCAGGCTGAAATATAACAAAGACAAGACGGAGAGACACATCATCTGCAAGAGGGAGACCCTTATATGAGGTCAGAACAGCGACCCAGGATTTACTTGCACCAAACCAAACCAAACCAAACCAAACCAAACCACACCTCACTGCCGGAGCTTGACACCCTCTTGCTGCCAAGAGCCACTTGGATCTTTGCGGCATCATTCTCGGGCCACATGGGCCAAACATTTAATGAACTCACTCCTAATGTGATGGCTGGAACAACCTTCTCTTTGGTGAGGTGTGATGTTCGCTGGTGTTGTCCGAGGGCCAGATGCTCCCACCCCTGGCCTCATAGCCAAGAACACAACCTGTGGAGCTGGGTGGCTGGGTGGTGTCCCTCAGGTGACATGACTTCCCTGCTCAGTGCCCCAGTTTCTCACCATCCAAGGGGAGTGATCACAAAGGTAGCTCCCTCAGGGAGGATTTGCAAGGACAAAGCCTGTGAATTGCTTAGAACCTCTTATGTGATAATTGACCGTGAGCCCTTCTTGTCTGCATGCTTTGCCATCTTGACTTCTCACACCAAGTGTCGGAAGCCGGTTCAATGGAAGGATAACCACAGCCCTCTCCAAAGGCCGAGGTAGTTTCCGTCAAGCCGGCACTGGTTTCAAGCTGATGCCAACGTAGGGCGGCACCAAGCGGGCTGGGTGGAACCGCTCCTGGGGCGTATGAGCAACACTCACTCTCTCCTTTCTCAGTTAGGCTCTCAGATCTGTTGCCCTGGCGATAAAGTACGCACAGGGGATCATCACGACGAAAGGGGTTGTGAAGGAAGGAAGGTAACGGGCTGCAAGGCAAGGGAGAAACACTCGGGAGACGGTCGTTTGTCCAGACACGTTAGACAGTTTTTTTCTGAGCTGCCAACAAAACATGGAGAGCCCTGTTGGCGTAGTGGGTGATGCTGCTGGGCTGCTAACCACAAGGTCGGCACTTCAAAACCAACGGGCGAAAGAGGAGGCTTTCGGCTGCTGTAAAGATGTACAGTCTCAGAAAGCAGGAGCAGTCCTAGCTGCTGGGGGTCCCAACCAACTGGGTGGCAGTGAGTGCGAAGACACTCCCAAAGGGCAAGCCACTCCCTGTAAAGCCTCAACTCAGAGCCATTCCGCGCAAGCTCCCCGGGTCAGCGACCCCAGCTCCCTGGATGAATGCACCCCAGTCCACAAGCCAGCCTCCTGCCCCAAGCATCAGCTTTGCCAGCATGGTGGGCTGGGAAGTCCACCCCTCTGTTTCCGGTTCTGGCTCCTGGCTCTGCTGCTGCTCCTATGATGTCACAGCTCTCTTTTGGGTCCAGAAGGGCCAGGATCTCGGGGTCCAAAGGGTGTGCTCCACTCCTGGCTCTCTCATTGGTAGTGAGGTCTCCCGCCCTCTCCATCCCCACTGCCTCTCAGAGGGCTTATTTCATACCTAGCAGAAGGGCATCCCAGGGAATCCTGTTGACAATTACTCACAGGTGAATCATATTAGTATCTATCCCCCACCCCCTCCGGCCCCCACCTTCTTAATCAGTCCCACGTAGGAAAAGGTCATTTAGTGGGGGTTAGAGACTTTGACTAGAGAACCGCCTTAAATAATTCACTGCCCCTGCTGGTTTCCTTCCAGAAATAGATCTCATGAGCGGTGCGAAGGAGATTGTTTTATTCATGCCATTTAGAATCCAGGAAACTGAGACGAAGAGGGATTACATGCTTTCAAGACAGCCATAGCTAGTAAGAAGTGGAGACAGGAAACAAGCAACCCGTAGATCAGGTGTCCTCAAACTACAGCCCGAGGGCCACATGCGGCCCACAGAGGAGTAATCCGGCCCACCAGGTGTTTTTGCCCCGTTTGTTTTTTTAACTTTTAAATAAGATATGTGCAGTGTGCATAGGAATTTTTAGTTTTTTTCAAACTATAGTCCGGCCCTCCAACGGTCTGAGGGACAGTGAACTGGCCCCGTTTAAAAAGTTTGAGGACCCCTGCCGTAGACTGTGTTCTTAATCACTGTGTTGCTACTCCTGAGGTTGCATAGTGGGTTACGCGCTAGGCTGCTGATGGCAAGTCAGGAGTTCGAATCCACTGGCCGCTCTGTATGTACGTAACTAGCACTCACTGCCACTGAGTGAATCTTGGCTGATTCATAGCAACCCCATAGACAGGGTAGAACTGCCCCTGTGGGGAAAAGAGGGACCAGAGTTCAACCCAGTGCTCCAAGGTGTGAAGACAACATGCCGGCGCGGAGTAGAGAACCAGTGGAGAGGTCTGGGGGGCTAGTCCCAGCACCAAATACTAAGTGGATGCCTGCCCCTC
>NW_022103898.1:20323685-20324841 GCF_000313985.2 Echinops telfairi
TTTACACAATTGATGTATGTATGGATTGTGATAAGAGTTGTATGAGCCCCTAATACAATGATTTAAAAAAAAAAGAACTGCCCCTGTGGGTTTCTGAGACACTAGCTCTTTACGGGACTAGAAAGCCTCCTCTTTCTCCCATGGAGTAGCTGGTGGTTTCGAACTGCAGGCCTTGCAGTGAGCAGCCCAACTCAGTGAAAAGATCGCAGCCTCCCAGAATGGGGTCACTCTTCTTCCTCCAGCTTCCTGTGTCTTCAGCCTCCTTTCTCCTGTGCCGTCACCCCTGCCCCACCTGCCCCTCTGTCCTACTCAGGAGAGGAAAGAATTGCTGGAGGCCCTATTCCATCCGTGCCCTCTGCCCACAGGGCACTGGTAGAAGGAGCCTTGGAGACTCGCCCTCTCTTCCTCACCCTTCGCCAGGGCCCCTCCCCTTGCACGTTGGTGCTTGCTGAGCCGCCATGTGGTTCCTGCTGGCGTCACCCGTGGTTCCCCAAACCCCCTCCCCTGGGCCTCTCCTTGGTGGTCACTGCCCGGCCGCTTTGTTGGACCGTCTAGAAAGCTGTCGGCACAGAAAGTGATCTCCTGATGGTAACATTGTGGCTGGCGTTGGTTTCGAACCTGGGTGATTCTCCCTTGTGTTTTCCAGGATGACACTGGAGAAAGATAAAACCCGTGGAAGCTGATTTTGTCCAACCCCTTCCCTCTGTCATTCCTTTCCTCTCTTGATGGAAAACGGCCCCATCCTCCTGCTATTTCCTTTTGCCCCTCTCAGGCTCACCTGGCCAAGGATCACCGCTCTGCGACCCTGCAGTGTTGCCTTGAAGCGTCTAGGTCAGATCTTCAGCAAGATGTGAACACCCTCGGGGAGCCCAGAAAGCTGGGCTGCGTGGTCGATCCTGACAGGCACAGGTTTGCATGGGGCGTGGCTTCAAGCCTTCAGGAGCCCATGTGCTGTGCGCTGGATGCCCTGCTGCAGGAAAGGAGAGTGGGAGACTCAGGAGGCGCTTCCCTGCCCCAAATGCCACAGGGACACTTGGCAATGGACTAGGGACAAGCCAGCGGGGCTCAGGTGCCCTAGAAACGAGAAGAGCAAGAAGCAATGTGAGCCACCCAGAACCCCGATGCTCTGCCTTACAGATTGTGTGTGTGTGTGTGT
>NW_022103898.1:20325459-20326441 GCF_000313985.2 Echinops telfairi
CACAGGCCTCTCTCGGCCTTCATTGTTGAGGCTTGTCTGTCCTCAAAAGCAGATGGCGGTCCCTGAGCTTCGTGAGTGTGGTTCTGAACGGCTGCTCCCTTTCATCATCAGACTTCCGCTGGGGCCTGTGGCTCTCCCGGCTCTCCTCCGCTTGCTGGTATGTAAGGGAATGCTCTCCCCTCGTTGACAACTTGTGAAAGAAAAACGCATGTTCAAATGTAATGGCTCTTATCACCCTCACTAAATTCCCTCTGCAAAATTATAGATGTGCTGTCCCAGGTACGCACTGGCTTTCTCTGCCTTCAGATCCATTTTTGGAGGGGAGAAAAAAAAAACAACCAAATCAGACTACACAACCAAAGGAACCAGCATCAACCCCCAACCAAGCCAAGCTCACCGCCCTTGAGGTGATGTCTACTCGGAGCCACCCTGAAGGACAGGGGAGAATTGCCCTGGGCGTGTCTGTGGGGGTAGAAAGCCCCAGCTCTCTCCTGCCAAAACGCACATGGTCTTCAAAAGTGCCTGGCTGACCGGGACTTCCCGCAAGATGGCGAACTTGGCAGGCATGCTCCACAGACTCCCTACACCAGAGATCCCAGAGGCCAAATGAAACAGCTAACACATAGCAACCCCAGGAACCCTGAGTTTCAGAGGAAAGAACTGAGAAGGAGAATCTAGCGGCTTTCAACCCTGCGGAGGGAACTGGAAAAGCAGTTTCTTTTTGCATTTGCTGCACGAGAGGGTCTTGAAAGCAAACGTCATTGTTTATGGAGGAAAAGAAAAGAGAAAACGCAAGAAGCTGACAACACAGAGGAATGACAGGAAGTGCTGGACTTTTGCCCAGGAGCCCTGGTGGTGTAGTGGGTAACGCATTGGGCTGCTAACCACAGAGTCAGCAGTTTGGACCCACCAGGTGCTCCCCAGAGGAAAGATGAGGCTTTCTTTCCTGCTTAAGCAGTCTCAGAGACCCACGTGGGCAGTT
>NW_022103898.1:20328127-20329076 GCF_000313985.2 Echinops telfairi
ACCACCACTACCACGTGGCCTTCTGCTTCCTACACTTCATGTTGAACAAGCCTTGGTGGCCCTGTTGCTAACCAAAAGCTGGGTGGCTTTAACCCACCAGCCACGCCATAGGAGAAAGATGTGGCAGTCTGTTTCCATAAAGACTGACAGTCCTGGAGGCTCAGGGGGTGGGGGGAGGGGCTCTGCTCCGCCCCACAGGGTCGCATGCGTGGGATGGACTAGATGGCGGTGGGGTCGGGTCTTCCTCCAGACGGATGTACTACTGCCGTGGCTATGCTAACTCCCTATGGGCCCATTTTTGCAGGGGCAGAGGTAGCTGGGACAGTGTCTGTTGCTTTGGAAATCCTAACAGTTTGGGGGAAAGAACATCAAGTCCTTGCTTTTCTGTGGGCTCTGGTCTCCCAGGGCCTGAATCGGAAGGCCGAAGTTCAGCTTTTGGTGAAGCCCCCTTGGTAGCCAGGCCTGGTCGCTTGCTTCTGAAAGGTCGCACCGTCGCAGTAGTGAAGGACGCAGTGGCGGTGGACATGCATGGGGGTCACCTTGAGCCACGACAGACAGACTTGATGGCAACTGATTAGACCCCATAGGAGCCCTGGTGGCATAGGGTTCCCCCGTGGGGTTGCTAACCACAGGTCAGCGGTGTGAAACCATCCGCCACTCCGAGGAAGAAAGATGGGGCTTTCTGTGCCCGTAAAGAAGGACACACAGGGGCAGTCCTACCCGGTCCCAGAGGGCCACTGTGAGTGGGCGTCGGAGGGAGTTTGGCTCAGGGATTGCTTGTAGGAGGTCTGCTAGTGCAGTGGTGAAAGGGCTAACCTGTAGGTTTGATTCGAACTCATCAGCAGCTCCGTGGGAGGAAGCAGCGCTGTCTGTATCTGCAAAGATGGACAGCTTACAAACCGGTGGGGGCAGCTGTGCTCCGGCCTGTGGGTTCCCGGTGACTCAGAAT
>NW_022103898.1:20329390-20330957 GCF_000313985.2 Echinops telfairi
GGCGGGGAGTGCATCTGACAGGGGAGGGCACTGTCTCCAAATGGAAAAGCCAGCCAGTGGCCGAGACGGGGTCTGAGTTTTGGCTCAGGACTCACAGATCTCCCACTGCACTAGGCTTCAGGATGAATGGGTCTCTGGGTAACACCAATGGCCTGTGCTTGATGGCGTTACCGGAAAGGTTGGTGGCTTGAACCCACCCAAGAAGGCCTGGCAATCTGCTTCCAGCAGGACGACACCCACAAAACCCTACAAGCCTGGCGGGAAAGTCCTGCGCTGCCAGGTGGTGCTGCCATGGGTCAGAATCCACTTGATGGCAGTGGGCTTTTTGGGGGTGTGGGGTAGGATCAGCGTCTTGAGATGCAACTCTGAGCCCTTTGGGAGCAGAAGCAGTAAGAGGGCTGAAGGCCAGAGGGTGTTCTTGGGTTGGTGAACAAGTCATGGGAGCATCATCCTGGAGTGAGTCGCCGAGACCTGCGCCTGGGACTCCAGTCACACACAACTGTATGCCCAACCAACTGCCTCTAAGAGGTGCCAGAGATCCGTGCAGACAGACTCTCTCAGCTGTACCCTTCTCCTTATCTCCTGAAGGCACCTTAAAAACCAGCCCACCAACAAAACCCCCTGAAATGTATGGGTGTGAAGTCCATTTAGATTCATAGCGACCACGTCGGATAGAGTAGAACTGCTCCTGTGGGTTTCCAACGCTGCAACTCTTATCGAGAGTAAAACTCCTCATTGTTTCCCTGCAGAACGGCTGGTGGTTTCGAACTTGCGGTTCGCAGGTCAACACATAACGCCTAAGCCACGAGGCTCCTTTTCAAAAGGAAAGGCCCCGTCAAAACAGTGCCTTCTGTGCAGGTCTGGGTCCGTTACACGCAAGGCACAGAGCTCAGCTCAGGAGGTGTGGACAGTGCTTTATTTTAGGGGGATTTCCAGAGGTGGGCGTGTCTTCTTTTTAAATTTTTAGTTGGGATTTAATACATATATCATTCCAAATTTCAATCAGGGCAAGGAGAATGTAAAATTGCTACCACAATCACTTTCCAGCCATTCCTTTTCTACATAGACTCTTTCACATTGTCTTCCATTTGTTACCCCACCCACCCATTGCCCCTCCCCTCCCTCCCCCTCATTCTATTTGCTGTCTCTCTAGGGCAGTGGTTCTCAACCTTCCTATTGCCTTGAGCCTTTCATACAGCTCCTCATGTGGTGGTGACCCCCAGCCCTAAAATTATTTTTGGACGAAGCACAGCGGACTGCTCCTGAGAAGCCGGTGTGCCGTGATTTCTTCTCCGGGGCCTCGGACACGGGTCGGGAAGCACCAGTCCCTGGAGAAGGCTAGCATGCTGAGTGAAGGAGAGAGTCGGGAAGGCCCTCAATGAGGTGGGCTGACACAGCGGCTGCAACGGTGGCTCGGACGCCGCAGTGGTTTGTGACGGCGCCGCCAGACCGGGCAGTGTCTCTTTCCGTTGCACGTGGGGTTGGTAAGAGGTAGGACTGATGCGACAGTACGAAATCATCTTGATCGCTTCTTTCTCAAAGGTCACAGGAGGATGGCAAGATTTTT
>NW_022103898.1:20331603-20350962 GCF_000313985.2 Echinops telfairi
TCCTTCTGTAAGGGGATGTCCAGTTGCCTACAGATGGACTTTGGGTCCCCAATCTGCACTCCCCCTCATTCACACTGATGATTTTTGTTCTTTGATGTGATGGTGAGATAAAAAAAAATTGTGCTGGGTTTCAAAATTATATCAGCAAACACAAAAGCCCAAAATACTGTCATCAAATCAATTCTGACTCACAGAACTTACAGGGCCAAGTAGAATTGCTCTATAGGGTTTCAGAGACTGTATATCTTTACAGGAGCAGGCAGCCTCCACTGTCTCCTGCAGAGTGACTGGTGAGTTTGAACCACTGACCTTGGGGTTATCAACCAACAAGGTTGAGTTAACTCATCATACTCAGAGCACAGAATGGACATTTAGGGAGGCATCCTAGGACAGAGAGTGTAGTAATTACATAATCTGTTGCCAACTTGAGACAAGTAAGAGTGAAGGGGTGGCATTTAGCCAGTCAATCAGGTTGCAGCTTGATGACCTCCCTTGGAGGCACTAAGGAGATAAATAGCTCACTGGAGGTGGGATAGACACACACTCTCTGCTAGACATTCCTTTTGAAAAGCCAGATGGAGCTACACTGATACAGCCAGAGCCTTGGAGCTGGAGGAGCCATGTGGAGACCCACGCCAGTGCTGAGATACTTCCACCACCACTGGATCCACAAGACTTTCCACCCAGCGGCCTGTGATCTTCCTGCACTCGGTGTCATTGCATGAGTTTAAAGGGGAATTTACAGACTGGTACTGGACAGATGGGGTAATATCAGACTTATGGATTTGATCTGGAGTGGGTTGGGATGTTTTCTTAATGTAAAATTACTCTTTATATAAAGCTCTTTCCTAGAAAACACATCAGTGTCCATGAATTTATTTCTCTAGTCAACCCAGACTAACACAGGGAGGTTGACTAACTTGCCTAACATCACACCGTTAGGTAGAACAAGGCCAAGAACAGCCTGCATCGAACTGACTGTTGGACCGCCTGCGTCAAAGGTTACTTATGGGCATGACTACATGGCTCAGCTCTGACTCACAAGGGCTGACCATGAGCTGGGATCAATTCAATGACAATTCAAAAAGTCTATCTATTGACAGGAGATAGACACCCTCCTACCTTTCACCAGCATGGCACAAATGTTGAAGTACTTGAGTGCACACCCCGGACAGGTTGGCTGCTTGATTTGATGTGACCAGAAGCACTTCAGAAGAAAGGCCTGGTGATGGCCTTTTGAAGTATCACAGTCATTGAAAGACCACGGAGCCCAGCTCTACACATGGGCTCCAGTGGCAAACTGTGTGTGTGTGAGTTTGTGCCCCCTCATTTTGTTGATTGCTTTCAGCGGAATGGAGGCTCCCTGAAAAGAAGAGATTGTGAAGCGTTTATTTCACAGTTTTTCATGTGATTTTTCACCAGTGTCTGGCATATAGGAAGCTCTCAGTGCATCTTCAACAAATGAATACTCAGAGCCAGGGATGACCGTCAAAATCATTAATAACTAGAACACATCATCCCATCGGGATGGGTGTCCTCCGTCCCCACGGTACAGATTCTCGGGCACACTTTTAGCCCTGGCTCAGACACCAAATGCAGCTGCTGAGAAGTGCCCCCCTGTACACCCCCTCACCAACCCCCCCCCACCCCCGCCCTTCTTTGCAAGGTGAGCTCATTAACCCTGTTCCAGGAGTGGCCTCTGCTGGTGAAGGTGAGATTTGCAGAAAGAAGGAGGAGCTCACACCTACTGAACATCTAATCTTCTGCCAGGCCCTGGGCTGGACTGTTTATAGCCAGTATTGAATTTAACTTCTGGCCTGTGGTGTGCTATTTCAAAAACCAACCCAAACGGTGTGGCCCAAGTTTTTTTTTCTTCTGGGCCTCTCCTCTCCCTGCGACACCCCACTTGCATGGTTCCACCGGGCAGAGGCAGAAGCACTCCCGAGAGCTCAGTGGGTGATTAAAACCAGGTCAGGCAAAGGGAGCTGCCAGGTGGGCCTTGCTGGGCCCAGCGTCTCTGGCCATACCAGACAAGGCCGGCCCTCAGGCAGCCTAGTGGGCCCCCTTTTCTGCCTCTCTTCACACCTCATTATTTCCCCGTCAGGTGCGACACCTAGAAGACTTTATAGGAAGCCACCTGGTTGGCCCAGGGGACCATAAATAATGGCATTGAAGTAGTCATGCTCGCAACTCTTTATTGTGGCTGTTTTATGGCGGGGCAGTGGCTCCTCTGTTATGAATCCTGGCTTGTTTCAAGCCCAGGCCCCAGGGGAAGCTTGGAACAGAAGTTCAGCATGGCTGTCGCAGACTACATGCTCAGTTCCTTATGGATTGACTCGCAGCCTAACGGAGAAGTTGCTCCAAGATGTTACAGGACTTAGTCTCTGGGTTGCTTTTTAAATAGCAACTTCGGAATTAAAAGCCGGGAACTCCTCTTTCCATTTCTGCCCCCCTGCTCTCCCATTCCAGGGTTTCAGTGCCAAGAGCGCACGGATTCAGGTACTGGGCCTTTGAGGCCATCAGCACACGTTGGTTGGCCATCTTTCCGCATGCCGGGCACGGGCTGGGAGCGGGGCTGCAGCAATGAACAGACAGGACGTGCTCATCCATCGTCCGTTCAATAACCATCCAGGCTCAGGGTTGGGGGCAGAGAAAGCAGAGAACAAGCACATCCTCTTGGCCTTATCCTGCAGCAGCAGAGAGCAGGAGCATGGAAGTCAAACCGATTTGACTTCAAGTCCAGTTCTGCCCTCTAGTAGCTGTTGGCCTTGAGCAAGTTAATCCCACTCTGCGTGTTTTACTTTCCGTGTATGCACTCGAGAGATCGATCTTCTGGGGTTGGTGTTATTACATGAGATGATGGTGAGATCTCTGAAATCCTATCTAGTGCCCCCCACAAACAAACAAACAAACAAACAAACAAACAAACAAACAAACAAGCAAACCAACCCAAATCCACTGCCATTGAGCGAATTCCAATTTACGGCAACTCTATGTTAAGATTTCTGAGGCTGTAAGTCTCTATCAGAACCGATAGTCTCAATGTTCTTGCCAGGAACAGCTGGTGGGTTTGAAGCACCAGTCTTGAAGTTAGCCTTCTAACATTTACCCTAGACTTTAGTAAATGCTCAAACAGAACAATTGTGAGCCTCTCCATGAGGCTCTCTACATTGGGTCTCTATGACTCAGAACGGACTTGAAGGCATCTCCCAGTTACTATTATCGATGATCCTATCATTAATCTACTTATAAAGACAAATGAGATACATTTGACAATGTGGTGAAACTGATCATGAAAGCAGGGCGTGGAAGCAGAGATGAGGAGGATCAATTCTGAAAGGCTTCCCATGCAGGGATCACTCGGGGATGAGCGTAGAGGGGTAGGAGGGATGGGGGAAGGGCAAGCAGGAAAGGGAACATCTTGAGCAGAGACAGATGTTTGGGGACGTGGGATGTAAAGAAAAGTATCTATAAGCCTTGAGGACAAGAAACACGAGGTGAGACAGGACCAGCTAGCTTTGTGTCTGACTGGAAGCCAGACAGAACTGAGTTGAAATCCTGATACTGCTACTTACCCGCTCCGTGCCCTGTTAGACTGCTGAACTTCTTTGGGTCTTTGTTTTTTTCACCGTTAAAGGGTCAGGATTAGGTGTAGGCAATGCAAAGTCCATAGTGAAGGGGAGGGGCCGCTCCAGAGAGGGAGTCCTCAGGGAGTGGGTGGACACAGTGGCTGCAACAATGGGCTGAAGTCTAGGATCCATCGTGAGGACGGCGCAGGACCGGGCAGTGTTTCCTTCTGTTGTACACAGGGTCCCTATGGGTCAGAGGGGACCCATAGCACCTCACAACAGCAGCAGCAACAACAACAACAACACTTCAACCCAAGGAGCCCTGGTTGTGAATTCATTGAAGTCCTCAGCTGCGAACCAGAAGTCAGTGTTTGGAACTCACAGCCACTCCCTCTTGGAAACCCCTGGTGGGGGGGTGAGGGGTGGGGGGGTAGAAGTTCTACTCTGTCCTATAGAATTGCCAGGAGTTGGAATTGACTTGACCACAATGGGTCATACAGCCCTTTCCAACTGGGGAGTAAAATGGAATCACAAAGCTGTCACAATAGATCCCTCAACTCTTTTCTTCTGATGGTTTGGGAGCTCCAGCCCAGGTGGGAGTCCATGCCAACTATTTCTGAATGTGGTCGGTAGGTGCTGGTGAGCTGGTTTGGGCCTTATTTTCTCACCCAGACTAGCAGGTTCAAACGTGGTAGACAGGTTGCATCAGAGCTCCTAGACTAAGACTAGGAAGAAAGGCCTGGTGATCTCCTCTTACAGATCACAGCAGAGCATTGCTCCATGGGGGGCCAGAGATGATTCCTCCTCCCCACAGCCTCCACTGGAAAGCTATACAATAGCCACAGCAGCGACGCAGGACCAGGCAATATTGTGTGCTGTTGTACATAGTGTTGCCTTGAATATGGACCAGTAGGATGGCAACCAATAACAACCACATAACTGAAATAAAGCAATTTTCTTGTGGAATGTAGATCCTGATGGTATTTGCAATGCCAGTGGCATTGCTCCCAGCGTCATAACGACACACAAGACATTATACAGCAAATTGGACAATGGAGGGGGATGTTTCAATTGTTGATGTTGTTAGGGGCCATCAAGTCAGTTCCGACCCATAACAACCTTATGCACAACAGAACAAAACACTGCCCAGCCCTGTGCCACCCTCCAAGTTGTTATGTTTGAGCCCATTGCTGCAGCCACTGTGCCCATCCATCTTGTTGAGGGTCTTTCTAATTTCTTATGCTATCCTGCTAATTTGTGCAGCACGATGTCTTTCTCCAGGGACTGGTCTCTCCTGATAACATGTCCAAAGACGAAATTGCATCATCATCACTTCTGGGAGCGTTCTAGTTGTGTTTCCTCCAAGACAGACTTGCCTGTTCTTCTGGCAGCCCACGCTCCTTCCAACATTTCCCACCAGCACCGTAATTCAAAGGCATCGATTCACAAGTTAAAGGCCCCTTTGGGTGTGTGGACTCCAGAGATTCAGGAATGGCTAATGCTGCAGAACAAACTGCCCCAGAACTCAGGGGTATCCAACAATATTTTATCACATATCCTAAACGGGGGTGCAGGAATTCAGGCAGGGCCTTCCTGGATAATTCTCCGGCCCCACATGGTCCCAACTAGACACACTTGGTGGTGTTCATCTGGCAGCTGGTCTAGTCTGGAGGGTCCAAGACACTCAGGCAGAAGTTGTGAGTCTTCTCTTACCCTCAGAAGAGCCCCAGGGCTGGCAGAGCGTCATGTTCTCATTCTCATCACAGCAGGCACAGGCTAACCCAGGTTCAGGGCACGTGAACTAGATCCTTTCACTCAGAGCACTTCTTTGGTGCTTTCAGCCTCTGCTAGTCATACAGAGTTCTTTATGGCTCTCATTTTTAGCTGTGTGCATGTGTGTAAGGAATTTGGGAGTTGCTTAGTGAGTTAGTTAATTGTGCCAACCTGGCCGGTAATCACATGTGGGGCTAATTGAAAGGCGGAGGGATAAATGGGTGGTGAGCCTCGCCTTTCTAGTTCTCGGGTCTCTTGCTTTGTGATGATCGCACCGGGTGCAGCTGCCTTAGCAGTTCCCTGCTTCAGCTTGCAAGATTGACTTCCTACAAGACATCCCCAAGGAGAAGCCACATGGACCTATCCCAATGCAGCCCTGGGTGCTGGAGCAGCCGTGTGGGAACCCCTGCTAGTGCTGAGATGCTTATTCGTTCACTGACTCAGCTTTCCCCATGCAGTCGGCATCATTGCCTCTGTTTTGTGAGGTGGAGGACTTTGTGGACTGGTGTTGGGTTAATGGGTTAATGTTGGACTTGTGGGCTTGGGCAGCATTGGGTTGGGATGTTTTCGTGATGCACACTTTCTTTACATAAAACTCTCTTATACATGAGTTGCTGTGGATTTGTTTCTCTAAAGTACCTAGACTAATACACTTAGTTAGATGGTTGAAATAAAGGTGTCAGTTGGATAGCAGTCACCTGCAGACTTAATAGAAGCTGTGGGATCCTTGCCACCCATCTCTAGTGGAGCCTAGAAACAAAAAGACTAGGTGGTACCTTAGTGTGAAGGCGAGACCTTAGCAAGCGAAAGTGGGCTGACCCCAAGCTTCCTTTCTGTCTGTCTGTTCCCTTAGCCTTCCGAATCAGTAATCTCTTTTGTAACATCATGATACATTTGACTTTCAGAGTTCTGGCCAAGTATCCAAGGGTTGAGACCATCTGCACAGTACATGCTGAGAGATTGTGAAATCAATTATTGTGAAACCTCCTTAGCTGGTCGCCCACATGGAGGACATTCAATGGGAGAGACCAGGGATTCGATGGAGAGATCGGAGAGTGAGTTGTTCTTTGGGAATGTCTTCAAAGTCGTCTGTGTTTTCTTTTCCCTCCTCATGGAGGAAGGGAGAGGAATGCTTTTCTCTCTTCTTTCTCCAAGCCAGAAGAGAAGTTTTGAAATTCCCTACGACTAGGAGGGGATGGGAGGTGGGGGAGGGGGCTTAGCAGCGGCTGCAGGGCTCATGCCTGGAAAACTTTGAAAGGGAGGAGTGTTCAGGAGCAGACTGATGGCAAAGAGAGGAAGAACCACGCCAGGATGAATCATTCTTGCAATGTTAGTGGGAGCCCAGCTATGACCCCAAGAAAGGGACTCATTTTGAGATGTCCCCACCCAAGAAATCCCCTGTGAAGGGAAAGTTGGATCCAACAGAGAGTGTCCTGGAAGGGAAGGATTGGGAGGTCACTGGAGGAGGCGTGGCCCAGGTCAGGAAATGAGGGGGGCGATTTCCTTGATGCAGAGGAAGACCCTGCGGGAGGAACAGTCAGCCCTTGAACATCAGCTGTGACCAAGGACCTTTTACTACTACTTGACCCTGGTTCCATAGGACAGTCTCACGGTCTTCACCTCTCCCATCCTGCTCCGGGCCCCATTTCTCATAACCCTCTCTCAAAACCCCAGACAAGACAAAACCTGAGAAAACCAAAACTCACTGCCATTGAGTTAATTCCAACTCCTGGCAACCCTTTGTGTCAGAGCAGAACTGTTTTCGATGGATGCTTTTTCAGAAGGCAATCCAAAGCCTTTCTTCTGGGATCCCAAGGAGCTCCAGTGAATGGGAAGAGGGCAAGAATCAGTAAGGACCCAACACCAATTCTTTTCTTTATGGTAGCGTCTGAGCCTGCATCAGTCTCAAGAGGGAGGAGGGTTTTTCAAATGGACAAAAGATTGTGGCTTGAGCATTACGTCAAATAGGACTGTCTAAAATTATGAGGAAAAGGAGGCTATTCTTTAATACCCAAGAGTGATCAGAACAACGATAGAGTCTATCTAAGAGTCCACCCAGGGAACAGGAAGAGCGAACAGTGATGAGAAGGGGAGAGTGATGAGAAAACAACATTGCTATCAGCAGATTCCAGTCCTTTCAGAAAGTTGGCTACATTAAAAAAAAATAACCTTCTTTTCTGCTGGCCTATACGTTCTATGAGGGCCAGCAAGCACATCGGTCTTGTTCACCACGGAATTCCTAGAAACAAATGCAATGTGTAGCTCATCGTAGGTGTTCAGTGAATCTTTGTTTAGTTGAGTGAGTTGAGTTGATAGGTTTAGTCAAGAGTTGGGCCAATGCAATGTCTGCTAGTGGTCAAATGATGGTGCTATGGGTTGAATTGTATCCCCTCAAAATGTGTGTTGTAATTTGAACCCCTCTCCAGTTGTGGACATAGTCCTATTTGGAAATAGGATTTTCATTTTTTTAAACTTTTTTTCACTGCCATATAATTTCCATATCATACAGTTCAATAGTTCAGTCATATTAAAAAGAGTAATACAATCATCACCCCAGTCAATTTTAGAACATCCTCGTCTTTCTTGTACTTATTGTTATTAGCTTTTCATTTCCTCCCCACGTCTCCTGGCAGGCCCCCAAGAAGCCATTAATCCAGTTACTATCTGTAGCTTTACCGATCCTGAATTTTGTATACAGAAAAACATCCAACAACAACTAACTACAAGGAAAACAAGAAAAACCTCAGTGGGGAAGGAAGCAGGAAGTACTGAAAACTAGAACGAATTTAAGAGGGGTCAACGGGAGATCACATAACAAAGTGTTGAAGGTTAACCTGACTGCATCTGCCATTATCCACCTCCCAATGCACTCTGCATGATAGCTAGGCAAATCACATTCCTGGTCCATGGTCAGAGGGCATTCAAGGGAGGCTTAATTTACATGCATTTACCCTTCACTTTTTTTTCCTTTTAAATGGAAACAACTTTAAAATGGATCAAAAGGGAGATCAAATGCTGACATCCCATTGTAACCTTACTCCATCTGCCTTAATCGACTTTACAATGCTCTCTGCCTGATAACAAGGCTATTCACATTCCCTGACTGTGGTCAGAGAGGATTCACCAGAGGCTTAAGGATTTAGATTTTTGTGTTGATGAGGTAATATCAGTGTAGCTCATGTCCTAACCACTTCTGAGTGGTAACAAGAACAGCCAAGATACAGAGACAAGCAAGCACAAACAGGGATGAGATGCCACTTGAAGATCAGCAATGCACGGTCTATTGGAACTGAGAGAAGTTCTCCCCTAGAGCCGACAGAGGCTTCCCTTGATGACAGTGCCTTCAGAACTATGAGAAATCAAATTTCTGTCCTGCAAAGCCACCCTCTTGTGGTGTTTCTGTCAAAACAGCACTAGGGCAGATGAGAGTAAAGAAATCATACTTTTGTCCTAGCTTAGGATTCTAGTGACAGACACAAAAATATAATGGGAAGCTCTGGATCACCTGCCAACAGAGTGGTTACTTTGACCATGTCGCTTGATCTCGCTGGGCTTGGTTTTCTGATCTGGAAAGTGGAATGGTGAGTTTGATTTGGTAAGTGGTTTCCAAATAAGACTGTGAGTGAGAATCATTTGGGGAATTCTCCAAACACAGATTCTTGGGCTTACTCTAGCTATTCTAATTTGGAGGGTCAAAAGTAGGGTCACTATGAGTCAGAATGGACTCAGTGACAGGGAGTTTGTGTGTGTGTGTGTGTTTATAATAAGGTCTCAGGAGCCATAGTTGATGACCAAGCCAGGTTGGGGACGATGGGTTAAGGTAGATGCTGTTTTCTAATAAGTACAGCTGGATTGCTCTTTGGAAACAATGATGACAAGACTTTATCTCATGTCCTTTGGACAGGTTATCAAGAGGGATTCGTCTCTGGAAAGGACATCCTGCTTGGTCAAATGGACGGTCAGTGGACAAGGAGGACCCTCAATGGGATGGACTGACGCAGTGGCTGCAACAATGGGCTCAAGCATAATGATTGTGAGGACGGTGTAGGGCTGGGCTGAGTCTTGTTCTGTTGCACATAGTGTTGCCATGAATTGGAACTGGCCCAACGACACCTAACAACAACCACAGCAACAAAGCAGCAGCAGCAATAGCAACAATAACAATATCTACTTGGTTTAAGGGGTGTGGATACATTTTTCTTATCTGAACAGTGAGGATAATCTTCTCATCTATGCCTCAGTATTGGTATGAAGATTGAGAGAGAACTCACATCACGGGGTTGAGAACCACATCGTCGGGCATCACAGCTACTCTTGTCGTGTTTGCTAGTTGCCTTTGGGTCAATGCTGATATAGGATGGCCCCATGTACGCCAAGTAGAATGACGCCATCGGGTTGTCAAGGCGGTGCCCTTTCCAATGAACTGTCTTCTGGGGGCGCTGCTGAGTGGGCTCCAACCACCAGACTCTCAGTTAATAGCGGAGAAAAGGGGCACTTGGCATGGGCCACCCATTCAGTAAATGAAAACATTATCTCATGAATGATAAACATCCGTGATCACTTGTCGACCAGAAATGTCCACTTGAAACTTCGTCTTAAGCCCACCGACATATTGCCAACCCTTTTCTGGTTTTCATGCAGCTTTCTGGAGGGGCCGTGGCCGTGAAGGGGGTGCACATTTCTAGCCCGGGCTGAGCTCTTTCTCTCTCTCATGTGTTTGTCATTATTTCTCTTTAACATGTTTTCTTATCCCAGCCCACGCCACCTCCCAGGCTCTGAACTCATGGGCGTTTCTTCCTCGCTTTCCAGTTCTCAGGGCAAACATCCCCTGCCCCCCGCCCCAAAACAGAAACACGTTAGAAAGTCCCAGGCATGCCAAGCGAGTGTTGTGGAAGTTGCAGCGCAAGCGGAACGAGGGCTCGGGGGCAGCGGCGAACTGTGCTTTCGCTTCTGTGGTCCAGGCTCGGTGCGTGGGGGTGACTGTGGTCCCGGTCAGTGCGCATCTTGGTCTCGCTCGGTTTCCCGGCTGGCTTCCATTGCCTCCTGACTTGGCCGACGTGAAATATTTGGTGCGGAGCCCGCGGTTGTGAAAGCCACTGCAGATCCAAATCGTATTGTGTGTCTATTTTTAGAAGCATGTCCTGGGGGCCACAGGGAATGGGGGTTCTATAGTAGTTCGCTGCCTCTCTGGGGCCTGGCTGTCAGGGAGCTGACCTCATTTCTCACTCACCATCAGTAATTGCCTGCCGAGCCATCTCTGGAATTCTCTAGAACCATCTCCACCCCCTCCCATTCCTGAGCTGCCTGGCTTCTCGGAGGAGAGGAAATTGATTCCGGCCTCGGGCCCGGCTCCCACACATTTCTATTTAGCAGCAAATTCCCTCAGGTCTCTGCTCTTGATGAGCTGCTAAGTCAGGGGATGATGAGAACTGGAGAGCGGGGAGTTGGGAAGGTTTATCCAAGGGTTGTTAAACCCAGTCCTAGGCAGTGGTAGGAAATATGTTCTCTGTCCTTACCTACATTGTCCCTTAAGGAGATGGTACTCCAATTCTCTGCCATCGAGTTAATGCGGACTCTCAGGGACCCTATTGAACAGGGCAGAACTGCCCCTGTGGGTTTCTGAAACTGTAACTCGCTATGGGAGTAGAAAGTGAAGTCCTTCTCTCTTAGAGTGGCTGGTGGGTTTGAACTGCTGACCTTCTGTTAGCAACTCAACGCTTAACCACAAGGCCAGGCTAACCACCAGGGCTCCAGTTAGCAAATGGAACTGGAAGTTGCATTTAGTCTGTCTGCTTGTACTGTTGGTGATGGCAGCTGCCGCTGAGTCAATTCAGACTCATTGCAAACCCACGTGTGTAGAGCAGGCTTTTCGTGGTAGTTACGTAATCGCATGTCAACGTGAGGGTATTAAGAGGGCAGGGGTGGAGGCTAGCCTGTCATTCAGATCACATCCTGATGATGCCTCCTTGTGGGCATGGCCTTCTCATGAGGATTCTGGGAACTTCCTCAGTCTTTCTGCCTTGGTCTTCCTGTTGACAAGCCGCACGGAGACTTGCTGAGACCCATAAGAGCTCTCTCTTTGCTTCCCTTTCCTGTCCAAGGGCCACACTCAGAGCTGGAGGAGCCATGTTGTACCCAATGGCTTGGCGTCTTCCTTCATTTTGTATCATTGTATGTGACTGTGAGCCCCAAGAAGGGTTTTTGGACTAGTATTGGACTTACGGGATGATATTGGACTTAAGGATTTGATCTGGACTGAGCTAGGATGTTTTCTTAATATACAATTACTCTTTGATATAAAACTCTTTCTTATATCTATACGAGTGTCTCTTCTCTGAATTTGTTTCTCTAGTCAACCCAGCCTAACACACTTTTCAGAAGCAGGTCACCAGGCTATTTTCCGAGGTGTCTCTGAATGGACCTGAACCACCGACCTTTTGGTTCTGGATGTAACACTTCACAATTTTGCCATCCAGTGACCCCTCTGGGTTTTCTAATACATTCCAAATGACTATGTCCCAGGAATATGGTAAGACTTCAGACACTATCTGTTGAGTGAATTTTGAATAAGCTACTTGAGGGCGATGGTGGCTCGGTGGTAGAACCCTTACCTTCCTTGTGGGTGCACTTGAGTTGTGTGGTAGGTACACCATGTCAACTTAATAAATAAGAACGAAGGGGCGGAGTCTAGCCTGTCAATCAGGTCACAGGCTGGTGATCCCTCCTTGAGGGCGTGGCCTTCTCATGAGGATTCTGGGATTTCTTCCCTTCTCCCTGGAGGTGGGACACATTCTCTCTGCTTCACATTCTGGCTGACAAGTCAAATGGAGCCACACTGATGGCATCAGAGCCCTGGAGATGCTTCTACCACCATTGGACCTGATTGACAGGCTAGACTCCACCCCTTCACAAGTTGACAGTAGATTACGTAACTGCCACGGCAGCCCATCACATATCCACTACACCACCAATAATTAGGAACAGTAATATAGTCCACTGCCAAGACCGTAAACATATCAAGGTTCAACCCTCTTGCTCAACGGAGAGTGAAACCGGCACAGGTCACCTGGAGCAGAATGAGGGCAAGGACCAAGACTCTGTGTGCTCTGAGCTGACCCCTGAAGTTCCACTTTAGTGAGTGAGGAGAGAGTGTTCATGGCTGTTCTGTTTGTCCCCACTCAATTCACACAAACCATGTATCTCCAGAGCCATTGCTGAAACTTCCAGTGAGAAGAGAATTTTGGTTCAGGGTGGTTGAATAGAATCTTGAGAAATGAGTGCCAGCTATGATCATTTTTAGACTTATTGATTTGGGTTTGGTAGTGTGGATTGGGGGTTACTATCTTTTGTTCTGATTTGGTTTTGCTGTTTAGTCAGTTTAAATTTTTTGTTTGGGGAACTTTTTATTATGAACGGGGTGAAAGTTTTCAAGTAGCCCACCGGTTATCCACTCAATTCATAGACTTTAATTTCATCTCATTGATTGCAGTTCCTCAATGCAACATCTCTGATCCCACTTCCGCCCCAGGTTGCCTGTTTCCCTTCCTCCCCCTTTGGAACTTTGTCCTGGGGTCGATGCTGCCCTTTTGCTTGTAAATGGTTGACTATTCCAGGGCGAGCCCTTCACGGGTGTTCTTGTTTTCCTTATCGACCTGTCTACTGTTTGGCTGAAAACGGAGACGCAGTGGTGAGCTCACTTTCAGACTGGTTCCCTTCAGAAGGGTGACTAAGGCTGCCTCTTGTCCGGAGGGTCTCATCGGTCTCTATCTAAACAGTAAGGCTGGTCTTCTTTAGGATTTTGAGTTTTGCTCTACATTTCCTTCCATTCTATCCAGGACCTATTAGTAGGATCCCTTTCAGGGCTGTTGATAATGGTAGTTAGTATCGCCTAGATCTGGTCTGAGGGTCCTAGGGACTCAGGTTGGCCTGGTCCCTTAGCTCCTTGGACTGATTGTTTCCAAGCATCTTTGATGTTCATCACTCTTCTTCCTTCCCTCCAGATTGGGTCATGATGTCAATGCATGCTGACTCCCTGTGGATTTCTGGAGTAGAAAGCCCAGTCTGTCTCCCACCAAGCTGCTGGTGGTTTTGAACTGCCAATCATGTGGATCACAGCCCAATGCATAGCTATGACACTACCAGGGCTTCATAGAGGGAAAGAACAATAATTGTATCTTAGATGGCTGCTCAGGAGGGTGTAGAATATTGTCTTTGGGTGGGTACCGTGTTAAGCCAGTTGACCTTGATGTTCCTCCAGTCCTGGGGGTTGGGAAACTTGAGATGGAAGAGCCAATTCTGTGCCTCCCAGCAATTTAAAAAGTATTCAAGAACCATAATTATATTTTTACAAGTAAGAAACATTTCAAGTTATATCAGAAATGAAACTATCATAGTTCTATATTCATTTTCAGTTTTACCTCAGGGCCATGTATGTGCATCAAGAGAACCACATATGTCCCAGGAACCAGTTTGCCAACCCCTGCTCTAGACTATGGTTCTGAGTCCCCAGACCCGGGAACTCACTCTTCCTGTGTGTTCACCAGTTTTTTAATCCCAGGAGTAATGACTGCTGAATATGCAGAATCTGTCAGGCACTGATGGATTTCATGCACGTGTAATCCTTGTGATGTCAGTTTTCCTGGGTGATTGGAACGTCTTCCCAATCTTACTCAAGTGACATGGCTCCTACCACTTCCGTCCCTTCTAACAACATTCTTAAACATATCTAAAACACAAGAGAAGTCAAATAGTCTGTACAATAGGTAACAAATGTTATGTGTATAAACTAAGAATTTTGGAGAAGTGAAGATCTGAAAAATCTACTTACCTCAGTGGAACCAAAACACGTCCTTAAGATCTTGGCAGGGCACTTGAGTCTAGGCTCAGCCTCCCAAACTTCTGGGTGCCCACATTCCCAGTGACATGCATCTCATCCCAGAACCATGGTCCACAGAGGCTTCCTCTCTGGAGTCAGTGGGTTTTTATGTCCTCCGGTCTGAATATTCTAGAATCTCCGAAGACCCCCGGTGGTGCAATGGTTAAGGATTTAGCAACTAATGAAGCATCGGCACTTTGAAATCACCAGTGTCTTCTTGGGAGAAAAAGCGCTCCTGTAAAGGTTGCAGCCTAGGTGAGTTAGTTCAGGTTTCTTGTGCCAACCTGGCTGATAAACACATGTGGGAGTAATTGGAGGGTGGAGAGATAAATGGCTCGGTGAGACTCGCCCTTCAGCTTCTCTGGTCTCTGGTTTTCTGGTGGTTGGAGCAGTGTGCGGCTGCCTTAGCTGGCAAGGCTGACTTCCTGCAAGACATCCCTGAGGAGAAGCCACATGGACGTACCTTGATGCAGCCCTGGGTGCTGGAGCAGCCGCATGGAGACCCCTGCCAGCGCTGAGATGCTTACACTGCCACTGGATTCAAAGACTTTCTACCCACTGGCCTGTGATCTTCCTGATTCGGTGTCATTGTGTGCGTTTTGTGAGGCTGAGGAGGACTTTGTAGATCAGTGCCGGACATATGGGCTAAGTCAGACTTATGGGCTTGGACTGGGTTGGGTGGGGATGCTTTTTGAATGTACACTTACCCTATATATATAAAACTCTCATATCCATACAGTATATGAGTTTCTGTGGACTTGTTTCTCTAGTTTACCCAGAGGAACACCCTAGGAAATCCTATGGGGCCATTCTGCTCTGCCATCATGTGCTGGCGTGTGCTGAAATCGACTCAATGGCCCGTAACAACAACTGGAAGCGTTTCCCGCCTCCCTGACTGGCCTTCTATGGCTCTGATCTGGAGGGCGGCCAGAGAGTCAGGTTTAACCACTACTGGAAGAGGAGGGTGAATTCTACACATTGTCCTCGCCACGCTATGCTTCTACTCTCCCCCTTCGACGATGGCTTGATTTTCTGTTTGTCTGTTCTATCTCCTATTGTCTTCTGTCTGAGCATCTATCTTGACTGAATTTCCCTGTTAACGATTACATTAGCTTGTCCAACCCACAGGTTAGCTCTGTGTGATAGATACTGGTATCTCCTTAACTGAGTATATGATGAGAGTGAAGGTGACAAACACAACTGATAAATTCGTCCACACAGTTATAAAGCCAATATTTGAAACCACATCTGCTAGATGCCAAGGTCATTGATGCTGAATTTCACTGTGGCTGTCACATATTCTCCTTTCAACTTGAGAGAAAGGGTGGAGTCTAGCCTGTCAATCAGGTCATAGCCAATAATGCCTTTGTGTGAGCATGGCCTTCTCCTGAGGAATCTGGGAACTCCCGTCTTCCTCCCTGGAGGCAGGACACATACTCTCTCTGCTACACCTTCCTGTTGATAAGCCACGTGGAACCACGCTGATTACAGCCAGTGCCCTGGAGCTGGAGGAGCCACATGGAGAGCCACGCCAGTGCTGAGATGCTTCCACAATATTTTCACCCACTGGCCTGCAATATTCCTGCTTCTGGCATCATTGCATGTGCTGTGTGAGTCTCTAGAAGAATTTATGACCAGTATGAACCATATGACTAATATCAGACTTATGGGCCAATATCAAACCTATGGACTTGATCTGGACTGGACCGGGATGTTTTCTTAATATATAATTAATCTTGGATATAAAACTCGTTCTTATACATACATGTCTCTGGATTTGTTTCTCTAGTTAACCCAGACTAACACATTCATTTATCCACAAATATTATAGAGCACCTTCTACTGCCGACCATGTGACATTGGAAGTGACATTGGAAGTAAATGGTGACCAAGGTCCAGTCCTCAAGTTATTGCTAGCTGCCATTGAGTTGGCAACTGTTTCATGGGCACCCCCTGCATGATGGGATTGGAGCCTTGTAAGCCATAGGTTCTCATGGGCTGAGTTTTCAGAAGCAGATAGGCAGGCTTTGTTCCTAGTCTGTCTTAGTCTGTTCTTTTTCATTTGCCTTGAGCTGCTCCATCTTGGAAACAGATTCACCAGGGGTAGAGCCAAAGAGCCAGAGCCAACTTGCAGCCCACATGTCCTGCGTGAAAAACAACCTTAGTTGATGAAAGCCACTGGAAATCTGGGGGTCTTGGTTATTGCAGGCTTACAAATGGATGAATGGACAAATCCTAGGACAAATGGATGAATACGTTCTTCAGCTGGAAGTTCTGGGTCTTCCTGCTTCAAATGCATGATCGCCTTGATGATCATCTCTCCCCAGCAGAGAGCATTCTCATTCTCAGACCAGACTGGCTGGTATCAATTAATCAATTAGAGTTCTTTTGGCTGCAAATTCCAGAAAATCCAACACGACAAGCTTAAGACCAAAAGAAAACAAAGACAAAACCTGAACAAAAAGGAGTTTATGAATTCACTTTGAGGTCCTGAAAGTCCAGGGTAGGTCAGGTTCAACTTTATCCAGAGGTGCAACATCATTGGAATCACATTTGTCTTCAGCCCTTGACTCCATTTTTCCATACTTCCCAGACATTAGCTTCATTTTCAGGGTAGTTCTAGTCAGTCCCATAGGGTCACCATGAGTTAGGACCAACTGAATGACGGTGTTGTTGTTGTTCTTTTCAATAGTAGCAAGACATTTCTGGCTGGTGTAAATGGTTAATGCAGTTGGCTGCTAATGGAAAGGTGAGAAGGCTGAGTTCACTTAGAGGCAGTTAAAAAAAACCCCAAAATGATCCAGTCTCTGAAAACTCATTGTGATGATGGTTTAGGATCAGGAAATGTTTTGGTCTGTGATGTACATGGTCAAGGTGAATCAGAGCTTACCTGACAGCTCCGAACAAGAACAGCGACAAAGCAAGATTCTACTCTGAGACACGGGGGCTGCCCTGAATCTGAGGTGACTTGACGGCTACATGGTAGCAACATGGTGGCCAGCCACTCTCGGTTCAACCCTTCTAGGTCCAACCCAGCCTGAAAAAGACACTGCTTCCCAGTAGTGACCACAGAAGTCCCGTGATTTACTCTGACCGGGCCAATGACAGTGAGCAGCCATCCATGAAACGATCTCTATAGTCAGAAGAATGGAATTATTCTTGTAGACCAATGGATTTCAACCAATCACTGGGGCTTCGGGAGCCTTGTGCTCTGATTGGTCAGGCCTGGGTCACACGCCCCACCTGAGTTGAGGAAGGAGGGTTCTCCGAACCATTGCCAAATGGAAGGGAATAAACGGTGGGCAAGCACACAAGCATGACACCCGTGCGCTGTGAGGGCCCATTGGGTTGGTTAAGACTCATATCGGCCCTATGTCTGACAGCATGAATCTGCCCAGTTCTGTGCCATTTTCACAATTGCTATATTTGGGCAGTTACTGTGTTCACCCATCTTGCTGAGGGCCTTCCTCTTTTTCACGGACACTTTCCTTTATCAAGCAGGATGTCTTTCTCTAGGGACTGGTCCCTCCTGATAACATGTCCAAATTACACGAGACAACTTTCCTCGCCTCTGCTTCTGAAGAGCACTCGGGTTGTACTTCTTCTAAGACAGATTTGTTTGTTCTTCTAGAAGTCGGGCGTTCTTTTCATTTTCCTTGTCAAGACAATAAATTAAACACATCACTCTTCTTTACTCTTCCTTAGTTACCGTCCAACTTTCACATACATATAAGGTGATTGAAAATACCATGTTTTGACATCTTTGCTCTTTCACATCAAAACGCTTTATATTATATCATTTCCTATATGTTGGCATATAATCCACATATCATAGAGTTCAATAGTTCAATCATACTAAGAAGAGTTGCGCAATCATCACCACAATCAATTTTAGAACATTGTCTTCTATCTTTCAGTTATTGTTGTTAGCTCCGCATTTCTCTGCACTGCCCATGTTGTTGTTAGATACCATCAAGTCATTTCTCATTTATGCAGAACCTATTTACAATGGAAGGTCTTGAGCTCATTGTAGCGGTCATTGTGACTCTGTCTTGGAGAGGACAGTCCATCTTTTCTGCTGCCCCTCTAGTTTACTGAGCACGCTGTCCTTCTCCAGGGACTAGTCCCTCCTGACAACATGTCCAAAGTAAGTGAGATGAAGTCTTGCCATCCTTGCTTCAAAGGACCGCTCTGGCTATATTTCTTCCAAAACAGATTTGTTTGTTCTCTGGCAGTTTATGGTACTTTCAATATTCTTCACCAGCACCACAATTCAAATGCATCGATTGTTCTATGGTCTTCCTTATTCAATATCCAACGTTCACATGCTCATGATGCAATGGAGAGTATCATGGCTAGGGCCAGGCAAACCTTAGTCCATCCTTGCTGTTCAATATTCTAAAGAGGTATTGTGCGGCGGATTTACCTAATGCAATGTGCCTTGATATTCTGACTGCTGCTGCCACGAGCATTGATAGTGGATGCAAGCAAGACAAAATCCTTGACAACTTCAACCTTTTCTCCATTTATCATGATGTTACTTATCGGTCCAGTTGTGAGAACTTTAATTTTCTTTACATTAAGTTGTAAACCATATTTAAGTGGCATATAATTCACATAGCATACATTTTAACAGCTCAAACATGTTAAGAAGAATTGTGCAATCATCACCACAATCAATTTAAGAACATTTTCTTCTTTTTTGTAGTTATTGTTGTTAGCTCCACATTCTCTCTCCCCACCCTGCACCTCCCCTGCTGCGTCCCTGTTGCTGCTGTTGGTGTCATCGAGTCTGTTGCTATTGAAAGCGACCCTGTGTACAAGGGAACTTAATACTGCCTGCTCTTCTGCCGCTCATAGCTGTTCTCCTGTTTGAGTCTATTGTTTTTTTATTGTAACAGTTTTATTGACATACTTTACATATCATGCAATTCAATGGTTTAAACATATTAAAAAGAGTTATATAATCATCACCACAATAACTTTTAGAACATTTTTTTCATTCTTGTGTTCATTATAGTTTTTTTGATCATTTTTTAAGGGGCTCATACAACTATTATCACAATCCATACACACATCAATTGTGTAAAGCACATTTGTACCTTCATTGCCCTCATCATTCTCAAAACATTTGCTCTCCAC
>NW_022103898.1:20351827-20354920 GCF_000313985.2 Echinops telfairi
GGCTATCAAAAGATATAGCGTCTGGGGTCTTAAAAGCTTGAAGGTAAACAAACGGCCATCTAGCTCAGAAGCAACAAAGCCCACATGGAAGAGTCTACTGTTGAAGCCACCTTGTTAATCCATCTTGTTGAGGGACTTCATCCCTTTCCCTATCCCTCTACTTTACCAAGCAGGATGTCCTTTGCCAAGGACCCGTCTTTCCTGACAACATGAGATGAAGTCTTGCCTTCATTGCCTCCAAGGAACATTTAAGCTATACTTCTTCCAAGACAGAATTGTTTGGGTTTTGGCAGCGCATGGTATTTTCAATATATATTCTTCACCAGCACTATAATTCAAATGCATAGATTCTTCTTCTGTCTTCCTTATGCAATGTTCAACTTCCACATGTATATAAGACAATTGAAAACAATATGGCTTGAGCTAGGTTCACCTTAATCCTCAAGTATCATCCTTGTGTTTCAACACTTTAAAGAGAACTTGTGCAGCAGATTTATCCAACACCACAATTCAACCGTTTCATCTCTTGACTGTTGCTTCCATGAGCTTTGATTGGGGATCCAAGCAAGATAAGATCCTTGACAACTTCAAACTTTTCTCCATTTATCATGATGTTACCTATTGGTCCAGTTTTGAGGATTTTGGCCTTCTTTACATTGAGTTATAATCCATACTGATGGCTGTAGTCCTTGATCTTCATCAACAAGTGCTTCAAGTCATGTTCACATTCAGCAAGCAAGGTGGTGTCATTTGCATGCTGCGAGTTCTTAATAAGCCTTTCTTCCATCCTAATGCCTCCTTGTTGTTCATATCATCCAGCTGCTCTCACGGTTTGCTCAGCATAAGGACTGAATAAGGATGGTGAGAACATACAACTCTGACGCACATCTTTCTTGATTTTAAACTATCCAGTATCCCCTTGTTCTGTTCACATAACTGATTTATGATTTTGATTTATGAGCATGTTCCATATGAGCACAATTAAGGGTTCTGGAATTCCCATTCTTCTGAAGACTATCCATAGTTTGTTGTGATCCACACAGTTGAATGCCTTCGCATAGTCAATTTAACATAAGTAAGCATCTTTCTGACCTTCTCTGTTTTCAGCCAAGAGCCATATGACATTAGCAAAGGTACCCTTTGTCCCGTGTCCTCGTCTGAGGCTGGCCTGCACCTCTTGCAGCTCCCTGCCAGGGTACTGCTACTACCACTGGAAGATCTTCACCAAAACATTTACTTCCATGTGAAATCAATGATATTGTTCTAAATTTGAGAATTCGTTTGGGTCGTCTTTCTTTGGAATGGGTACAATAGGGACCTCTTCCAGTCAGTTGGCCAAGTAACCGTGTTCCAGATTTGCTGGCATAGAAGAGTGAGTGCTTCCAGTGCTTCACAGCTAGTTCAGCCTTTTCAATTAGTATTCCATAAATTTCTGGAACCTTGGTTTTGGCTAATGTTTCCATTGCAGCTTGAACTTCTTTCAGTACCATTAGTTCTTGCTCCTATGCTACCTCCTGAAAAATAGACAAGTTCTTTTTGGTCCAGTGACTCTGAGCATTCTTTCCATCTTCTTTTGATGCCTCCTCCATCATTCAGCATTTTGACCATAGAATCTTTCAATATTGTAACTCAAGGCTTGAATGTTTCTTTGAGTTCTTTCAGTTTAAGATATGCTGAGAGTATTCTTCCTTTTTGGTTTCTAGCTGTGGGTCTTTGTACATTTCATGGTAACTTTTGCCCTTGTCTTCTCAAAACGCCCTTTGAAATTTTCTGTTCAGTTCTCTCACTTATCAGTTCTTCCATTTGCCTTACTCACTCTACGTTTCAGAGTCTCTTCTGATAAACACTTTGATCTTTTATTCTTTCCTTGTCTTTTAAGTGACCTTTCGCTTTCTTCATATATGATGGTCTTTTTTGTCCATTTAACACTTCATGTGTTCAATTTATTTATTTATGTATTTAAAAATTGTTTTACTGGCATATAATTTACACACCACACAGTTCAATCATTTTAAGATGAGGTGTGTAATTAGCACCACAATTTCAGAACATTTTCTTCTCCTGCTCTGTGCTGTTGTTAGCTCCCCACCTCACCCCACCCCACTTGCCATGGCCCTCGGTGTGCGTTATTGCATTGTTGTCTCTATAGATTTGCTTATCCTGGGCTTCATATTCAGACAAACGTATGATGTTCTTGACATCATCCCACAGCTCACCAGCTCTCCTGGCATTAGTTATTGGGATGTACTGTCCAGCCTATTCTTGAGATGGTCCCCAAACTCAGGTGGGATATCAAGGTTGTATTTTAGTTCCTGTAGACTTGTCTTCCTTTTCTTCAGCTTGAACCTGAACTTACATAGGGGCAATTGATGGTCTGGACCCCTGTTGGCCCCACTCCTGGTTTTAATTGCTGATATTAAGATTATCCATTGTATTTTCCCACAGCACAGATGTAGTCGATTTGATTCCTCTATATTCCATCTGGAGAAGTCCATGTGGAAAGTTGCCATTTGGGTTGTTGTAGAAAGGTGATTTTGATGAAGAAGTTGTTGGTCTTGCAAAAAGTCTGTCATCTGACTTCCAGCTTCATTTCTATCACCAAGACTATACTTTCCAACTACTGTTCTCTCCTCTTTGTTTCCATCTTTTCCACCCCAACTGCCAATAATGATCAGTACATCTTTATTTCGTGTTTGATCAATTTCAGACTGAAGACATTGATAACATTCTTTAATTCCTCCATCACTAGTTTTAGAAGTTGTTGTGTAAATTTGAATAATAATGGCATTGACTGGATTTCCTTGTAGGCAGATAGATGTTATCAGTTTCTAAGTAATTATTATTATTTTTTTTGCTACTTAAAAAAATCATTTTATTGGGAGCTCATACATCTATCACAATCCATACATACATACATTGTGTCAAGCACATTTGTACATATGTTGCCGTCATCAATTTTCAAACATTTCTTTCTACTTGAGCCCTTGGTATCAGCTCCTCATTTCCCCACCCCCCCCTCCCTCATGAACCCTTGATAAATTTTTTCATGTCTTACACTGAGCAATATCTTCCTTACCCACTTTTCTGTTGTCT
>NW_022103898.1:20359086-20374702 GCF_000313985.2 Echinops telfairi
ATGCTGTTTTGACCACTGTGGCTGTGTAATAGGTGTTAAAGTTGGGTAAAGCAAGCCCTCCGACTTTGTCCTTCTTCTTGAGGAGTTCTCTACTAATTCTTGGTTTCTTCCCCCTCCATATGAAGTTGGTAATCTGTTTTTCCAGCTCTCTGAAGAAAGTTGCTGGAATTTGGATCAGGATAGCATTGAATTTATATAGTTCTAAGTAATTATTAATCCCATTACTCTTTCTATAGATTTACCTATCCTGGATTTCATATACAGAAAAACATACAAAGCAAAATCAAGAAAGCAAAACCTCAAGAGCAGTGACAAAATAAAACCAAGAAAAACCTCCATCAATGGGAAAGCAGAAAATATTCAAAACTGGAACAAATTTAAAATGGGACAAAAAGGAGATCAAATGATTAGGTGTTACATTTTAACCTAACTGCATCTGCCACAACCAGCTTTACAATGCCCTCTGTCTGATAGTAAGGCTGTTCACATCCCTGGACAATGATCACAGGGAATTCACTGGACACTTAATTCATATAAAGATCTTGCAAGTAGATTCTATCATCTATAGCTTTCTGCAAACTGGGTGTTCAGAATTTAACAATATCAATTTAATCTGATGTTGTTCTCTCCTCCAGATCTGGATTTTATTATTTATAATCCTTAGATCACAGAGGCTGGTGTGCTTCCTCTGTGTGGACTTAGTTGATACCTTACTCAGAGGGCTGCTTGTTTTAAGATAAACCTAGAAGACCCACATGCAATTCTTTCTGATAGCCGGGCACCATCTGGCTTCTTCCCCACAGTTTGTCATAGTACTCATGTCTTCAGTGATTCTTCTGTTCGGATGGGTATCAAGTAAGGCCATATCATAAGAAATAATTGTTAGGTGTGAGTCCAAAGTCCATTTATATAACTATGGTTTATCTATATCCTTGTGGCATTTTTAGGGGCATCATATTATTTTATTGGAGATTTATAAATCATCCCCTTATGGCATATGATTATTTTGATGATAATACTATCAGTTTAGCAAAGAGTATAGAATTTAAAACACTGTTAAGAAAAGGAAATTATTCTTGTATAGGCCAGCTTTTTAGACCTCAAGACATGAATTGTCGACTTGTGCATTAAAAAATTAAGTGTCTGGTTGGGGAAAGGGCAACACTTTCATTAATACTCATCCACAGAGGCAGGACCATGCCTGCTAGGCTAATGCATACTGTAAAAAAGTAAAGAGTACATAAACACAGTAAATAGATGGTAGGCTCGGGCCATCATGCATTGGGAACCCCCAAAGGAAGAGAGTCAAGTCAAAGTCCAAAGACCACCAACTCCATAAGCTGGGAGAGCAGTCATCTGCTTCTTCTCACACTAGGGCATTTCAGTCTTAAGTCCAAGGGAGCATGTTGGGTCCATAAATCTGCTACAGGTGAGTTTAAGGTAGGTTTTGTATAGTAGATTTACTCAGTGCAATACATCATTTGATTTCTTGACGATTGTTGCTATGAGCCTTTGTTCTGGATCCAGGTACAATGAAGTCCTTGACATTGTCAATCTTTTCCCAATGGTATGCAAGCCTTCAGAAATACCCCCAAAGTTCAGGATCAAATTCTATCACGTTGAATGGGCCCTTATTTGCATTGATGACTTCATCCTCTATCCCACCTCCAGGAAATCAGTCACCCTTAGCCACCTGCACTCACTCAGAGATCGAGAGAGGCTTGGGCTAGGAGTTCCCTGAAGAGAAACGAAGCAATGCCGATATAACATTAGGAGAATTGTGGTCTATTTAAAATATTTTGGCTAATTAACACTTTTAACTCAGACACAAAATGTCCAGTGATCATCAGCCTCATTTGATGTTTACGGTGCCAGAAACCTGAATTGAGGGGTGCCTGTGGTTTTGAGGTTAAATTGGCTTTGCGCCCTATCCTGCACATCCAATTCTCCCCAACGTGAGAGGCCCACTGCACCTTCTATTGTCTTCAGTTGTTATTGTTAGGGGCTATCAAGTTAGTTCTCACTCATCGTTATCCTCTCTACAGCAGAAGAAAACATTGCTTGATCCTGCACTTTTCTCAAAATCATTGCTGTGTTCCAGCTCATTGTCACAGCCACTGTGTCATTTTATTTCCTTGATGGTCCTCCTCTTTTACCCTGACCCTCTATTTTGCCAAGCATGACACCCTTTTCCAGGGACTGGTCCTTCCGGATAACATGTCCCAGTATGGAGACAAGGTTCACCGTCCTCCCTTCTACGGAGCACTATGGATGTACTCCCTCCAAGACCGATTTGTTTGTGTTCTTCCGCAGTCCAGAGTATATTCAATAGTCTTTGCCAAAACTAGAATTCAAAGCATATGCTTTCCTAACATTCGCTAGTCCAAAATGCCTTTCCCTCCCTCCTTCTTTTGCCTAGTTTAATTCATCCTCGCTATGCCAGTAACTTCTTCGATGTGAGTGCCTCGTATGAACACCATAAATGGTGACTACATAGAAGAGAAAGACCTTCAACAAGATGGGTGGACACAGTGGCTGCGCTGATGGGCTCCAACATGAGAACAACTGTGCGGATGGAAGAGGACTGGGCAGTGCTTCCTTCCGCCGCACGTAGAGTAGCTCTGACTCAGAACTGACTCAGCAGCACCTAACACAACCCACACACATGGACATCTCCAGACGAAATTCACAGGAATCAAATCGACGCTATCTGTGACAAGAGACACCAGAGAAGCTCAAAATGAGCAGCTAAACAAGGCCAGTGAATGACTGTGGAGAAGGCCACCAGTTGCTCATATGACAGTTCAGGTTGAAGCTGAAGAAAGTCAACACAAGTCCACGAGAGCCAAAATACAACCTTGAGTAGATCCCACCTGAATTTCGAAAACAGCTGAGGAGCAGATTTGATTCTTTGAACATTATTGACAGCAGACCTAACGGGCTCTGGGATGATGACATCAAGAACATCATTCATGAAGAAAGCAAAGGGTCATTGAAAAGACAAGAAAGAAAGAAAGAAAGAAAGAAAGAAAGAAAGAAAGAAAGAAAGAAAGAAAGAAAGACAAGCTCAAAGTGGATGTCAGAAGAGACTCAAATTTATTCTTGAAAGTAGAGTAGCTAAAGCCAGTGGAAGAACTGATGGAAGTCAAAGAGTTGAACAGTACATTTCAAAGGACAGCTGAAGAAGATAAAGCATTATAATGAAATGTACGAAGAAATGGAGTTAGAAAGCAAAAAAGTAAGACCACACAGCACATCTCAATTTGAAAAAACAAAACAAAAACAAAACCTGAAGACAAAAATTCAAGCCTCGACTTAATATTGAAGGATTTCATGGGCAAAATATTGACTGATGCAGGAAGCATCAAGAGAAGATAAAAAGAATACACAGAGTCACTGTACCGAAAATAATTGGTTGCTCTTCATTCTAGAGGTGCCATATGATTATGAACAGATGGCATTGAAAGAAGATGTTCAAGCTACCCTGAAGGCATTAGCTAAAACCAAGGTTCCAGGAATTGATAAAATACCAGTTGAAATGTTTCAGCAAGCTGATGCAGCCCTGGAAGCACTCACACATCTATGTCAAGATATTTGGAAGACAGCTACCTAGTCAACCACCTGGAAGATATCATATTGTGCCTATGAAAGGTGATACAACAGAATGTAGAAATTACCAAATATTATCATATATCATTATCAAATAATATCATATATAAGTACAATTTTGTTGAAGGGAATTCAAAATGATCGCAGCAGTACACAGACAGGAAGCTGTCAGAAATTCAAGCTGAATTCTGAAAACATTGTGACACAAGGGTTATCATTGCTGATGTCAGACAGATATTGGCTGAAAGCAAGAAAACATTGAAAGACGTTTATTTGTGTTTTATTGACAACTCAAAGTCATTGGACTATGTGGCTCATAAATAATTATGGATAATAGTGTGAATTCTGGAACACTTAATTGTGCTCATGATGAACCTGTCCATAGACCAAGAGACAATCTTGGAACAGAACAAAGAATTCCTCATGGTTTAAAATCAGGAAAGATGTGTGTCCCGGTTGTGTCTGTTCATTAAATTTATTCAGTCTGTATGCTGAGTGAATAATTCAAGAAGCTGTATAAAGAGGAACACAGTGTCAGGATTGGAGAATGGTTCATGAACCACCTGTGGTTTGCAGAGGATACAAATTTGCTTGCTGAACGTGAGGAGCTTTGAAGAACATGCTGATGAAAATCAAAGACTGTTAGGGTTCTTTAGGGAAACATAATCCATGATTTACTTCAAGGAATTGACTTGTGCAATTGTGGGTGCTGGCAAGTCCCAAATCCACAGGTCAGGAGACAAGCTAGAGATGTATAAAGGATATGCCCCAAGATCCAAGGTCAGGTGACAGAAAGAGGGGGAGAGACAGAGCAAGTTCTACCCAAGTGACTCTCATCTGAAGCAAACTACACCCAAGGGATTCTCCTTCCAACTGGTTTATTACATTGCATTAGGTTGTTGTTTTTGTTGGTAGTGTCATCGGGCCGATTCCTACTCTTCGCCACCCTGTTGTAAAACAGAACGAAATACTTGCCCAGTCCTGTGCCAGCCTCATCATTGTTCTTATGTTTGAGCCCAATGTTGTATTAGGTTACCCAGTGACCAGTGATTACATATATTATATAGAACAGCAGCTCGTTTTGTGTTTGGCAAAACCACTGGTAACCACAGCCCAGCCCCGTTGACAGGTAAAACTCATCATCCCACTCAAGGACTTCTCAGAATATATGTTTTTAAATGAACAGAATAAAATATATAGAATTGGAAAAGAAAGTACAGTTGTACATTTTAAAATAGAACCAATGATACAGTAAAACATTGATTCTATCTTAATGACTTCCATAACGATGTCCAGAAGTGGGTCCAGTAAGTACCATGGCTTTGATGTAATGATGCATGAAAGTGTGATTTCAAGGCTTCTGCCACAAGTGAAATGTAATATAAAAACAGCTGTGGCTTCAACTGATGACAAAGTCATTGTCACAGCTCCCATCATTGTGGCTCATTACCTACATTTATAATAGTAGAAAGCCAGGCTTCATTTAGTGAAAAATTAGTGAAGAATTATAAATGATTTCTTTGCCATTCAAGTTCAAAGATCCCCTGAGTTCTAACCATAGATGCCAGGTTAAGAATTCTGCCTCCGTGGGATCTAGATGGCCTAACCTGGAACCCAGAAGCATCCTGCCTTTTCTGGTATCCTGGCCCCTACACTCTATTCTGCTCTTAGGGTGGGTCTGAGACACATGGGCACTCTAAGCTAGCCCATAGTCTGCTCTACCTTCACAGACTTTCAAGGAGAAGTTGGGGTCTTGGGGCAGGAGGAGAAGGAGGTTGGACCTTGCTGGCAGCCCTCAGTCTCAACTCTGCCCTTCAGTTCCACGAAGGCTCAGCCAGCACATTAACCCACACAATGCCCCATTCCCTTGAGCTGGAAGTCTTCTTCTTAGCTGCCTTCAGGCAGGCCCTTGACTCAGATTATTGTCATGAGGTGCCATTCAGTTGGTTTGGACTCCTGGGGACCCTACGGACAAGAGAACTAAACATCACCTGGTCCTGAGCCATCCTCACAGGGGTTCCAGTGCTGAAGCCCATTGTTGTAGCCATGATGTCAGCCCATCTCCCTGAGCGCCTTCCTCTCCTTCACTGCCCCTGTGCCCTACCTAACACCATCTCCTTCTCCAGGGACTGACCTCTCCTGGCGATATTTCCAAAATTTGTAAGATGACGTGCCTCTAAGGAGCATTCTGGCTGAACTTCCTCCAAAACAGATTGGCTTATCCTTTTTGCAGTCTATGGTACCTTCGATATTTTTCTCCAGCACCACAATTCAAATGCATCGATTCTTCTTTGGTCTTCTTTATTCAATGTCCAACTTTCATATGCATATGAGGCAACTGAAAATAGCATAGTTTGGGTCAGACACACCTTGGTCTTCAAAGCAACATCGTTGCTTTTCAGCACTCTAAAGAGGTCTTGTGCAGCAGATTTACCAACTACAGCTCATTTTTGATCTCTTGACTGCTGCCTCTATGAGCACTGAGTGTGGATCCAAGCAAGATATAAAATCCTTGTCAAAGTCAACCTTCACCATTGATCAAGATGTTTCCCATGGATCCAGTTGTGAGGATTTTGGTCTTTTTTACATTGAGTTGTAATCCACACTGAAGGCTGCGATCCTTGGTCTTCATCAGCAAGTATTTCAAGTCCTTCACTTTCAGCCAACAAGTTGTGTCATGTGCACACCTTCCTCCAATCCACTTATCCAGTCCCGATGCCTCATTCTTCTTCCTGTGATTCAGTTTCTCTGATAATTTGCTCGGTACAGAGACTGACTAAGTATGGTGAGAGCATAAGGCTCTGACACACCTTTCCTGGTTTAAACCAGGCACTATGCCCTTCTTCTCTTTGCACGACTGCTTCTTCTTCTTTTTTTCCCCATTCTAAACATTCTAAATTTTATTCTCTTTTTTGTTTGTTTCTTTCTTTTTAAAATCATTTCATTAGGGGCTCATGCAACTCTTATCACAATCCATACATACATCAATTGTGTAAAGCACATTTGTACATTCATTGCCCTCATCATTCTCAAGACATTTGCTCTCCACTTAAGCCGCTGGCATCGGGTCCTCTTTTCCCCCCCTCCCTCCCTGCTATCCTCTCCCTCATGAACCCATGATAATTTATAAATTATTATTTTGTCATATCTTGCCCTGTCCGATGTCTCCCTTCACCTACTTTTCTGTTGTCCATCCCCCAGGGAGGAGGTCACATGTAGATCCTTGTAATCAGTTCCCCCTTTCTGACCCACTCTCCCTCTACGCTCCCAGCATTGCCACTCACGCTACTGGTCCTGAAGGGATCATCCACCCTGAATTCCTGTGCTTCCAGTTCCCATCCATACCAGTGTACACCCTCTGATCTAGCCAGACTTGCAAGGTAAAATTCAGATCATGACAGTGGGGGGCGGAGGAAGCATTTAGGAACTAGAGGAAAGTTGTATTTTTCATTGGCACAACTGTTTCTTGATCCATGTACAAGTTCCTCATGAGCACAATGAAGTGTTCTAGAATCCCCATTCTTCTCAAGACTATCCATTGTTTGTTATGGTCCCCACAGGTGAATACCTCTGCACAGTCAATAAAACACAAGTAAACATCTCTCTGGTATTCTCTGCTTTGAGCCAAGATCCATCTGAAATCAGCAATGATATCCCTAGTTCCACGTTCTCTTCTGAATCCAGCCTGAACTTCTGTTAACGCACTACTGCAATTGCTGTGGGATGATCTTCAGCAACATTTTATTGGCATGGAAAATCAATTATGTTATTCTATAGTCTGAGCATTCTGTTGGGTCACCTTTATTTTCAGGGGCACAAATACGGATCTCTTCCAGTCAACTGGCCAAGTAGCTGTCTTCCAAATTTCCTGGCATAGATGAGAGAGTGCTTCCAGTGCTTCATCAGCTTTGTTGAAATCTTTCAATTGGTATTCCATCAACTCTTGGAGCCTTGTTTTTGGCTAATGCTTCCAGTGCTGTATGAGCGTCTTCCTTCAGTACCATTGGTTCTTGCTCATATGCTACCCCCTGAAATGGTGGAATCTCAACTAATTAGTTTTGGTACAGCGACTCTGTATTCTTTCCATCTTCTCTTGATGCTTCCGTCAGTATTTTGTCTAGAGAATCTTTCAAGATTGCAACTCAAGGCTTCAATTTTTCTCCACTTCTTTCAGTTTAAATTATGCTGAGTATTTACTACCTTTTTGGTTTTCTAATTCCAGCTCTTTGTACGTTTCGTTTTTACTATTTGCCTTTGTCTTGTTGAGCTGCCCTTTGGATATCCTGTTCAGCCGTATGGCTTTGTCATGTCTTCCATGTTAGCTGTTCTTCTAGAGCACATTCCAGAGTCTCTCCTGACGTCCACTTTGATCTTTTCTTTCTTTCCTGTCTTTTAAATAACCTTTTGTTTCATCATATGATGTTCTTGATGTCCTCCCACAGCTCATCAGGTGTTCAATGTATCAAATCTGTTCTTGTGATGTTCTCAATCAGGTGGGATAGATTCAAGGTCACAATTGGCTCTTGTGAACTTGTTTTAATTTCCTCCAGCTTTATCCTGAATTTATATACAAACAATTTATGGTCTGTTTCACAGTCAGTCCCTGGCCTGCTTTGAGCTGCTTTATATTTAGCGTCTCCAGAGATGTAATCGATTTGATTTCTGTGTATTCCACGTGGGGAAGTCCATGTGTATAGTCATGTTTTGTGTTGTTGAAAAGGCTATTTTGTATGAAACAGTTGATGGTTTTGCAAAATTCTATCGTGCTATATCTAGCTTCATTTCTGTCACCAAGTCCATATTTTCCAACTACTGTTGCTTCCTCTTCCTTTCCAACTTTTGCATTCCAATCACCAATAATAATCAATGTATCTTGGTCATGTGTTTGATCAATTTCCAGCTGAAGCTGTTGGTAGAATGCTTCCATTTTTCCATCATTGGCTTTTGTGGTTGGTGCATAAATCTCAGTAATAATTTTTTTGGTTGAATTTCCTTAAAGTTAGACAGAGATAATCCTCAACGCCTAGCTGTATTTTATTAAAAATTTATTATTTGTAAGGTAGGACTGGGTCATGGTAGTGGGGTGGGGTGCTTGTCGGAGAAGCATTCAGGAACTAGAGGGATTTGTGTGTTTTGTCGGTGCTATACTGCACTCTGGTTGATTTGTCCCTTTCTTGTCACCCTTCTTTGGAGGATGTCCAATTGTCGACAGATGGACTTTGGGTTTCCACTCCAACCTCCCTCGTTTGCATCAATATAATTGTTTTGGCCCCGTTGACACCTCATGATCACACAGGCTGGTGTGCTTATTCCATGTGAGCTTAGTTGCTTCCCTGCTAGATGGCCACTTCTTTAACTTTAAGTATTTAAGACCCCAGAAGCTATATCTTTTGATAGCTGGGCACCATCTGCTTTCTTCACCACATTTGCTTATACACCCATTTTATCTTCAGTGATCATGTCAGGAAGGTGAGTATCAAAGAGAACCAGGTTATTAGAACCTGGCCTTTGAGAAGAGGCCCAAAGTCCATCTGTTATCTTAATACTTAACATATCGACAAATATATGTACATCGATCTCTATCGCTAGCACTATAAATTAATATAGTTACTCATCTAAATGCCTATATGTATCCCTCTATTAATAGCTTTTGCCTCCTATTTCTTTCCTCTATTTCCTTTCACCTTCCTCTTGTCCCACTATCATGCTCACCCTCCATTCAGCTCTCAGTAATTCCTCTTGGATACACTGCACTTGATCATCCCGCACCAGGCATCCTAAGTCTCCCTCACCATCAGTTTTTGATCTCTTGTTGTTCCCTTGTCCCTGAGTTTGTCGGCTCCTCGCTCCCCTCCCCATTCCCTCTTCTCCCATATCTCCCTGGAACCCACCCGTTCCATTGTTTTCTCCTCAAGATTGTTTGTCCTGTCTATATTACATAGATCGACTTAGAGCAAGAGAAAATTAAGAGCCGATAAATAGTTCCAGGTCTGTTTGCTGGCCCTTATGAATGTTTTCCAATTGGGTCTGATGAAGTGCCAAGCCCTGTCCCCCGACTCAGACGTCTGTTTTCAGGATTCCTCGGGGACTTGATTACTTTGCTCTCCTTGCTGCCTTGTTGGCCTCCCTTTACATTTGCCCTGCTGTGCATGTGGCAGAATTGGCACACTTTCTGCACAGTGCCTCCAGTGACTCATAGCGATATCTTGACTCATGGGGCCCCCATAAATAGTAGTTGGGGGCAATTATGATCCACCAGAATTCCATTGGTTTATTTTTGGACTTTTCTCACCAGATGAAGTTTTAGCAGAGCTTCTAGACTAAAAGAGACTAGGAGAAAAGGCCTACTGATCTACTTCCCAAAAAAATGGGACTGCCTTGTTTGTCTGGATCTCCCGTTTTCCACCTTTGCTAGGCTTCAGTCACCATTGTTCTATTGCACTTCAGTGGAAAATATTAAAAATTTCTTTCTGTGGCAGTTACATAATCTCCTGTCAACTTGAGAAGGGTTAGAGTCTAGCCTGTCAATCAGGTTATAGCCAATAATACTCCTATGTGCACATGGCTTTCTCCTGAGGATTCTGGGAACTTCTGTCTTCCTCCCTGGAAGCAAGACACACACTCTCTCCCTGCTTCATCTTCCTGATGACAAGCCACATGGAGCTATGCTGATGGAACCAGAGCCCTGGAGCTGGAGGAGCCACATGGAGACTCACACCAGTGCTGAGATGCTTCTACTGCCACTGGATCCACAAGACTTTCCATCCACTGGCCTGTGATCATCCTGCAGTCAGCATCACTGCATGTGCTATGTGAGACTAAAAAGGAAATTATGGACTAGTATTGGACATAAAGGCTAATATTGGACTTATGGACTGGACTAGGATATTTTATTAATATATAATTACTCTTTATTTGAAGCTTTACATATAGAGATCTTTATATAAAGCTCTTTCTTATACATATATGAGTGTCTATGGATTTGTTTCTCTAGTCAACCCAGACTAACACACCTTCTCTGACAGCTTTTTGCCTTACACAGGCTCTGGCCTTTGCAGGTATTACTGTATATGAAATCTCTACAAAAGGCAGAACTACAGAGTCAGGAACTAGATTAGAGCTTGCCAGGAGGGTGTGGTGTGTTAGGTTGACACACATCTACATGTAAGAAAGAGCTTTATATCAAGAAGTAATTATACATCAAGAAGCCATCTCAGCCAATCCAACTCAAGTCTATAAGGCAGATTCTAATCCATAAGTCCCTCCTCAGACTCACGTGGCCACATGCTGGTCATGCAGGATGATGATCTGGGAGGCAGGCCGCTTACAGAGCAATGGTGCTTACAGCTTTGGAGTCATGTGACTCCAAAGTCCATACATGACAGGGTGCCAACAGGCTTTGGAATTGGCAGCAGAGTCCCAGCAAGCAGGAAGGTAAAGGGACAAAGAGGGAGGTTCTCAATTCTTCCTCTTATAAGGCCATACCCTCACGAATGCATCATCAAGCTGTGACCTGATTGACAGTTGGATTACACCACCCCGTGCCCCCCAGCTTTCATACATCTTCAAGTTGACAGAAAATCACACAACTACCACGTGTGGGAGGTCGGGCATGGGGAAGCATTGACTAATGAATGGGCAGAGTTTCTATTTGGGGAGAGGTCAATGTTTCATGATTAGTGGCAACAGGCCTACAACACTGTAATCAAGGTCACTGGATTACACACTTCATGCAGTTCAAATAGTGAATGTTAGATAGATTTGAGCATAACAATATTGAAAGAAGAGACACACCCCAAACAACCAACTTAAAAAACTAAACATGTGCTTTGAAACAAAACAAAACAAAAATTCAGTGGATTAGTGAAGGGTAGGCGCTGATGAATAAAGATAAAAATACACTTGTTTCTAGGCCCGAGGTTTTCATTCATCAAACCAGTGAGAAAAGTCATGTCCTTTTCTCTCCCTTCCAATACTGGGTCCTAAAGGAAAAAAATAATTTTTTTTAATATCCTGGTACCAGGAAATAGGAACTGTAAACCCTAGACCACCTGCTCCATGTAATTTTGGGGATGAAAGAATTCATAGGCTCTATGGAGGGGCTGGGGATGAAATGTCATTTACAACCTCAGAGTGAAGAGACTCTTGGCTTCATATACTTTCATTTTAACACCAAAGAGGCAGGGCAGCTTTTGCCCACTTTTATCACTGGGTCCTCTACTCTGGCCCAGAGGAACTGCCATTTGGTTCTCTGGCGGTGCCCATTTTGTCCCGGGCAATCTGATTTGGTGCACAGTGGTGAAGCACTTAGCCCTATAACGCCTGGATTTCTAATTTCAGGAAAAAACATTTTTTTTTGTTTTTATTCTTTACTTTCATAGTTATCAGTATATATATTAATATATACATTTAATTAAACGTTACGAAAACGGCGCGCTTGGCGTTATAGGGTTAACTGCTGACACAAAGCTCTGGTTTGAAGCCACCAGTCACTGTGGGAGAACAAAGCCACAGTCTTGTGTTCATGAAGATTTTGTTGTTGCTAGGTGACATGGAATTGGCTTCGACTCGCAGGGACCCTAGGCACAACACAGGGAAGCGCGTCCTGCCTGGCCGGTTCAAAAGTACCAGCTGCTCCAATGGAAAAAGAGAATGCTTTCTACTCCCGTAAAGAGTTAGTCTCGGAAGCTCCCAGGGAGGGGCAGCGCTGTTGTCCTATCGCAGTGGTTCTCAACCTGTGGGTCGCAACCCCTTTGGGGGTCGAATGACCCTTTCATAGGGGTCACCCGATTCATAACAGTAGCAAAATGACAGTTATGAAGTTGCAACAAAAATCATTTGATGGTTGGGGGGCGGGGGTCACCACTACATGAGAAACTGTATCAAAGGGTGGCGGCATTAGGAAGGTTGAGAACCACTGTCCTATAGGGTCACTACGAGTTGGCATTGACTCTTGGATATTTTTTGGTCTAGTGGCTTTTTCTCAGAACCACCTGGCTCCTCAGGTGAGGTGACTTCAGTTAAACACTTTGATTTATTGAGGTTTGGGGAGTCTGCCAATTGTGGGGTAGACCAGAGGTCCTAGCAGCTGCCTGGCTGTTCTTTAAGAGATTTAAAATCGGAGAAGTAAGAGGCCTATTAAAAAGTTAGGAGACTCGACATATTAAAAAGAGCACCTGGATTTCCAGTCTCTCTTGAAAAACTGGAAAGCCTGGCACTGCAGGGTCCCCCGTGCAACATTCCATGGGCCTGGCGGGTGCTGGGTGGTGGCTGTCGCCTCCGATGGCCGAGTTTCCCCACTGTGTGTCCTCAAAGTCTGTCTTGGGATCCTCACCCCGATATGTGCGAGGCAGGGCCAAGCAGTGCTTCCTTCTGTCACCTGCAGGGTCGCTGTGAGTTGGAACGAACCGGAGGGCAATAAACGGGAAGGTCCTTTGACTGCTCTCTTCATTGCGTTCATGAGACCATGTCAGTAGAGAGTGTGCCCTAAACGTAATCGGTTCTGAGTGCCGTGAAGAGCAGCCTGGAGAGAGAGAAGGTGGGAGAGGAGGGATGCCACGTAAGGAAGGGAAGGTCACTAGGAGCCGCTGGCCATTTGTGGTCTGGGGGCCCGTGAGTAGCTTGGCTGAGGAGAACTGCATCGCTAATTTGGGTTTGATTGAATCTATTCAGAGTCAAACAGCCACACGTGGCAAGTGGCTGCCCTGGTGCGCAGCTTCAGGGCCTTTGCCACGGGTAAGAACCTCTCTCTTTTGCTCCTGTTGCTCTGAGGCTCACCTGTCTCAGCCACAGACTGACTGTGTGCTCTGGGAGGTGCCGATTGTCCCCTGCCACCCACACCTTGTAGCCAGCACTTACCAACCAACCTGACTCAGAGTGACCTTGTGTGTGTCGGAGTATAACTGTGCCCCTCTGGGTTGTCACTGGGTGAGTTTTTGGAAGTAGACGGCCAGGCCTTTCTTCTGAGGCACCTTTGAATGGACTCAAACCACTAACTTTCTCTGCCCTCCTCCCACCCCCCAGGGACTCCTAGCCAGTGTTTAGCACATCCCAACTGCTGAGTGGACAACATGATGCACCTTTGTCTCCACCACAGGAGACCAAGGAGGCTAGCTGTGTTGGGTGCCAAGTTGGCTCTGACCCATAGCATCCCTATGTCCAATAGAACACAACGGTGCCCAGTGTTTCACTTTTGCTCTTGTGTGTGCCCCTGTTGTGGCAGCCCCGGTGTCAGTCCATCTTGTCGAGCGTCTTCTTCGCTGCCCCTCTCTGTTGCCAAGCCTGATATCCTTGTCCAGGGACTGGTCTCTCCTGACAACACGGCCGTAGTATGGGCGCCAGAGAGGGACACTTTGCGTGCTCAGGGTTGGGTGGTGACAGCAGCCTGGAGGTTGGGGTGAGAGCTAGGCAAACCCACCCCCAACACTCAATCTGTAAGGCTCAGTTTCCTCCCCAGCAAAGGCAGTGGCAATGATCTCTCTCGGAGGTAGAATAAAGAATCAGTGGGCATGTGGTGACAGTGCTAGCTAAGATTTCCTGAGACTTTAGACTTTACTTACCGTGTTTATCTACGGCAGCGGTTCTCCACCCTCCTCATGCCATGGCCTTTTCATACAGTGCTTCATGTCGTGGTGATCTCCCCAACCATAACATTATTTTCGTTGCGGCTTCACAACTGTCATTTCGCTACTGTGATGAATCGGGCGACCCCTGTGAAAGGGTCATTCGATCCCCAAAGGGGTCGAGACCCACAGGTTGAGAACCTCCGATCTAAGGGCTTACAACATATGATTTCAGTCTGTCCTCCCAGCAAGATGAGTGGAGGGGTTGTGTGGCTTGGGACGGGGGTGGTGGTGGTGGGGGTGTCACCTGGTGGAGAGGAATTTTAGCTCAGTAGTCTTGCTCTTCCCTCTGCACCCTCCCCCACCCCTCACCCCAGTGCTGGCTCTTAATCGCCATCTGAGCAGAAATTGGACATCATGTTGCGTAAAGTAGAGGGTCCGTGACAAAGGAGCTGGATTGACCCAGTGGCTCCCACAATGGGTCAGGCACGGGAAGGATTGTGAAAACGATGCAGGACGGGCCATGCTGCATTCTGCTGTGCTCGGGGTTGCTCTACATCAGAGGGACCTCGCCAGAGGCAAAGAGTCGAACTTGCTTAGCTGCTGCCCTTTCCCCATCTTTGTCAACGTCCCCCCCTCCCTCAGTTTAGATCCAGGAATCGATCCCCTGTTGGTGTGAGCCTCTTCTGGGGGCAGCTCTGGGTAGCCAAGGCCTTTGTGATGTCTAGGTGGCTGAGCCCAGTGGAGCAGGGGCGCTCTTCCATCACAATAACCCCAGAGGCCCAAGGCTTGGGGTAGGGGTGGGCTACCAGGTGTCAGTGAATGGACTGTCGACCCAGTCAATCTCTCTGGTGACCCTGCTGCTGCCCCCAGCCTCAAGTGGCTCAACTGGTCACTGCAAGCTGGGTCCAGCTGCCCAAGGTCAGCCCCTTTCCCCTCAGGCAGGGCACTTCTATTGAGAATCCTCGGGACTCCTCTTTCAGGGGGTCAGGATCTGAGGCTAAGCAGGTGATGGGGAGGGGGTCGAGAGGAGTGTGATGAAGGAGGGAGGGAGCAGAGGGAGCAAGAGATCATTTATATTCAGGAGCCAGGGCATGTTGAGATCTGTCATCTCTTTGCAGCAAGGGCAATGCTAATTATAAGGATAACTAGCATTTACCCAGCGCTTGAATTGGGCCAGGCACCATTCTAATCACTTTATACACATGATCGCATTTCACATTTTGACAACCAACCTTCCAAGGAGGTTCTCTGATTTGACCTTATTTTGCAGAAGGGGGAACTGAGGAACAGAGAGGTTAAATAACTTGCCCAAGGTCACAAGTAAGTAGTGGAGCCAGGATTTCAACCAAGCAGTTGGACTTGAGAACCTATGTCCCCATGAACCGATAGAGACCCAGATGCTCTCACTGTCCAAGCAAACCAACCAACCAACCAACCAACCA
>NW_022103898.1:20375846-20377807 GCF_000313985.2 Echinops telfairi
TTTGTGGTTCTATGAATGTCAAGTAGTACGGTCTTCAGAGTGAAAGGGATGGAAATCCCAATATCTCTCATGGAAAGTGCCACGGAAGGGAAATGAACCTTCATTGAGCACTTCCGAGAGAAGACCCTCAAGGAGATGGGGTGACGTGGTGTCGGCAGCCCCGGACTCGAACACAGCAGCAAGGGTGAAGATGGTACAGGACCGGGCATGCTCCCTTTTGTAGTGCAGCGTCGTGATGGGTCTGACCTGACTCGATGGCACCTAACAACACCAACTACTGCGGCCCAGGGTCCCTGCCGCAGCGTGGTGACCAGTTGGATTGCTAACTGCAAAGTCAGCAGTTCAAAGCCAACCAGATGAGGTAGTTTAGGTCGAGGGGCAGCAACAAAGAGAAAGACCCTCAAGGAGATGGGTGGACACAGTGGCTGCAATGATGGGCTCAAACAAAATGTCATTCACGAGGACAGTGCAGTACAGGACAGGACAGGACAGTGTTTTATTCTGTTGTATAATAGGTCACTGTAGGTCAGAACTTACTCAATGTCAACAAGAACAACAACAACAACAGCAACAACAACAACAACAACGTGTACTGGTTGCAGGAGCACCAGCGCTACCGTGGTTAAAATGTTCAGCTGCTAACCGTATGGTCGGTGGCTTGAAACTCCCCGGAATGCCATGAGGACAGAAGGAGCAGTCTGCTTCTGTTAAGATTTGCAGCCTCGAAGCTTGGTGGAGCAGTCCCACTCTGTCTTCCAGGGTAGCCGGACTTGGGATCCATGCACCAGCACTGGGGTTGGCTTCCTGGAAGTGGGGGGGAGGTTGATCCACTCGTTATTTTATATACATAATCTTACCCAGTTCTCTCCCACACAACAGCAACCTTGTGTGTTTTGTAGATCAGGACATGAAACAGGAGGGCAGAGCTCAAGTAGCCAGCATCACCGGCGTAGCTCACGGCGCTGCGGAGCCGTGGACCCAAACTCCACGTTGACTGATGCTCCACCTTTGGGGTGATGACCAGAGCACGGACGTTGGGGAGGTTGAACATGACAAGACACCAAGCCCTGAGAGGAGCAGCTCCTTGGGCAGTGCGATGCAAGCAGGGCCCCTGGGAGAGGATGGGCCCTGGACCGCATGCTTCCTTTCCTTGGGCTGGAGAGACAGTTCAATAAGAGGACAGGGTCAAGTTTCCTGAAGGCTGACAAGCCCATAAAATGACAGCCTTCATTAGGGGATGGGAGCCGGACGCATCTGAGAGGCAGTGGCTGGTTCTGGCTGAGCCCCACTGCCCGTGTGGCCATTTGCTTCAGTTGTAGTACTTCTGTCCTCGTTTGAGTCTCCTTGCCCTCCCTACCCCCCGACCCCTGCCCCATCCCACCAATTTCTCAAAAAATGACTTTGGAGCCAGTTTCTGAATAATATGTTTTTCACGAAAACAAGGTGTTTTTTTTTTAATGACTTAATGTAGCTTGTTCTCATTTATAATACTCCAGAGAGTGTTGGGAATAAGATCCTTTGGGAACAGAATGCTTGCATGAGTCCACTTGGGACTCATGTTTCCTGTGTTTAGAAAGGATGAAACGGAACCTGGGAGAATGAGACCCAGAGGTGGGGATTTCCAACCAGCCAGGGAAGGGCATTCTCTGTTAGGGGCTCACCTGGGTGTGTCCTTGATGAGGAACACCGTATTGGGGTCTGCAGAGTCCTGAGTCACGTCCTGACTGCCTTGGGGAGGCCCTTGAGCCAATAGCATATGCTTCTCTGTCTAACCTACTGCATGAGACCCAATCATGCCCCCCCCACCCCATCCTGCTTGGGGAGCTCCACTGGTGACTAGATGTCTTGACTTGCCACCACCCAGATTTCGTGACAGTTTTCTTTGACTTCCCATGTCCCCTTTAAAGCTCTGCATCTCAGCAAACAGTTGAATACCAATATGACCTCAGCTAATGGACTGC
>NW_022103898.1:20379337-20380418 GCF_000313985.2 Echinops telfairi
GCCTGGATCCCCTGTGTTTCCAGCTCTGATCTGCACCAGGGCACATGCTCTGGTCTAGCCAGATTGTAGCAGGACAATCTTGTATAGGACACCTCTCCGATGGGATTGAGAGTCACCTGCTTCTGTATGACCTCACACTGATAACCTTTTCAAAGACCTGATATCCACACAAGGTCTCGTTCTCAAGTACCACCAGTTGCGATCACAACACGTCAATCCTATAAGGGACACAGTTCCATCCATAACATGCCCTGTAAGTACTGAATGTTGAATAAGAACATGGCAGCATGTGGTAGGGATTCAGTAATTGCTTGTCTGGTTACTGTGAATATTTCGGCCTGATCCTGCCTAACCCCAGGCTTGTTCTCCCTCCATGCCCCTGCCCCGCCCCTGCACATAGTCCTGAGGTGAGTCTGACTCCTAGGGGCCCAATGAGGACAGAACAGAACTGCTCCTTAGGGACTCTGAGACAGCAAATCTTCATAGGAGCAGACCCCTCATCCTTTCTCCCAGAGTGGTCGATGGGTTTGAGCCCCCACTCTGGCAGTTAGCAATCTAATGCTTAGTCCTCCGAGGTGCCACTAGGTGCCGGCTTTCTGCCCTACATCCTCACAATGGTATTCTTCTCTCTTACAGATCCCTGCTGTCTGTCTGCTTCCTCCTTGTTGCCTTTGGTCCAGGACAACTGCATCGTTCCTGGCACCTGTCTGTTGGGCTGGCCAATGGAGGGGCCAGTTTTCCCAGCATGCTCCTGTTCCATGCCCTCATTTCTAAGTCTGGAGTTCTGAACGTTGAGTTTTCTTTTATATAAAACCAAGTGTTTTCCTCCATATTAGTTAAGTGACTAAACATCTGAAAAACAAGGGAAGCAAAACAAATCTCTATTAGCCAAAGCATTACAGTTTTAAAACTAGAAGCCCGGAGTCACATTTTCCTGCATTCTTGTATACATGCACTGTGTTTGGGCCATGGAAGGTATGCCCGATTTTTACCCCTCTAGTATTATAACAAGTGCTTAAGATAGTATCAGGAATGCTTAAGTGTACTTTGTAAAGGGCATCTAATACTCCCTCAAGATGGG
>NW_022103898.1:20381941-20383807 GCF_000313985.2 Echinops telfairi
GGTCTTATCAGACCTTCTGAAGCTTTGGCATGAGCTGCCGTATCTGAATGTAACAGTGTGAAACAGCCAGTGACAACCTGGGCTGTGATCTCCCAAGCCAGCGTTCTAACCCACCCGCCACTCCACTTTGCATGCCAACAAAGAGCGTTTACAGTCTCAGAACCCCCAGGGGCAGTTCCACCCTGTCCCACAGGGTCGCTGGGAGTCAGCATGGACTCGAGGGCAGTGAGTTTGGGTTGGGGGTTGGCAGTCTATTAAGCATGCAAAGGCATTATGAGAGAGTTGGAAATGTTATGAGGATGACCTAGAAGGGACACAGAGACACAAAGGGCGTACATGCTATTGGAGAAATGGCACTGATAGGCTCTCCGGACACAGGGTGACCACAAACTCTGTACAAAACCACCATATCTGTGAAGCACAATAAAATGAAATGTCTTAAGATGACATAGGCCTGTTTTGCAAATATCCATGCACCCACCAGCTGAATGACCCTAGATGAGTCACATTTCTTCTCAGACCCTGCGCTGAATGCTGTCTTAACATTTTATCTTATTTGCTTGAAATATTTTGATGCAAAGTGGAAGTCCTCTCTCTTCTTCCTCAGTCCACTACCTATGCCTCCTTCCTCTCCCACCCCACCACCCCATACCCCCTGCACGCTGGTAGATCATGCAGCCAGAGCATGCTATACCAGGCAATGCTATCTTACACACAAGGTGAAAATGAGGGGGCAAAATCATTTCACCATTTGATCATCCATTTCCTGTACTGTTAGGTGGTAGGATGAGAAGCCTAGAATCCTCAGTGAGGAACTAGGCATCGTTGGGAAAAGAGATTCTAGCTTGATCCCTACATGGCAAGTCCTGGAGGGCAAACAACTACATTACATGTGTTTCGTACAACCAGAGATTTGGCCATGTATTTCCAGTCTACCGCACCACGGGCATTTTAAATACAGTTTTGTAGTTGTTGGTTGCCATTGAGTTGTTTCTGACTCCTGCCAAGCCCTGTCTACAGAGTAGAATTGCTCCAGGATTTTCCAAGCTGTGACCTTGTGGAAGCAGGTTGCCAGGCCTGTCTTTTGAGGCACTTTGTGGATGGGTTTGAACGGCCAACCTTTTGTCCAAAAGTTGAGGAAGGGATTGTGTTTAGGACTCCTTTTAAAAAGACCACCTTACAACAGTCTGTAAGAGAGAGGTCTTCCATCACACTGGGGTGAAACGCTAAGGGTGTGCAACAGAGCAGCAAAGGGAGCAAAGCAATGAACTCTCCCCGGAGAATACCAAAACTAGACTTTGGGGCCAGAGCATGGCACCCCATCAGACTTGACCAGAAAATACTCGTAAAGGTCAACAAACAGACCTGAAACTACTTATAGGCTCTTCTTTTTTTTGGTCGTTTTGCTTGTTTGTTTGTTTTGTTTTGCTCTGTCTTGTTTTTGTGTTTATTATTGTCTCTGCATGTCTATCTAGATAAGATAGACAGGATAGACAATCCGAAGGAGAAAACAACGGGACCAATGGTTCTGGGAGACACGGGAGAGGGGGAGGCAGGGTGGGGACGGGTGGGGGGGAAAGTAGGGTGTTGTCAACCAACCTAAGGGCAAGGGAACAACAAGTGATCTAAAATCAATGGTGAGGAGGGTATAGGATGCCTGGTGGGGCTTGATCAAGGGAAATGTAGCCGAGAGAAATTACTGAAACCCAAATGAAGGCCAAACATGATAGTGGGGCAAGAGAAAAGTAAAAAGAAATAGAGGAAAGAACTAAGAGGCAACGGATATTCATAGAGATCTAAATACAGGCATGTACATATGTAAATATGTATAATGATCATGAAATAGATCTATGTACTTATATCTGT
>NW_022103898.1:20384606-20399617 GCF_000313985.2 Echinops telfairi
TTCATGAAAGAGGGACGGTGGGGGAGGGAGGGGGAAATGAGCTGATACCAAGGGCTGAAGGAGAAAGAAAATGTTTGAAAATGATGAAGGCAACAACTGTACAAATGTGCTTGACACAATGGATGTATATATGGATTGTGGTAAGAGCCCCCAATAAAATGATTAAAAAGAGAGAGAGAGGTCTTTCAGCCTCATTTTACAGATGAAGAAACTAGGGCTCTGGGAGATGAAGTGACCCCCAGGTGACTCAGCTGATAATAACGGAGCTGGACTTGAGCCCAGGTCTGCCCCAACCCCTGTGCTCCTGCAGCTGCCAGCCCGTTGAGTGGTAGAGGCTGCCGACAGGACCCAGGCCTGGTGGCCAAGGCTCTTGTTCTTAATTAACTCGGGCTTCTCCGGGTTGCTCTGTTTTCTTTCACCCACTCATAATTTTTCTGAAAATTTCTCTCCTCGGGGCAACATTTTCCATCACAGAAGGTGATTTGTTTTGGAAAAGTTTGAATAAAAACAGCTCTGTATTTCTTGCTTTCCAGAGAATGGAAAAACACATGCTATTCTGTTGTGTTTTTAATCGCGGCTTTATGAAACAACCCACGGACACATAAATGAGTTCTTCTTTGTTAACCACCCCAAATGCCATACGCAGTGTTCCCAGGCATGACTGGGGAGGCTGAGTTAGGAAAGAGACTTCTTTCTTCACCAGCTTTGTCTCTTTATGAAATCCGTGCGCTCTGCTTTTGAGAAAGCATCATATTTGCTGTTTCTACACTTGGAATGATTTCTTCTTTTCTAAGGACCAGCTGACTTCTAGGAGCTTTGTGCGGCCTCTAAGCCTTTGTCTGTGGGATTTCCCACTTACAGGTCTCATAAGATGGACAAAGAGATGTGAGCTAGTCATGGCTAGTATTGCTATAGTGCTTAACAGTTCAAAACATGCACCCCGCTGTAGTGTTTCAATGGCTGACCCTGTAAGGTGGGAGAGGGGTGGTGGATGGAAATGTGTCATCCTCAAAGTGTGTATTGAAGCCCTGGCCCCTGTGGCTGTGACTGCCACCCAGTTTTGAACATCCCTGAGGTCCTACTAAGGGAGTGGTGGTGGTGGTTAGACGCCATTGAGTTGACCATGAAAGCTCATGATAGGGCAGAACTGCCCTTTAAGGTTTTCGAGGCTGTAATCGATACAGGAGGGATCCTGGTGGTGCAGTGGGTTAAGCATTGGGTTGCTAGCTAAAAGGTCGGTAGTTCCAACCTACCATCCCCCCTGTGGGAGAAAGATGAAGTCTTCTTCTGTCAAGAGAGACAGTCTGAGAAATCAGATGGATGGTTCTACCCTCTTCTATGGAGTCCCTACGAGCTGGATTTGATTTGCCTCGATGGCGGTGGGGTTGATCATTGCAGCAGCAGATCACGCCATCTTTTCCCCTCTGAGCTGCTGGGTGGGTGTAGACCAGGACCACCAACGTTTTGGTGAGCGCTTAACTGTGTGTCACTAGGATTTTTAAAAAACTGAAATAGAGTGGATCCTAAACGTACTCACGTATTCCCACAACTGCCAGCCTTTAGTCATCCGGCGTCCAGGCCCGAGCTCCCTAGGCAAAGGCTGAGCCCCTCATAAACTGATGGCCACCACAGTTCTGGAGTGCCCAGGCTGGCAGAGGCCGTGGCTGTAACCACATCGATGCCTTTCTCTGTCCCACCGAGCGCCTGACCTGGTCTCACAGCCCTGGGAGAGGAGAGGAGAGTGCCCTTCAGGCCGATTGCCATCTGGGAGTCTGCTTCCTGGGACCTGAACTGCAGCACACTCTAGAGCCGGCGTCCTCAAACTTTTAAAACAGGGGCCAGTTCACTGTCCCTCAGACCCGTTGGAGGACCGGACTATAGATTAAAAAAAAACTATGAACCAATTCCTATGCACACTGCACATATCTTATTTTGAAGTAAAAAACAAAAAGGGGCAAAAACACCCGGCGGGCTGGATAAATGTCCTCAGCGGTGGGCCGTAGTTTGAGGACGCCTGCCCTACAGAATGTGACTCCGGATTGGGGGAGGGTCCTGAGTGCCTGCGCCCCCGGAGCTGTCCCATGGACCTGACCTGCCAGGTGAGGGACTGGAACTCTGGTGCTGAAGGCGGTCAGCAGTTCGAAACCACCAGCTGTTCCGAGGGAGAAAGAATTAACATCTTGGAAACCCACAGGGGCAGGTCCACCCTGCCCTGTAGGGTTGCTCTGAGTTGGCATCGAGTTGCCAGGAGTCGGCATTGAGTTTTGAGCGATGTGAGGGAGAAGCCAGCTTCCTTCAAGCTGCTGCGACCTGGCCCCTGGCACCTGCTTATGGAGGGCTGCAGGGAGGGGTTGCTGTGAGAGGCAGGGAGGGGAGGGATTGCTCTTGGTGAGACCTCTCATGAGGGGTCCCGCATTCCCAGCTTCTGTGAGCGATGCAAGCAGTGTCTCTGTGCTTCACCAGGAAAATGGAAGCAATACGGGTTTGGGGGTTTCTCTCCTGATCTCTGGGCAGATGGCTCGGAGGCCTCCATTGCTGAAGGCATTTGGGAAGCATTGGGAAGGAGCCCTGGTGGCATAGTAGTTAGACATTGGCTTGCTAACCTCAAGGTCAGTAGTTCAAACCACCAGCTGCCCCGTGGGAGAAAGATGAGGTTTTTTGACTCCTGGAAATAGTTACAGCCTCAGAAACCTCCAGGGGCAGTTCTATGGTGCCCTACAGGGTCTCTATGAGTCGGCATCGACTGGGGCAGTGAGCTGGTTTTTGTTGGGGTGGGGGGGCGTAGAGGCTCACCACACTTTGTTCCACCTCTCAGTGCGCCACTTCCCCCCTCTTGTTTTGCCTCTGGCATCCCGTATCCACATCTCTAATATGGGACCGAGGTTTCTCAGAGACCCGATCTGCTGACTTCAGAAAACTGCATGAGGCCACACGGAGCCCAGATGAAGGGTGTGGGCAGCTCAGTCGCTCACGCTGTCTACACACCCAAGGTGCTATCAGCATTCTCAGTATTGACCCCCAAAAGGCTGCTTTGACCACAGGTTGTGAGAACGATGGTTGACAGGCCTGCTCCTGTCACGCTCCTGGGGCCTTGTCCCTGGGGGTTCCCCAGGAAATGCCACCCTCTTTCAAAGGTGTGTTTGGATACCAGAGAGGCAATGAGGAGTGAGTCTAGGCTAATCCTGGGCATGAGCTGAGCAACCCGGTTGTCTGAGCACTGGCAGGCCTTTGAGCTGGGCCTGAACTTTCTTTTGACCTGGGATGAGCAGCTCTTTCAGTCCCTAAAAGATGCTTGGCCATGCCGGACCACAAGTCTCTGGCTGAGCTGAGTCAAGCTCTCTGCTTCTGTCTTAAAGTGTGTGTGTGTGTGTGTGTGTGTGTGTGTGTGTGTGTGAGAGAGAGAGAGAGAGAGAGAGAGAGAGAATTGCATGGAGCATGCTGGGACTGAAGGGGCCTTTCACTCACTGCCAGGGTAGAACTGCCCCTGTGTGTTCCCAAAACCGAAACTCTTTATGGGAGTAGAAAAATCCTATCGTTCTCCCTCGGAGCAGCTGGTGGTTTCAAACTGCTGACCTTGCAGTTAGCAGCCCGACTTGTAACCATTATGTCACCAGAGTCACTAAATATACACAGCCTCCTCATAGTGCTGATCATGATACACGACCAGAGAGGTTTAGTGTCTTGTCTGAAGTCACACAGTTAAAGCGGGAGACCACTAGCAACAGAACTTTGGATTTTTAGCTTCTGGGCCAGGGGTGGGGGTGGGGTGGGGGGCGCTGCAACCACTTCAGAAGCTCAGGAGAGCAGGGCAGTGAGGGGGGAGCGCTGGCTTCCCGCGATGGAGCCCAATTTCACATCCCAGTGACTTGCCCCCTCTTTCTCTGCTATGGCTCGTGAGAGGAGCTATTCCTCTGAAGCAGTGACCTGGCTGACCCGACTTTGCAATGGGGAGTTGATGATGTGGTCTGAGGTGAGGGGCGGTGGACTCCCTCTGCTTCACAGCCCCAACCCCTGCCAGCAATCCCCCCCATTGAAACTACTTTTGGGGCCTGTCTTTTTAGGATGTCTCTATTTAACATGTAAATACTCCTGGGAGCAGCCACCCTGCCCCATCTGACCTGCTATTGTCTCAGGGAGCCGCCCTGAGAGAGCCCTTCTGGGCTGGGGTGGGGGTGGGGCGAGTCCTGAGAGAGGATCTGGGCCGTGGGAAACGAGCGGCTCTCCCTTCACAGCTCTCATGCCGGCTGGCTGCCTCCCTGGGCCTGGCCTCTGCCGGGTGAGGGGGCATTTGACCTTCTTGCCGGGTAAGCACCAAGGCAGCCTGGGAAGCCCAGGACCTCCCTGGAACATGCATGGCTCCACTCTGACACCTTGGAAGGGCCAGCCGAGGGGTGAGGGGGACCAGGCACCCGAGAGCTGAGGCTGCTGGGGAAGCAGAGGCCAGCTGCCATTCTTGTCCGATTCTGGAACTTGGGTGGTGGGGCCCTGGAGGGCATGTTCTATACGTGTGGGCTCCGGGTGGCTCTGGTAAGGGGGCAGAAGCAGGACTCGGAGAGGCCAGCCAGGACTAGGGAAGGTTCGGGAGGGCTCTTTGCAAAGGCAGGGGCTGTGTGTATTCCGGGGAGAGGAGACGTACCTCCAGACCCAAAGTGTCCACTCCCACCCACTATCGGCTCTGCTTTTGCATGGAGGTCGGGAGGTGGGGGGTGTCAGCAATTCCTTAAAAAATTTATTTTAAAAATGAATATTTATCATAAACATGGAGAAAATGCAAAAGAATGCATAAGAAAAATGAAAACAATCACTTATAATCTTGTGTGTGTAACTACCTATCTAGTTATCTGCCTACCTACCTCATCTACTGTATTGATCTAGCTAATCTAATCTAATCTAATCTGGTCTATCCATCCATCCTATCTTTTTGTGGATCGTATCTCTCGTATCTATCTGTCCTGTGGGAGAAAGATGGAACTTTCTTCTGTGAAGAGTTACAGTCTTGGAAACTCACAGGGGTAGTTCTACCCTGTCCTGTAGGATCACAACGAGTCAGTATCCACTTGATGGCACTGGGGTGTTTTTTTAAAATTTAATTCTCTCTATCCTATCCACGCATCCATCTTATCTCCGTACCTAGCTACTTGCCTGCGTATGCATTCATACATGTTATTGTGAGGTGTTAGTAAGTCCATTCCAACTGGTAGAGACCCCATGTGACTGCACAGAACTGCCCCCATCAGGGTTCCTAGGCTGTAATTAAAAAACAACGACCACAGTTCTATGGACATATAATTCACATATTATACAATTCAACAGTTTAAACCTATTAAAGAGTTGTGCAGTGATCACCACAATCGATTTTAGAACATTTCCTTCTTTTTTCTACTCCCTGTTATTAGCTCCCCATTTCTGACCAGCTTCCCCTGTCATAATCCTGAGATACTGTTAATCTATTACTGTCCCGATAGATTTACCCATCCTGGATTTCTTATCAGAAAAAGATGCCAAAACCAAAAAGCAAACACCCCCACAAAATAAAAAAATAACAAACAACAACAAAACTTCCAGGACAATAACAAAATAAAACACTGAAAACCCTTAGTTGAAACGGTAACCCAAAATAAGAAAAACTAGAACAAATTTAAAATGGGTCAAAAGAGAAAACAAATGGTCATTTGTTTAACCTCAACCTCACTAACTACATGTACATTAGGCCTCTTTCCAATACACTCTGTCTAATAGCAATGGATGTCACATCCCTGGTCAGCAGTCAGAGGGGATTCACTGGACGCTTATTCCAAGCGGGGACACTGCCACTGGGTGTCTCTAAAGAACCAAAACACACTTTCTCACAGCTTAGGAGGCTAGAAGTATGGATTTGGGGCAGGACTGTGGGCGTAGGTCCATCTCTGTCCATTCTCTGGCTTCCAGGGGAGTCCTGGTGGCACAGTGGGCTATGAGTTGACTGCTAACTGAAAAGTCAGCAGTTTGACACCCCCCTACCGTACCCCACCCTCAGCTTGCTCTTCGGTAAGGAGAGCAAGCTTTCTATTAGAGGAGTCCTGGGGGCATAGCGGTTACTCACTGAGCTGTGATCTGCAAGGCCAGCAGTTCGAAGCCACCAGCCACTCCACAGGAGAAAGAGAGGGCTTTCTACTCCCATATACAGGTACAGGCTTGAAAGCCCACAGGGGCAGTTCCACCTGGTCCTATAGGGTCGCGATGTGTAGGAATTGAATCGACAGCAGTATAGGGGCTTCCTGACCTTGTAGATGCACCTGTTTCACACAATATCTTCACTGGAGGAAGCAGGACTCAACTTCTGTAGTAGTTACATAATCTGGTGTCAACTTGCAAAGGGGTGGAGTTTAGCCTGTCAATCAGGTTGCAGCTTGATGACCTCATTTAGAGGCGCCAAGAGATAAATAGCTAGCTAGAGGCCAGATACACACAGAATCTCTGCTTGTCTCCCTGCAAGACGTTCCTGTTGACAAGTCATATGGAGGCATGCTGATGGCAGCCAGAGCCCTGGAAATGGAGGAGCCACGTGGAGACCCACACCAGCACTGAGATAGTTACACTGCCACTGGAACTATAAGACTTTCCACCCACTGACCTGTGATCTTCCTGCACCCGGTGTCACTTCATGTTGCGTGAGTCTGAAGAGGAATTTACAGACAAGTATCGGGCATATGGACTAATATCGGACTTATGGACTTGCTCTGGACTGGGCTGGGATATTTTCTTAATATACACTTACTCTTTGATATAAAACTCTCTCTTCTATACCTATATGTCAATGAATTTGTTTCTCTAGTCCACCGGGACTAACACACCTTTCACGGACTGAGCCCAGCCCATCAGGGGAAAACCAAGAGCAGGGCACCAGAGGGGCCTGGGCTTGGTGAGAGATCAGGAGGTGCTACCCCTGTCTAGAAATGCTGCGATGGCAATCATTCTCCAAACCACAGCCAAGTGTCCTCTCTCTGATCCGTGCCCCTGCGCAGGGACGGGCTTCATTCTCTGAGTTACACCAGAGGCTTTCCTGGAACTGTCTCCTCCATCGGATGTGCCTTTGAAACGTTCTCATCCGGAGACACACAATGGCCACTTCTTGGTACAGCCAAATCCATCTTAGGGTGTTGAGGGCTGGCGTGTTATGACTCCTTAGAGGAGGAGCGATCGAGCCGATTGCCCATCTGGCTCCCTTTCTCAGAATGTTTGGAAACATCTGCGCTTCTTTCTCCTCTCGGAGATCATGGGACTTGAGGGAGAGACAGAAAAGGAGGAAGCAGAACTGAGTCTCGGGCTCCCCTGCTGGACGAGGGCAGCCCATGTGCAGGTCTGCTGCCTGCTCCTCTTACATTGTTACGAGCTGTTGGGTTCATTTCACAGCCTAGTGGCCCCATGTGACCGCATAGACCTGCCCCAGAGAGTTTTCTCCCTCCCCCACGGCCACCGAGTCAAAGCTGCCTCATAACGACCCCCTGTGGGTTTCTGAGACTATAACTGTTTACGGGAGTGGAAAACCCCATCATTCCCTCTCGGAGCTGCTCGTGGTTTCCAACTGCCTACCTTGCGGGTCCGTAGCCCAGAGTGTCACCACGACATCACCAGCGTTCCATCGAGTTTCTAGGTTGTGATTTTTACGGAAGCAGTACAAAGATCTTTCCCCGACAGCGCTCCCCCAGGGGACTTACAATGGCCAACAGAAAGGACTTCAGTTGACATCCACCACATCCAATCCAGGCTTGAGACGGGGTCATATTGCTAGTTGACCCCTCGAGCTTCTCCCTCTATCACGAGATCAGCATGGCCCCACAGTGCCCACTCTCTCAACTGGGCTGCTTGAGTGAGAAGACACACAGAGGAAGCTGGAGCCTGGCCTGTGGCCTGTGGCCAGGTTGAGTTCACCTGCAGGTGCCACAGAGGAAAGGCCTGGTTATCCCCTTCAGAAAGATCACGAACATGGACAGCTCGATGGACCGCAGTTCTACTCTGACCTGCGTTCTTTAATATACTCCTCCCAGAATGGAGTAGGTCCTGGACCGAGGGCACAGTGTTTTGGTGAGAACTGGAGGGTATTTTAGGGAATGCTTTGAATTGGTTCAGATAGGTTCAGTCATGGCTGATGAAGCAAAACAGAGCTGCATGTATGATGTGGGCATACCGGGACACAAGTGGAATGGGAAAATTAAGGTCTAATGTAGTGTTTCCCAAAGTGGGTGAGACTGTCCCCTGGAGGAGACCCTGGAATGACAGGGGGGCGGGTTGCTGCAAAAACAGATACCTATGCTTTATCAAGGATTATGAGCTATATTGCATTTAAAAAGAATTTCAATGGAAGGGAGTATGTTGATTAGGGTTTTTTTTTTTCCTGAGAAAGGGTGGTAGCCCGAATAAGTTTGAGAACCTATGGTTTAATGGGCGACTTGGAAGAGGCACAGTGGGCCCTTTCAGGAGCTCGGTGAGAGAGATGAGATTATTGCCCCAAGAGCAGAGAGGGATGTACATTCACTGCGCTGCAGTGGCTGCCATCTTTGAGTCGGGCCCTGCTGTTTCAGATTCTGCTGGTTAAGAGATTTGGTTGCTATGCTATGTGCATGCTGCCCTAATTTCCTATGAGAGAGATTCCGTTTCTAGGAGGGCATCTACCCAAACTTTCCTTGTTACAGTTATCATCCTAGTACACCCGTGTTTTTACACATTTGGGTCCATTCTGGTTTCTCTCCAACATTCATGACTGAAACAAGAAATCCCAGCTCAGAGCCCTGATTCTTTTCTTTAAAAAATAGTTTTATTGACCTACGTTCGCCTATCACACACTTCCGTAGTTCAGTTGTATCAAAAATGTCCTCCCGGCATAATGACATTGCCCAGAATCCAACCGGCTGCCCTTTAAGAAGGACACCGAGCCCATCATTCAGTTTGAAAGATCAGGCAGGAGGCCACAGTGAAGCCATTTGATTGGAAACAGGAAAGCACGATCCTGACACTAGACATATACAGACCATTGTATGCATGGCTCTCACACACCTGCTTAAAAAATGTTTTTGGTGTTTCTTTGGACAATGTGATTACAATGGAGGCTATCATTATCAGCATTTTGAAGGTGGGAAAACTGAGGCTCTGGGCAGGGGTCTGAGCTGATGGAGTGTGTGTAGCACTAAGAGTTGGGAGACTGGGTCCCTAACCTAAACCTAACCTAACAGATAGCAATGGACACACAAGGGCTCTTCCTAGCTGACAGAGCTCGCACCCATGTTCACAACCATTCACAGCACCGCTGGTGGTTGTTCTTAGTGGCTGTCCAGTAGCTTCTATGCACATCGGAGTTAGGTACAGCCTGGGACCACACCTCCCCATGGTCACGGGTATGTTTGCGTTTATATGCAGCCTGGAACCCTGGTGCTGTGTGGATAATGCATTGGGCTGCTAACTACAAGGTCAGCCGTTCAAACCACCAGCTGCTTCACAGGAAAAAGACAAGGCTTTCTACTCCTGTATGGAGTGACAGTCTCACAAACCCACCGGGGCAGTTCTACCCTGTCCTATAGGGTCACTAACAGTCAGAAATGACTCACTGGCCACGAGTTTGTGTTTCTTGGTTTTACCACCTACGGAGACACATCTTCCAGCACTCTACCAGGTGGTGTTCTGTGACCCATAGGGTTTTCACTGGCTAACTTTGGGAAGTAGATCGTCAAGTCTATCTTAGTTTGGAAGGCCCACTGTTCATCACGTGTCACCCTGCAGGCCTCTGATAGACTAGTGGGGTTGGGTCTGGCACCATAGCACCAGGCAACCCATCAGGACTCCTGACGGATGGGGGTGGTTTACTGTTCTTTTGTCTGATGGGCCGGATGGTGAGTGACAGCCATGTTGTCCAACTCCATATTCCGTTCTCTTCCTGCCAGACGACTTCCTCTTGGATTCCCCACGTGCTCTGGGTTCGTGGGGTTGGCCAACGTTTTCTGTAAAGGTCCCAGAAAGATTTCAGACTGCCACATTGCAGACCATACTCTGGTGCAAGCAAGACCAGTTCCCAATCCAGATGTGGCAAGACGTCAATCGGTGAATGGGTGTAATTGTGTTCCAGGAGAGCTTTGTTTATAGTGCTGAAAGTTGACCCTATGTAATTTTCAGGTACAAGAAATATGTTGTTGCACCTCTCCCGTTGGAAACTGTGAAAATCATTCTTAGCTCAGGGGTGCCCCCCCAAATAAGCATCAGGCCTCGTGTGCTCTATTCTCATCTGTAGAACGAGGCGTGTGGGAGGGGTCTCTGAGTGGTGCCAATGGCTAATGTGCCCAGATGGCAGCTGCAAGGTGCGAGGTCAGGTCCACTCAGAGGAGCCTCAGAAGAAAGGCCTGGTGACCTACTCCCTGAAAAAACTCGCCCCTAGAAACAGGATGGTGCACAGTTCTGCTCTGCCATGGATGGGGTCGCCATGCGTCGTGGCTGAGTGGGTGTTAGGCTTGTTGTCTGGATCCAAAGAGAGGATGCAGGTGAAGCGCTTTGCACGGAGAACATCACCGGCCTTAGATTGCCCCAGGAGAGCATGAACTTCCCCAAGTCTCTGTTTCCCCAGTTGGCCGCTTTTGGGTCCCAATACACCAACGCCATGCCATCCAGTCAATTCTGACCACGGTGACCGCCAGGGCACCACAGCGCTTTCAACGCTACAAACTTTTGGAAGCAGATGGCCAGACTTTTCTTCCAAGGTACCTCTGGGGTACCTGTTTGTAGCGGAGTCCTTAACCGTTTGCACCCCGAGGCAGCCTCCTCTACAGTCCCTGAATTCTGCCCAATTGCTTTCTTCTCAAAGTGGCTGGGGCGGTTTGCCTGCTCACTGTCCTGAGAACATTCCTGCCCCCCAACCCCCCCGGACTACCCTGCTTGTCTTCACCTCTCCCCTTTTGCTCACGCTCTTCTCCAGCCCTGGCCTCTAGTGAGTTTGTGCCCCGGCAGCACCGAAGCGAGCTAGCCAGCGAGGCGTCCTGGAGAATTTTGAGTGAGCAGACACTCAGCCACGTGGTAGAGCTGCAGGCAGATGTTCCTCCTCACAACGCCAGCTGGAGGTGTCTCCTGGAGAACTCTGTGCTTCAAGGCGGAGACAGGAAGCCCTGGTGGTGCGACGGTTAAGCGCTCGGCTGCTAATCCCAAAGCTGGCTCTTGGAAGGCCCTCAGTGGCTCCCGGGACTTGACAATCTGGACAAAGATGCGAACATCGGCTCCCGTAGGGATGGTTGTCATTCGGTGTCATCTGGCTGGTTCTGACACTCGTAGAACTGACGGACAGCAGCATGACACACTGCCTGGTCCCGCACCACCCTCACGAGTCTGGTGCTCCAGCCGATGGTTGTCGCCAAGATGCAGTCTGTCCAGCTCGTCCAGGACTTCCTGTTGGCTGACCCTCCACGTTACCAAACACACCGTCTTTTCCCAGGGGCTGGTCCCTCCTGGTAACGTGAGCACAGTACATGAGACAAAGCCACAGTGTCCTTGCTTTCAGGGCGTATTCTGGTTGGACTTCTTCCGAGACAAATTCATTCATTCTTCCGTCAGTGCATGGCATATTCAATATTCTTTGCCACCACTGTAATCCAAAAGCATCAATTCTTCTCTGGTCCTCCATAGCTCATTGTCCAGTGCTCCCGGGCAGATGAGGGGGTTGAAAAACCCGGGCCTGGACCAGGGGCATCTTAGCTGTCCAAGTGACGTCCTAGCTTTCCAACACTCTAGAGAGGTCTTGTGCGGCGCATGTGCCAAAGGCAATAGGTTGTTTGATGCCTGGGCTGCCGCTTCTGTGAGCACTGGCTGTGGATCCAAGTCAAAGGAAATCCTCGACAACCTCAGCCTTTATTATGATTACTTTGGCTGATCATGATGTGGCCGATTGGTCCAGTAGTGAGGGATTGCCTTTGCCTTATGTCAAGTTGAAGGCTGCGGTCTTTGATCTTCATCAGCAAGCGCTTCAGGTGGGTTTGACTGTCACGTGGGGCCACAATGACTTGAAACGGACTTGAGTTCATACCTGTGTGCATTTCTGACCCTTGTCAGCACGTAGGGTTCTGTGTTCAGGGTGCTGTGGGGTGCTTGTCTTGGAGAGGGGTCAGGGAAGGGCAAATTATGGTGACTCTATCAATGGAGGTTTGCTTAATCCCCCTCCTGTCATTCTGGGGAGGGGGTCAGTCCCCCTCCCCACTGGGCAGAATGTGCGATTTCCTTTGGGGACAACTAGACACACATTTAAGTGGTCCTTTCCGTTCAGTGAGCTGACTTTCGTGACTTTTATGTAATTGCCATTTGAAGAGGCAGTCCCTGGGTGGTACAAATGCACTTGGCTGCAAACCGGAAGTGTGGAGGTTCAAGCCCACCCAGAGGTGCCTCAGAAGAAAGGCCTGGTGATCTATCTCCAACACTCAGGCCTTGAAAGCTCTGTGGAGCACAGTTCTCCTCTGACATCCAAGGCTCCTGCTTACCCGTGAGATGAAGGGCGGCTTACATGCTCACTGCGATGTAACCCACGTGCCTGCGGGGCGGGAGGAGTCCAGGTAGCTCATTTGTGAATTGCAAGATCTCAGAGAAGCGGCTCAGTCTTAGGCCCTAGCACCTCCTGCGAACAACAAGCAAGTATCGAACCTTCAGTGAAAGAGCATCACGAGGATTCCAAGAGGTGGCTTGTGCAAAGGGATCCAAAAACTGGAGCGGGCATCGGAGGGAGGTGTTGAGCCTCCTGGAAGGCTGGGACGAGCTCCTGTTACTTCTCATCCCGGGCCCAGGCACAATAGCTCCGTCATGTCGTCCTAGAAGCCGGCTACACTCTGATGACTGAATAGAACGGCAGGTAGCTCAGACCCTCGAGCCTGTGGACTGTGGGCTGGGAGTGGGAGCGGGAGGAGGAGATCAATTGAATCAAGAGAGGCATTTGGGCCTCCTCTGCCAGGAAGGTGGCTAAGCACCCTTCACCAGCAGGCTGTCTGGGCAGTCTGGCTCCTGTGAGCCTAGCTGCCAGGCGCCGGCCCATCTAAGGCTGGCATCACTGCCCCGGAGCAGGTGGGCCAAGAGCTTCTGCCATCCCAGGCAGGCTGGTGACAGGCCTGGAAGACCTATGTGTTGACCTCAGTGCCCTGGTGACAGACAGTAAACACAAAGGGCCTGCCTCTGCGCCAATCTGCGGCCAGGCAGGGAAGGGCCCAGGAGCCGATCTCCCCAGGCCTGAAAAACACAAATGAAAACAGGGAATCCCTGTTGGCAGTTTTCTGGGAAATCCAGGTCCCAAGTCTAATCTTTCCTGACCCAGTTTCATGTTTGGGACAGAGTTACTTGAGGGAATTCTGGTTGTCTGCTTTGTTGGTAAGGAGCCCTGGTGGTGCTGTGGGCTAGGCATCGGGTTGCTATCCACAAGATCAGTGGTTCAAACCCAACAGCTGCTCCTCAGGAGAAAGACGAGGCTGTCTGCTCCTGTTCAGATTTACAGACCTGGAAATGCTCTAGAGCAGTGGTTCTCAACCTTCCTAATGCCAGGACCCTTTCATGCAGTTCATCATGTGGTGGTGACCCCCAACCATAACATTATTTTCATTACTACTTCATCACTGTCATTTTGCTACTGTGATGAATTGGGCGACTCCTGTGAAACGGTTGTTTGATGCCCCCAAGAGGTCTCTACAGGTTGAGAGCCACTGCCCTAGAGGGCCTCGTGAGTAGGAATCAGCTCCGTGGCCGTGAAGATGGTTGGTTTGGCTGTATTGTTGTAGTTGTCATCCTGCTAATCCCGGCTCATCATCTCAACTGCACCTATGCAGGGTGGGACTGCTCCACAGGGCTTTCAGGGCTCTGACCTTTCAGAAGCAGATCACTAGGCCTTTCCTCCGTGGCGACTCTGGTGGGTTTGAACTGGTAGGAGTCAAGTGCTTAATGGTTTGGGGCACCACAGACCCCTTTACATGGTGGCTGCTGCTGCTACCGTTGAGTCCGTTTTTATGCCTAGTCATCCCGTGGGATGAAGTCGAACTGACAGTGGGTTTCCTACACCATGGTCTTCCTGGGAGCAGGTTGCCTGGAGTAGAGTGGCTGGTGGGTTTGAACCACTAACCTTTTGGTTAGCAGCCAAGGGCTTCCCCACTGTGACCCGAGAGCTTCTAATATGGTTGCTATAGACCGATAAGGGTCCCTGATGGTGCAAAGGGTTTGCTCTTAATGACTAAAGTGGACTTGAGGCCAGTGAGCTTGGTTTTGGTAATGTATGTGTGTGTGTGTGTATGTATACCTAGCGTGTGTATAGATAATGTATATGTATATACATGCACATATATAGAACACCTATTGTTTTTGATGGCAGTGAGCTTGGTTTTGGTGCTATGTGTGTGTATATATATATATGCATGTGTATATATAATGTATATGTATACACAAACACATAGAACACCTACTGTTTTTGATGGCAGTGAGTCTGGTTTTGGTGTGATTAGACATGTGTGCATATGCATACATATGTATATGCACACACATTATATACATATGCTTTATATGTGTATACATTCTATATACTACACACACACACACCAACACCACTGCCTTTAAGGGCAGTGAGTTTGGTTTTGCTGATAAATATATATGAATGTGTATATATATATACACACACATACATTATATATGCATATACACACACATATGGAATACTCACTGTCTGTGAAGTCATCCCTATGGAGAACAACTCTGTAGGCCAGGGTAGAACTGCCCTGTGTGGTTTCTGAAGCTGTAAATCATTACAGAAACAGAAAGCTTCATCCTCCTCCTGAGGAGAAGACTGTAGGCTTGAACTACCAACCTTGTGGTTTACAGTCCAATGCTCAGCCCATGGCGCTACCAGTGCTCCTGAAGTACTTCATATGCCACACAACCAACATTTCTCCTGTGGAGCAGTGGGTGGACTTAAACTGCTGATTGAAGCCTAGCCCCTGACCCCTCCTGGTTTCCTCTCTATGCTGCTGCTGCTGCTGCTGCTG
>NW_022103898.1:20400864-20403614 GCF_000313985.2 Echinops telfairi
GTGGCTTCTCCAGCTCCCAGGGCTCTGGTTGCATCAAGGGAGGTCCATGTGGCTTCTCCTCAGGGATGTCTGGCAGGGAGTGAGCAGAGAGAAAGTGTCTCCGGTCTCCAAGGAAAAGGCCATGCCCACACAAAGGCCTCATTGGCTACATCATGAAAACCCCTACACTCTTAATCCTCAAATTGACACGGGACTATGTAACTACCATAATGGCACGTAATGGAGGAAGTTAAGGTAGTAACTTCATCCATTCAGTTTTTTAGGCACCTGTTACAAGCCAGGTGTAGGCTGAACATTTGAAGAATAGGATTTAGAGCTTCACTGTTGGGTTACAGGAGTCCTCGGGGACATCAATGGTTAAGTGCTTGACTACGAAGCAAGAGATTGGCATTTTCAATCCAGACGTGCCTTAGGAGAAAGGTCTGGTGATCTGCGTTTGCAAGTTCCCAGCCTGGAAGACCTTACAGGGCACGATTCTGGATTCTATTCTTCATGTCTGGGCCACCACAATCAGTCAGCATGGACTTGCTAGTAGTCTGGGTCCTTGGCTTTAACACAGCAGACCTAGTGCTACATTAGGCAGGAGGAATAGACGCAGATCTATCCTGTTGCATTCAGTCTCCAATAGCCACATGAATGTGACCATGGGACTAGGAAATCAGGGTTTTGATTTAATGCCATTTTAATGAGTGCAAATTTATAAATGGACCAAAAAAAAATGCCCCCAACCTGTTGAACTTGATGTTCTTGTTTGGTTGGACTGTGTTTTAGTCTGATGGAGATTTACTGTCAGCATAAAACACACAACTGATTTTGAAGACTGAGCATCAAAAGGTAATATCAGCTGTCTCACTTTTGATGACGTGATAGTATGTTGGACCTCTGGGGTTTGGGCCTCATCGTACAATACATCATGACCATGACTTTCTTCGATTGCCTTTGAACAAGACTGCTGCATAACATGTGAATTCCTCTAGGTGGCTCCTATTACCTTTCTATTCATCTGGGCCCTTCAATCCCACAGCTCCAGGCAGTTGGGGAAGTTGGGCACCTGGCCAGGTGATTGTCAGGCTGAGAGAGAAGTGCTCTAATAGACCTGGGGAATGAGTGCTCTGGGGACAGGGACCTGAGGCTGCGGCTCTGCCCAGCACAGGATCAGAGGAGAGGTCTCGTCTTAGGCTAGGTCTCCAGGTGGACGAGGAGTCTGTTATCTGGAGGACAGGAAAGGGGGTGTTGCAGGTGTGTGCACAGTCTGTGCAAAGGCCCGAGGCCTGCTTCAGTGAGTTGTGCCCACACAGACCACGAAGGGAAGGGGAAACAGCGTTACCAAGCAAAGGAAAGGCTACGAGAGAGCGCCTCTCTACACTTTGCTCTCTGGATCCTATTAACGGAGTGCCCTTCGATGGTTTCAATCACAGAAACCTCATTCACAGATCAGCAGTGGAGAGTACCAGGATCACCTGCCCCCGTTTTTTGGTTAACAGTTTTACTGGCATATGATTCACATATCATACAATTCAATGGCTCAGTAACATCAAGAAGAGTTGGCAAAAAACGAGGAGCTGATACCAAGGACTCAAGTAGAAAGCAAACGTTTTGAGAATGATGAAGGCAATAAATGTATAAATGTGCTTGACACATGAATGGATGTATGGAATTGTGATAAGAGTTGTATGAGTCCCCAATAAAATGATTTTAAAAAAGAGCGTCGGACAATCATCACCATAATCAGTTGTAGGACATTTTCTTCAAGCTTGTCCTCATTGTGTTGAGCGTCCCATGTCCCCCCTGACCACCAATCCAGTGACTGTCTCTATAGGTTTACCTGTCCTGGATTTCACCTACAGAAAAACTTGAGAAAACAAACAAACAAGAACAACACAATAAAACAGAGGAAAACCTCAATCAAAAGGAAAGCAGGACATATGAAAAACTGGAACAAATGAACATGGATCTTAAGGGAGACCAAATGATAGGGTCTACATTTTAGCCTAACTGCATCTGAGACAATCCGCCCCCAGTGCAGTCTGCAGGTTAGCCAGGCTGTTCACATTTCCGGTCCATGGTCAGAGGAGACTCACCAAGGGCTTAATCCACGTGTATGTCCCCCTTCGCTTTTGAATTGAAACCGAAACAGTTTAAAATGCTAACCCCTGTTCTTGCTGCCTCTCTCTCGCCATGGTGCCAGGGACAGAAGAACCACAGCCTTCTGCTTTGCTCTGTGAGCAGATTTTAATTTAAATGATCCAGTCCACAGCCGAGAAGCCTGGGATCCCATAGATATTTGGTGGTCAGAGGTCTATTGATTGCTGTCAATCACTCAGTAGTCCCATGTCAGGAGGTAGCACATGATCAAGAACCAATGGTCCTCAGGAAGAAGGCCAAGCTGGGCTGAAGACATTGGCTAAAAACAAGGCTCCAGGGATTGATGGAATAGCAACTGAGATGACTTGTTAGGCAGGGTTCTCAAGAAAAACAAAACCAGGACACTTATGATTATATATATATGTGTATATATATCCACAAATATGTATATGAGGATAGGTTTATACAGCACGAAGAAATATAACAGCTAATTAGTCCACACAGCAGGTGCAGAGTGCTCAGTTCAACTCACATGCATGGAACAGTTATACTGGAAGTTCTTCAACTCACGAGGGCTGCCGGGTCCAAGGTCAAGGAAGCAGACAGCCGAGTCTTCCCTCCAGCAATGCAGGCAGAGTCCACCCACAGGCAGCAAAGAGCAGGGC
>NW_022103898.1:20405726-20406691 GCF_000313985.2 Echinops telfairi
CCAACTGAAATTTTACTGAAGATAACTAGAAAACGCCTGTAGCGGTGCATCGACTAGGGACTGTCAGAGATTCAAAGAGACCCAGGAGAGAACGGAGGGCAGAGGATAGGAGATCAGATAGATTTGAGCTAAAATAGAATATCAGCAAGGTGTTTGGCTGCATTTTATGGACTATGCAAAGGCATTCAATCATAAATTATGGATAATGTTGCAGTGCATCAAATATGGCTAGCAGTGTAAAGCAGGGGAGCTCCAGGGGGCTCAGTTCCACTCACATGGCCCCTCTTCCTAGAACAGGAGCAGTTGTGTGAACCGAACCACACTTATTCAATCTCTAACCAACACCCGGAGAAGCTGGACTATATGAAGTCCATCAGGATGGGAGAAAGATTGACAAACCTCCTACAATATGCAAATGGCACAATCTGTCTTGCTGATCTCAAAGAGGATTTGAAGCACTTAAGAAAAAACTCAAACCAAATTCACTGCCACAGAGTTGATCCTGACTGGTAGCGACCCCTATAGGACAGGGCAGAACTGTTTGTTGGGGGTTCTGAGACTTATACAACTTTATAGGGGCAGAGAGCCTCATCTTTCTCCTTCAGAGCAGTTGGTGGGTTTGAACCACTGATCTTATGGTTAGCTGCTTACTACTCTCCAGGGCTCCTTAAACAAACAAACAAACAAACAAACAAACAAACAAACAAACAAAATCACTGCCATCAAGTGACCCTATAGGACTGGGTAGAACTGCCCCTGTGAGTTTCCAAGCTGGTAGGTACCTTGAGCAGCTCGTGGTTTTGAACTTCAGACCTCAAGGTCAGCAGCCCGACACATAATGGCTACAGCAGCAGCACTCCTTCTATGGCTCCGTAGTGAGGATCGAAGACCGCAGCCTTCCCTGTGGATTCACCTTCACATAAAGAAAACAAAAAGCCTCTCAATTGAATCCTGAAAGCACACCG
>NW_022103898.1:20406910-20408028 GCF_000313985.2 Echinops telfairi
CTGTCCTGGAAGAAGTATAGCCAGAGTGCTCCTTAGGAGATGAAGACGTTGTCTTATGTACTCTGGACACGTTATCTCCAGGGACTGGTCCTGGAGAAGGGCAACATGCTTGGTCCAGGAGAGGGCCAGCGCTAGCCACGTTGACCCATAACATGAACCACAACACAGCTGCCTGATTACAAGCATTTGTCCTGAACCTCTCTGAAACCCGGTGTTTTTAGAGGTGTTTTCACCTGTGAAACAGGGATCATAACACTCACCTTGCCCAGTTTTATGAAGGTGAAAGATAGACACATAAGCATCCTTGGATACAGTAGGTAATAGAAAGACGATAGCTGGTTTTACTATGCTTTCGGAACAAAGACTTCTTGAGAAAGTACACATCCCTTCTTTTTAAACCATCGCTTTGAAAAGAGAAAGCCTAACGAGGAACATGTAATGAGCCTCAGCGGTCCCTAGATGGCGCAGACGGCTAATGGCGTGACTACTGACTGAAAGGCTGGTCCTATGAACCTTGGAAGAAAGGGCTGGTGATCTGCTTCAGAAAGGTCAGTGCCCTGTTACGGAGCACAGTGGGATTGTGACCAGCATGGAGTCAATAGGAGTCAGAACTGACAGGGCGGCAACTGCTTACAGGCAGCCTCCGAGATCTTGCAGGCTCTGCTCCCTGATCACCACAATAAAGTGAGTACTGCCCACAAATGAGTCTCACAACACTGGAGTCTCTTCAGGGACCTCCTGTCCCAATGTGGATTCGTATGCAACGGGCCAGCAGTCGGCCTGCACCAGCTGCTCTGTTAGGAGCGAGATGAGGCTGTCTGCTCCCGTCGATTTGAAAGTCTCAGAAACAGAGTGGCCGTTCTCCAGGACCCCAGGAGTCAGAATCCACTCCCTGGCAGTGAGCATGGTTTTGTTTTTGTTGTTGCTTAATAGCCCCGGTGGCACAATGGGCTAGACACTGAGCTGCTACCCCCAAGGTCAGCTGGGTGGCCTATTAAGTGTGCGGCAGCATGAGGAAAAAGTTCGGAAAAAATGAGGAGCTGATACCAAGGGCTGGAGTACAAAGCAAACGTTTTGAGAATGATGATGCCAACAAATGTACAAATGTGCTTGACACA
>NW_022103898.1:20409112-20410354 GCF_000313985.2 Echinops telfairi
CTAGTGCCACTGAAGTAGGGACTGAAACCTGTGTATTAATGGCTATGAGTTATTAAGGATATGGACCATATTCCTTAATTCTTTTGGGACATAGAGCTACTACTGCCACTTTGCAGATGAGAGGACCGAGGGAAAGAGAGGGCAAATAACTGTCCAAGGTAGTCACAGTCAGGCAGTGGTGGGACAGAGATGCGATGCCAAAGCAGTCTGTCGCCTGCTCTCAAACTCTTAATCAGAGAGTCTAGGATCTTGGTGGGGATGGGGGAAGGCTTTACGTGTGTGAAAACATTCATACACAATGCAGAAAACCATTGTGCTGAAGGGTGGTTCAAAGGATAAATGCTTTAGCAATTGAGTTGGAAGAGGAACTCCCAATATTTGGGCACGACTGTCCATCACGTGTTACAGCGGGTGTTTCCATCCTTCCGTTTATGGAAAGGTGTCTAGGTGGGTTTACATGTTGGGCTGCTAACTGCAAGGCCAGGATCTCAAAATCACCAGCCACACTGCGGGAGAAAGGTGAGGTTACCTAGTCTAGGTACAGTCTCTGAAACCCATAGAGGCAGTTCCACTCCATCCTACAGGATCACCAGGAGTCGGAATCAACTCGATGGCAATGAGTTTGGTTTTTGGTTTGAGTCCGGTTCACATGAGAGGGGATATGTCTGGGTGATTTACAAACAATTATAAAAAGTTCTCCCTGCCACCCAGTCGATACCGACCCACAGCGACAGGGTAGAACTGCCCCTGTGGGCTTCTGAGACGGTCACATCTTACTGGAGTAGAAAAGCCACAGCTTTCCCCTGTACAAACCCAGGTCAATGGTTTAGCCGTTCTGATATGGTTTTCTGGAGGGAAACAGCAATTCTAAGTTATTCCCCTGAAGAGTTACAGTCTCAGAAACTCACTGGGGCACTTCCACTGTGTCCATCGCCTCCATGGCAGTGAGCTTGGAGTTTTGGTTTTGGGCCTTGCAGAGTTGTGATTGCTGTGGGCTGAGTGGATTCTGACTCACGGTGGCCCCACTGGTGCAGAGTAGAACTACTCCTTGGGGTTTCAGAAGCAAATCGCCAGGTGTCTCCTGAGGCACCTCTGAATGGGTTTGACCCGATCACTTTCCAGCTCAGTCAAGTGCTTAACTGTTTGTACCACCACTCCTTATAAGCTAAGGGGAAGATTTTAGATGATAATATATGGAGACTGCTGTCAAGTCCATTACAACTCACAGTGTCCCGGCAGCAC
>NW_022103898.1:20411346-20412994 GCF_000313985.2 Echinops telfairi
ACACCGCACACATCTCAGATTTGCTCGGAATCTTTTTGTTCCAGAGCAGGGTGACCGGAGTTGTTCTGCCATCCTCTCACAGGGAGCCAGGCTTGGGAAGGCTCTGTCTTTGTTTTTCCATCACCGTCAGTCAAGACAGGAATAACCACAAACACACTGATTCACTCCTTGGCTTTGAGAGGTTTCCACCTAGCACCCATACTTACCCTTTCTGTTCTCACAGAGGACCCTGTGGCATAGTGGTTACATACTGGACTGCAAACCACAGGGTCAGAGGTTCGAAACCTTGAGGGGCTTTTTACTCCTGCCTGGTAGGGTCACTGTGGGTCAGAACTGACTTGATGTTAGTGAGTGAGAGAGATATGCTCTCATCCCATTGACCTAAGCCAGGTACCGGGTCACATCGAACTTCAGGCAGATGGGAATGGATCCTTATCATGCCCCTGGCAGGAAAAAAGCCCAGGCATATTTGGTTTAATGATCACGACAGACACAATTTGTCCATCTGCATGCGCTTCTAATCCCTATTTCAAGGTGCCTGGTGGTGCACTGGTTACACGTGCATGCAGCACATATGGGGCTGCTAACTGAACAGAAAGGTTCCCATCAGCTACACAGAAGAAAGGCCCTGGTGATCTGTTGTCATAGAGCTTACAGTTTAGGGGACCCTGCAGGGTGGGGGGCAGTTCCACTCCGCCCTATAGGGTCACTGTGAATTGAAAGTCACTTAAGGGCATTTGACAAGTTATATTTTAAAATGAGGAAGCTGAAGCTTTGAGCCATTTGATCAAAGTCACACGCCGAATCCCTGAGGACCCATCAACCATTCACCCTGACACTCTGATGGGCATGCACGATGCATCCTGACTTTGTCTAGATGCAGACCCCGGTTTGAGACTGGGACAACAGAACAGGCATGGACTGAAGCTGCCTTTCACTTGCGTGATGCAATGGCCCGGGGAAGGCAGGGAGCGATGAGGGGTTGGTGCCAGGGACCAGCGGAAGGGAAGAACCGGGTGGGAGCGCTGGGTTCCGGCCAGTGGGCAGGTGGAGAGGGCAGTGTGGGGGCCTTCCCAAGCCCAGGGTGAGGGGCAGGTAGACCCGCAGACAGGAGGGAAGACAGCAGGACTTCATTGGGAGGGAGGGAGGAGCCCGAGGCGTTGGGGAGCAGGAGCTCAGGCGCTGGCTCTTTTCCTGGTTAAGAAGCAAAGAACCACCAAGGCAGCACACAGACCCCCAAGCTTCCCAGCCCGGTCTAGAAGAGTGGATCACTTAGAGTGGATCCACAAAAGATCCCCTAAGGCTTCTTTCCCCCTGGCTGCCTCCCTTAACATTCTTGTCTCTTCTTCAGCGAACGGGGGCAGCCTTGCACCTTCGGAAAGGCTTTTTTGATCAATGATTCAGCTCGTGGGGCCGCGGTGACCAGCCCGGGCCTCCTGGACCCCCAGGACTGGCCCCAACAGCGAGGAAAACCTTGCAAAGGCCAAGCGCCCTGGCTAGCCCCCCACTAGCTCCTCCGAGGGTCTGCTGTGCAGGCCCCAGGCCCAGAGCCCTGCCGAAAGCCTGGCTCGCCTACTCTCAATGGCGGCCTTCGCGGGAAGGGCTTCTGGGAACCCAGCCCCGTTCCGGTACCCCCTTATTTTCTATG
>NW_022103898.1:20414413-20415814 GCF_000313985.2 Echinops telfairi
GAGAGGTTTTCCGGCCGAGTGGTGAGTGGGACCCAGGGCGCATGGTACAGGGGTGGGTGGGGGGGTCTGTGTGTGCTGGGGTGCTCTTTTGAGAGAGGGAGTCTGAGGGCACCCCTGACAGACTCCTCACTCTTCCCCCGGCGCCCCGTGACTCAGGCGTGTCTCTCTCCAGAAACACTTGTTACATCCTGTCTGCACATATTTGGGGGTTTTTTATCCCAGCAGCAAAGTAGTGTTTATGATTTACAAACACTTCGCAGCGTTGGGAGTGTCGGGGTCTCCCTCCCGGGCATGCACTCAGACCGTGCCCAGGAACGCCTTCACGCCTTCAGCTCCAAAGCCAGACCCATACCCACGGCTCAGAGCCGGTCCCCCAAGTCCCAGGTCCTCTAGAATAATGCTGTCTCCTGCACCCACCCACCCACCCACTGACCGACGCCTCTCAGCATCCTCCCTGACGTGCCCCCTGACGAGGTATACGCAAAGGAGGGGAAGGGAGAGACTTGGGGAAGAGAGAGGCTTGGGGAAGGCAGCATCAGGGCTGTGGCCAGCGTTGGGCTGTGACCGTTTGTGTCCAGGCTCCAGGGAGCACGGAATTGCCCGTGGCCATGTGCATCTGTAGAGCCGCCGAGTCACTCCGGTCTCGGCATTTCAGGCTCAGGCTGCCGGGCTTCTAAATGAGTCGGAAGGTGTCTGGCGCAGCCAGGCCCATCCCCTTGACAGCTAAAACCCTGCCAGGGTCCCAGCCCCTTTAGTGCAGAGCCCAGGCCCATGCCTTGAGTGCCTTAGGGGGGTCTCTGCCCTGTGCCAGCATCCGTTTGTTGGCATTTTCCTTTCTGCAGGCCCTTGAAATCCAGACTGGCCGTGCCAAGAGGGCTGGGTTCAAAGTGTCTGACTGTTGCCGACTGATTTTGTGTGGTGTGTGGCAGAAAGTGAACACAGCTCTTTGGTTTGAAGCAGCTCGGATCTATTCTCATCGGTTTAGGGTCGGCATCAGGAGCTAATGATGGGACTCCTTGAGTGTTGTTGTCGTTGGGGGTTGGGGTGGGGCGTATTTTCAGGCCCCAAGGTGGCTTGTAAACTTAACAAACAAGCGAAATGAAGCTGTGGGTGAAGTTGTTGCTTGATACTGACGTTTTCTCTTTTGTATCTGCCCGGGGACAGTTCTGTGGAGGCAGCCCTCAGCAGAGTTCACTGTGCAAATTCTCAGGGGGCCTCGCATAATCTGGACAGCCCACTCATTTCTTAGCGTCACTGTTTGGGTTGACATCGCCTGATCCTCACCTCAGAGAGAAGTCTGTGGGGGGCCTTGTCTGGGTAGGTTTTTAAGCTGCCTCAGTCGTACACTCTCGCATGCGCTCAGAGTTCACCTTGGGCGGAGGTGTCATTGTTTTCACTTTC
>NW_022103898.1:20416438-20442004 GCF_000313985.2 Echinops telfairi
GGCTCTGTCTCTCTTTTGCAGGAACCTTGAACATTCCGTTAGGATTAAATCAAACGACCACGAGGGGGCGCCCGGAGAACAGAAGAGGCTCCTTTCTCAGCCTCCAGACTTGAATTCCCCTTGTTATTGTCCAACCCTACCTCGGTTCCGTTGTTTCCCATTGTGCTATTCATTGCACTGATATCTCGCCTTTCACTCAAAAGTGATGTAAAGGCTTGGAGTCTGGCGGCACAGTCAGCCCCAGAAGCTGGCAGCTCATACTCCATTTATTCGCGGGACCGCTTCTCCTTGACAGATCAGCTTAGGATGCTAACGTGATGGTCCGGGGAAGCTTGTATTAAACAGATGGGAAAACTGAGGGTCCGGGAAGGGAAAGTTTCTCCCTGGCCCGAGTCCTCCCCCTGCTGTGAGCCCTGCTCACAGATGGCGGAAGAGCTTAAGTGAGAAACAGGAATTGTCAGGTGGAAAATTCCCTTTGCCTCTCAGAACAAAAAACCAAGCAGCCACAGTGAATTGGTTAGTAAGTTGTTATTAGGTGCACAGTGTTGGTTGATGTATCTATGTCTGTCTGTCTGTCTATCCATCCATCCATCCATCCATCCATCCATCCATCCATCTATCTAATGTTCCAAGGATGCACTAAGGCCACCACCCATAGCGGTTGAGCCTGTCCTGACTCATAGCAACCTACAGGATAGAGCAGAACTGCTCCCTAGCTTTTCCTAAGCTGTAATCCATGATGACCACAGACTGCCACACCTCTCTCCCTCTGAGCGGTTGCCTGGGCGATTCCCACCTCTGATCTATTGGGTGTGGATTTAATTCCCCTGAAGACTTGCTGATTCCCCTACCCCTCTCGACAAAACCCACACCTCATTGTGCCTTGGGCGGTCCTGAAAGCTAAATGAAAGCCTAAATGAGAGAGACGCCTCTGTGTGTATGTGTGTGTGTGTGTGTGTGTGTGTGTGTGTGTATAGCGGCTAAGGGCTTTAGCTACAAGCACCCAACTCCTGCAGGACTCCTTCATGCTGTTCCAAGTGGCCACCACCGAGAGGGCATTTACAGTCGTCCTGTTTGGTCTTGGAGTCGAGCTCTGGTGGTGTATTATCCCTGGCGGCTGCTCTTAGGAGCTGTGCCGTTGGACCATCATAGCAACTCTATGCACAATACAGCAAAACACTGCCGGGTCATGGTGCGCCATCCTCACACTTGTTCTCAGGTTAGAGCCCAATGTTGCAGCCACTGTGTCACTCCATCTTGTCAAAGGTCTTCCTCTTTCTCGCCACCCCTCCACTGTACCAAGCATGACGTCCTTCTCCAGGGACCGGTCTTTCCTGACAACACGTCCATAGTACCTGAGAGGAGGTCTTGCCATCCTTACCTCTAAGGAGCAAGACGGAGCCGTTTGTTCTTTGGTCAGTCCGTGGTACCTTTTCAGTCTTCTCCTCCAGCCCCACGATGCAAAGACATCGATTCTTCTTCGGCCTACGCCCCTCTGAAGGCAGCTCTCAAGCCTGGTGGTTTCAACCTGCTTGGCTTGCGCGTGTGGCTGAGGTCGAGTACTGAGTCGGTATCAGGACACTGGGGGTAAAATGACACTTGTGTCACATGCCAGGGCCCTGCTTGGAGATGAGAGAGGTCTTCAAGACTGGGAATGTTGTGGCTTTTAATCACACAGCTGGTCGGTCCCTTTGCGTAAAACTACCCACCGCAACACAGCATCGTCCTTGTCCTGTGAACGGCGGTTGGGGAGGGAATTGTAGAATCTGAGCTTGACGCCAGGGGTCTAGCTCTCTGTGTGCACCTCCTGTGCCTGCCTCTCCATCCCCGCCCCCTCCCATAATGGGCAGGTCCTCTGGACACGAATTCGAGTGACTGGTTGCAGACATCAACAAACCCAACAAGGAGACCCTTAGACCTGTCCTGTACGAGCTCTGTGACCTGGGACCAGCTGTGTGAATTTTGGATACCTCGGCTTCCTCCTCTGTGAAAGAGACTTCCTGAGGGTACTAATTTTATGGGCTTGTGAGAATCAAATTAAATAGAGTGCATAATGCTTCAAGAGGAGAAATTAGCCAAGCTAACTCCTTACACACACACACACACACACACACACACACACACACACACACACACACACACACAGAGGCGTCTCTCTCATTTAGGCTTTCATTTAGCTTTCAGGACCGCCCAAGGGACAATGAGGTGTGGGTTTTGTCGGGAGGGGTAGGGGAATCAGCAAGTCTTCAGGGGAATTAAATCCACACCCATTTGACTAGTGATGGACACCCCCAGGAAGCAGAGGCAATCAGCTCGATTCGGGTGGGGTCTGAACTCAGTCCTCAAGTCTTGAAATCAGGCCTCATTTCTTACATCACGATTGTTTTGATACCATTTGGGGCAGGTCCGAAAAGCGGGCCTGCGCCTTTGTTTGAGCTAAATTCCCTGGACCTTTAGGTCCCACAAAGCTCTGTTAGCAAAACAGCAACGAAAACAAACAGCTGTGAGGGAAGAAATGTCATGTTCCATTGTCTGGACCAGGTGAGCGCTTGTGAGCAGCAGGTCGGAGTCTCAGAGGGGCCTTGGATGGGCCAGTGAGACAGGTCGGCAGAGTGGGCCCCCAACCTGTCATGGTCCCCCCGACCCCTGACAGCAGAGTGCTAGCCCGGGCCAGGCGAAGCAGTTTGACTTAAAATGGGTGTTTTACCCCTGGGCAAAAGGGAGCCTTCCCTGGTGCTGGAAAACTGCAGATGGGGAGGCAAATGAGGGAGCTGGCTGGCCGAGTCCAGCCTCAGCAGCTTAAGTGTCGTGGGTCGTGCCATCCGCACAGTCCTTCACAGTCACACTCCCCGCTCCTCCTGGCCATGTCATCCTCACGAGAACCCCGTGAGGGGTGCACTCTAGTTAGAGCCATTGCGCAGAGGGGCACCCTGACACTGACCCTCGGGGAGGCCAGTTATCTGCCCGGGGCTCATACTGCTTATGGTTGTCGCTGTCCCTGGGGGCAGTGGCTTGGTGGTGACTCTCGGCGGCCCCGGGGGACAGGAGAGCTGCTCCATGGGGTCTTCTTGGCTGTCATTTTTCTGGGAGGGCTGGCCAGGTCTTTTCCCTGGGGAGCCCCAGGGTGGGTTGGAACCCGAGGCCCCTGGTGCTGGCCTTGGGAGTGCTTTTTTAGCTGATGGATCCGGAGGGCAGCCACTGGTGACCCTTCCTGGGTGGATTCTTGCGGGTCTTCAGGAAGAGCCTGGAGCAGAGGAGGCAGGTACCCGTGGAAGGATTAGGAGGGCTAGATTAGGTCTCCCCCAGGGACTGCCATGTTAAGTGCTGTTGACCATGATCCCTGATTTGGCTTCACAGAAGGGAATGGTGGGGCGTTTCAGGCAGAGATTAGATGTCAAGGCAGTCATCATGCGTGCCGGGGGACAGGTGAGCAGACTGGATGGTTTGGGACACAGGGCTTATGCAGGGAGACAAGATCGACAAGGTAGGATGAGTCCATTAGAATAATGTCTAATAACAGCAACAATAAGAATAGTAACTGAAGCTCATCCTTAAGTCAGCCACTCACTGCCATCCATTTGATTCCGACTCATGGCAACCCTACAGGAAAGGGTAGAAGTGCCTCTTTGGACTTCCAGGACTATAAGTCATCACAGAAGTAGAAAGCCTCATCTTTCTCTTGAGGAGTGGCTGGTGGTTTCGAACTGCCGACCCTGTTGTTAGCAGCTCCATGTGTCACTCACTCTGCCACCCAGGGCAGAGCTGGTATTAGCTAGCTAACAGTTCCCTGAGTTCTTAGGAGGAGAGCTGCAGGACTGCCTCCTGGTGAACTCAAACCTCCAGCCTTGTATTCATCTTTGCACCACCCAGAGATTCCCAGTGACTGCTTAACTGCGTGCATATAACCTTCCAGGGCAACACTCATTGGTTTCACTCAGACTGCTCAGCCATTATGCCATTTTCCAGAGGCAGAGAAATGGAGTCAGAGAGCCAGGAAGCAGCCCTGGCAGCAGGGCAAGGGCCTGGACTCAGGCAGCATCCTCTAGGCGGCCCTGACCACACCTCGGCGCCGAGCCCATGGTTGGTCTGGCTGGCTGGCAGGCTTGGGGCTTGGCGGGTTTTTCGAGAATGGAGGGCTGAGAAGATAAGAATCGGACCGGAGTAGGGAGAGAGAGGCATGCCTGCTTTGGGCGTGCTGGCGGGCTCCTGTTGGCTCCTGGGAGGGTTTTAATGAGGTCAGGAAGCAGCGTCTACCTGGACGCACACTGAGCTCTTTGTTTCCTGGCCGCCCCAGACCCTGGCAGCCCCGGAGTTTACTTCAGCTGGTTTGCTGGCCAGCCTGCAGGCAGAGGCAGCCACACCACGCCACGCCACGCCACGCCCTGAGGTCTTGATCTTGCTTCCTTCTGGGCAGTAGCAGGAGATAAGGAAGGGCTCTGGCATGGGCTCCTGTCCAGCCCAGCCCTGTTTTCCAACCACGGTCAAGCCAGCCTGCATTGCTGCCAACTGTCAGCACCCAGCATGGTGCCAAGCACATAGTAGGACCTTCACAGAGCCTGGAGGTCATCGCCTGACCCAGATGAGTTTGAGGATTTGTTGGGATGAAAAGGTGATGCCTGTAAGTGGATTGGGAGGTGGGTGGGGGAGAGGGGGATGCTTATGCAATGCACCCCACAAAGGCAAGCAGACTCCTCCTCCACTTCCCTTTTGGTTCCCTTGGCTCCCCGGTATATCCCAGGCTTGTCGGGGTCCTGTCCTCAGTGGCTCCGGAGTCAGACAGCCCCAGTCTCATCTGTCTAACCCACATGAAAGTCCCGGAGCATCTGTAAGTTATGATTTGTGCACTCTCTGTGCTCAAAGATGAATGCGTTTATCATCACGCTGGCCCAGACAACACGCCGCAGCACGGGGAACGAGAGGACCCCAGACCCGGCACTGGAGGGGCCCGGCCAGCTGAGCCACTCGTGCTTGGGCGTGGAGTCTGGTCTTATTGATAACATTCCCTGGAAGCGGCCCAGGAGCAGCCAGATGTGGAATTCCTGGTGAAGCTCTTCAGTCAACGTCTAACTGCGTGTTGAAAATAGGGCTGAGCCCTTCCACGCCTGGATCTCCGCTCCAGAGAACTGCCAGCCAGCCCTCCAACAATGTGCACGGGAATCTTTGTAGCAGCCTTAGCCATAATTGTCCCAAAGTGGAATCGATCCCAGCTGGATAGATAAGTACAATGTGGTCTACCTATTCTATTTATGGAATATTATTCATGGAATAGTTGATCTCTCCCAGGCTTTTATTTATGGAATATCCCTGCCATCAAGTTGATGCTGACTCATAATGGCCCAATAGGAGAGGGTAGAACTGCTAGATTGCCAGACCTTTCTTCCTCGGTGCCTCGGGGTAGATTCACAGTTAAGTGCCCGGCTATCAACCAAAAGGATTGTACTGTGAATCTACCCCAAGGCACCGAGGCACCGAGGGTCAGTGTCTTTTTCCCTTGGTTGGGGGCAGCCCCAATCCACTTAACCCCAGACTCGAGGCCCCACAACATGGGAGGAGGTGGACAGGAGGCCCTTGCCCGCTTAGCGGGGCGCCTTCTGCGTGTACGACCTGCACATTTCTATCTGGCAGCCTGGCGGCCGCTCTCATTCTTCTTCTTAGCTACCACTAACTTCTGCTGTGAAGCCAGAGATTCACCATAATAAAGACACAACGTGCGCTAGGGCTTGGCGTACCTCACCGCCCTTCCGGTCCGACAGTTCTCCAGATGTGTTTAATGAGTGCTCGCTCATGCGCCCATCACGCTGGGACATTTCAGAGGGGCCCGATGACAAGTTCTAGAACAGAACCCGGAGTTGAGTTGGGCCCGTGATGAATGCCTCCGGACGCATCTCAGAGCAATGCCAACTTCACATTTTCCAGCTCACCGCCATCGAGTCCAAAGGGTGCATGAGGCAGGGGCTGGGGAAGCCGGCAGTGCTCGCACGGACGCAGCTGTTGTAGCGAGGAGCTGTGCCTGCTGAGGAGCTCTACAGAGAACTGTCTAGACGGTCTTGCTTTTAGGCATTTACTGTTGATGCTGTTCAAGTGGGCAGGTGTACAGGGGAAAAAAGCCGGAGAGAGACTGTACTGGGAAGTTTGGGGTTTAATTAGAACAAGCTGAATGATAGACCTAAGGGGTCATAGTTCTATCCTGCTTCGTAGAGAATAGGAACGTCAGTGTACAAGAGGAAGACCATCAACGAGATAGACTGAACCAGTGGCTGTGACAATGGGCTCGCGCAGAGCAAGGGTTGAGAGGATTGGGAAGACCCGGGGCGGCGTTCGGCTCTGATGGACCCGGGTTGTCTCTGAGTTGGGACGGATATCTAATAACAGTGTGGGCCAAGCATCCTCTTTTTATCTCCTCAATGTTGTGTCTGTTTCAAGATTTTTGTCTTTTCTGTTAAAACCGGAAACATACTTGAGGAAAACAAAACCAAACCCAAAGCTGCCTGCTCAGATCCAACCTGACTTCCCAGGAGCCAGAGGATTCGGGGCAAGCTGCACGTTTCCCCAGAGGTGTGGTGTTCTCCTAGGCAACGGGCTTCCAACAAGTGGGACTGCCATGAGATACGGGATTTGGAAGCTCTCAACGAGGAGTCTGGTGCATAGGCCCCAACTGGTACCCAGAAAACTCCCAACTCCTGGTCCCCCCCACCCCCACCCATTGACTGTGCTCCACCGGGTCTTCAGTGGCCTCTGCATGGACTTGAACCTCCAACCTTGCTGTTAGCAGCCAAGTGTGTTAGTCATTTACGCCACTTGAGAGCTCAACGCTGAAGAATGAGAGCCAGGATTACTATTTATTTGGCCAGAAGCTGTAGCATAGATAGGTCCCTGGCGACCTTCCTGTCTTAGATGATGGTTCAACCTGCTTAAAACCCTCCCTGGGCTAAGTAGAGACTCAAGGCTGTGTTTGCTGTATCTTCCGAGGCCCCTCCGTGTCCCCTACATTTCTCTTTCCTTATTCCTTGTGGTGCCTGAAACCATTTCCTTTGGAAACCATGTGGTTTTGTTCATTCATCTGTCCACTCCGTCCTCCATTAGAAGGGATGCAAAACACACACACACACACACACACACACACACACACACACACACACACACTCCAGACTAGTTTCCATCAAGTCATCTGACTCATGTTTACCCATGTGTTTCAGAGGAAAACTGCATTCGAAGGGTTTCCATGGCTGTGCTTGTTGGGAAGGAGCTCTCGTGGTGTAGTGGTTACTCATTGGGCTGCTAACTGCAAGGTCAGCAATTCGAAACCATCAGCTGTTCTGAGGGTGAAAGACGAGGCTTTCTACTCCTCTAAAGAGTTTCAGTCTCGGAAACCCACAGGGGCAGCTCTAGCCTGTCTTGTAGGGTCACTGTGAATCAACTCCATGGTATGAGTTTAGTTTGTTTTTTGGGGGGCGTGCTTTTCCGGAAGTTGATCACCAGGCCTTTCCTTTGAGGCTCCTCTTGGTGGATTAGAACCAAAAGTCTGGTGGTTAGCAGCTGAGCTGCATACTCAACTATTTGGGCTCCTGAGGAACTCCCCAGAAGAGAGGCAGGAGAGATGTGTGTCTCACACACCATCTTACTTTCTAGTGCATTCTGGCCGGGGACTCCGTGTCAGCTGTCTGGTCAGTGCTCATCAACTGTGAATGAAGAAATCACGGATGAATGGATCAACAACTGCCTGAAGAGTGAACTGGAGTCCTGGCAAGACATGGTTCTGTGCAGTCTGGGGACAGCAGGGAAGGTCCTTGGAACCTCCTCTTTTTTCCTTCCCCCACTCCTCACCGCCATATGGACAGCCATTGTGAGCCCAGTCTGGTCAGGTACCTCTGAGCTGCACGCAGGTTGGGAAGAAGGAGGAGGTAGTCATTCCTTCCAAATGCGTTTCCCACCCTTGGCAGCTCCAGCTGGCAGTTCTCTGGAGCCCTGCAGCCTCCTCCAGCATCACCCACACTCTTCCATCTTCCTCTGAAGAGTCCAGCCTCCCTGCCCTGAGAAACAAACCCTGGTGGTTTTCTCCAGCGAGCGTGGAGCAGTAGATGCAAAATGCATTCGCCGGCCTGTCAAATCCTGTCTCCTTGGGCTGTAAATCAAGTACTCAAAGCCTTGTAGACCTGCTGAAGTGTCCAGTTAATGTGCCTCTGGAAAAAATACCGTCATGCTTTGCCTTTCAAACGCAAGGAAGGAATTCCACTCCCCTGCTTTCATGAGAGACCTCGAGAGCCAGGGTGAAATTTCCAGGGGGCAGGTGCTAAGAGGAGGCTGTGGTAGGTTGAGCCCCTTCCCTGTGAGGCGAACGGGAACACTGTGTCCAGGAGGCAGGGCTCAACTGTGGTCTGCTTGGCTACAGAACAGTTTCCTGGTTATTTTCGCTCTCTCTCTCTTGTTCATTCCTGTCGTGTTGGCTCTGACTCAGGGCAGCCTTCTACCATTAGATAGAGAATGAAGCGTGCACGCGGTCTGGGCCATGGTCATGATCTTGCTGTGGTAGAGCCCAGGGTTTGTCAGGCCATGTCACTGAGCTTGCTCTTCTTTTCTCTGGCTGACTGTGATGCCCTCCCCCCCTTTAAAAAAAATAACAAGTAGTCTTTCCGGCTGACCCCAGGAGGTGAGGCAAAGTCACCTTTGGCTCAGGCACATCTGGTTGAATGACTCCTCTAAGAGGGACCTGGTCACTTGGCGGAAATGGTGGCCTTCTCCAACCTCACCACTGGAGAGCACCGCTGCTTCTTCCGGCTCCCTTGTTGGCGATCCAATGCTTGCACACGCGTGCATCTGGAACGTGTCCAAGAGCAAAGAGGTCAATCTGAGGACGAAGGTGCGACAGAAGGGAAGCCGATGAACCAGGGGTCCTTCAAGCCCCTCACGTGCATGTGAAGGCAGGCCACAGAAAGAGGGGCCTTCCACACCTGGAAAGATGTGTCGTCTCCGCTGTCCTCTACCGTCGCGATGAGTTGGAATCGACTCCGTGGCCGTGAGTTCGGTTTCCAATGTAGAAGAAGAAAACTTGCCCTTGAAAGGTTGGGGTGGGTGACGGGTATTGACTGTACTGTCGATTGGTTGTCAGAAGAGCAAACAACCCCGGTCTTGCAAGAGGTACCGGCAGAATGCTCCTTAGAAGCGGGGCGGCGAGTCTGCCTCACAACGAGGGACCAGACTCTGGGGAAGGACATCGCACGGAGGAAGACCGGCCGGGAGCTGGAGTGACCAGTCGCTGTAACCATGGGTTCCAGCACAGCAGCGGCTGTGACAATGGGGTCGCACCAGGTGTTCTGTTCTGTTGCATGTGGGGTCCCTGTGAGTTGGAACCCACTCACTGGCACCCCACAAGGTCAAGCTTCTATGAGAGAGGCCCCTCCCCGCCCCTCCAACCAGCGGATCACTCTGGGGTAGAAAGAGCCTTGCTGACTGCTGGCATTTCCAGAAGAACGGGGCTCTGCTCAGGATATGGTTCGTCCCCCAGCTGCTGAGAGGACATTCGTCCAGTCTTTGTACAGTAATGAAGGGGAAGTGGACGGGCCACTCGATAAGAGGCCGTGCGCATGGGGCCTCAGCATCAGCATGGGGCCTCGGCATCAGCATGGGGCCCCTGAGACCAGACTGCTGGGCCGAGACCTCCGTTTCTTCAGCTGTCAAATGGGCGAGTGAGCTGTTCATCAGGTTGTTGGTAAAGTCTGTGGCCCACAGTGAGTGTTCCACGTGTGCTATTTTTATTATGATGATGATATAATTTTATTGGGGGCTCTTACAGCTCTGATAACACATCCTATTGTTAGAGGGTGCCCTCTTGGGAACAGGGGCAGGGGTGGGGGCGCGGGAGCCCAAGTTGTCTAGCGGTGCTGACGAAGGTACATTCCCCAAGTTGGGACCCCAGGACCGAACCATTGTTTTTCATTGGTAAATTGAAGGGAGTCGTGTTAAGATGCCCTCAGAGGGTCCAGCCAGCTTAGAGGAAGAAAATCCTCGGATTTTCTGAATGGAACTGGGGAACTGTAGACTCCCCATTTCCTGTTGCTTTGTTTCTGGCCAAAGGGCTCCTCCCTGGGCGGTGGGGGAGCATCTCCAGAGGGTTGGTGCAGACTTGGTCACACACACTGTCCTGGAGGACGGCCTCCCCACCCTGTGCTGGACTATGGGGTCCTCCGTGCAAGGGCATGCCCTTTCAGCTCTGCGCACGCTTGGCATTCTCAGTCTGAGCCCTGTCTCTTGCGCTCATCTGTGGGATGATGGGATGATGCCCAGAGAACCTACCTTCTAGGGCATCATCAGGACCACAGGAGTGGCTCAAGAGCAGTGTGGCCCGGTGTGGGTCTGCAGAGCTGTGTGCAGCAGGCTGGTTTGGGGGAGGTAGACTTTGCTTCCTTATGAGGTGCCCCTGGATGGACTCGAGCATTTAACCTTACAGTTAGGAGCTGAGCAGGTGCATCATTTGCACCCAGAACATGTTTGCTGTTACTCTTTGGGACTTAGAGGCACCCGAGCCACTACCCTGCCTCATTAGCATAACAAGGACAGCCCATTCCCAAACGGTTAGAACTACAGGTTTACAAGTTAGGATGGACACATCTACTCTCTCGGAGACACAGTTCAGTCTACAATGGTCTCTCCCCTCGTGTCTGTGTCTTTGCGTCTTCTCGCCTCTTCCCTCTTCACAGGAGAACTTCAGTCATATCCAATGAAGGCCCACCTGACTCTAGTGTCACCTGCTGACGGATAACAGCCTCAAAGACCCCGTTTCCAAACCAAGTCATTTTAGAAGTACTGGGGGGTAGGAAGGGGCCCTGGGGGGGTGTAGGGGCTATGAATTGCACTGCTCACTGTAAGGTCAGCTGTTCAAAGCCACCCGTCCTCCCCGAGGGAGGAAAACTAGGCTTTCTACTCCCATCCAGAGTTACAACCTCGGAAACCCACAGGGGGCAGGCAGTTCTATGCTGACCCCTAGGATCGCTGTGCGAACAGTGGACTCCGGCAGAGAGTTAGAGTGGTTAGGACGTCCATAATTTTTTTAAGGATACATGATTCAACCCAGAAAGAGCGTTAAGGAAGCTGCCACAGAGCAGGAGTTTAGCCCATGCAGTCAAGAGCCTAGACCCATGACAAGACCACCGCCATCGCTCACAGAACCTCAGGATATGGGACTTCTGGGGCTAATGGCCTGAGCCCAAATCCCATCAACAGGGAAGCAAGCCAACCAACCATCCCACCTCCAGCAACCCCGACGCTATCTCGTAAAGGCACAATCCATCCGAGATTGGAGAAGTTTATTCTGTCTCTTAGATGAGGGACGAAGGGGTCAGGTGGGAGTCCTGGCTTCTCAAATCTGCAGATGCTTTTCGCAAACCACGAAGGAAACAGCAAACCCAAGATAAAACAGAAAAGAAACATTGCCTTTCATGTTCCTTTGCTTCTAGTAGGAAGGGCAAAAAAGAAAGAAAGAAAGAAAGCCCTTGGTTCTTAAAATACCTGTCGAAGGAAACAAAACATATTCACAAATACGTTGCATTTCTCCGGTGGGGCATGGTCTGAACCCCTCTTGGCACCACAATGAGTTCTCATCTGTGTGAAGTGCTTGGATCCACCACTACTTACCTGGTGGAATTTAGGCAGCTTGCCTTCGTCTTTAAGGCTTGACATCTCAGACAGTCCCTTCACCATCTCCGGCCCTCGGTGGGGCGGACGCTCTAACCCAGGACCAGATGACCATCTGCGGGATGACAGGGAAGAAAGCAATGGACTTGGCAGGCGGTGGGCAGGCTTAGGGGATGGCAGTGTTATGTTCTTGAACTACAGCCTCTCTCTGGGCCTGGCCCCGGATGACATACCACTTCCAGTTGATCATGGGCTATAAACATTCCAGTTTGAGCACCATGCCTTGTACCTGACCTTGTGCTTTGGATTCCTGGAGCCAGGGAACATCAGGGCAGCTGGTAATTGGGTGAGAAGCACTGGATCACACATGGTGCTCTCAAGCCCGGCTCACACACTGCGGCTTGTGTTGCAGTATCTGGCTGACATAGCTTTCTCCTTCTTAGACCTGCCCTGTCCACCACAGGGACAAGTGGCTGCATCCATTCAAATAGAACGTCATTGCCAGGGGATTAGCTGAGACATTCAAGGGCCACACTTATAATTTTAAGTGTCCTGTAGCTCGATGTGGCTAGTGGCTATGATTGGATGGTACAGAAAAGATCCTTCCCGCTGTGGTAGACGGGTTTTGTTGGGCCGTGCTACACTGCCATCTGAATTTCAAGAGGACACGGACACACTGCTCTCCTTCCAAACAAACAAACACAAACAAACCAACAAACCAAACTCACTGTCATTGAGTCCATGCTGATGCAGAGTGACCCAGAACTGTCCCTGTGGGTTTCTGAGACAGTAATTCTTTATGGGAATTGAAAGCCGCACCTTTCTCCCTTGGAGTGGCTGGTGGCTTTGAATGGCTGACCTTGAAAGGTTAGCAGCCCAACGCATAACCACCGTCCCACCAGGGCTCTTAAGATATATCTGCAATGCATAGGATAGTGCCTGGTATGTAGTAAGCATTCAATCTAAATGTTTTCTAAAGGGACGATTGAAGTGGCCTGTCTGATTCCGCATTGCTTTACTCATGCCCAGCTCAGAGAGGGGCTTCACAAAGAAGCAGATGCAATGAATGCTTAGAGCGTGGTCACCGCCGAGTTGGCATCGTGGGTGGGTCAGGGGTCGACCTCTTGCCTTCTATGTGGGAAACTTGACTTCGATCCCAGCCAAGGCATGTCACCAGCCACCTGTCAGTGGATGTATGAGTGGTGCGGTAAACAGGCATCATCGGAGCTTCCAGGCTAAGGTGGATGAGGAAGAAAGGCCGCAAGAGCTGCTTCCACAAATTCAGCCGGTGAAAAACCCTGGGGGTCACAGTTGTTCCGACCCTAGTGCTTTGACCCGAATGATGCCCTTCTGGCCTCTCCTGATGGCACGTCTGGAGCATGTGGGGCAACGTCTTACCCTCCTCACTGCTGAAGCGCATTGACGGATGAGGCCAAACCCAACCAACTGACATGGAGTGGATGCCAACTCACAGTGACCGCACAGGAGGGAGAGACCTGCTCCTCTGGGCTTCTGAGACTGAGACCCTCAATGGGAACAGATAACCTCGTCTTTCGCCCATGGAGTGACTGACTGTGGGTCGGAACTGCTGACCGTGGGGCTGGGCATGTCTTTATGATGTGAGGAGCCCTGCCAGTTACCAAGCCCTGCCCTCCAGGAGCATCGTTAGATCATTCCTCAGCCATCGCCTTGGTGCTTGCTGGGCTCCAGCCCAGTTGGGGCACTGAAGCTCACAAGACTGGCACGAGATCTCATGGGGCAGATGGAGGCACGGGCAGTTTTCTCCAAGATCTCCCGAGGAATTGGAGGCTTCCTGAGAAGGAGGTGGGTCTTTTATGAGCCAAGAACAATGGACAAAAAAAAATGAACAGAACCTATCTTCCAAACTAGGTCTTCTCTTGTGCCCCTCTTGGCCCTCGATTTTCACATTGGTCGGGCTGTCGAATTCACCGGGTTCACCCCGTGTGTGTGCGCACGTGTGTGGCTTGTGTGTGGTGGGGTCTGTTCATACCTGCTCCTAAGATAGAGCTTCTGATCTCCCTAGGGGAAGTTTGCAAAGTGAACTGAAAGAGTCTAGGGTGGGTCTAGGGAGAAAGGCGGGCTTTCTACTCCCGTAAACAGTAACCCTCCTCGGAAACCACCAGAGGGTAGAGGAGTTGGCATCGGCTTGATGGCAGTGAGAGTTTTGTTTTTAGATAGAGTGGGTGGTTTGAAGCTAGCAGGCACTCCACGGGACACAGATTCGGTGGTCTGCGGCCTCAGACACCCCATGGAGCAGGTTCCCTCTGTCCTGGACGCCCCCGTGAGTTGGAACCAACAGGGCGGCAGTGAGCAGGGTGGGATTCCTGGAGGGCACAAGCGGTGTGCTCTTGGTTACTAACCTCAGGGTTGGCCGTTAGAACCCACTCCATGCTGCCGAGGAAAGACTGGCCATTTGCTTTTGTAAAGATGGCAGCCCAGAAAACCCTGGTCCTGCTCTGTCGCCCACGGGGCTGTGCTTCGCTGGAATGGGATTGACCAGACCTCACAATTGTCTACAACAACCACCGCCCCCTGTGGGAGTAGATGGCCAGGTCTTCCTTGCATGCTGCTGCTGGGTGGATTTGATCTCGGGACCTTTCGGTTGGTAGCCGAGCACAGTTGCTTTATGCCTGTAGAGATCATGCACATTGACTGTACAAATGGAATTTATTGACTGCTTATGGTGTGACTTCTGCACTTACGTCTTCTGGCTTATGTCTCATGTACTCTTCATATCTTCTCCTGTTATTGCAACTCTGGGACATGTAGTGACGATCAGGGCCACCACCACGCCCCACCCCTCCACGTTACAGTGAAAGAAACTGAAGCTCGTGTCACCAAGGTTGTTTAAGTAACTTGAGTTAGAAATGCAGGTCCATCCAGTTCCACTGAGGGACACCGCCCCAAGTTAATGAAATGAGGCTCTTTGGGGATGGGGCCCAGGCAGCTGTATTAAAAAAAAAGATCCCTGGGTTATTCTGTGGGAGCCCTGGTGGCGTAGTGGGTTAGGAGTTGAGCTGCTAACTGCAAAGTCAGCTGTTTGAGACCACTGGCCACCCCACGAGAGAGAGGTGAGGCTTTTTACTTCTGTCAAGTTACAGTCTTGGAAACCCAAAAGGGGCAGTTCTACCTGGTCCTAGAGGGTTGCTATGAGTCAGAATTGGCTTGATGGCAGAGAGTTGGCATCGTGGTTATGCATTAGGCTGGCAGTCAGCAGTTCAAAACCACCAGCTGGTCTGAGGGAGAAAGAGGGGGCTTTCTATTTGCATGGGCAGCTAAAGACTCGGAGACTCACAGGGAGCTGTTCTACCCTGTCCTATAGGGTTGCTATGCGTCCACATTGACTTGATGGCAGTGCGTTTGGCCATCACATTGGAGTTTGGTCAAGGCCAAGAGCCACTGGGGAGAGCATGCTGACTGCAGACCTTCTAGGAGTCCCCTGACGGTGCCCTCCCTATCCTTGGCTCCCTCACCAGAAGTCGACTCTTCCTTGACCCCATCCTCACCTCCTTTTGCAGATGGCAGGCTTCCTCGGCAGAGGGCTGCCTGAAGCTGGGCCCCGGACCCTGACTGGACCTCTCGCTTGATTGTATACGATGCTGCCCTCTCTAGGTCGCTGTTTATTTCAGGGGCAGAATTCCATCCCAAAAAACCAATTCCCTGGAGCACGGGTCCTCAAACTATGGCCCGCAGGCCACATGCTGCCCGCCGAGGACATGTATCCGGCCTGCTGGGTGTTTTGGCCCCGTTTTGTTTTTTTCCTTCAAAATAAGATATGTGCACAGGAATTTGTTCATAGTTTTTTTTAAAACTTTTGTCCGGCCCTCCAACGGGTCTGAGGGACAGTGAACTAGCCCCCCGTTAAAAAAGTTTGAGGACCCCTGCCCTGGAGACGAAAGAAGTACATTTGGCGGGACTTCCTTTGGGGGTGGGGGTGGCCCGAAGTGGCCTTTCTAAGAGGCTAACAGCTGTTCCTTTCCTCTGACACTCCCTCCCCCAAGTTGCCCTCTGACATTGTCCTCTCAGCCTCATATTAGGAATCTCTCACATCCATCTCTCCATAAAGCCTGCCAATTAATAACCATCGCGGAAAGGGGAAGAGCAGCCCACGTGTTCTGAGGGCCAAGTCCACTGTGTTTCTGTATGTGGCTTTATGGCACTGTTGCCTTTGGAGAGAGAGATGAGTTAGAAATTGAGGGCTTTTTATCCTTAGCGCCGGGACAGTCACCATTGCATGCCACCATTTCATGACGTTGTTGAGAATCAAGGTGTTCCATGGATTGGAGAAGCTACCGTACTGGAAGCATCTGAGCTCTGGTAGCATGCCTGGGTCACCAGTTGGGCTGCTAACCACACGGTCAGAGGTTCAAACCCATCAGCTGCTCCGGGGGAGAACAATGAGACCTACTCCTGTAAAGGTCTAGCACAGCGATTCTCCACCTTCCTCATGCCGCGGCCCTGTCATACAGTTCCTCATGTGGTGGTGACCCCCAACCATAAAATTATGTTCGTTGCTACTTTATCACTGTCATTTTGCTGCTGTGATGAATCATCATGTAAATATCTGATATGCAGGATGTATTAGGGGACCCCCGTGAAAGGGTCGTTCGACCCCCAAAGGGGTCTCGATTCACAGGTTGAGAACCGCTGGCTCATAGTCTCGGGAAGCCACAGGGCAGTTCTACTATGTTGTAGGATCACACCGGGTTGGAAGCGACTTGGTGATAGTTTGGTTTTCCAGGTTTGGCCTTGCCTAGCAGTGGGGGTAGGGGTAGGGGTGGGGTGGTGTTGCTTGCTTATTTGGGCGACTCCTAGTTTTCCACCTGCCATGAGTCTCAGTCAGGGGAAGAGCTGGTTAAGTGGAAATTCGTGTGAATTTTCAAAAACACGCAGATGTCATCGTGTTGATTCTGACTGGTGACCACCCCATGTATGTCGGAGTAGAGCTGTGTTCCTGAGGGTTTTCAATGGCTGATCTTGGGGGTCGGGTGGGGGTGGGGGAGTACCTCACTCCCAGCCTTTCTTCTGAGGGAACGTTCGGTTAGCACCTGAGCAAGGCATTACTTCTTGTCACTGCCCAGAACTTTCTCCTGCAGGGTTCAAAGCACCAGCCTTTCGGTTAGCGGCCGAGGGCTTACCTGTGTTGCCACCGGGACTCCCGGTCCTAGAGAGCTCGCATGGAAGTGTCTGCCCCAGGTCCTTGAAGCTTGCCCATTCAGGGCTGGCCCCACAGAAATATTTTAGCCACGGAAGTCCTTCTCTAGTAGCGTGTCTATTTTCCCCATCCACTTAGACCCAAGCCCTTGATGTGGTTGGAGACCTCCCGAAAGGGCCGCGGGGTGCCCACGTTGGCTCCTCATGGTGTGTCCATCTTGTCCCTCATCACCTTTCTTCTCCTTTTTAAAGAAGCATGTGTGTCCCTTGTTAAAGAGAACCCCCACCCCCAGGCAAAGTGATACATTTTCAATATGTAAAATTCATGAGACATAGGGAGTTCAAAGAACTGGCAAAGCCCACTGTCATGACTCGGCTCCATCACCCCAGAGCCCATGCATGGTAGAGTGGAGGGGTGGCAACGCGAGGAAGGCCTTCAACAGGATGGATGGACACAGTGGCTGCCACAATGTGTGCCAGCATGGGAACCATGGTGAGGGTGGCACAGGGCCAGGCGGTGTTTCCTTCTGTTGTGCCTAGGGCCGCTATGGCTTGGAACCGGCTCGATGGCAACCAACAACAGAATCCATCCCTAGTGACTTTCTAGTAACATTTTCCCAACTTCCTTACACACAGATTGCCGGATCTGAGCTTGGCAGAGGTGTGTTAGCAGGAAAACCTTGGCTGACCATCCACAGGGGATTCTGCTATTCTGCCCCCACCAACAGTTTTATTGACACATAATTCACACATCGTAACACTGAACAGTGCAATCGTTCAGTCACATCAAGGGGAGTCGCACAATCACTACCACATCTGTCTTCAAGCTTCACCCCAACCCCCACCCCTCACCCCATGGTTGTATCGCCTTTAATCTGAGTTGTGCATTCAGGATCTGTTCTAGTGCTCCTTCCTACTTCCGGCCTTTATTGAGGACTTCCAGAACCCCCCTTTCCCTCCCTATCGTCCATCCCCTATGTTGGGTGGCTTTTGGAAGGGCGTTTTCAGTGCATCTGTCTTCAAAGAGTCATCACAGCAGAACAGGCTCTGACTGTGAATCCAGTCAAGTTCTTTTGTCTTCTCATGTAAGAGATGAACCATCCTGGGGCGAATTTGGGCTGACCAAGGTCCCCAGTAATAAACTTAGGTTGGGTCTCTTGGCTCAAGGTCAAATGCATTTCCCATCTCTTACCTGTGTTCTGGATGATGGGCTTATGGCGAAATGGCTCTGGAGCAAAGGAAACGTTGCCCTATGCGGCTGATTAAAGACCAGAAAAAGCCCCACCTTTACCTTAGTCATCGAGTTGTCCAAGTGACAGATGGTCGAAACTTTTGTTTGTTTCAGAAAACACAAAGCTGAGCTTGGTGTCCTCTGGAGCATGCCCTGATCCAATCTGTTGAACAGCAGTCTTCGACGAGTGCCCAGATGGGCTCAGAGTCACCCTTGAAAGCAACTTGCCATGCTGTTGGCACAGAGCTTCCAGTTTATGGCCTGCCTGAAGATGGGGAGTATAAATCTTGGGGTGGGGGTGGGGCTGTCTTATTTACTTGTGTGTCTCTTCTGCAGATGGGGGGCCCTGCCCTGGTGCAGGGCTGCCCTCAGATGTCTGCTCCAGGAGATTTTAGCTGAACTGTGTGAGTCCATTAAACAAATGTTCAGAGTTTGGGGGCAAGGAAAGCTGTGTCTCCAGGCAGCTGTTTTACATGGAGAACATCTGGGGAAGCCTGGCATTGGTGTGTTCGGGACATCAGGAGAGCAGCCTGGCGGGGCTCAGCTGAGATGTTTCTGGCTTGTGCTGGCTGGCTTTGACAGTTTTGTTGCAAGGGAATGGTTCTTATGAAGTCTTGCCGTAGAGACAGCGCGTGATCCAAGACGAGTATCCTTAGTTAGCCGCACGATCCAATTGTCCTGACCAGCCCTTCAGCCAGATCTTCCTGACATTTGGGCAGTCTGATATCTGCGCTGGCTTTCCCCAACGCGGATGCTCTGGAGAAAGCCAGAGCCCTGCTGTGGGGCTCAGAGTGTTTGGATGGAAGGTGGAAGTAGGCATGGTCCCGGAGAAGTGGTATTGCCCGTGAAATACACTTTACCTGGGTTGAAAGTTGAGTTTTGTCTTTTACTTGTGGACGTTTGAGGGTGTCCTAACTTTCACCCTTACAATGACCCTGTCTTGCAACACAAGCAGCCAGGCTCTTGGAGAGAAAACGGAAATGGGGTGCCGTTATGTAAAAACATTAAGTAGGAGAAAGATCACAGGCACAGGGCAGGCGTGCTCCCAGGGGCTTGGGGGTCTTGTCCACAAGTGTTAGTAGTGCTGCGAGATTGGGGTGGACCCTGGGATGTTATCTGAGGAGATGAGCTGACCTCAACCTTGTGTGTACTAGGTTGGGTTCTCTGGAGAAGCCAAACCAGGGGCGCTTGTATGTGTGCATACCTAGAAAGAGATCTGTAGTCGTCAATGGCATACAGCGTTGTAGAAGTAGGTAAGTGCAGTCTGGGTTAAGTCTGTCGGTCGGATGTGAGCTGGAGGCTTCTCCTGGCTCGTGTGGCTCCATGACATTGGCGGTTTGAGCCCACCTGCTTCTGTGCTGGAGAAAGACGAGGCAGCCTGCTCCTGTAGATTTGCAGCCTCAGAAGCTGCAGGGAGCAGTTCTAGTCTGCCCTGTGGGGGTTGCTCCCCAGCAGGGTATGGGGGATGTTTTCATTGAGAAAGGGGAAAACATATGGCTTCTGCAAGAATACATCCAATGAGCACTTGAGGAGTTTAGGCAGCACCCGGCCCACAGGAAATGCTTCCTAATGAGGAACATGGGGGAAGGAGTACTTATGAGACTGTCCGTTCACCTCAAGGTCAGCAGTTTGAAGCCCCCTGCCACTCCGACGGAGAAGGATGAAGCTCTCTACTCCTGCAGCTCTACTCAGCCCCATAGGGTCACTCTGAGTCAGAATGGACTCGGAGCAGCGAGTTTGGTTTTGTTATTTTGTTGGCTTTTGAGGGGGTGGTAGTGAATGATTATGATCACCCTGCACTATTATTGGGCGTCATCCCCCAGTCCCTCTGATAAAGGCCCCAGGGTCATCTGCGCCGAGGCCGGGCACTTGGGAGAGAAGCCAGCAGGAGGAGGTCGGCCAGTGGCCTGTGATGGGCTGCGGTTGGGCTGCGTGATGAGGTGTCCAGCTATGGCTTCGCGGTGTTTGAAGGCATCATCATCTTCTTCTTTTGCACCGTTTATTGGCACTTCTTCCACACATCAGGTACGATTCGGCCATTCAGCCATGTCACGAAGAGGTGTACGCTCATTTCCACAATCCATTTTAGAACCCTTTCTTCTTCCCCTGGATGCATGACTTGTGTAATTATTATTTTTTAAGTGGTGGTGAAAATCGACACCTCAAACCATGCCCCAACACCTAATGTGCAATTCAGTGTCTTTGATTATACTGTGTGCAACCGTTACTGAAGTCCTTGTCCAAATTATTCCACCACCGTTAACATGGAATCAGTGCTCCGCTAAGCACGACTTCCTCCTTCTTCACCCATGGTAACCACGGGTCACTTTTTTCCCCCCAAAGTAGTTTTCTTGATATCATAGTCACATATCATACGCTTCCATTGTTAAGTCACTTTAAAAAAGTTGTGTATACATGACCATAATCAGCTCCTGTGCTCCCTCCCCCTCCCACATTCCTCATTTGCTACCCCTCCCAGATAAGCCAGTGCATCAGTTATGGTCTCTATTCATCCGCTTCTGTGCTTTATAAACCTAACACAAATGATAAAAACAAACGTAAATGAAACAGAGAGAAGATCATAATAAAATAAGATAAATAAAGAAGATAAAAATAAAGACTAAGAAAGAAAAGACCACCAACAATGAAAAAAAATGCCAGAGAAGAAATTTCTCTCATGGAACAATCAAGAAATATTGGAGTCTAGAGCAAATTCAGGGTCAAGAAGGAGGTCAACTGGCCAAGCATCATATTATGCCATGGTTGGATCACCATAATCAAGCAGTCTGTCTGATAGTAGAGCTGTTTGAGTCCCTTGCCCGTGACCAGAGGGGGAGTGCCTGGGACTTAATCGATTGGATAGTCTGCAGATGGCTTTTGGGCTCCCTGAAGGCATCTTCTTGTCACTAGGCCCACTGCAGTAGGGGCTTTTTTGGGGGGTGGAGGATGGAGTGGGAGGATGTCAGGCTGTCAGCACTGGCGGGGGCAGGCTCTCAGGGTTGTGGAGCAGGAATTAGCTGGCTGACGGACTTGTGAACTCTCTGGTTGGTGGATAGTGAGAGCTTCCCTTGAGAGGAACAGGAGACACTGGTTCCCGGAAGGAGATGGAAGTAGAGCCTTTGGAGGTGCAAGGGTGTTCTCCAAGGCTTGCAAGGAGCAGGCCTGCGCCCCGAACTCTATCTCATTCCCCATCTGAGAGGTGTCTACATCCCCTGCCCAGGAAAATGAGCCGCACTAGAATACAAAAATCACGTAGCCGTAGAAACACCCATGGTTAAAATAGAAAGACATGTCTCTTGGAGGGGTTACAGTTGACCATCTTAAGTTCATACGTATTTATTTTGCCCTCCTTCACTGCCGTCAAGTTGCTTCTGGCTCACGGTGACCCTGTAGGGCAGGGCAGAACTGTGCCGGTGGTTCCTGGGACGGAAAGTATGGGAATCGAAGGCCTCATCTGTCTCCTATGGAGCGGCTGGTGGTTTTGAACCGTTGACCTTGTAGTTAGCAGCCCAACTCATAATCCATTATGCAACCAGGGTTCCTTTTGCCCATCTGGGTCAGCCGAATGCAATGGGTCACTTTCTTTCCCGTTGGGGTTGGGGATACACAACTGAATTTTGTTTCCCTGGTCGCTTGTGTTTCTCCCCATCGTTCCCAAGGTCAGCCTGAAGTTACTATATAAAAACCCTGTTTTATGTGAATGAAGAAGTCATGGGATAAGACTCTCCCAAGTGCGCCTATTCACGCATGCTAGGGAATCAGGCTTTCGAAGCCGGAATGAGGTTTGGCTGACAAGTGTCCCCACATGGCTGCGTGGAGCCAGCCCCTGGGCACGCAAGGGAGAACAGTTCTCTGGGCTGTGAGATGACTTGCCCAGGAATACCTGTCACTCTCCGGCCCCGCTTATTAATAATGCAACACTTCTGAGGGCCTTTGCAGCTGGGACTTGCTGCTGGCTCCTGTAAATGTCCAGCCTCCTTTCGGTGGTGGGCCTGCTGCTTGCTGGCCCTGGGTTTGAATTCCTCACGGAAGGGTCCCAGGAGTGATTCTCGGGAGGCCGGTAACTTTTTGAACAGGGGCCGCACTTGACCCTTCCCGGACCTTGAAATCCTGATCTGAAAAGTGAAGGGGCTGGCCCAGAGCAGCTCTCACCCCGCCCCCCCCACTGTGGCGCTCATTCTGACTCCCTTTATGCCACCCATCCTGGGCACCTCCATTCCTTACCCAGCCTGAGTCCAGCCCGGGGGCACTGGTGGCTCAGGGGTAGAGTCCTTGCCATCTATGCAGGAGGCACTTCAAGGTCAGGCACTGCCCATCGGTCAGCGGAGGCTTGGGCGTGGTCATGGTGCCAGCCAAGTTGCAGCCGAGGTTCCGCGCCAGGGAGGCAGGTCTGGGGTTTGACTTCTGAAAAGCAGCAAAGGACAACCCCGTGGATGACAGGCTCTGATTTGTCACCTGTCATGGGGAAGGCACAGGACTGGGCAGCGTTTTGTTCTTTTCACCATTGGGTCACCTTGAGTTGGGAGCTAATGTGACAGTTAACCACAATGACAACAATTTGGTTCCCACATCAGCCTTGCCAGGTTGGTCATACCACCAGACAGGGGAAACTGAGCCCATGAAATGATAGCCTGCCTACTGCCCCTTGCTTGCTGGAGGCACCTGGAACCGGTGGCTGACATTGGGGACAAGGCCAGGGAATTGGGTTTCTCAGCAGTGCTGGTCGGGGCTCTGCTGGGCCTGGACTTTGATAGATACATGTTGCACAACTCTCAGCTTTTCCATGCTATGCTGTAAACAAGGCCAGAGTCACATCAGGTGCTGCCAGTTGAGGCCGGCCACTTCATGAGCAATCTCAGACCCCCACCCCCATCTCCCACCAGAACAGTGAGGACCTAGATGGAGAGCAGCAGCACTCCAGAATCCCGGTTTCGTGTCGTGCGCTTGGCTTTGGGAAACATGGAAGTCCAAAAATAAACAGTTGCTTGGAGACCTGAATCCCAGCTAAACAGCCTTGGCTTTTTGTCTTTCTGTGGCTCTGGGGTTGCCTGTGCGAACAGCTCTGGTGCTACCAGAGGCCAGTTCATGCAGGGGACCTTGAACCGGAGGACTCTGGACCTGGAGCGCGGTTCAGAGCATGTTAGGTAAGTGAAGGTTCCACATCGCCCTGGGTCCAGACCCTTTCTCCATGGAGCAGAGGATGCTGGTAGTGAAAGGCTCCTCACAGCCCCAGGCCAGACCCTTTCTCTACAGCAGGGGTCCTCAACCTTTTTAAACAGGGGCCAGTTCACTGTCCCTCAGCTAGTTGGAGGGCCGGACTGTAGTTTAAAAAAAAAACATGAACAAATTCCTATGCACACTCACTGCACGTATCTTATTTTGAAGGAGGACAGGCAGCGGCGGCAAAAACACCTGGCGGGTTGGATAAATGTCCTCGGTGGGCCGCATGTGGCCCGCGGGCTGAAATTTGAGGATCCCGGCTCTAGGGAGCATTGGGTGCTGGTGAAGGGCAGGTTCCTTAGGGCCACGGGTTAGACTTTCTCCCTTGAGCAAAGGATTCTGGGTAAGGGAAGGTTCATTCTTACAGCCCTGAGCCAGACCCTTCCTCTGTTACGCACAGGATGCTGGGCAAGGGAAGATTCCTTGTCGACTCTCTCCATAGAGCTGAGGATGCTGGTAAGTGAAAGCTCAACTCTAGGCCAGACGCTTTCTCCCCCGAGTAGGCAGGAGGGTTTGAGCTCCCTTCCACCCCCTCCCTGAAATCCATTCACTTTACAAGGCTGGGGGCCTCCGGCTGTGTGCAGACTGTGAAGTCCCCATCCGCTGTAGCCAGCGTCATCCCCAGGCCAGCCTCAGGCTAGGGAGGGTGAAGTACTGGCAGCAGAGAGCAAACCTTCCACTTGTCAGGGGTGAATGAATGTGGGTCACTGAGTCCCCTCAAGGAAGCAGCCGTTCCACATTCCCTTCTGTTGAGAAGGGCGACTCCTCACGTTCCTTTTCAGTAATCGTCTGATGTGTCCTCTGCGGAGGGGCAGCGGAAACGAGGGAGCAGCTTCCCCTCCATGAGATGGATTGACGGTGGCTGCAACCGCGGGCCCAGGCCGGGGAGTCATGGTGAGGATGGCACAGGACTGGGCAGTGTTCCGTTCTGGGCGGCTTTGGGTCGGAGCCACCACCACCGATGTGCAACATGTAAATGATGGAGGTGTAGGTGCCTCCCCCAATGCATTGACTCTGGATTTAGGTGGGTTCAGAGTCCCTGGGCGGTGTAACTGGTGCTTGGCCGCGACTGAAAGATTGGAGGTGCGAGGTGACCCACAAGTGTATCAGAAGAAAGTCCAGGCAATGCACGTCCTTCACATCAGCTCTTGAAGACCCTGCAGACGGCAGTGCTGCTGTGCTGTGCATGGGTTGTCCTGAGCTGGAAACGCCTCCAGGCAAGGGGGCTTGTGGTTTAAGTCCTCACTCTCAAGATGCTGCAGTACAGCGGAGCCTCCTGACTGTTGGTAAAACATGCCTCGCATTCAGGGGAATATTATTTACCCACAAAGAGCTGTGAAGTCCTGATACATGCTCTCATATGGAACAGCCTTGGAAACTTGTTTAGTGTAACAAGTCCCAGAGGGCAAATAACCCATGGTTCTACTTAGGGTGAAATTGCTAGACCAGGTCAATAGAGCGCAGACTTCCTTAGCGAGCCAATACCAGGCATGGGATGGAGGGGAGGGAGGAGGAAGGGGGCTTAGTTCCGTTAATGGCGATGGCATAATTTGGACAGATAATGGAGATGCTTTCACACCCACGATGAACTTAATTAATATCCTTAATGTGCTGGAATGTAAAACATGTGAATTGGCAAATGTTCTGTGAGATGAAACATGTATGTGTATATATTTGCTACAATGAAAAGTAAATGCTCATACTATGTCCTTTCCTAACCACGCCCCCACCTCCTACACCTGAATTCAGTAGGCGAATTCTTGAGATCTGCATTCAGAAAATTGTAATTCTAGGATCTTTTCTCCTTTCTTTTTGATGTTCCTTGTGTTGTTGTTGGGAATGCACACAGCAAAATCCACCCCCCGTCCCAGTTTCCACAAGGCCGTTGCAGTGATGTGGGTTACATTCCAGGAGTTCCACAGCCATGATCGTCTTCTTTCCCGAGCACGTCTTCCTCGTCCCCACGAACTCTTGTGTCATCGTTCAAGTGTCTGACGTCACTTACCTCCCACCTAGACAGTGCTTCAAAGAGCACAGTGCTCCAGGCAGACAGACTCTTCAGCCATGCTATTATTTGCTGCTAAGATTTTAGGGGACGCCTTTGGTTTAAGGTTTAACACTACGTTTACCGGGATGGGTCGCTTTAGTGCAGTTTCCTCAATGAAAATTACAGAAACCATTTACATTTATTTACCTCTTACCTTTTTTATATAAAGAAATCATTTTATTGGAGGCTCATACAACTCTTACCACAATCCATCCATCCATCCATTGTGTCAAGCACATTTGTACATTTGTTGCCATCATCATTC
>NW_022103898.1:20443727-20444963 GCF_000313985.2 Echinops telfairi
CTAGAAGTCAGTCCATCCTCCAGACAAGGACCTCCGATGTTGTGTCTCAGTGGGGCCGGCCATACGGCCCTCTCTGTGCATTGGCTGCTCTGAGCAGGGCTATGATCCTCAAGGCTTGGTGGGCCAGGATGTGCTCCACTCCCTCTTCCTCCTCCTTCATTTGCTCCTGTGTGCTCTGATCAGACATATCCCTCTCCCTGAGCTATATAAGTAAATTCTTCTGAGAGGAGGGTGGCTGTCCAGGTAGTTGGGATTGGGGCCGGCCCCTCAGACCTCTCCACTGATTCCCTGCTTCATGCTGGTATGTTGCATTCACATCTGGGAGCACTGAGTTGAATGCTGACTTAGCCATTTATTGAGACACATATACCCAAATTCAGTTTTTTCTAATCTTGAAATTCTCTCAATTTGACACTAATGTCAATTGAATATTAGTCCCAGTAAATCAGTTTCATTCTTGAAAGCATTACTTCAGTGATAAATAGAAACCTCGTCAATAAGTTCTCAGGAAGTCAGCATCAAATGGAAAGACAAACAGTGCAGCAGTTTGTCACACTGACCAACGCAAGTGGCCCAATATCTCCAACCTTGTATAATGCTAAGTATTCTACACTTTATATAAATGTATAGTATCACATATTTCATTTACAAATTGTGTATAATTATCTAGTTCTTAAATAAAATCAGTTGCATTTTAAGAAAATGTGTGGTTTCGTTCATGTGTCAATTTTACGTGTGTCCGTTGAGATCGGTATGTATAAGAGACGCGTCTGTAACATAGTGCTAAACATGATCTGAGGGCAGTGGTTTCAAGCAGTTCATCCAGCCTCCACAGTTCCATCAGGTCTGGAGGCCATAAGAACTTTACATTCTGTTCTACATGGCCCCCCTTTTGATCAAGATTCTTCTATAATATAGGATTCCAAATGTAGTTGGCCTACCAGCATCTTTTTAGGGAAAACAAAATTATAGTGCCCCCCTACCCCCGCCCCGGCAATGAAAAACTTTCATATTATAGCCTATCGTCCAGGATAAAGTGTAGGTATCTATCGGATGTTGCAGCCCCTCTGAATCATTGCAGCACTCACTTTGCTTACACTGTACATAGTCTTTGATCAAGATGTCAGTCCTGGTTGCTGAGCACTGTCCAGATCTTCTTGTCTCATGGCAGAGGAGGCAGTTGTTCATGGAAGTAATTAGCTGCACAGTCCATATCCTCCTCCTAGTATGCTGCTG
>NW_022103898.1:20445874-20453067 GCF_000313985.2 Echinops telfairi
GTGGCAGAGAATGTGATACGATTGTTGAAGAAAAAGCTCTTTCTTACACATGCCTCACTCCTTGGCAGTGGGGCATCTCCTGGAGTCTGTTGATATAACTCTTGACTTGCAATCTGCTTGTACGTGAAAACCATCATGTAAGAACACGAATCAACGGGCTGAAGAGGAAGGGAAGGAGAGGCCTCCGGGCTCTCGCTGGGTCTGGCTCGGGGCCCCGTGGAGCTGGTTGCATCATAGCATAAAGCAACTTGCTGGGGTTCTGTGCCGACACTACCAGGCTGCTCCAGGCAGTGCTGGGGGCCCTGGGATTAAGTAGGGGCTGTGGTTGCAAGGGGACACTCAGGCATAGCTGCTCTGAGTGGAAACCATCTTCTTACCTTACAAAGCTTTGGATCACAGTGGTCCCTGGTTAGCTATCTATGCCTTGCCGTGCCTAGAAGTCAGTCCATCCTCCAGACAAGGACCTCCCACTGGACTTGCTTGCCGGCTTCAGCTGCATGTGGCCTCCAGGAGCCTTAGTCAGAGATGATCCCTGCATGCCTGTGACTCAGTGCCCTGAAGGCTTCCCTTCCTCCCAACATGGCTGGGTATGAGGTCACACCTTGTAAATAGCCAGTGTGTTCGTCAGGGTAGACTAGAGAAACAAATCCAGAGATACTCGTGTGTGTCAGAGAGAACTTTATATCAAAGGGCAATTGCAAATTAACAATACAATAGAAAACATGCCAGCCCAGTCCAGATCAAGCCCATATGTCCAATATTATCCCATATGTCGATACTAGTCCATATATTCCTCTTTAAACGCATGCAGCATGCAATGATGCAGAATGCAGGAAGATCACAGGCCAGTGGGTGAAAGTCTTGTGGATTCAGTGACAGTGGAAGCATCTCAGTGCTTGTGTGGGTCTCCACGTGGCTCCTCCAGCTCCACGGCTCTGGCTCCATCAGCATAACCCCATGTGGCTTGTCAACAGCAATGTCTTGCAAGGAGAGTGTGTTTGTCCCACCTCCCGCGAACTATATATCTCTGTTGCGCCTCCAAATGAAGTCATCAAACAGACCTGATTGACAGGCTAAACTCCACCCCTTCACTCTTAATAGTCTCAAGTTGACATCAGATATATAACTACCACAGCAGGAAGCCACCAGTTCCTTTGCTGGGATCAGAAGGTGATCTTGTTCTCCCAAAGTGAGGCTAATGCATTATTGACAGCCTTGTTTCTTCTCTCTGCTCAGACCCCAGTCCCACCTCCCATGACCACCCATTTGGTCCTGTCAAATGTCATCTGTTCTAAAGGGACTCTGTGTTGTTGTTAGGTGCCCTTGAGTCAGTTCCGACTCATAGTGACCGCTATGTACAACAGAACAAAACACTGGCTGGCCCTGTACCATCCTCACTACTATTCGCATGTTTGAGCCATTGTTGTAGCTCCTCTGTCAGTCTGCCTTGTGGATGACCTTCCTCTTGTCCCTGCCCCTCTACTTCAGCAAGCATGATGTGCTTCTCCAGGGAGTTTTATCTCTTGATAGGATGTTCAAATACACCAGACAGTCTCACCATCCTTGTTTCCAAGGAGCGTTCTGGTTATATTTCTTCTAAGACAGGTTTGTTTGTTCTTTTGGCAATCCATGGTACTTTCAGTATTCTTCACCAGCACCATAATCCAAGTGTGTCAATTCTTTGTCTTCCGTATTCAATTTCCATGCATATTATGGCTTGGGTCAGGCACACCTTAGTCCTCAAATGAACATCCTTGCTCTTCAATGTTTCTCAGGAGATTTTTTTGCAGCATATTTACCCAATGAAACACATTGTGTGTGCTCAACTGCTGTGCCCATGATAATTGATTGTGGGCCCAAACAAGACAGAATCCTTGACAACGTCGATCTTTTTCCTGTTTATCATGATGTCACCTATTGGTCCAGTTATGAGGATTTTGTTTTCTTTTCATTGGGTTGTAATGCGTACTGAAGGCTGCAATATTTTATCTTCATCAGCAAGTGCGTCAAGGGTTTACTGATCTTTAAAACAACAACGGCGACAACCCAACCAGACTGCCATCGAGTGTCCATTCCGACTCATAGCTACGCTATAAGACAGCAGCGCTACCCCCTTTGGGTCTATGAGGCTGGACAACTTTATGGAGCACAGAGCCTTAATGTTTTCTTGTGAAATGACTTGGGTTGGAACTACTTGCTAGGCCACCAGGACTCTTCCAGCCATCTTTAAGAAGCCTGGTTTTGCTCCCCAATCTTTACCTGCAGCCCTGAGGGCAGCAACCTCCAGGATCAGCCTGCTTGGGTAAGACCTCGCTCCATCTTTTATAAGCTATGTGACTTTGGGTCACATTTTTCTTTCTCCGGCCTCATGTTTGACATCTGTAAAATGGGTCTGAAGTCAAGATAATCTAAGATACGGTCCACGGGCACCTTGGTCAGGGCAACTGTTAGCTCTTGTTACTTTTGATTTAATATTGCTAACATTAATTTAATGATTGCTTTATTATTCTCACTGGTTTTAAAAAGGACAGCTCTAAGAACTCCTGACTCCCAGTGTGGTACCTGGACTAGTGCCCCTGGCATCATTAGGAATTTGTTAGAGATTCAGACTCCTGGGCCAGCCTAGTCTTATGGATTCAGAGACTGCATTTGAACCAGATGCTCAAGTGACCCTTGTTTGAGAGGCATTATTCTAGAATACAGGTTGACATGTGTCAGCTAATGAGCATTGGGGGAAGTGGTTGCTGAGGGAAGAGGGTCATGAGTCTCTTGGGTGGAAAGTAGTAATCCTTTGCTGGACAGTCAATTATGACTGAGAGAGACTGTAGGACAGGGTAGAGCTACCAAGCAGGGTTTTCAAGGAAACTTTATGGAAACTGACTGCCCCATCTTGCTCGCCTGGGGTGGCTGGTAGGGTTGAACCACTGACCTTTCAGTTAGCAGCCAAGTATGTAAGCACTGTGTGCCCAGAAACTCCCCGAAAGAGGAACTCCAAACCACACCAAATCAAACCAAACCCACTGTCATTGAGTCGATTCTGACTTATGGTGACCCCACAGGACAGGGTAGACTTATCCCAGTGGGTTTCCTGAGGCTGTACATCCTTATAGGAGTAGAGAGCCTCGTCTTTCTCCCATGGAGTGGCTGGTGGTTTTGCACTGCTGATCTTGTGGACAGCAGCCCGATGCATAGCCCATTCTGGCACCAAGGCGCCTTCAGGGAGAGACCTGCCTCCCCATGAATCTGCCTAGATCTCCACGTTCTCAGCCTTCACAGCAGCCACTGAGGAGAACGATACTGGCAGGCTGCAGAACAGGTGGTTTCTGGTGGGGGCTCACAAAGGGGGGAGAAATTCCCACACAGAAGAGCAGCAGACTGTGCCTGATCCCTTGAACAGAGCCGGGAAGTGGCTGGGGAGTGGCCTCTTCTGCAGGCAGCCTGCAGGCCTTTCCAGGCCAGGGCCAGGGCGAGGGTCAGGGCGAGGGCCAGGGCCAGGGCCAAAGCTCCTGGTTGTGTGGTTTAAACATTAAACGATAGGGTGGCCTTCTTTCATGGCAGACTGTTTTATAAGGCACTCGGTGCCGTCTAGACTTGGGGACAGTCAGGAATGGGGCCACTGTGGGTGTTGGGCACAAACACCCGAGGTCCTCCTCCCCCAGGCATTCTAAAGGGGGAGTAGAACCCCTCCGCTCACACTGGGCCCTTTGTGCACCTCGGTCTTTCTTGGTAGAAGTGAAAAGTGAGGGCCAGTGGAGGGGAGGGTTTCTGCCTGCTGATGCGGGAATCTCTGTGTCTCTCTTTGGTAGCTCTTGGCCAGGAGGTGAATAAGACAGGTACTTAGGAAAAGTTGACGGATGATTCTCCCCGCCACCCCACACCCCACCACCCACCTGGAGGGCTGGGACAGACTCCACCGAATCTCCTTGGTGCTGTTTCGGCAGTGAACCGTCAAAATGCATCATGGTGGAAGCGATGGTCTTGGCGGGCCTTTTTCCTTTTAACGTAAGGCATTCTATGATGGGTCGCTGTCATTCGCGACACCATGTCAATCCCTCCTACACGGACAGTGAGGCTAGTCTTCAAATGCTGCAGCCCTTCTGGCCTTCTTGACCACCTGGCTCCTCCCTCCTAAACACAAGCCACTCGGCCCCCAGTGGTCCTTAGCTAATCTTTCCCATTGCTGCTGTGCCCCCGATCCCTTGTAGAGACCAAAACCCAAAGTAAAACAGAACCCCCAAACCATACTCCCTGCCATCAAGCCAGTTCTGAGTCAGGGTGACCCTGAGAACTACCAAGGGCGGGGGCGGGGGTGTGTGTGGCGTCTCTGCGACTGTAACTCTTTACAGGAGTGGGATGGCTCTTCTTTGTTCCTCGGGGCTGCTGGTGGTTTTGAACTTGTGTAGATAGATCTTCAAAAAGCACATTGCTCAAGGTAGACATTTTTTTAAAATACTAGCTATACAGAACTCTCTGGTTTTGAGAACACTTCGGGGATATTTTAGGTTTAAGAGTGAAAGATGAGCTCAGAGCAGTGGTTTGGGGAGGTGCATCTAGCCTCTATGAACCCTTGAGGCAGAGTTTTGATTCTAAGGGATATTTTATTCTCCAGTGAAATGCTAAGAAGGAAATGAGGGAACCATGGGCCTGGGGCGGAAGCTGCTTTTTGGTTTCTTGCCAGCTATCCCTCTGTCTGGTTTGGGGCTCAGGTGCAGGGTTAGCGGAGAGCCCCTGCTCTTCTGCGCTTCCTGGTGTGGTAGTGGGTGCAGTGTAAAGACCTTAGGGCCCTGGATGCTGCACATAACAGACCGTGACCTGGTTTGGTCGGTGCTGAGAAAAGGAGGTGGCGGGGAAGGCGGCCGAAGTAGCCAGGGTGCTCCGGGAGGGTCTGCAGCTTGGCAGGTAAGAAGGACGGGAAGGTAGGTGACATGCAGCGCACTGGGCATGGCGAGGCTGTCACATGCCAGCCGTGCTCATGTGTGGGTAAAACTGGCTTCATGGCCTTGGCCGAGTCTTCTCACTGCTCTTGGGAGTGGAACGAAATGTCTTGCCATCACTGTTGGGGGGTGGAGGGGACGTCGTGCTGGCCGTGAACTCTGGACGATATTGCTGTCAGTTGCCCTGGCACCAGCCCCCATCACTCAATGCACAGCCAGAACAAAGTACGGCTCAGCCCTGGGCACAGCTCTGCGATCCATTTTCAGCCAGTGGCTGTTTTCCTAAACGAGCCAGCCAGGCCTTTCTTCCTGGTCGGTCTTCCCCTGGACGCAGTGCTCAAACCTGCCCAGCACCACAGCAACATGCTGCGAGGCCCCTCTGACAGGCGGGTGGAGGTGGGCCTGGGGCGCCTTGGCCAGAAAGGGAACCCAGGCCTCCCACGTGGAAGGGGACCAGGTGGGTAGGATGAGCCCTCCTTTCTTTTCCCAATGCAAGTGTGATTTGAGGAAGTTGTTTTTGGGGGTGGGGGTGGGGACAGCGACCGAGGCTTTCCCCCAGTGCCGAGTGGGGTTTTCCTAGAACTGTGTGCTCTGTCCAGCTTTGGAAGCACACCTGCCCATCCCTCCGCCCCGGCAGAGGCTCCCCGCTGCCTCCTGCTCATGCTCAGAGACGGCCGGTGACCAGTGGGCGTATTTCCTTTCGCTCCAGCACGTGTCCCCATTGTAAGCAGATAGTGGGGCCTGGAGGCCTTCTCAAAGGCCAAGGGCAGGCCCCTGAGAGAATCAAAGGGGGGTGGTTTCGACCTCGGCCCATCGTTATTTCATGCAAGAATGTAGGAATCCGTCCAACCACCACCCACATTTTCCTTGTCTACCCGCCTGTGTGCGAGCTCCCTGTCTGCTTCCCCCAGGAACAGGAAGAGAAAGCCGCCCAGTCATATCGTTCTGTTTCACAGAACCAGAGGGAAGTTTTTCTGGCTGCATTCTGAATGAGGCCCTCAGGAGGGCCAAGCGTCGTGCTGAGCCTGGCACCGCAGTAGCACAAACACCTGGAAGCTGGCAGGCTTGTTCCTTTCTGGGCAGCCTGCTTTTCAGCCACCCCTCCCCATTCCCCCGCCCCCGGCCACCCCATGGGCTGAAGGGTGGTCCTGTGGGCCCCTGGGTTTACAGTGGGACTCCTGGCTCCAGATGTGTGTTCTCACCCCCGATAGCCCAGTAGGTAGGCTCTGTGTACTGTGAGGTCTGCCCTGGTTGTGATTGGCCTGCGCTCTCTGATTTTCCTTTGTCTTAGTTCCACTTCACTTCTCTGGTCTGGGCTTTCATCACTTAATAACAGCAATTTCTCTTTCTCCCTCTTCCCCCCTTTGTCTCCTCCTCTGTATACCTACCCACCCATCCACCTACCTATCTCCCTACTCACCCATCCACCCACCCATCTACCTATCTACCTACCTATTCACCCACCCGACTCCCTCCATCCCTCCCTCCCTGCCCACACATCCACCCACCTGCCTCGGGGGAGGGGGCAGTGGTGGTCCAGTGGTAGTACTCTCCGTTTCTGTGCGAGAGACTGGGGTTTCATTCCTGGCCAGTGCACCTCACCTGCAGCCACCACCCATCTGTGGGTCCAGGGGAAGCTTGCTGTTGCTCGGATTCTGAGCGCGTCCTGACCAAGGTGGACCAGAAAGAACATGCTGACGATTGATTTGTGAAAAATCAGAAATCAGCCCAGGATAACCCAATGGATCATAACAGGCCCACTGTCCTGGGGCAGATGAGTTGGGACGGTAGCTACAAGCACCCCAACCAGGAGTGTTTCCTCACGTCTCCCCTGGCGCCCTGGAGGCCCGGTGGTGGGGTCTCTGTCTACTCACCCAAAGGGAATAGGTTGGAACCCATCTGCTGCCCCGTCAGAATGACCTGGCCGTCCCTTCTGGCAGGATCTGCAGCCTTCCCACACAGTCCTGTCGGGTTGCAATGAGTCAGAACCCACTGGACGGAAGTGGGCGTGGTTTGGTTTCCATGTGCCTTGCTCAGAAAAGTGCCATGGTCATGTGCTCAGATGCTAGCCATGCTTGGCGGTTGGAACCATAGCTGCTCTGTGGGAGAGAAGACATGCCATCTGCTCCCATTGAGATGGCAGACTTGGAGCCCCCAGGGACGGGTCCACCCTGCCCTAGAGGCTCGCTCTGAGTTGGAATCCACTGAGTGGTGCACACTACCCCCACCATCACCACCGCCACCACTTCTCCTACACCT
>NW_022103898.1:20454552-20457264 GCF_000313985.2 Echinops telfairi
CCTTCATCACTACCACCACCATCAATCAGCACCTTCAGCACCACCACCACCACTTCCTCCACCCCCACATGACAGGCCCTGGGCTAAGCACTGGAGAGAGCGGTCCATGAGCATCTCACTAATGCTGAGGCAAATCATGGCACAAAGCTTCTTCATTTTTTCCCTTCTTTTGCTTATTTATTTAAATAAATCATTTTACTGGGGGCTCTTACAGCTCGCATAACAATCCATACACCCATTGTATCAAGCACATTTGTACATATGTTGCCATCATCCTTTTCAAAACACTTTCTTTCTACTTGAGCCCTTGGTATCAGCGCTTCTTTTTTCCCCATTTCGTGAACCTTTGATACATTAAAAATTATTCTTTTCATATCTTACACCACCCTCTGCCTCCCTTTCATTGCATTACAAATATTTCTCTGAGCATTGCCTTGGAGAAGTACAGGAGCTGTCAGCTGACTCAGCCTGTTTTCTGGGAGGTCAGCAACTAGCGGTCATGGTAAGAACAGCTTCCCCACTCTCGCTGAGTCACTGATGGGCTGGTTCTGCTTCAGAAAGGTGTCTGTTTATGATACTGGTGGAGGCTCAGCGTGGGTGTGAGGGGGCGAGTGTTCACAGACCTGAACGCCCTGCTGCTGAGTCTGGCTGTGTTTAACCCTGCTCGCCTGCAGACCCACAGCCTTGGACCCGGGATGGGAATGTATTGATTCAGAATGGACTTGCCAGCAGTGGGCTTCTTAGGGAGGCCGGGTATGACCTTGGAATTCCCATGACAAAGACCTTTTTAGTTTTGTAGCCACCCTCTCCCCACTGTGAACTTGCGACTGGGGTGATAGTTTACAGAGCAAGTCATTTTTCTATCAACGACTCACAGTTTGCTTTGTGAAACGGATGGCTATCCTTACAGTGGAATGCACTGTCCCCCCTCCTCGCTGGGCTGCCCCCTTTCCTTCCCCTTCCTTCCTGCTTTCTGAGCTGTTCACTTTGGGCAAATGCTGCCCTGGTGATGGATGACTAATTGTTTTAAGGAGTGCGCACCTCCCTGGTGTGACTGCTGATCTGACAGGCCTGTCCATCACGTGGCTGAAAGTTGAGCCATGGGGGTAAGTTCGCATCTAGACACGAAGGGTGTCTGGGGGCCATGGCTTTGAAGGTTCTACCCACCCCTGTCAGAGCAGTGAGCTTGGTTCTTTTCCCGATGTTGAGTTTTGTTTCACGTCGCTCTTCTATGTCATCCAGGACCTCCGTTGTGATCCTGCTCAGCACAGTGAGGGGATCGGGGGGCTGGGCACCATCTAGTGCTCAGAGTCTCAGGGCCATGGAGGCTGGGTTCACATGGCCCATGAGTACTTTGGGCTAATTGCCTCTTTGTGTCTTTGATTTTCTTCCGTCTTCTTTGCTCCAGAGACATGGACTTTTATCCTCCAGAGAACTGTTAGTTGTTGGATTCCAACTCTTGGCGACCACGCCTTGTGTTACAGGATTTTCTGTACTGTCATGGGAGGGACACCAGTGGCAAAGTGGTGAAGCCCTCCCCCAGTAGCTGAAAGGTTGGTAGTTTGAGCCCACCGGCTGCTTTGATGGAGAAAGATGTGACCATCTGTTTCCACAAAGACTGACAGCCCTGGTGATCTTATGGGGCAGATCCACTGTGTCATTAGAGGGCTACAAATTTGGCGTAGACACCACGCAATGGGGCCCAATTTTCAATCTTAATGGGAGCAGATTGCCAGGCTGGGTGGCGGTTTGCAGCTGAATGCAAGCAGTTTTCACTGCCTTTATAATCCAGAAAAGTGGGTTCCCTGTTCTTCATCCGGATCTGGGTGGTGCGTGAGGCAGTCGAGGCCCCAGGAAGACTAGTTTGGACAGGAACTCAGCAGTCTCTGAGGCTGGCAGGAGATTGGCTGGCCGGCTTCCTGGTTAGCCTGGCTACCCATCTCCTCCCAGCAGTAACGTCTGCCCCCTATCAGAGCCAAGGCAGATTAAATTGCCAACCAACTTGTTTCTGAGCAAAGAGGAAGCCATTGGCAAACATATTTTTCCTTATTAGCTTCTCCGTCGTCATCTAATGCCTGCTTATGTGTGTGTTTTGCTTGAGCGGTCGCCCTGCGTACTGGTCCTGGCCATCCTGAGTTTGGATTTGCGGGTCACACGGGCATGGAGCTTTTGGATCAGACGGGGCTTGCGCAGGGAGGCTAGTTCGCACTTCCTTTGTCTTATCTCCTGTCCTCTTAAAGAACCTCTTTGCTAGACTGGGCGCTCTCAAAGGCACCTTGGGCACGAAGGAATAGCTAAGGAGGATTTGGCTTTGGAATGCTTGCTTTCATTCTGGCCTCAGGTGATGTCTCAAGACCCAGGAGTTGAGGAACCGGTGGCGTGAGCTAACCAGTCCTGTGGAGTTGATTCGGACTCATGGGTGGTGCTCCATGAAGTTCTTAGGGGCTGACCTCCCTCCCCACCCACTAACAGAGGCAGATCACCAGGACTTTCTTCCAAGGGACTTCTGGGTGAACCTTACCCTGGGGCTTTTTGATCAGCAGCCTAGTGCATTCATCCAGGGCCTCGAGCTAGGCATCACCTGGCCCCTGATGCGGTCATTGGAAGCTGGGGCCAAGTATTCGAAGCTCTCCTGTTTTCTTTTTCCAAAGCGTCAGGATTCCATAAGTAAATGAATCAGGCTACAGTTAACATGGGGGTGGGGAGGGGAGG
>NW_022103898.1:20457445-20463382 GCF_000313985.2 Echinops telfairi
GATCTTGAAGCTTTGTTTTGGTTCTTGTCGGTTCTGCCAACAAGGAACATCTGTATTTATTTTCCGACCTCCCCCCGTGGCTGATTTGCATCTGTTTAGTTCTCTGGGTAACATTTCATTTCCTGACTTTATAGGTTGCTATAAAATCCATTCGTAAGGACAAAATTAAGGATGAACAGGACATGGTTCACATCAGACGAGAGATTGAGATCATGTCATCCCTCAGCCATCCTCATATCATCAGTATTTATGAAGGTCAGTGATTCTTCTTCTCCTTCCCCCACCACCCCCACCCCTATCTGTTACCATTTCTCATACCATACAGCTTGCCAAGACTTTTAGGTAATTGCCCTTCTGGACAGGAGCCAAGAATTTTTCCCCATGATGCAAAAATAGTCGGGCATTATCTCTTATTTGGTTACCTTGAAATGCAACCAGATGCACGTCGTGAGACTCACTTTGGTGGTAAACTAGCTCCGATGGTGCCTTGTTCTGTCTTACCAGACCCCGGGTGGTTGCTAGGCAACCCACCTTCTTCGAAGCTGGCAAGTGACACCCAGCTACCAGTCCTAAAAAGCGGTGGTTTGCTGGGGGGAACAAGTAGCAGTGGCTACAAGAGCCCCTGGATGTGCAGTTTGAGGTGGGGGAATGCGCCCTGAGACTCCAGTGAGCGATTAATCCTGAGCAGGTCCAGCGAGCACTTAGAAAGAGAGCCTTGATATAGATCCCAAGATGCATGTAGTGTTCGCGGAAAGGTATTCAAATCCACTGTCATTGGGTTGATTCTGACTCTGAGAGACCCTGTAGAGACCCTAAAGGTCAGGGTGTAACTGTCCCTTTGGGTCTCCAACACTAATCTCTATGGGAGCAAGCAGCCTCATTTTTCTCCCCAGAAGCTTCTGCTGGGTTGGCCCAGGGCTCCTCTGTGGCAGGGTGGGGTGGGGAAAGGCTTATGTACTACTTATACCTTGATGCTTCAGAGAGAGAGAGACAGACACACAGAGAGACAGAGACACCAGACATGCTGCACCTGATCATCACAGCACAGCACGACAAACTGACAGACTAGGGATGTTTTTCCTTTAATTACCTGTTTTTAAAAAAAAAAATTAATAAACATACAAGGGAGCTTTAAAACGACATTCGTGGGGGAAAATATTCTACCTGTTTCTTTCTAATTTTCCATGGACTCTTTGAAGCCCCCTCACATGTGAGTCTTACAGAGATGATTGACATGCACACGTCAATGTTGAAGACGAGATTCCGGGCCACCTTCTCTGGGTCTCCCTCTGTGCTTTGGTCCAATGTCAGACCACAGCGTTTACACTGTTCTTTCACCTTTTTAAGGACGTTCCCCTCGCCACATTTATTGTAGCATGCATCTCTTCCTATGTTAATAACTATCCCCCCATAAAGACATTTTAAGACTTTAGACTCTTCTGTTGATGGACATCCTGTGGTGGATGGGATCGAAGCCCCCTGGAACAAATCCCCCTGGCCAGGCATTTAAGTTGTTTCAAATTCCCAGGTCTTATAAACAGGGCTGTTGTGGATTTGCTGAGTCAAAGCGTCTCTGCCCAAGTTTAAAAAAAATTCCGGTTGAGTCAGAAAAATGAACTGTCTCTTTAATTTCTTATCTGATTGAGACGAGATTGATCAGGTAAGGCTAAGAGGAAACCCCATGGTGACCTGAACTATTTTCTGATATTTAAAAATGTCCTTCATTCACTTTTTTTTTTTTTTAAACCAATATTCTTCCCCGGTCATCCTCACCCCGCAACCCTCCTGAGCCCACTACTTCTATTTTACCTTCTTTTCTAGAAGCAAATGTTGGTCATATCTCTTACCTTTGGATTTCTTGAATCCACCTGGTCTCTTTATTTGGCTAAACCGGTGACAGGCATCCCTAACCTATCTGCGGCGTCACCTGGAGCTTTCCAGGGTTGATTTTGGGAACTCTTTGATTTGCAAGGGAAAGTTGCTCCTGCCACTGACATTTCCTGATTTTCCAAGGGAATCCCCAATCCCCCAGCCAGATTCATTCCAAACCAGCATCCCTTGGGACGATTAGAACCTCGTTCTCCAGCACCCGCGGTTCATGTGCCGACCTACTTGAGAACCGCAAGCCCATGTTCTCGCACAGCGCGGCGCTCGATACGTTAGAAATACAGACGTGAATGTGATGGGGATCCCCTATACCAAGGAGCAAGACAAGGAAGGATGGAGATCATCCCACGGAGATGCCTAAGCCTGTTCTAGAGCCACCTGGTTAGTGCAAGCAGTTAATGTGTTTGCTGTTTCCCTGAAAATTCAAGGCCACTCAGAGGCACCACAGAAGAAAATTCTGGTAATCAGCTTCCAAAAAGTCAGCCTCTGGAACACCCCCACCCCCAGCACCGTCCTTCTCCTCTGACAAACTCATGGGGTCTCCATGAGTTAGCGATGACTAGATGACAGTTGCTCCCCCCACGACCCCCCTCCCCCTCAAAAAAAGAAATCACCAGTAGTTCCTAAAATGGGTTAAGGAGATATGTGGGTGAACTACAGGTCTCTGGAACCCCCCCTGAGACATTGTCTCATACAGGAGCCATGGGCGGCTGTCTGCATTTAAATTAAAGCAGGTCTTTTGAAACGTAACTTGGTGTCTCCCTGTGCACTAGCCACCTTGCAAAAGCCCCGTAGCCATGGGTAGCTGGTGGCGCCCATGATGCCATCGAAGAGCCCTCCGCCCTGGCTGGAGAACGTTCTGCGGACGCTGCGGTGTGTCGTGTGCGCCGCGTCCAGGCGTCCGTATCTCATAGAGCAGAAGGGGCTTTGCTTTCATCAGACCCACAAAGGGATCCCTGACCTCAGTAGGTTAAGAATTCCACTGCTAATTGAGGCTTGCTTTTGTCCTGCACCAAACTGTGCCAATGAAAGGTATTGCTTTCATCTGGAAAAGTCCCCAGTGGACTTAGATGCGGCCTTTTCCCTCTGCATTTCGCAGCGTTCTCCAGGTTTGGCCTTGTTTCCTTTCCTCTTCCCATGTACGTTCTCTTTCTCCCACATCCACCGAAGAGCAGTGGAGGAGGGCCGCTCCCTCCCTCCCGAGGGGCTCGGAAAAGGAGAGCGCCAAGGCTCTGCCAGCTCCTACAGCCCTCATGGGGACCTACAAGCCCCAGCCCCATGGCTTCATCTGCCTCGCTGCCACAGGCCCCCATGGCTGGCTCCCATGTCCGCTGTCACAACTGTTGGTCACTTCCAAGCTCTCTCACACCTTGCCTTATCGAATCCCCTGCAGTTGGCCTCCAGCCGTGCCTGGCCAGGGGTGTCTAGTTTGCAGATGTGGCAACTGAGGCTCTGGAAACCTCATCACTTGCAGTCAGTCGATTGGCCGGCAGCCGGGCTATCCTGACACCTCTTTGCTTCTTCCCAGGCTGGGCCGCAGCCCCTGTCTCTGGTGCGGCTGATGCCCGCAGCCCCGCTCTCTGCTCCTTGGCAGCCCCCTCCATCTGAGGTTTTGAGGCCTGATGTGGCTGTTTCTGGGGCACGGCGGCAGCACCTGGTGGCCACAATGGTGGCAGTGCCCAGGTGAGCCTGCTGGCTCACCTGCTGGTTCTGTGCCACTCTGAGGAAAAGGAAGCCTTCTTGTGGGAAACCGACCCAGCGCTTGATCGGCCGACTGAGAAGGGAGCTGAGTCCCGAGGGGCGCTTGTTTCCTTCCTGTGAAATCAGCGTCTAGGCGCTGACGTGGCTGTCTGGATGAGGTGGAAGGGAGATGAGATAGATGCTTTCAAAGAGCTTCCATGTTCTTCTCCAGCAAAGGCCTTCACGAGACGCTCCCCAAGCCCGTGGTCATCGAGTTGATCCTGACTCAGAGGGCCCTCCTGAGGACGGAGCAGAAATGCTGCCCAGGGTATCCAGAACTCTCCATCTTTAAGAAAGCAGCAGCCTGTAAGACTGCCCCTACCTCATGCTCCTGAGGAGCCGGCCTTTCAGTTAGCAGCCGTGAGCGCTGTGCCCCTGCGCCACCAGGGTTCCCTAAAGAACATGCGGCCAATGCCAGCTCGGCTTGCCATGCCACTTAGCTACCCAGCTCCTAGGCCTTTATGCACATGAGCCCAACATTTATGCCCACACGTAAATCAACACAGGTACATGCTGGGCATACAGTAGCTTCATTATTAACCGCCCCAAATCAGGAGCAGCGACGGTGTCCTTTGATAGGTGACTGGGTAAACACGCTGTGGCCCAGACACAGGCTGGAGCACCATTCAGTTACCGGGAGAAAGAAGCAAGGCTTCCTGTGGGTTGTGGAATGCTTGTGCATCCCACTGTGGTGGCTGGTCCGCGGCTTCCTGCTCTGCCCAATCCCATGGGACTGTTCTGCCAGAGCCCCGAGGGGAGGGCCACCGTGCCATGTGCTGCTGTGGAGTTGGGTCTGACTCGGGGCAGCCCCAGACCCATCCGAGTGAAACTCTGCTCCATGGGGTTTTCAATGGCTGATGCTTTAGGAAGGAGAGCTGCCAGGTCTTTCTTTCGAGGTACCTTGGGGTGAACTCCAGTCTTTCCAAAGCTGGCAGCTGACAGCATTAACCACATGTACAATGAGCTTCAGTTAATGACAGTGGATTAGTTCACCGATGGCAGCAGATGTGCCCCCTGAATGTGCTGTGTTAATAACAGGACAAACTGCATTCCATGGAGAGGGGTCGTGGGCATTCTCTACTTCCTGTGTAATTTGCCTATCAGCCAAAGCGTGCTCTGAGAAAGAAAATCTGTTTAGACCCACAGACCCCAATAGCGGTGAGGACAAGAACAGCAGCCTCACGACAAAGCAGTGATGTGCCCGGGGATGTGTGTTTAGAAACTGTGGGCTTTATGCAGGCAGGGCACCACCTCGGACTATACTATCCCATGGTCAAAACCCCAAACTCATTGCTGTCAAGTTAATAGCCACTCACGGTGACCCTCTAGGACAGAGGAGAACTGTCCCCCCGGGTCTAGAGACTACATCTTCATAGAAGCACACTGTCTCATGCTCCTTCCGAGGGGCTGCTGGGTCCCCACTGCCAACTCTGTGGTTAGTCATCCCATGCTTAACAAATGGTGCCAAGTTCCAGAGAATCCATTCATAAGAAGAAGAAACAACAACAAAAACTCCCCAAACGCTACCTAGCTGCTGGTTCTCTGCACACAGTGGCGAATCAAGCAAGCTTCCAGCTCTCTGGAGCTGACTTGCGGGGAGAGGTGGCAGACAGTGAACAAGTAAACAGATGGGGTGGCCGGGAAAGCACACAGGTGACTAGTGAGTCGAGACATCAGTGATGTGAAGAGCTGTCTATAAGTGCTGTTGAGTTGATCCCTGTCTCATAGCAACAGCCGCCTGTAACAGAGTAGAACTGTCCCACAGAGCAGTGGACAGTCTGGGGAGAGCAGCTGAAGAGGAAGCAAGAGCCCACCAGGACTTTGAACTTGGGGGCCTAGGGTGGAAGGGAGACAAACTGGTTGTTGGCCAGAGGTTCTCATTTCAGGATCCAAGTTCAGACATCAGAGGTGGTCATCACTTTCCCCCTTTGAGAGCCTGGGAGTGAATGAGCTTCTTCGCCAGCGCCCCATCTGCGTACAGTCCAGCACTTGAGCGTGGAGAGGTGGGGGCCGGGGCTGCTGAGCACACACCTTGGCTTTTACGTGGTGGGCTTTTGTTCCTGGAAACCTCTCTTCCTGGCCCAGCGGTGACAGCCTCTCTCTGAGCCCCTGGGCTTGGGCTCTGTGTAGAGCTGGCCAGCCTTTCATCTCTTCTCACACCGAAGCGAAGTGTGATCCTGCCTTTGGGGACCAAAGAGGAAAACTCATCGACATTTGCCAGCTGTGATCTCTCACCCTCTGCGGTGAGTTTCTCAAAGCAGAAAAAACAAAACAGGCTGGACCCAGTAGAATCTGCCTCTTTAAAAAAAA